>NW_004955404.1:10212697-10304817 GCF_000276665.1 Chinchilla lanigera | reverse complement strand
AAAATGACCACCAAACATGAACAGAAGATGTCAAAACACCTGGGACCACACACCCTACGAAAGGAGCCATGAACACACTGTAGAGATGCAGCCCTCTTAGCCTGACCCGCCCATCCATCAAGTGCACCCCAGCATAGTGTCACCCTAACCCCGGGCCTGCTGCTGGCGGCACTGCCCGCCCCGGCCCCATGGCTTACTGCTCAGGACCAGGATATCAGGGCCTTACGGGAACTCCAAACCCAACAGGCTGCTGGGAACCAGCAAGTGAGTGGCACCAAGGTGCCCTGGCCACTGTGCCAGCAGCAGTCAGCGGTCAGGCTTTGGAAATCGGGATGCAGTTCTTTTGGTAGCAAGGTCAGGATTATCTTTTGCTAGGAATATTATTAAAACTGGTTTAAATCCTCTGAAAAAACACTGACTACCTGGAAGTAATCAGGTAGGCAAGAGGCATCAGATAAAAGAAAGCAGACCTGGCAAAGCTAACTGCCCACACTGAGGCACCAAAGTTGAGACATCACCCCAACATACATACGTGCATACACACCATTCTTTTCTAAGCATTATGAAAATAAGCCTTTTAAAAATAAAAGCATAGAACTCAAAATTAAATCTGATGGGGTTTTTGACTAATTACCATCCCCAAGGCATTCAGGTTTTTTTCAGAGCTTGTATAATTACCCAAGTTAAATTCAATTAAAACAGCTGAGGGATGAGTTAAAACTCTGAATTCCAATAAGGGAGCCAGGGAGGAAATGAGGGCACATTGCAGAGCATGCTTTTAAATACTGTATCAAGGGCACCCATCCCTCGCTGTCCTGTGTTCCAGCCCGAAGCTGCTCACTGCTGCGTGAATCCTGGGTCTAAAACTTCCAGAAAAGGCACTGAGCTGGACTGGGGCTGCTGAGGAAACCAGACACACAGAGCTCACTGCATCTGGCCCTGCTACATACTGCACCCCCACTAACAGTGGACGAGTACGTGGCAGGGCCTGTGGCAGCTGAGCCAGCCCGCACTCAGGACCCACAACTCCACTGACAGGAAACGCCCAAAACCCGACACAAGTGTGGCCATGGACTCCCCGGACCTGCGTAAGGATACGCCAGCCAGCACCATTTATGACAGCCCAGGACAAGCCGGCACCCAGATGTCCACTGACAGCTGAGTGAGCGCCATCCCCTGGGCACCCAACACACAGCAGTGACTGCGGGCGGCACCGACCGTCTCACCTCACAACGCAGGACAGGACAAGCTTGGCTGCTGGACTTCAGAACAGTGGGTGCCACCCAGAGGAAAGGAAAGATGGAGACGGGGCAAGGGCTCCGAGTGGGGAGCAGGTAATGCGGCATGTTCCAAAAACCCATGGAGTGCTTGGGTTTGTACGCTTCTTCTAATGTACATAACACTTTTGTAAAATGGACATTCAAGTCTAAACACACATACAGACACAGCACGGCAGACTGTGGGACGAGCCAGGGATACAGACGACGTGCAAAGTAAGGGAGCGCCTGTCGGGGGGCCCGGTCTCAAGATGGCCAGGTGCCACCCCTGGGCCACACTTGTCTGACCTCTGTCATTCCTAAGAGTGAAATGAGATCAACCAGAGGCCAACAGCCAACTCAGAATATGGGGCACTCATGGGAGAAGTAACTGCTTTCTGTGCTCATGGATAAGAAGTGAAAGTCCTGGGATACAGAACACCACGGGGCATGTGTGCACCTGGTCTGGATTCCGATCTGAGCATGCCCAATGTAAAGTGACATTTTGGAGATAAACAGTAGAATCTTTAAGATATATCTGGGAAAAAGATGGTACTAAGGAATCATTTTAACTTCTTTAGGGTTGATAATGGTACTCCAGATTTCTTACAGTGACTGTCCTCTCCTGGAACTCTCATATCAGGGATTCAGTCTTCTCTCTTGTGCTCTTGTTCTCTCTCATCTATTAAAACAGAGAAAGTGGCCAGGTACAGTGGCACAAGCCTGTCCTCCAGGCTACTCAGGGCAATTTAGCAAGACTGTGTCTCAAAGTAAAACATAAAATGAGCTGGGGATCTAGTCAGTGCAAGGTCCTGTTTTAATCCCCGTACTACCAGAAAAAAACAGTCAGCACATTCCAGACATATAGACATCTTTGCCAGACTCAATAATTCTCAATATTTTGCCATACATACGTCATCAATTCCCCCTTTTCTTTGACTTGCTGAAGTATTTTAAAGTAAGTTTCAGGCATTATGACATTACTGTAACTCTAGATATGATCCATATGTATCTCTAAAATGTAGGTATATTTTCGTAGAAATTTGGAGTACCAAAAAAAAAAAAAAATTGGAGTACCGTTATCAACCCTAAAAAAGTTAAAATGATTCCTTAGTACCATCTTTTGCCTAGATATATCTTAAAGATTCTACTGTTTATCTCCAAAATGTCATTTTACATTGGGCATGTTCCGATCAGAATCCAGACCAGGTGCACACAGCAAGAGGATGACAAAAGAATAAATGAACAACTTTATATGTACCAAAGCTTAGATGAAATGGAAAAATTTCTTGAAAGGCCCCGAGTACCAAAGCCCACTCTGAAGGAACAGATAACATGAATAGCCCTGTATCTACTTGTCTTACTGCTCCCATTGCTGAGACAAAAATACCCAACACCCATAAGTTAACAAAGGAAAGGTTTATTTTGGTTCACAGTTTGTAGAGGTTTCAGTTCAGAGTTGGCTGGTTCCAAGGCTGGGTGGCATGGCAGAGGGGCATCCCAGAGGAGAAACATTTGGTGGTGGACAGAAGGCAGAAGGCAGCAACGAGTGAAGTAGCAAAGAAGCAGCAGCAGCAGCAGCCTGCTCCTCCCTTTTATCCCTTCCAGGCTACCCACCCTTTGGGTGATGCCACTCCACACCCAGAGTGGGCCTTTCCATTATCCATACCTACAATTAAGACAAACCAATCAGTGAACTAATTTAGTAATCACACACCCTTGATCCCAGCATCACACAACCCAGTTCTAGCCACCTCTGTAAAGCCCCATCTATGACCACATGAGGCTATGGGGAACATCTAGATACAAGCCATAACATTCCACCCCTGGCCACCAAAAGACTCACTTGCATCCCTTTATGCATAAGTCCATCTTTAGAGTTGCCAAAGCCCTAACAGCTTCAGCAGTGCTAAAAAGTCCAAGTCCAAAGTCTTCTCTGAGATTTAAGGCAAACTTTTTTTTTCAATTTTTTGAGACAGGGTCTAGCTTTGTAATTCAGGTTAGCCTTGAATTCACTGTGTAGCTCAGGCTAGCCCTGAACTCATGGCAATCCTTCTGGCTCAGACTCTTGAGTACTGGGATTACATGCATGTACCACCACACCCAGTTTAAGGCAAACTTTTAACTACAAGCCTCTGTATAAATGAAAAGAAAGTTAAACATTTCCAACATATAATGGCACAAGTTAAACATTACCATTCCAAAAGGTACAAATAGGAGGAACTGAAACAAGACCAAAGCAAGTGCAAAATCCAGCAGGGCAAACATTAAGTCCCATTGTTCCATATCCATCTGGAGCAATCTGTGGCAATCTGTGGCAAGATGTAAAATCCAAAGGGCTTACGTGACTTTGTCCCTGTACCACTGCCAGTAATTGTAGATCTTACGGCTTCTTTTTTGCACTGGCTTTGGTCACTCTCTGCAGCTGTTCCAGATGATCCATGTTCCTGGCTTTTCCAAACATCTGGGGTCTCCATTGCACCTTCAGCTTCACACTCACAGGTTCATACTTTGTCTCTCAGGAGCAAACTGCCTGGCCTCCCAGGCCTCCTGAAATCTGGATGGAGGCCTTCCTGACCCCACAACTCTTGCATTTTGCACACACCTAAAATCAACACCACATGGATGACACCAGGATCTACCACTAGCTGGAGCAGCAGGCTTCCTTCTCTCTTGTCTGGAGGGGTCAAGTGCCTGGATTGCTGAGCACTATGAACCAAATTCAGAGCAATAAATTCTCTA
The DNA here is from genome assembly GCF_000276665.1 of Chinchilla lanigera. Lineage (NCBI taxonomy): Eukaryota > Metazoa > Chordata > Mammalia > Rodentia > Chinchillidae > Chinchilla > Chinchilla lanigera. The sequence goes on along the minus strand of NW_004955404.1, from coordinate 10,300,819 downwards.
GGTCACTGTCATTCTGGAAAATGGTGCTATGGGGCTCTCTTCTCAAAGCAAAGTCTTTCACCTTTACAACTCTGAGGCTACAAAGGCTGGAGTCCTGCTGGTTCTTTTGATGCCCTCCGGCCATCTTTTCTATTGTCCTGTTCCTTTTCAGCAACCAGGCTTTCCTCTGCTCCATTTTTGCAGTCTGCAACTTTACTGGAGCTTTCTTTTTTGGCCAAACTCAGAACATTTTAAATCATTCTGCTGGATCCTTTGCTCTTCATTCTCAACACAGATCTGGCTAAAAATCCTAACAGGAACCATGCTACTGCCTCAACATTAGGCTGCCTTGAAATTTCTGCTACAAGATTAATTTGTCTGTCACCTTTAATCTCAGTCTTAGGCAAGGTCTCTGGACATAAAAATGCAGACAAACTTTCTGCCAAAACATAGTACACATGGTTTGGTTTGGAGTCCAACAACCAATGCAGTCCTTCACAGTAGAAACTTCCTGACTTTGGTCTTTACCTTCTGCATTTCTATCAGCATTCTGGGCTTCTAAGGTCTGACCAGAATCTACCATCAAGTATGGCTTACAGGATTCCAGGACTGCTGCTTCAGACAGCATCTCCAAATCTTTCCAAACTCTTCCCATAAGCCAGTTCCAAAGGCTCTTAAGCCACATGGTCAGGTAAAATCACAGCAATGACCCCACTTCCCTGGTATAAAAATCTGTCTTAATTCCCTTTCTCATTGCAGAGGCAAATTACCTGACACCACCCAAATTTAAAGGAGGAAAAGTTTATCGTAGCTCACAATTTGTAGAGGTTTCAGTCCATACTGGCTGGCTGCAAGACCTTGTGGCATGGCAGACGGGCATCACAGAGGAAAACTAGTTCATGGCAGGCAAAAGGCAGCAAGCAGCAAAGTGATGAAGCAGCAGCAAATGCTGACAGAAGCCCTCTTTCTGTCCCTTATATTCTATCCAGGCTACATGCTCTCAAGGCCAGTAGAACTCATACCTAGGGTGGACTTTCCCATTATCCACACCCAGAACAATATCAAACTGATAGGAGACTAATTTAGTAATCATACACCTTTGATCCTTGCATCACACATTCTAGATCCAGCCACCTCTGAAAAGCCCCATCTGATCACTTTTGGGAAGCCATCTAGACACAAGCCATAACACTACTCATCTGCTTTCACTCAGAGCTTAAAACCCTTACATAGATTCAACTGGCTTCATTGGTGAACTCTACCAAACATTGAAGAGGAAATAATACCAGTATTAAACAAATCTTTCTGGGAATGAGAAGAGGAAGAGCACTCTCAATTCCACTTATGAGGCCAATATTATCCTGGTACCAAACCAAATAAACACACTGATAGAAAATTACAGACCCCAATCAATAATAAATATGAGTGCAAGTCTTGAACAAATATTAGCAAAGCAAATTCATCAATCTATAAAAAAAGATAATATATTGGTACTAAGAAATGGTTCCTTCAAGAAATGTAAGGTAGGTCATATTTAAAATCAATGACTCACCATAGAAACAGATCAAAGTAGAAGAACACAAAGATTCTAACACGAAGATGATCTCCATAGATAGAAAACAAGGATTTGATGAAATGCAGCAAATTCAGGATAAAAATTCTCAGCAAACTGGGACTGAAAGAGTACTTCCTCAATCTGATAAAGGCATTTACAAAAAACCTACAACTAATGAAAGTCTAAATGGTGAGAAAACATTTTCCTAAAACGAATGTAATTATATACTGTGTTGGTTTGGAGCTTATATGCTGGGGGAACAATATAATACAGGACACATAGTTTATAAGGTTATTTATAATAGTCACCCAAAGAATGATATACAAAAGAGTGCAGGAAATCTGTCCACACATTAAGACCAAGGAATCTCACCTAGGGCCTAGATCTCATGGAAATGTCCTGCATGAGTCCAGCTGAAGACCTAGAGCTTGTAACAATGCCTCCCACAACTCAAACTGGAGGCCCAGAGCCCATAACAATATCTCATGCAGGCCTGTTTCACAGATCTGCACTGACAAGGCCCAAAGGTCAGGGTGGAATCTAGGAAGTCTGTGCCAACAGGATGAAGGATCTGTGCTAGTAGGCTGAGGGATCTACACTGGAGCCAGGAAGCAATGTGCAAAGTAAGAATCAGAGCTCCCCTGAAAGTTACCACTGGCATCCTCAGTAACAGTGAGGTCCCAAGCTCCTCCAATGAAGAAGACAGCTGAGTTCCCATCCGGGAAGCCAACGCAGCAAGCTTCTCCAGGAGATTGGCAGTGCACCATCTTCTCCTCTGGAGCCGGGAAGCAATGCTCAGAGTGAGAACCAGAGCCTCCCTGAAAGTGAACTGAAGCTATTCTCAGTGCCAACAAGGCCCCGAGCTCCTTGGAGGATGAAAACAGCCAAGTTTATCAGGAAAGCCAGCATAACAAGCTCCTCTAAAAGAACCAAGAGCTCCTTACAGCCTCTGCCAGCTCCCAACAGCCTTTCTCAGCTCCCAACAGCCTCTCTTCTTCTCCAGGTCTGCCTCTTATGCTGCTGGCAACAATCCTCAGGTGGGCCTCCCACACCCAGCACCACCCTTACTCAGTTCAGCTGGGGGTTGTAAGTTGACCATCAGTTATCCATTACATTACTCCATTGCCTCTGCTTGGTCAAATTATTAAGTTAAATCTGTGAGGCCCATTTTTCATTTTCTTGAATATCTGCCCTATAAAGACTCATATCCTTATACAGGAAGAGCTCTTCTGCAAGAGAGCACTTGTCCTTGGAATTTCCCTTATTTTCATTCTTGTTCTTATTTTTACTTCTCTTCTAAGTTGTATCTTATTTTCTGAATCCCATATCTTCATTTCCTTGATTTTAAACATTGTACTACTAAGTCAGATCTTATATTAGCTTCCTGAAATTTTTTTAAAACAAAAAAAAATTTATTTTCTTTAGTACCAGGGCCTTTGCACTAAGCCACTGCTCTGCCCTTTTAATTTTTTTTTTTTTTTTCAGACAAGGTCTCATTAAGTCACTAATTTATCCACACAGGGTCAGAAAGTGTAATCTTCCTTCAGCCTCGCAGAGTGCTGAGATTATAGGCAGGTATCACCACCCCCAGCCTTGAAATATGTTTAGTTAACATGTAAACTGTAAAGAGAATTATGTGATGAAAATCATTATCATTTGAAATTTTGAAAAAAATCTAACATTGCTGCTAAAATCATCTATACTGTCTTGTTCCTGGTGCACTATATGTGAATTTTTTTCTTTTTGTAAGTTTTGAGGAATTTCTCTTGCCTATTTTTTGAAATTTCACTGTGCTGTCCACAAACTGGAGAATGCATAAACACACCGAGACACACAAACACAATGAGAATGGATACAGGACAGAAGACAGCAATGGCTGCAGGGCTGGGTGAAGCGGAGAAAACAGTGGGCATAAAGGGGCCAAGGGAAGGTTAAGATGATGGAGCTGTCCTGCCCCTCAATGGTAGTAGCCACTGCTTGAGTAGCTACATTTGTCAGATTCGCCGAACTTGAAAAGAACTGAATTTTACATAGTCAGTGATTGAGTCTACTGTATGTAAATCAACAGAGCTGACTTTCCAAAGTGGGGGAAACTGCCTACCAACACGAGGGTTTGAACAAAGTCCTTTTCTCCACCACATACAGATGCCACAGTGCTCTGTAAGGAGCTGTCAGGTCCTCCTGGCGCAACTTCACCTCCCCTTTCTCCCACTGTGAACACAACAACTTTTGAAGTTCTTTTTTAGCTTTTTACCTAGTGGGGCATAACTGCACTGTTTCCAGAGCCGTGTACCCTGAGCCCCAGTCCTGGCCCAGCCAACCCACCTGAGCTGCCCTCTCTCTCCTGCCCTCACTGCCCAGGAGGACCTGAGGGACAGGGGCGCTGGCTTGGACAGCCTGGACTTGGCACACACTGCTGGCTGCGTGACACTTCTTCCATTGTTTCCACCGCTGATCCCTTGGGCTGGGTACTCGCATCACCTGAACCAGAGGTCCCGTGGCTGGCCCGGGCTGTGCTAGACATTCCTGTTTCTTCACATAATCCATCTTTGTCTCCCTTGACTCTCAGCCAAGGTTTTTTTGTGAACGTGTCCCAGGGACACAGTGTCCTAAAGCACAATGGAGTTATTTTCTAGAATCAGGCATATGATCTAATGAGACTGATGTATGTGTGGCAAAGTGGGTCAGAACCTTTGAAATGTAGAGTACCCAACAGCCCAGGCTGCTCCCCTCTCCTTCAGGGCCCGTGGAGGGGTGCTCTTCCATCACAGGGCTGGCGCCCCACTGCCCATGCCCAGAGACTCCCATCGCTCCTTACCCTCTCTGAAGACCTCTGGTTCTGCGCACAAGGTAAGCTCTGGCTATGCTCTAGGTCTTGTTACACATTAGTACTCTGGACACCTCAGCCTCTCAGTTCTGGTATTTTCTGTTGCATTCCTCTTACAGCTTCACTATTAATTATCTACAAAACGCTAATTATCTATGAAACGCCTTGACCTTTGTTTTATATTACCTCTCAGTACAGTGTTCTGATAGGAGCAAAGTCTCCACCTGCCCTGGAGAAGGGCTCCTGCTGCCTGTTCAAGACACACATGGTCAGGGGTGTCCTGCTCTTGCCTTGTGACCCACCCCAGCCGGGTTTTGTCATGAAGGGGTCCTCTGAGACACATGGGCCTTATCACAGCTGGTGCTATTAACACTGCAGTGGTGAGACTTGGAAACGTGCAGTGCAGGCAGAGGGCCCTGTCTGTAACCAGCCAAGTACCACCCTGAGAGAGAAGCCCTCCCAACAGCAAATACTCCCTGGCTCAGAAGGTACCTGCGTAGGTTTGCAATGTTTCCTTCTGTCCACTTCCCAGAGGTGGGGCGGGCACCCCTGAGGATGCACAAGTGCCTGGAACATGCAGGACTGGCAAGTGGAGTTATTTTGGATGAAAGAAGCCAGCAGATAAACATAAATTCTGCTTCTAGTTGCCCCTGAGCTCCCTACTCAGAGAAGCCAGTGCACACAGAGCGGTGGGGCCCGGGCTTTGCAGGGCATGTGCAGAGAAGCAGTCGCAAGGACTGGACTGGCAGTGCCCTTGGCCACCCTCGCTTAGCATCGCCGGGCTTTTTGTGGCTCTGAGGTGGGACGGAAACCCTCACCTTGCCAGCCTCCAGGTCAGGTGACTGAGGGAGGCAGAAGTCATCGGGGGAGCCTGGCTACTGCCCGTATGGGCCTCCACAGCGTCTCTAGGCGTCCTGTCCAGCTCAGTCCAGCCGCAGCCATGTCTCCTTTTCCTGCGCTTGTGAGTAAGCTTCAGTTTTACACAGGAAAACACTGCTTTCCTGGCAAAGCACCATCCTTTCTGAACCTGGTGTAATAATCCTCACCAGCTCTTACATAGCACTAAATGACTCTACACCATACACCAGTGACTCTCTGCTGGCCCTGTGGAGCTTTGCCTGGGGGGGCACACTGAGAGCTAGGGGCCCTGCCTGACTGAGGCAGCCACAGGCAGCAGTGTGAGGACCTGCACTCAGAGATCTGCACATGGCCACAGGTGGAGATGCAAAGAGGACTCTGAGCAGAGGAGTGAGGCCAGATTCACTGTGCTGGACAAGGGAGCCTGCGCTCACCAGCTCGGCCCGGAGCTCAAGGTCTCCTACGTGGACCCAGTTATCCTCCAAGGGAGAAGCAGTCAAGACACCTGCAAACTGCAAATAGTTCCAGTCCTACTTGTACATTCTGCACAGGAAGAGATGGGCGACAGTAACTAAAAACAAAATATTAACAATACAATCCAAGAAAAGCTATGTTGACGTGGTCTCTTGAAACATCTTACCATATTTTTACCTTTCCACTTAATAGAAACTCTTTATAGTTTCTCACTGGCATATCTGAAATGCCAACATCACAATTCTTGCCCTCTGGGCCCCTTATTAGGTAAATTAAGGGTTACCTGAACACAGCCCTGTGACACCCTAACAGTGATCTATTAACTACAGCAGCTGCTAAATGAGTAACAAGCGTGGACATCCTGGAGGAAAGGCAGGGTTCATCACACCACTCATAAAAATGCACATTTTATCGCTTCTCGGCTTTTTGGCTAAGATCAAGTGTAATAATGCACATTTAAAACTCAGGGTTCATTTCTGGAATTTTCCATTTAATATTTTAAGACCTAGGTTGACTACTGGTAACTGAAGCCACAGAAAGTGGAATGATAGGTAAAGGGGTTACTGTGAATTGCCCAGGATAAGTTCTCTATGGTGGACAATGGTAGGTAAATGGAATTCTAAAACATGACCCACAGTTATGGGCCCAACTGAGTTACCCCAAAATTCATAGGTTGAAGTTCTAACTCCCGGTACCTCAGAATGTAAATGCACTTGGAGACAGGGTATTTTAAAAAGGGATTAAATTAAAAGGAGATCTTCAGGGTGGGCCTCAATCCAGTGTGACCAGGGTTCTCACACAGGGAGGAAATTTGGACACCAGGCACATAGGAAAGACCATGAAAAGACATGGGAAGATGACAGCCACCTGTACGCCAAGAACAGAGGCCTTGGAAGAAATCAACTGTGCCAACCCTTATGATCTTGGGACTCCCAGCCTCTAGACAGTGAGCAACTCTGCTGTTCCAGCCACCCAATCTGGGACTTTGCTATGGCAGCTCTAGAACACTAGCGCGGTGACCATGGGATGGCCTGGAAAACACTGTTCTAAGTAGGTCACAGGTCACATGTTACAGGGTTCCAGTGATAAACACCCAGAACAGAAAGGAGTGCCGGGGGCTGAAGGGTAGAACAAATAGGGTGTGACTACTCTGTGGGTGGGGTTCTCTCTGAGGATGAAAGTATATTCTGGAACTAGACAGGAAGTGGAGGCCAAACAAAACTGTGAATGTACTCAGTATCACTGAGCTCATTTTTAAATGATTTTCTGTTACATGAATTTCACCTCAGTAAGAAAACTCTAAAAATAAATAAATCTTTAAAAGGATACAAATAAAATGTGCTATTTGAATATGATATACTGACAGTCCAAGTGAAGGTGTCTGTCCAGTGTGTCATGGAAAACAAGAAAGGAAGGCAGGAATTTTGCTCCCCTGGGACAGATCTTCCAATCTGACCCCTGGGGGGCGGGGGGAGAGGTCCTAAGGTGGGAAAGGGCAGCCTTCCAGACCCCTAGCTACTGGGAGCCAGGGCACAATCTCTGGGGACAAGAACAGGCAGAGGGAGGCCTGGGGCTTAGGTCAGGAATTTCAATTCAGGAACTAATTCCCAAATTCAGGATTTAAAATACTGTGTTTAAAATAAAATACATGGTGCTGGGGATTTAGCTCAGTGGCACAGCACCTGCCTGCAAGTGCAAGGTCGTGAGTTCGATCCCCGGTACCGGAAAAAAAAACCAAAAAAATAAAATAAAATACAGTATTTTAAAAAGATAACTCTGGTGATTAACCTTTCAGAAAACCATTGATTGTGGGAGGGTGTGTTCAGTTTATGCCGATGCTTCTGAATGACCACTTTTGTATTAACTAGGATTCATGCTTTGTATACCCAAAAGCAGGTAAGGCACACTGATTCACTTTCCTAGGATTTTCCAGGAAAGACTTCTTTGGTGTGTGCGCGTGTAACTTTGGCATTGGATTCTAGGCCTTTGCCCTGAGCTACATCCCCAGGCCTTTTAATTTTTTTTGAATTTTGAGATGGGGTCTTGCTAAGTCACCCAGTTCAAGTTGCCCAGGCTGGGCTCAGACTTTCAATCCTGCTGCCCCAGCCTCCCGGAGTGCTGAGTCACAGGCATGCACCACGCCTGCCTTTAAACTGCACCTATGTGCAAAGTTCAATAAACCAGAAAAGCAAAGTTTTTTCAAAGATTGAGATTTAACATTTGTACAAATCTGTATCTTTCAAAGAAAAAATGCTTCAAGTGTCCCAAGCTATACAAAACACATAAAAATAAATGCAAAACAATCAGATTAATAGGTCGCCATTTCCTAGGTTAGTACACATTAGTCCTTTCAATTTGCTGTCATTTTATGTAACAAAGCAATAATGCTGAGGACACATTTTAAGAAGATTACGTTTTTACTCTTCTGATTCAAGGTCAGCTGCTGAAGTGTAAATATTAAGCCACAAGGATGACCATTTAAAAGCATCAAATATATTACATTTTTTACTTTCAACAGCTGGTGTCACCATCCTAATAAAGGACACATCTCCGAGCACCTGAGCTGGTGTCCAGTGACAGCTGGGTCATCGGGGGAAAGGGGTATAGGGGTGCAGGCCGCACCTTCTAGAAGCAGAGTCCTAACCACACCCTAGGCAGCTGTTCTTGGCAACACACATTTGTTATGTTTGTTCCTAATTCTGAATATAATGCTGCAAGGAGAAGACAGGAGCAAGAGAAATCTGCACTACTTTCTCTCTCTACAATATTTCGCAGGTGGTAGCCTGCTGGCCTCCCGCCCCCAATTTTGTGACCCTGCTGCCTGTTGTATGCATTGTTCTACTCCCCAAATTCAGCTACTCTTGTTCACATGGTCTTGGTGATTACAGGCCTAAAATTAAAAATCCAAAATCTCAATGCAAGCTTCATTCTTTAAAGTAATTTGTGTTCAAATTGGAGTTCGAAAGAGGTTTCAGAAAGAAAGAGATACTGTAGTCCTTCAGACATGATGCTCAAAGACCAGGGCACGGACTCGAAGGAGGGACTAGCCAGAATTTTAACGGCTAGTCCAGTAACTTCCCCACCAACATTCACAGTTTTCATTTGTGTGCTTAACTACTGGCAGTCAAGGCAGAGCTTACAAAGATGATGGCCCTGCTGTTTCACAACTGATTTGTTTTGAAACGTAGCTACTCGTATCCACACAGCAAGGGGATCCTCAAACCCTCTCTGCAGAAGGTGGCTTCTAAGCACTGAAATCCATGAACCGGTTCTCAAAATAATTGGTAATGATAAAGGGGTCCGTGGTCCGTGCTTTTTAAACTGTAGTCTTGTCACGAGAAGACTCTGAAATGACGCCGACCTGTGGGGCATGCGCACCGCCTGGTGTCCTTCACACCCCAACCCCGTGGGCTGCTCCAGAGGCCTGCTGCACAGACACAGTTAATTCCACCTTGGTGACCATCTCCGTAGCATGCTTCCGCTGCACCTCACGGCGGCCAGGGGTCTCTCCAGGACTGGTACAAGACCATGCTTCCACCTGTTCCTGGCGCTGGGGTTCTGGTGGGCAGCCACTCAGACGACGCTGGCAAGCCCGGCCCTGCATTCCTGTCCTCAGACAGTTCCTGCCCCTGCAGAGCTTAGCCTAGATTTAGGGACTCACTTCAAACAAATAATACACAGGAAGTGATAGGATGTTACTTCTGAGGTTAGGTTATAAAAAGACCAAGGTTTCTCTTGCAAGCGCTCCTTTGCTTTCTCTCTGAGATCCCTAGCTCTGAGGGAGCCTGCTGCCATCTGGTGGCCTCTCTATGGAGATGCCCATGTGGAGAGAAACTGAGGTCTCTACCCACAGCTCAAATGGGCCCCAGGGCTGTTAACGGTCACATGGGTTCAGAGCTACCCACAGGCAAGCCTGGAGATGACCACAGCTTGGCCAGTACCCTGAGTACAGCTGTGAAAGGCTAGGGCAGAGCCATCAGCTAAGAAGCTCTCAAATCCTGACCCACAGAATTGTGGGTAAGGTTGGCTGTTCACAGCCTCTAATCCTGGGAGCACTTTGTTGCTTAGCAGAAGACAACAAATTCAGGAAGGCTGGGTCTAAATTTCCCCGTGCGAGTCACAAAGGCCAGTCACATGTCAGCCCATCCTCTCTCTGGCACATCAGAGCCATGCTTCTCACTGTTCTGCGGCATCATCTATCCATTTTGCTCACAAGGTTACTGCTTTCCTTAGAACCCTCTGCTCTTCCTTCCTCTACATCCTGCATGGTAAAATCCTCCTAGTCTTCCAGGGTTTCCAGCTCACCTCAAATTGTCTTGCTGAATCCCCCGCTCCCAGAATAGTGCACTCTTCTGCCCCTTGTTGGGTACCCGTGGTCCGTCTCCCCAGGGGGCAGAGGGCCTGGGCACCAGTCACTTGTGTTCAACTGTCAACCCCAGGACCTGTGATGAGTAGGCTCTAAAGGTCCACCCAGAAAGGAGCCATTTGCAAGCTACCAGCCTGAAGGCCTCCGCCCTGAACATGTTAATGTCCACTTTCATCAGGGCGCTGCTCACTAACAACACGATGGGCCTGACATCGGGCGGCAAGCTGTGTTCCTGCACCTCTGCTCCGGCCCAGTTTGATTTTGTCTGATGTTGCCCCCAGTTAGAGTCAGGCTGCACACTCCTACTCCATCACACGGCGCCTTGTTTCCATCTGTTCTGTTACTGACGTTCGCTCTAATCATTCCACGGTGGCCTGGCAGCGATGGTGAACTGTCTTTCCCCCCTTATAGCTGCTGATACTTGGTGAGGAAGTCCTTCAAAACTACGCACATACCTCAGTCATCACACTTGCCTCTGGTTCATTTCCTCATTTCTATCTGGAAGGACCTATGGTTTTCTGTTCTATCCAATGCTATCATCACTTCTTTCGATGCTCAGATTGTCTCAGTTTTGACAGGTGGCCCTCATTCTGGCACTTCTCTTGCTTTTTGCCTCAAGATGCTCTAGCTTACCTTAGATTTTCATGTCCCACCCCTGGGATCAGCTGTTCTCCCAGAAGCCTTTGTTCCTCTCAGTGGAAAATGGTACCACGATCTGGTGTAAGGTGTGCTCACTGCCACTGAGTTATGTCTAATCTTCCCCACTCCCTCAAAGAAATACACGCTGTATCAAAATTATACATATACATGTTTACATCTATAATTACATCTGCAATGTAGTACTGAGAACTAGGAGTTTACACCAATATACTAAACTTAATCCACATTACAGGACTCATTCATTTGCTACATTTCTATGTCCATAATTCTGTTTGGCAGTAGGAAGCTCATTCGCTTTACTGCAGTTAACTCACCTGATTGATCTTTCTACTGTGACCCATTTCCAACCACAGCACCCTCTAAGTTCCCTTCTCAGACTCTGCGTCTCCACAAAAGGATGATTCTCCTGCAAAGAGGGGCTACTCACTTGGCTCAGGCTCTGACTCCCCAGGTCAGGTTCCAGAGAAGAGCTGTGGACTTTCTGCCTTTGTGAGAGGAGCTACAAAGCCTCCCTGCACGGGCGCATGTATAAGGGGTGGGAGGGTCTGTGGTCACTTGTGCACACACATCAAGCTCCTTCTTGTTTCCCTGCTACCTATTCTCAAGGTTTCCTCATAGAGAAAGTGGCTGCTGAGATTCCAGCCACACTGTCACATTCAAAGCAGCAAGAAAAGGAGGATGAGGAACCAGGGCCCAGGGTTCAGTCAAAGTAGGCTCCTTCCAGCACCTCCCTGGATCCTGCACTTACACACAAGAGTCTTTGAATAAAGTGCATCAGAACGAAGAGAGAACGGATACCTGGTGGCAATTACTGCTGTCAGCCTCTCCCACGTCTTATGATAACTGGCCACCATTCTGTGCCCAAGGGTTCCTGAAGACCTCAATAACTCTCCAGAAGCAGTCTGCATCCTTGCCCATTTCTGGGTTTTGGAAGCCCCAAAAAAGGTGACTCTGAGGTCCTGGGAACTCTTAGAGAGTCTTAAATGGATCTCAGGCAATGCATTGCTACTTCTCTGTTCAACTATGCATGTGAGAAAATGCTGCAGTGGACCCCCTAGAGCTTGCTGAGCCTCAAAGGACCCCACCTAGCTCCTGCTGGGACAGTTTGCAGCCTTCACCTGTGTGAGAACCCAGTGCCAGAGCAGCTCCAAGCTCCAGCCCCAAACACTGTGCTGTTAAAGAGAAAAGGTGCAAAGCACAGTGACAGCAGTCCCAGCTCCCTGCCAACCCAAAGGGAAGGGAGGAGGAAAGGGAAAAAAATAACAGTGGAAAGTGAGCTCAGAGATCAGCACATAAAAACCACCCTGTGGAAGTGGGGAGATTTATTCTGCCAAACCCTCAGCAGCCTTGGCAATATGTCTCAGATGAATATGAATCCATCTGAATCAACCCTGTTCTCAGCAAGGACAATGGAAAGGGCGGCCACTAACTCATAGATATTATGGAAGTTTTTCTATTTATAACTGTAACAGCAATGCAATTTCATGATATTCCAACAGCCTGCATGCCACAGCTGTTTGGTGTGATTCCTGGTAGCAGAGCTGCTGCAGTGTAGGCACAAGAACACTTTCAAGATAGATGGGCCTCACTCCACAGGCAGGTGAGCCTTGCACCTTTTCTGCTGGGTGCTCGTGTTTGAGGCATTTTCTCTCTCTGAACTTGATCACAGCACTGAAACATGGGGCAAACAAAGCCTTCTTCAAACTCTGCCATATTGAGGTAATGGGTAGCAAATTCTGGCCCACAGGTGAGACAAATGACTGTTAGTAGCCTTCTGAGAGAAGGGAAATCACACAATGATAGGACTAAATCATACAATGCATCATGGACCTAATAGTACCTGGCATATGACTATGCCCCACAAATGTTAATCCCTTTTATCTTACTCATCCATATAAAAATCCAAATGCTAGTTATCTGGCACCATTCTTTAATGAAATTTAGCATTTTTTGTGCAGGAAAATATTTTGTATAAACCTTTTTCTGTACTAATAAAGATGGCACACTAGAAATGACACAGCATCCTCGTTATCCTAGCAGTAGTATTCACAACAGCCAAGGGACAGACGCCACCCAAGGAACTTCCGTCAAACGTGAGCCTCGGGAACATTCTGCTACGTGAAATAAGCCAGATACAAATAGGCAGATATGATGTGACTCCACGTAAGTGAGCTATCTAAACGAGTCAGACTGACAGGGACATAGAAAGGAATGGCAGTTAGCAGGGGCCAGGAGAGGGGAATGAGGAGTTACTCTGCAGAGTTCCAGTTCTGCAATAAGAAACAGTTTTGGAAATGGATAATGGTTATAGTGCTATAATGTCATTTAAAAATGGTTAAACAGTACATTTTATGTTATATGTATTTTTGCACAACTAGAAAATTTAAAAGTTAAAAAAAATATAACCTTTAAGTTTTTCATAATAATGGAAGGTCATCATACTGATTCGTATGGACTATTGCAATGGAATTATGTAGTTTGCTGCTCATAGGTAAAGCCATAGGACACTTCAGGACATATTCTAGAACTTGTTTCTTGAATAAATACCGGGGATTTATTAGAGGACAGCTGCCAAAGGAAAAAACAGAACTTGATTTTTTTTTAAGGTAATGGGAATTAAACCTAGGGCTTTACACATGCTAGGCAAGTGTTCTACCACTGAGCTACAGCCCCAGCCCTTTTAAAAATATATTTACTTACTTACTTACTTATTTATTTATTTAAATTTTGAGACAGGATCTTGTGAAGTTACCCAGGCTATCCTCGAACTTGTTATCCTTCCTCCCTCATGCTCCTGAGTAGCTGGAATTACAAGCATGCCGTTGTGCTCAGCCTTTTACTGTATACTATTTGCTAACACCATCCGCTAACCACAGTATGTTACAACTGGAAGCAACTTTAGAAAACACATGTGAAAGCAGAAGGCAGTGAAAACTTGAAGCGATTTTCCTGAGCTAACACAGACGGCAATCACAAGAAGAAGAGAATGTAAATCCTAGTTCTTAGCTGGCTCTAGGACCCTGGGACAAGGTAGTATAATGGGGCTGAGCTCTCCGGTCCTAGCCTCTGACCTGAAGTGTCTAATATGCCGCCACCAGGGGGCAGCAGGAGTATTATTCTGGCCCAGTGCATTTCCCCCAACCCTAAATATAAATGTGCACATAATCAACTTTATGAAAATAATTTCAAGAAGCAAACAGCTGAAAGAGTATCACAAATAACTTTTTAAACAAAACAAAGTCTTGGGTGTATGGTGATAACAACCTTAATAATCCTTCACTATTTCTTTTTCTAACCCTACTTGATGTAATTAATATGAGTCAATGAATATGTTAGTTTTAAACCAAAAATGACTTGGCTACACAAGTCCATCCTATTTCTTCACTCTTTGAGCCAGGTCATCCGAGTGCTTGGTTTCTGGGGCTTTAAGCCACAACTACCTCAAATGCCCATCTGCCTTCACTCTTCCTTCACCATCTCACTTTTGCCTTCCAACACCCCTGCATTAGAAAGGAAGGTCTAACCCTATAGCAACCTTTCAGATGTAAAAGAGGGAAAATCAAGTCACAGTGCAAACCTGCATGCCAGCGTTCTTCTGAGTAGATGACAGAACCGCCTACTCCAGGGCTTTTAAATGGTACCAGCAATGGGAAGCTCCAGCCACAGCAGTTAACAGGAGGCAGGGCCTCCCTCAGCACGGACCTTGTGCACCAGAAGAGTTTACAGTTTCATAGGATGGGAGGAGTGAGCGAGGACAAACATTAACAGTGCACTTTGGTGACTAATCCACAGTCAACTCCATGTTTTGAAGCAAGCACAGTTGATATGGCCCAGTGACCACAGTTCCTGAATCACCTCAGGAGAGAGACACTGGACCTTCATTTTACATGGGAAATGTCACACAGTCTCCCTCCTCAAGCTCACCACACTTCTTAAAGAGAAAGGCAGTTAGACAAAAGCTTTGACTTCTATTTCAGAAACAGAGGAGCCTGTTTTTTCAAACTACAATAGCGTTTACTGTAGCTTAAAGGCATTCAGAGAAGTTAGTCTCCACTTGCACATAATTTGCTCACAGATAATTAACTACTCATCAACCTAAACTAGCATAAAACCAAAGGCAAAAGCAAATATGGACCACTGGTTACTCATAGTAAAATGGGAATAAGACACAAGATGCATACTATGAACAGGTCACTGCAAAAGGCATCTCGTATCCAGGTATTATATTCTGTAATCTTTTCCCAAATATAATCTCTCAGGGGGTGTGATTTAAAAATACTCCTAACTTTCTGGTTTTATTTTTCAGTACAGAACTTATGTGTATCTAACTGTAGAAAATCATTAGAAAACCAGAAATATTTAACTTTATAAATTTAATTCAGTAGTTTATTCAGGAATTATTAAAAATAATTTTTTATAATATCAAAAACCTGAAACCACATCACTAAAAAAACAAAAACAAAAAACCTCACAAAACACACATATCTATTAGGATGGCTTTGAGGGGAAAATCTGATAATATGAAGTGCTAAGAAGGATGTGGAGCCACTGGAACTTTCCTATACTATAGCAGGAATAGAAAACAGCAGAGCCACTGTGGGAAGTGTTCTCTAAAGTTAAGTCTAGTACTGACTGATAAAAGTACACTTTCAATATGACCCAGCCACTGTGCTCCTAGGGAACCAAGGAAGTTGAAATTTTTCCTCACACAAAGGCCCGTAACAAATGTTTAGAGCAGCTGTACTCATAATCATCCCAAACATTAAATAACCCAGTGAATGAATACACACTGTGATATATCCAGATAACGACAGTGTCCAGATAATGGCAGTGAGGTTGCATGCACAGAGGGATCTCAGTGGCAATAACTGACAGTACCTAGTCTTGATGGTTACATGCTATATATCATTCCATTTTTATGACATTCTAGAAAAAGCCAGACTTATAAGGATTGAGAACAAATCAATAGTTGCTAGGGAGGGTTTGACCACAAAGGGCACAATGAGAGAGGGTTTTGTTTTTTTTTAATCTAGCTTTTCTGGATTTTGGTGACAGAACTGCTATCAGGATTTTGATGATGGTTACAAGAATCCACACATTGTAAAACTCACATGACCATACAAAAAGTCAATTTTACTACACATGCACTAAAATAATAAAATCATGAGAGCATGCAATTATTCTAAAAAAGAAATAAAGATAGAAGAATAAGAACGTCTTGAGTGAAATTAAATTAATGCCTGACATACACTATTAAGAGATTTAAGGATGTACAAAGCAAATACAATGAAAGGGTTTTTAAAAATTCTGTTTGGAATAAGCCAACTGCACAGACCTTGTTTTTAGAAAACTGAGGAACTATGAATATAGTATTAGATATGGAATTTTGTTCATTAATGTTAGGTAGGATTTTAGTTATATAAGAAAAGAAACTTTCAGACAAAATTTATACATTAGGGTGTGAAATGACTTCAAAATTCTTTAGAAGCAAACAAAACCCCAAAACAGAGGGGCAAGAGAGCAAAGCTAGCATGCTGTGTTGATTTCTACTGCTGGGGGCTAGTGCATGAGGGTTTATTATACTCTGCTTTTGCGTAGATTTGGCAAGGTTCTTAATAAAATGCTTGCAAGAGGGACTTAAGATAACCCTAGATTATCAGGAAGGGACCTAAATCTAATGGCCAACGTCCTTATGGAGAGGAGATGCCATGTGAAGACAGGCAGGCTGGAGTGATGCAGCCACAAGCCAAGGGCCACTAGGAGCCAGGAGAGGCTGGGAAGGCGAGGAAGGATTTCCCCCATCAGCTGCCAGAGGGAGCGCAGCCCTGCCACCCCTGATGTCTCATTCTGAACTTCTGTGAACTGTGAGAGTATACATGTCTGGTGTTTTAAGCCTCCTGGTTTATGGTAATTTGTGATGGAAGGCCTATAAAACCAGTACAGTCATTGAGTAACTCTCCTCTGTACCACGTCAGGGTAGCCGTGACCTCCCATTCCACATGTTATCGTGTCAAGGTTACTAAAAGACAGAGAACTGCTGTAGGAAGCCATGGACTCCCTACCTGCAGACCTCATAGGTAAAATACTCTCAAGGTAGGACAATGTCCTTTCACTTGCCTAAAGATTTTCACCTGTTGGCCCAGTCCTGTTTCAGGACTACAGGCCATAGGAGGTACCCACATGGGCTGACAATTCCGGTGCTGCTACACAAATACACATGTGGACCCCCGGCATCTGGCTAGGGAGTTGGTGCCCTTAACCATGACACTAAAGTCTGTCTCCTACCTAAAAAATGGAAGAGCCAGACCCTGGCATTCGTTAACACGGTACTCTAGTGTTGCACACAGAACTGCTTAACATGACCAAACAGGTAGTAAATATGAGCAAGTGGGACAAAGATGGGTTCCCCGCACATTCTTTCTTTTGTAAACTTTTTTTTAAATTATGGGAAGCACAATACACACAAAACCAGAGTAATGATATAACTGATGATTCCTGAAATATTCATCTCCCAACTCTGACACACCAGCATCGAATTCATCTTAATGTTGACATTTCATTAATTTGGTATTATATGATCTGGTAGAAACAGTCCTCTTTTAATAGTCTTTTTTTTTCTTTAGAATCACATGTTCTTAGCTGCTGCAGCAATTTGGATGTGCAATGTCCTAAAGTTTCAAGTGTTAAAGGCTTGGTGGTCAGGGTGGAGTCATTGGGAGAGGATGGAACGGTGTTATGGTTTGTTTTTGGATGTTCCCCCCAGTCCTCATGCAGTCATGGGGTGGGTTTCCAGATTTCTGACTGATCCATGGTCCAATACTGGGATTATGGGTGTAAGCACTACACCTGCCCTGGGGCAGATAGTTTGCATATGTAACAGAGAGAAAGAGGCTGCTTGCTATCACTCCTCCCATTTTTGCTCTTGTTGCTTTTGCTATCTTCCACCCCATGAACCGTTGCCCTCTGCCATGTGCCACTCTGCCTTGGAGTCAACAGAGTAGGGACTGAAACTTTCACAAACTGTGAGCTAAATAAACCTTTCCTTCCTTAATTTTGGGTGTCAGGTATTTTGCCTTAGCAATGAGAGAAAAGTAACCAAGACAAACAGTTAGATGAGCTGGGACCTTACAGGAGACCCTTGGTTCTCTGGAGGTGTGTCCTCGAAGGGGACCGTGGAACTCTGCTCTCTTCCTCTCTGCTCCAAGGTTCATGGAGTGAGTGGTTTGCTCTGCCACATGGCCCCTGGCACTGACATATGGAACACCCACCTCAGGCCCAGAGCAATGGGTCAACCTCATCTTGGACTGGAAGCTTCAAAACCATGAGCCCAAATAATCTTTCCTTTATACATGAATTATCTCAGGCATTTCATTATAGGGACGTTTGTTTACCTATGTTAATATGTTGCTTTTTAAAATACTGAAATGGGCAGTTCTTTCCAAGCAAAATATAAAACAAACCCTCAAAGGGAGATCAATATTTTTACTACAAACAACCTAAATTTTCTATAGAGGACAAAAATTAAACAAAGTACAAAAAAATCGAGGGAAAATAGTTGTAATATACCTGACTGAAGATTAGCATTCTTAATGTATAAATAATTCTTAGAAATCAATAAGACCAATAGATATGAACCTAATTTCCCCCTACTGTTTTTACATAACAAAAAGACTTCCTTCGGCCTCCTCAGCATACAGCCTTTTGGCTCTAGAATTTAGGCGTCATAAACATTCTAGAAAAGAAGACAACTATTCTCACCTGTAAATTCATTCAAAGATGTGTTGCCCTTGAATCCAACAGCAGAGTGAGGCTGAGTCTTAAAAGCTTTTAGCTTCAGAATCCTTGCGCAGGACACAGGTAACGTATATGACAGAGACCAGAAAGACCAAATGCCACACTCTTGGTCCTGCTGGGGAGTGAGATGAGAAGTGAAAAACTCTGAGTGTTTAAAAAGGGCTAAAACCAAAATCAAATGACCCAACCCCTCTTAGAAGGCAATCTCGAATCCTGAGTTTGAAACCGTGGAAGAGAACTATTACCTTTTGTGTAAATATGGCTCTCCAGCCCAAGGGCCAGAGAATGCCTTGACTAGACTTTCCCACTGACCTAGAGGGAGGGCTCGAAGTTCTCTACCTCCCTGAAAAATAAGTTATATCTCTGCTACAAATAAGGAGAGAAAAGAGAGAGAATAAAGTGTGTTCTCAGTCATCAGGCAAAGTATATTGAAGGAAAGCCGAGCTTCCTGGATGAGGGTTTCTAGGACTCAAAAATATTTAAATGTTTAAAAATTCAAACCGTGTGAGAAGTAGACTTGCCAAATATGGTGATCATGAACTTAATTAAGCCTTAAGATCTGACCTCCTATTTATAGGAAATAAAGGGGTTGAAAACAGCAAACTAAATCATACTACACAAAAAGTAACCGAAGGAATTCAGAATGCGAGGTTCCTCAAGCTAAAGTCTCTTACCACTTTCTCTTTAAAGCCTTTTCCTGCTAATTCGTGCTTTAGTTGTAATTTCCATTACAACTAAAACAAGATTCCACACTGGCCACTGACACTAGAGCAAACTATTTGTGTACAAAAAATCCACCAACTAGGAACTAATTTAATTCTGTAAAGTCAGCCTTTAAAAGACAAATGCTCTGCACTGCGCAAGACCGGTCCGCTTCCTGAGGAACTTCCGGTTTCGAGAGCACGTTCAGGGCCAGGGGGGCGCACGGCCGGACAGGGCTCTGCATATCAGGCTTCGGTTCCTTCAGTGGGGCCAGGCAGGTCTTTAGTTACAGAACCACGTCCATAAGCACCTGTGTGTTTAAGATCTACCCTTTACATAGGTCCATATTTAGGAATGTTTAGTGTTTACTTCGTTTCTCCCCGGGACATTTGGAAACGTGAATAATCTGCTCCTTAAAAAAAATACGGCGGCAAGCCTAGTGAATACTGTTTTTACTTCAACGCTAATAAACTCAGCTCGGAGTCAAGAAGCTGTGTTCGGCAAACACCTCCGCTGGGCTTTGAGGGCGACCCCGGCGGCGCCGCACGCCAGAGGGGTAAAAGCAAAGACAACCTCGCTGCCATCGAGGCCGTCAGGGAAACAGCTCCCAGAACTCGTGCGTCACGAAAGGGTCCAAAGAACTCGAACATGAGAGACTCACTCATGCCAGAAGTTGCTTAGACATTTCTTTTGCACGTTTTGGTTTCCGCACAGATAGCTCTAAAATTAACCGCAGAAGCTCCTTCTACTCAGGTTCCTTTTACCGCCACTGTCCGAGGGGCTTCCCCGTTTCACCAGAGCCCAGGTGGGCGTCAGGCACTGTCAGCGCCCTGGGACTGTCCTGCGCGGCCTTCCGGCACCAAGCGGGCCCTCGGCCCGAGGGTTCCGGCGGTCAAACGCGTCCTCCTGTCGCGGGTCCGGGGTCGAACGCGCCCTCCGACCGAGGGTTCCGGGTCGTGCGGTTCTCCAGTCCGGGGTCCCCGCCCTTCGGCCGCGAGCTCCCAGTCCCCAGGGACGCCGGGGATTCCGACTCCGCTGCCCAGCGCAGGCGGCAGGAGCGGAGCGCAGCGTCAGGATTCCTAGTCCCCGCCCGTGCCCGGCGCCTCACCTGCGGCCCAGAGGGGCCATCAGGGATAGCGGGCGCGCCCGTGGAACAAAAATGCCCCGCAGCGCTGGCGCCGCACCCAGGCCTCCCCGGGCGGCGCCCCCTGCAGGCGGGACGCGGCAACGCACGCACCCCGCAGGCCGCGGCTCACCTGCATCTGCGCGCGCACACCTGCCGCGCCCCCCTCCCCTCCCCCGGCGCGGGACCGCAGAACCACGAGGACCCCTCGCCCGGACGCCGCTGCGGTCGCCCAGGCAACCGGCCCAAGCCGCGCCGCAAACACGCACACAACGCACCCAGGCAGGCGTGCTCGGCCTTGAGCCCGTGTTGGACGCAGACACACCTGGGACACAACCGGGACACAACCTCATCAAACAGACTGACAAACAGCTCCGCAAACTCGGGGACACAACACACGCCACAGCTCAGGCACCCCTGCGACGATTCCCGTGTTACAGGTACTCACGCACCACCGAAGCCTCACACCTGCATCCACACGTGCACGCCGGGTACGGATTGTCATGTGGCCACACGCCTCGTGCACACGTTCTCCACTTTAAAATGGGAGGGGGAACCAGAGATGGGGAACGGAGGGTCGGAAGGAAGAAAAGGGAATTTAAAGGAAAAAAAAAGAAGGGAAAAAAATGGAAGTCAAGCTTTTGTAAATGGGTAATGGAAAAAGGGTTGGAGGGAGGGAAGGGAAAAGGGACCAAAAAGAAAAATGATGAGTTATGTACATGTACAAATCCCCCATGATGAATGTGATCACTATGTACTGCACACATGTACTAATAAAAAAGACAAAAAAAAATTGGTTTCGAGGCAGTGGATGGGATGGCTTTCACTTATCGGGACTCGCATGTAGGTGGACTGCTTGAAAGCTTTTTTATAATCTGATATTTAATTCAGACATATCCATGCTGATTATGGTTGTGTTTCAAACAGCTGTGCAATTCCAGAAGAAATCGAAGAGATCAGATTCATTTACTTGTAACTTAGAATTCTTTCTTCTTGTCTTGGGCTCTTCATGATTAAATTAAAATGTACAGAAACCTCTTCTAGCATATATTTTTATCATTAACATTTTACAGGGTAGCAGTAATCTTAGCTTTTCAGAGGAAGAGAGTGCTTCTATTTTTATTGCAGTTTTTCTTTCCTGGGGAGGAGATCATGTCAGGACAGAAGTCAAATGGATGGGTCGATAATTCTTCTGATGGAAGCCAGGCATGGTGGCACACTCCTGGGACCCCAGCACTCAAACAAACAAACAAACAAACAAGTATTTCTGATAAAGGAAAATAAAAGCCGATGGTCTGGTGAGGCTGAGAAAGTTTGATCCAACAGAGATCCAGCTCTGTGGGATGAAGCCTTCAGTTTAACCAGTTTAACTTTCAAAAAAAAAAAATAGCTAAGTTTTGCAGGGTGTGGCAGTGCACACCTGTAATCCCAACACTCAGGAGGCTGAGGCAGGAGGATCATTTCGAGTTTGAGGCCAGCCAGGGTTACAAAGTGAGCTCAAAGCCAGCCTAAACTGCATAACGAGACCCTGTCTCAAAAAGACTGCAGGGTGGGCGGGGGAAGCTCAGTTTTAGGTACCGTGGTACCTCAGTTCACGAACTCAATTTGTTCCACAATTCTGGGAAGGATGGCCACAATCATGTTTATCACCCGATGTGGAGTTCACAAAAGGAAGCAAAGTTTTGTTGAATGCTTTTGTGCAAACAGAATTGTTCGTGAACAGAAGCATTAGTGAACTGGGGTGTGACTGTAGTCATTTTTGGAACGTGTGCCCCATCCAGCACCAGGTGGGTATTGAAGAAAGTACTCTTTGGCCACACTCTTGCCTTTCCAGTCAGTGAGTCTAGGTATGGGACGCTGCACACGGAGCATTTTAACAAGAGAAGCTAACGTGGGTTCAGGGTCCAGTCTGAGCAGCAGGGTCCATTAAGGAGTAACTTGTGCTTCTCAGACATTAATGCACTTGTAAATCAACTGAGGCTCTTGTTCCAGAATGCAGAGGCTGCTTTGATAAGCCAAGAAGAGGGTCTACAGTTCTGCAGATTCACAGCACTGGGTGCTGATTTACTTACCTGCAGACCCCGTGTGAAGATAGCTGCTCAGCAAGGGCAGGGGTGGGAGTGGGAGGTCCCTCATAAACGAAGAAGGCACAAGCTAGGCCTAGTGGCTCAGTGTCTGTAATTCCAGGTATCCCAGGAGGCTGAGGCAGGAATGTCACAAGTTCAAGCCCAATGAGGGCAACTTAGTGAGATCCTGTCTCAAAATAAAATTGAAGAAAGGGCTGAAGATGCAGCTTGTAGAAAAGCCATTGCATAGTGTGTGGGCAGCCCTGGGCTCAAGTTCCAATACCAGGGAAGGAGGACACCACAGATATTCTCAAGGAAATGAATTGTTCCAGATGAGTCCTTGGCGTTCCAGTTTGGGGTTGGAGGGTGCAGCAGGTGAGCCAGCTGCTCTGGGGACCTGGCTGATTCCAAGTCTGTTACGCTGTATCCAGGATGGCCAAGTCACTCCCTGCAAGGAGTTCTCACCAGTGAGCTGTGTTCCTGCTCATTCTAGTCATGCCTTTCCAGTTTACCGCCTGCCACTCCCTGCAGGCCACCGTCAAAGCACCGTATATATCTTCAAAGAAAGCACCACAAACATTTTGCTTTTCAACACCAAGGATTAAAATTAGCACATTGGGGCCGGACGTGTAGCTCCTCGGCTCCTTGGTAGAGACTTGCTGGAAAGCAAACAACAAAATCACTATCAAATTGTCTTTCACAAGAATTACCTGTTTGACTATTTATTCCCTAACTTCTCACAGGAATTGCAGGCTCTACTGTCCTAGTCTCTTTCACGCTGTTGTAACTGAAGACCTGGGTAATTTATGAAGAACAGAAATTTCTTTGTCAGAGTTCTGCAGGCTGGGGAGGTGCGGGTCCAAGAGGGAGCCAGGGCGGGTTTTGGTGTCTGGTGAGGTGGCACCTTTGGTGTTGTCTCCTTCCACGGCAGAAAAGAGAATGAACAAAGAACACAGGCTCACAAGCTCCTCTGTAGGAGCATCAAACCATCTGTGAGGGTGGAGCCCTGCTGGCCTAACCCCGGGGATGGATATGGGATAGAACCCAGGGCCTCTACAGTGAGCCACAGTGAGGCTGTGTTTCACATTTTGAGACAGGGTTTTGCTAAGTCACTGAATTCCCTGGGCTGGACTCAGACTCACACTTTTGATCCTCCTGCCTCAGCCTCCCAGAGTGCTGGGATTACAAGCATGTGACCCCTTACCCAGCCAACCTCATCACTTCTTAGAGCCCCATCTCCCAACACCATTACACTGGCAATTAATCTTCAGTGTGAGTTTTGGAGGTGAACAGCATGCAGGCCACGGCATTAGTTTTTGAGACCTGGGTGTAAGTAAGTAGATGCCTATTTTATGTTTATATCTGACTAAACACACGGCTGTTTAATGCCACGCAGAAGAGGCTGGGCTTATTTCCTTTAACCCCTCCTGCCTGCCTCCAGCATTGCAAATACCACACAGTGGGTGGGAAATTCTTCTGCACCTCTGGGAACCGTGGTTCTCTCGTGAAACAAACATCGAAAGGAAAGGCTGAATAAGGAGCGTGCCGCTGAGCCGCACAACACTATAAAACCTACTGAAATAGCACCGAAGTCTTCTTGTAAATCATGAAAAAAAAAATTTGTGGCCCCAACTAGCCTGCAGCCTACTTCCAACCCACCACGTGTATTTGTAGTGCTCTCAAAAGAACAAAAATAATTGATGAAATTCAAAATGCAGGGCTGTAAATAAAGTTTTCCTAAAATACAGCCTCACCTGTCTCTAGGTTCTTTACAGCTGCTTTCTCCCAATAGCAACAGAGATGAGTAGTCCAAAGCATTTATTATCTGCCATTTTGTTTAACCTGCAAACTTTGTAACTCTAGCGTCTGTCTGTCTTGCTCTGAGACAGGGTTTCACTATGTAGTTCAGGCTGGCCTTGAATTCACTATGTAGCCCAGGTTGGCGTTGCAGTGATCCTCCTGCCTCAGCCTCCTCATCACTGCACCATGATGCCTGGCTCCAGCTTCTTTTTAATGCCTGCCTCTTCCTTTCTGTTTTTTTTTTTTTTTTTTTTTTTTTTTTTTTTTTTTTCCCGGTACCGGGAATCGAACTCATGACCTCGTGCTTGCCAGGCAAGTGCAGTGCCACTGAGCTAAATCCCCAGCCCTTGCCCCTCCTTTCCATAAGGAGTGAATCTGTAGGGTTATTCCCTATGGCCCAAGTGTCATGAGCCCAGGTCTATATTCCTTGGTATGTTTCAGGCACCTCATGCCACAGCAGAGTCCTTATTTAATAATATTTATTTCATTGGAGTTTACTCTTTGATCTTTTCTCCTATGTAAATCAATAATGAACTCAACAAAAAGTCTTCATAGTTGCTACATATGTTAGGCTAGTTTAGAAAATATGTGTGTAGAAAGCAGACAATAGAGGGGCCCGGGATATAGCTCAGTGGCATAAGCGCTTGCCTGGCAAATGTGAGGTCATGAGTTTGATTCCTAGTACCAAAAAAAAAAAAAAAGAAAGAAAATAGACAATAGAATATAATCTCTGAGTCTGGGATTTCTTACTTCCATTTCTAACCCTGGCTCTAAAAACTTGTTGTTAAATTTGAAGGCAGCAGGATC
The DNA here is from genome assembly GCF_000276665.1 of Chinchilla lanigera. NCBI lineage: Eukaryota > Metazoa > Chordata > Mammalia > Rodentia > Chinchillidae > Chinchilla > Chinchilla lanigera. The sequence goes on along the minus strand of NW_004955404.1, from coordinate 10,275,808 downwards.
GTTTTTGCTTTCTTTTCCTTCTGTCAAGTTATTCTAATTGGTACAGCGAGTCTCACTGCTAAGCAATGTCCACAGCAAAGAAATTAACAAGCAGAAAAAGCCAGCATCATGAAGTTAAGTTCACTTACATGAAATTCAACCTCGGTATTTCTGGAATTAATGTTTAAAAGATGATGTGGGCTGCTGCTGGGATTTAAAAAAAATAAAACCTTGACCTTTCCTCCACAAAAGATATGCAGTATCTTTTCTAAAGAGTATATAAAAATTTCTAAGCAGGTGAAGTTGCAGTGGTTTATTCTTGCCCATGATTTATAGTTTCAGGAATAATACAGACTGGAGTAAAGCACTGCATGGGATTATTTCATTGGCTTTGGTGAATAAATCTCTATTGTGTATAGGAAAATAATTGTAAGAATTCAGAGAAGTAATATGACCTGTCAAATATGTTCTCCATCATGATCAAGCTAATTATATCACAAAGAGTCATCACCATGCACAACTGGGTCAGTTACTTTTCCTGTAGCTCAGAAAAAACACCCAACACCCTAAGTTAAGGGAGGAAAGGCTTATTGTAGCTCATAATTTGTAGAGGTTTCTGTTCATAGTTGGCTGGTCCAGGGCAGGGTGGAATGGCAGAGGGCATCACAGAGGAGAAATCAGTATGTGGCAGAGCAGGCAGGAGGCAGCAGCAGTGTGCCTCTAGACCACAAGGCTTTTGGGTAATGCCACCCATTCCCAGGATGGGCCTTCCCACTCTCCACACCAGAACTGTGCTACACTAATCAGTGGACTAATTTAGTTCTCATACCCTTAACCCACATTCACATACCCTAGATCAGGGATGGCAAAACTTAGAGATAAGCATCCAAACTACAACGCATAACCCACTTACTTATTGTAAAGTGCCAACCCTGCAGTGAAAATGGAATAGTAAGGTTTTAGTTTAGAAAAAAAAAAAAAAACTCATACATTAACATCTTTTGTCTTAAAACAACACATGTGCCATATGTTCACCACCACTGCTGCAGATTCAGCCACCTCCAAAAAGCCCCATCTATGAGCCCATGAGGCTTTGTGCAAAGAATGCATCCTTTTATGCAAAAAGTGTTTAGTCCATCTCGAAGAGTTGCCAGAGTCCTAACAATTTCAGCACTGCTTAAAAGTCCAAGTCTTTGAGATTTAAGGCAGACTCTTACTTGCAAGCCCCTTCACGAAGGAAAAGAAAGTTAAACACTTCCAAAATACAACAGCACAAGATAAACATTCCCATTCCAAAAGGTACAAATAGGGGTATAGAAAGGAGTGGGACCAAAGCAAGTCCAGAAGCAGGAAGGACAAACATTAAGTCCCATAGTTTCATGCCCAGCACCTGGGGCAACTAGTGACAAGATATGAACTCCAAAGGGTTTGGGTGGCTGCACCCCTACGGAACTGCCCTTGCTTGCAGCCTCACGGATTTTCTCATGGGATGGCTTTGCTCACTACTTGCTACCTTCCTCAGATGATCCTCATTCCTGGCTTCTCCAAGCTTCTGGGGTCTCCACTGCACTTTTGGCTTCACGCACACAGCTTCACATGTTGCCATTTCAGGGGCACACTGCCTGGCCTCTCAGGACTTCTGAAATCTGGGTGGAAGCCTTCCCAACCCCACAACTCCTGAATTCTAGATATGCCTAAAACCAGCACCACATGGATGATGCCAAGGTCTGCTGCCAGCTGAACAGTAGCCAGGCTTCCTTCTCTCTTGTCTGTAGTGGTCAAGTGTCTATGAACCAAATCCCAAGGAATGACTTCCCTAGGCTGTCATCATTCTGGAAAATGGTGCTATGGGGCTCTCTTCTCAAAGCAAAGTCTTTCATCTTTACAACTCTGAGGCTGCAAAAGCTGGATTCCTGCTGGTTCTTGTGATGCCTTCAGGGCATCTTTTCTATTGTCTTGTTCCTTTGCAGCAACCAAGATTTTCTCTGTTCTATCTTTGCAGGCCACAACTTTACTGGAGCTTTCTTTCTAGCCAAACTCAAAACACTTTAAATCATTCTGTTGGGCTATTTGCTCTTGATTCTCAAGGTACAGCTGGCTAAAAGCCCCCAACAGTAGCCATGCCACCACCTCAACATTCGACTGTTTTGAAATTTCTTCCACCAGATTAATTAGTCTACTGCACTTAATCTGTCTCCTGTAAAGTCTTTGGATGGACATAAACAAAATACAGGCAAATTTTCTGCCAAAGGATAGCACACATGATCTGGAGTCCAATCACCAATGCAACTGTTGTTCCTAATTGAATCCTCCTGAGCCTGGTCTGTAACAGCTGCTTTTCTATCAGAATTCTTCTTTTGAGGTCTGAACAGAATCTCCTGTCAAGTTCAGATTATAGCGTCTCAGGGCTGCTTCTTCAGACAGCATCTCCAAATCTTTCTAAGCTTTTCTCACAAGCCACTTTCAACAGTGCCTGAACCACCTGACCAGGTAGCACCATAGCAAGGACTCCATTTCTCTGGTGTCAAAACTTTAATTACTTTTCCCCTTTATGAGACAAAATACCCACACACACTAGTGAAAGAAGGAAAGGTTTATTTGGTTCACAGTTTGTACAGGTTTCATTTCCTAGTTGGCTGGCTCCAAGATAGGGTAGCATAGCATAGGGGCATTGAAGAGGAGAAAATAGTGCACAGCAGAGCAGGAAGGAGGCAACATCAGTAGCAAAGCAGCAGCAGCTCCTACCTTTCTTTTTTATCCCATCCAGGCTACAAGCCTTTGGGTTGGTACCACCCACACCTAGGGGTGGGCCTTTCCAGTCTCCACTTCCAGAACTATGCTAAATCAGTGGACTAATTTAGCTATCACACTCTTCATCCATATTCACACACCCTTAATCAAATAAATCTCTAAGCATATATAGGAGAATAGTTTTAAAAATCCACAGATGTAATGTGACCTGTCAAAAATGCCACCCACCACAATTGAAGCTCATTACATCACAGAGTTATTGCCATGGATGACCTATGTCTAACCCTGTAATAGTGGGACTGGATTAAAGTAATTGTGCCTTGTTATCCAAACAGTACCTTTTTGAAGGAAATGAAGCTACCCTAGTGCCAGGAAATGTAGAGATGACAAAGTGAAATATACATTGGTCCTTTGCATGGAGGAAATGGATACCTATCAAGTGCCTCTTGTGCCAGGCCCAGTAGGAACAACTCTTCATTTTATCCTTCAACAGTAGTATAGGCCAGACTGTACCATTTCCTATTCTACCTGTGATATAGCCCCAAGAGGCAAAGCAATTCACTTGAAACAGGAAACAAGAGTGCCCAGACTTGAACGCATATGTGCCCAAATAGAAAACCTATGCTCTTGAACCTGACAGCTAAAACAAGGACACTGGATAGCACGTGTTGCAATTCGTGCTACCAGCACTCATCCTTTGTTTTACACTTGCATCTCTTTTTCTAAAGTACCAGTTCCATTAAGTAACCCTGCACACATAGGTCTATCCATGAAGAGCTTTCACACACATGATCAGCCTGATTCTTCCTTCTGTGTTATATGACATAGTAAAAGCGAGGGCAAATTCTTCCCTCTTTTCAGATGAGGTCAGGAGTTTCAGGTGGCTTGGCCAAGATCTTCCACTGGTGCAGCATACCAGGTACAAAGTCAGATTTGTTGGCTGATTGCTATGAGAAGAAACAATCCAGGGAGAACTCAGTAGGAAAGAAAGTTTGGCTGTTTCCCGGGACAAGTGGGGTTTCAATGAAATTGAAGGGAAACTGACAAGGTCTGGGCAGCCAGCTGCAGAGTGGGGCCAGGGTCCTAGGGCTACAGAGGTGGAGTGGCACATTCCCCACCTTCCCAGCATGCTCTTCCCAGAATACACGATGCTCTGCCATGGTGGCTGCTTGTTTGTTTCTAAGTTACCTTGATCTTCCAGGCAAGTATGGAATGTTTTTTACTTATGATTTCAGACAGCCACACTTCTGATAGTCCATGCTGCTCAAGAAAGGTGCTTCTTGGTCAAGAGAAAGCAGCAATCAGCTGGGCATGGTGGCACATCCCTGTAATGTTAGCACTCTGGGAGGCTGAGGCAGGAGGATGACAAGTCCAATCCTAGCCTGGACTACTTAGCAACTTAATGAGATCCTGTCTCAAAGTAACAACAGGACAAAAATAAAAAAAGGACAAAAGATGCAGGTTCAATCCCCAATATTTTCCTCCTGTCTAGCCCTCCCCCCAGCCAAAAGCAGCCCTACCCAAGGAAGGGTTTATGTGAACTGTCATCTATCATGACACCCATGTGTCCTTGAGAAAAAATGCTGTTTCTGCTCTGTTTGCAGCTGTCATACCTGAGCTGTCATAGCCTGACATGTGGCAGGGCAGAAGTTCATTCACTTCTTCAGCCCCAGATATTTCCTACCCTATCAGGCCATATCAGGATTAGAAACCTTCAAAATATTTTTATCTCCACAAGGGTGTTGGAATTTCAAAACGCATACATTTTACCACAGGTTTTTTTTATGAGGATTTATATAAACACGCAAAGTGGCTCACTTTTATAATTTTTTTCCAGGGGATTTCTGTATGAGATTTCATTATTTAATAAAGGATTAACCACTTAAATATATTTAGTGACCAGTGGGTTAGTCCAACCTTGACACTCCACAGAGGAGAAATTAACAAAAGCAGTAACAACCGCCATTATTTTTATTGGAAGCAGCTGAGGCATGGGAGTAATTAAGTGACTCATCCCAGGTTCCAGATAACTAACGGCAGGATTGGAGTCACTGGTTTCTGATAGAATGATGAATGTTTTTAAAAAACGAAGTTGGGTGTGGTGGTGCATGCCTGTAGTCCCAGTGCAATGGCAAACAGAAACACTGAAACAACACCCAGGAGTTGGAGGCAGATTTATTTTACGTCAACGGGCACTGATTGGGATCATCCCAGCACATCAGGCTCTGGTCTCTGGTGGTCTTGGGCTTGTATGGGATAAGCAACAGGAAGTACAGAGGCAGAATGGCTTGTCACTGCAGTCCCATCAGGCAGGAAACCCAAGAAACAAGGAAGTTGGCTGGCATCAGATGGGAAAAGGAAAGAGAGCCCACATGCCACACTCCCAAACTCCGCAGAGATAAAAGGCTTCCTGAAATATCCAACAAACGCCTGTTTTCTCTGGAAAGCAAACAGCTGCAGTGGGATACCGAGAGCTGAAGCAGCGCCAGCGAAGGGAATTCATTTGCGAGCAGGGGCCCAGATGTGCGTGTCTTGATTTGACACTCAAGTTTCACTGATGGTGGGGGGAGAAAAAGGATCCTGGAGGGTCTTTTAGAAGGAAAAAAATTAAGTCTCCAAAGGATACCATTTCATTAAAAAAAGAAATTTCCTTTAAAAAAATCAGCAGAGCACATATGCATCTATTATCTGCCATGCTAAGCACCAGAGGAACTTAAATGACAAGCCAGCCCCTGCTCCTAAGGGACCTATACATCATCACTCTTGCAGAGGGGCCATTGAAGAAATGTAGCAGTTGCTTTTTTTTTTTTTAACATATAACCACGTCCAACTGGCTTGTTTTATTGGAGGTGGGGATGTGGAAATAACAATATGAAGGCAGCTGGGACCCCAGGTTGGGAAGAAGACCCTCCCCTCCCCATATCGCCCACTGCCCCAAATAAAAAATAACTATGGGGGAGCAGCTGAGACAGGACTGGGGCATGGGGAAGGAGACACGAAATTTGAGGGCGGCAGTGAGGAGACCATGCGTGTGCTGGGAGGCCCGTGGCGGCGGCTGTATGAGTCTGTGTCTTCCAGGTAGGCATGTATAAATAATAAAGATAAGCTCTTCTTTCTCCCCTCTCCCTCTGCTGTGCTGCTGGCTGCCATCCCAGCGTCTTTCCCCACGAGGGCAAAGGGAAGAGGTGAGCAAGTCATCACCGAACTGCGATCAGACCCATGTCCATCAGCTTCTGCACCTTCTGTGCTATTACAGGGTTCTTTATGTGTTTGCTGAGTGGCCGGGGGTTCTTCTGCATCTGCTCCAGGATAAGCCGCATGGCCGGGTCACTCATTATGGGAATAATAATATCCCTCAGTTATCGAGGGCTGATCAGGTCCGCAGTCTCCTGAATGAGTGTACGGCAAAGGCTAACTAAAGAGGCAAATGGAATGATTTCAGGGCCCCAGGAGGATCAAAGCCCTCTCACACAATATAAGGTTCTCTCTGGGCTAAGACCAAGACCTTCTCTGGGTTGCCCGTATTTATTTAGTTATAAGAAGGGAGGGGTGTACTCAAGAAGGGTGGAACCACTCAAGGATTTCTCTAAGGTATGAAGTTAATCCACTGAAGAATGCGATGCCTGAGGCTATAGTCTTTATCCAACTGAGATCTGACCCAGGTGTCCTTGGCTGTGATCTTGTTTTATCCTTTGAGGCTTTCTGGCTTCATCCACCACTACAGGTTCTAGTAGGGATTAGTGACTCACAGACGTTCACTTACTATGAGTCTGCCATTTCCAGATAAGGAGCCTAGGCCTTGGACAGATTCACAAGTAGACACGGAAAGCGGAAAGCCAATTGGCTAATATTAAATCCTGCTCAGAGCCACCTTGTGGTGGTCCCAACAACTCATTATCTGCTGCCCCTCAGGGTCAGCCACGGCCCTTCGCTTCACATCCTCAGGGTTGCCGTGTCTGCTGTACTGAGCCATCATACACTTCTGGTAACCGTCTGCCGCCTCCTTACAGCGGGAGTTCAGGTCCAGTGCCTTCTGCACACACCCACGGCCTTTGTGCAGTCCTTCGTGGCCTCCAGCGCAGCGGCTTTCTGGGTGTAACCCTTGATGAAGGTCGGCTCCAGCTGGATGCATTCTTCACAGTCCCTGAGCGCCAGCTGGCACTCCAGGAGCTTGGCATAGCAGGCAGCTCGATTGCTGTACTGTTTGGCATCTCATGGGTTCCGTTTAATGGCTTCTGTATAGTGCTCGTGGCCTGGGGGTAGTCTCCTTTCTGAAAACACTCACTGCCCTTGTTCTTCTCCTCCAAAGCCGAGTCAGGGTTGATGTAGGCCAGCCGCTCTTGCCCTTCAGGATTTTCTCCGCCTGCTGGCATTTCTTCAGTACATCTGGAGTTCTGTGCTCTGCCAAAGACTTGTAGAAATGGATGGCATCCTTGTACTTTTCTGCTTTGAAGCAAGAATTGCTAATTCGAGCATAAGCTTTGGCAATCCGTCGGTAAGTCTTCTCGGTTCTCTCTCCCCACTTCAATGGCCTTCTCACAAAGCTCCCTGCACTTATTATAGTCACCCTTTTCAAAGTACACCGCTGCTTGACTGGTCATGTAAGTCACGTTGGTGGGGTCCAGCTCCTTGGCTCTGTCGTAATGCTTCAGCGCTGTGTCAAAATCTTTCCTCTTGTAGCCATCATTCCCCAACTCTTTTCCTTGGAGGAGGAGGAGGAAGAGAGAGGAAGAGGGAGGAGGAGGAGGAGGAGGAGGAGGAGTTGCAGCTTCTTCCTCCTTGTCCATGTTGCCCAGGTCAACCCCAAGCAGGACACTGAGTGTCGTCATGATCCGAGGGTCTTGTAGTTTCCTGCCCAGGTCGGACGGCTTGTTTTGTAGTTGCTCAATCAGCTCCTGGTAGGTAGGGTCACTGAGCAGCGTCCTTGTCCTGGGATCATCCTCCAGCTTCTGATATAGGTTGGGCATGTTGAAAGAGTTCATGAATTTCCTCTCGCCACCTGGGCCTCCATATTCTGTAAGCTCTGAGTTGAGGGTTACTCGCTTCATGTTTTAAACCCTCCTCATAGGTTTGCGTGGCGTCTTCGTATTGGTTTAAGAACTCAAGAGCTGCTGCTTTTCTTGAATAGTCCTTGCCCCACTCTGGCCCCAGTGCAGCCATCCTCATAAGCCTTCTGATAGTCTCCTTTCCTGGCACAGGCTGCGGAATGATTACTATAGAGCACATGGTTGTGGGGGTCCAGCTTAGTTGCTTCAGTGTGGCACTGTAAGGCATCGTCAGTGTTACCGGTGCTTGCAGCCTTACTGCCCTTCTCCTTTAGCTCATTCACCTGCTCCATAGCCGGGCCGGGAACCGCACACGCCGCCTTTGGGAACCTCAGCAGTTCCTTTCCTGATGTGTCTCAACCACTATGAATAACAAGGGCTGATTTACAACTCTGCACAGATCTAGCCCCCAAAGTGCAGAGAATCAAAATCACCTCTACACTCATCTATGCATGCTGTTCTCCAAACCTGCGCGACCTCCTGTGACAGTTCTATGAATTGGGCCTCCAAACTGGTAAGAAACCATAAACTAGGAAAGATGAGTTGGTCACCTTGATTTCATTTGAAGATAAAGAAGGACAAAGCATTTCCCAACTTGAAAATCACCTATTCAGAAAGCAAGATGACATTTCACATCATTTTGTGTAACAATTTTACTGCATAAGAAATTACAGAGATTGCATAAATCAGTAGGTCAACAGCATACAGAGAAGAACAAATCAAGTAAACATGATTACTGTGATCAAATCAAACAAGAAAAACAACCCAGTTCATACAAATACCACTAAGTCCCCAAATAGGACTCTTTTTGAGAGAAAATTACCCCTTGCATTTTCTGGACAGTGATGTCTGTAGTTCCATTAAGCGAAATGGGAAACCAATTGATAGATAAAAACATAAAAACACAATGTACATAGATGTGTAGCCCTCTTAACACTGGATATAACGGAAACAACACATCAGGCGTCCTGCTTTCGCCTAAAGCATGGCTGGGATTTCCTATCAATAGTAACAGTTCATGTAGACCATTAGATAACCTCCTTTGTATGGAAACTGCATGAGTTGGAGAATATAAACAAATATTGCAGGAGTCAGTTCCTTCCTATGTAGGACAAAGTATATAAATAGATTGGATGTTAAACTTTTCCATTCATCATTAAATTATTTGCCCTGCCCAGCACATAAAAATACAAATAAATATTTCCTTATAAACCAAGTTCATGGTATACTGTAAAAAAAGATTTAAAGAATGCCAAAATCTTAATTTACTATTTCTTGTCATTAAATAAAATGCTAATATACAGACACACTTGGTATTTATATAAATTGTAGGAGACTGTCATTTCCTGGCTAGAGTTGAGGTTTTCTCTCTCTTCCTCTTATTCAGTACCAGGGACTGAATCCAGGGGTGTTCTACCACTGAGAACTACATCCCCAGCCCTTTTTATTTTTTTGAGATAGGGTCTCCCTAAGTTGCCCGGGTAGGATTTGAACTTGTGATCCTCCTGCCTCAGCCTCCCATGTGCTGGTGCTACTTGGTACACAGCACTGTGCCCAGCCCATAACTGTGGTTTAATAGAGCTAGCGGTCCATATGCAAGACTCACATCCCAAATGCAGGTTTAATGCTAGTAAAAGTCACAAGATAATTTTTTCTCTTTTTCTCTTTAGGTATAAAAGGTTTCATTTTTTTTTTGGGATTTTAGAATTATATTTGAGTTGTTTGAAAAAATACAATTTCGATGCAAAAAGCATATCAAGCATTCAAGAATATATCGCTGGTGTTATTATCTTTTTGCATGTCTTTGTTTTCGCAGAAAGAATAACCATACACTTGAAAAGAATTTAAAACAGTTGAACATAAGTGCATGGTATTGATGCTCACTGGCCCACACACTCCGAAGGTGAAGGACGAAGATCAGACGTCTTTCTTCTGCATCTGCTCTAACTTTCTTCGTAGCAGACTGTAATTCTCCTTGGTGCCTGCTGCTGCAGGGTCGAGCTGCAGGGAGATTTCATAGTGTTTCTTGGCCGACTCGAGATGTCCCCAGCGATGGTAGAGCACAGCTGAAACAGCACAAGATGGATTTCATTGGCAACACTTCTGGATAACTTGCAGAAGCATCTCCAGTCACGGGTACCAAGAACTATCACAGGAACTTTGCAAAGAGTTTTCAAAAAGCAGTCTTTAAAAAAATATTGCTTGTACTACAAACTTTATTGACTGTAACCACACTTGGAGATTGTGCAATGAACCCTGGCCAGGGATTCACGGGGCTCTTCATGTCGCTGCATGGGATGTATCGGCTGACAGCAAGATTAGCACATGAAGAGGTAAAGAGAACAGTTCACTAAGTGTCTCAGTGCTACCAGGAAACTTCCGGGGAGTCAGGCTGGGTAAGGTGGGGCCAGGCACCGCTTAGAACTTTGCCTATATACAAGTCCAGCCTTTTATAGAGAAGCCTGCTGTTTATTTATGTGAGGTACTGGGGATTGAACTCATAGCCTTCACATTGAGCTATATCCCCAGACCTTGTTAATTTTTTTGAAACAGGGACCAGGTTTGGCTTGAATTTTTAAACCTCCTGTCAGCCTTCCAGGTTACTCGGATTATAGGTGTGCGTCACCATGCCTGGCAGTCATTTATTTTCAATGAAGAGTTCTCCATGCCATTCAGCAGAGTAGTATTTGTGTGCTGACAGTTGTAAACAAGGGTTCTAACATGAAGACCTGACTGTAATATGATAGTTATGATAAGCCTAATTATTAATATGGAAAGCTTGATTGTTAATGATGATTTTGTAAGTCAACTAACTTTCTCCAGGGGCAGGAAAAGAACTGCTAATGTTTTGTGACTTTTGTGATGAACAATTTGGGGAGACAGGGAAGAAATTTGGCAAAGAGAAACATTCACGCACCTGAGCACTCCAAATACCTACAAGCTACGCTCTGTGAATCCTGACTGTGAGCTGGAGGAAAGGAAGCAGGGGCTTCTGGGAGTAAACAGCTGTGAATGCAGTCTTGGCTGCGGCACAAGGGAACATAGCAGAAGGGGCCAGGCTGGAAGAGGGGGGGTCCATGGTGGGAGGAAGAAGGCACAGGAGGTGCCTTAATGGGAAACTTCCAGTGTCACTGGATCTGTCACCCACAGGAGCAAGACCCGAGTTCCAATGCTAACAAATGACAAAACTCGGTCACAATTCTGCAGGTGGTCCTGGCCAGGCAACCTGTAGCTGTCTTTGAAACGTTATAATCAAACCACATTTTAGCGTCAAATTAGGAAAGACAGGCTAGCTTTGAGGAAAACAGTACAACTCTCCCAACATGGATTTCACAGCAATATGCCCATTCTGTTGTAAGTACACAGAGTTTCAAGATTCAAATTGGAAACTTTCCTTACCTAAATTCCCATGGTAACTTGCAACATTTGGATTTGCTTTAATGGCCTTGAGGAATAAGGCTTCAGATTCCTAAAAAATGAAGCACATAGAAAAGAAAGTATGAAGCGCCTGCCTGGCAAGCGCAAGGTCGTGAGTTCGGTTCCCGGTACTGGAGAAAAACCAAAAAAAAAAAAAAAAAAAAAAAGAAAAGAAAGTATGGTACATGGAACGAAAATGACTCACTGCTGCATTGCCTGTGCTTTTCAAACTTCTAACATCCTTGGTTTGTACCACTGCACAGTTCCAGAAGGAAGCTCTGCAGAGCCAGTGAGGATTGTGGTGACATAACAGTGACCAAAAGGAGGGGGCAAGTTTGCCTGTGAGCTCTGCTCCTGCCTCCCAGAAATGGCTGCAATCCTGTGACTTCCGGCAAGTTCTTGGTTCCAGGTGCAGTGGTGGTGGTGGGGATGGAAAGACCAGGAAAGAACCTCTGGGGAAGGCACTGGGACACTGCCACTGTCAGCCCGCACCGGTGACCTCTGCCCTGAGTCTGAGGGTGGGGTGGGGACCGCTTCATCTCCCGCGAGTCCACGATGCCCTTGGCAACCAGAAGCTGCCCGTTCAGCTGGAAAGAACAAGGAGAATGAGGAAGCTCCCTGTTACTGAAGCTGTCACAAGGCCATATATGTCTGTGACCAAATGCCCCCGACGTATGCAAACTCGTTCTCAGACAGACTTACATTTCCAATGTGGTCGCTTTGAAGCGGGGTGGAGTTTTCTGACCTGATCATGTCAAACACAGCGCACCATGTGGCTGCCTTCTACCATAGTGCCCAGAGATAAAGATGCCTCATCTGTCCTCTGACACGTGCCCGGGGCCACTGGCCACTTCCCCTGCATTCCTGTCTGAACAGGCCAAGCAATCCGCATTAAGTGTCACGCTGAGCTCAGGTAACCAAGCCCGTGGGTGTGGGGATTACTTTTAGTTCTCATGCCCCACGTCCATTTTTCTAGGGGGAAAACCTGAAAATCCAGAGTGCATTTGCTACTGTGCAAGGCTGGCAGCTCCTCTGCTCTGTGGTGACTGGAGGAGTCCCCTGGGACACAGGCTGGGGTGTGGGCGGACAGCCTGAGACCCTCAGCCTTCCAGACAGAGCTGGCTGAGAAACCCCTGAATTCTAGAAATGCCATCAAGCTGGGCATGGTGGCGCATGCCTGTAATCCCAGCACTCGGGAGGCTGAGGCAGGAGGATCGCTGTGAATTCGAAGCCAGCATGGGCTACAAAGTGAGTTCAAGGCCAGCCTGAACTGCACAGTGAAACCTTGTCTCAAAAAAAGAAAAAAAGAAAAGAAATGTCGTCACGTGGGACTGGACAGACCTCAGGCTAACATCAGTGTCTGTAGCCCAGGAGTTGGCAGCTGCAGCACCTTTACAGCGGCTAAGATTTTCCTGCCACACCAAGTAAACGGAAAAACTGAAACAAAACCCCCAAATCAAATGGACCGTGGACTGTTAATGCTATTTCTGATGATTTTCAAACAGTTCCATTTAAAAGCTAAACTTGAGAACACAAGAAAACTAGGCAACTAAAATCTACTTAAAAAATGTTCCCTTGCCTGCAAACAATGGTGGACTCCCAGGAAAGAACTGTTTCACGGTGAGAAGCAGGTTAGTTTTCTAGGGATCCTAGTTCCATGCCAGAGGGGAGGGACGTCCCTCTGCTGGTGGGACCCGAGGGACTCCGGTTCAGGCCTCCTGAGGGGCCACTGCTCCTGGGGGCAGGGCCTGCGCTCTGCAGGGGGATGAGGAGGCCAGGGAGGGAGGACAGCGTCTGAAGAACAGGTGGAAGGACTGGATCTGGAGGCCACTGGGGAAGCAAGTGCCATCAGCTCAGCCTGGAGGTGGAAAAGCACGGTAGCCACGGACAGAGGGGTGTCCCGGGAAAGCAGGTCTGCAGCGTGGTGTGGCCTCTTGGGTAGCAGTGGGAGCCCTGGACACGTGTGTACGCAGCTTGGCCTGCACCTGTGCCCTGGGGGTGGGGGACAGTGCACCTTCTTTGCCACGGCACTCCACAGGAACCCCAAGCTCTCGAAATGCTCATCTATGGAATTGGATGAGCATTTTTCAATGGGCCTGTTCAAGAAAGCAGTGAATTGTTTAAAAACGGATGAACAGCTGGGCACGGTGGCATAGGCCTGTTATCCCAGCACTTTTCAGGGCCAAGGCAGAAGACCACAAATTCAAGCCCACTCTGGGCATTTTAGTGATTACCAAGACAGTGTTTAAGAATTTAAAAAAACCCAAGAAACAAAAAACAAGGGGTCAGGATGCAGCTGTGAGTGAAGGCCCTGGGTTCCATCCCCAGTGTATCAATCCATCAAATTAACAAAGAATGGGTTTGCAGATGGGTTTGAAGGTTTCAAAACCCAGACAGTGAGCCAGTTTATGCCCCTCAAATCATGTTTAAGATCAGGCTTTCCTCAACAGAAAGGAAAATACTGTACTGCTTTCTGAAATGTAGACAAAATGTTCTGACCAAGGTTTCAGGCTGAGAAAAGCTTGGCCAACTGTGTCCTTAAGAAGGAACAAATGCATGTCTTTACATCCGGGCAGAGGGCAGAGCAGGTGATTTCAGCCACTGCGGTGGGATAAACACAGACCATGAGCCCGTGCCTGCCGGTGGCGAATCCCCAGGGCCACCTGTGCCCTGCTTCCGCCAGGGAAGGCAAGGTAGGTGGTCTGGTGTGAAGCCGACACCAAGCACGACTGTCCGCTCTACTAGACATCCCCCTCTGCATTAGGTGGTGGCCTGCAGGTCACACCCGTTAAGGCCTGCCAGTCTCGCCTTGAAGCTAAGAGAATGCCCTCAGGTCCAGAGCCTCACAGCCAGCAGTAGTAGTCGGGATTGACTCAAATTACTGCATTTTCAGTCACCCTGCATTTACGGCAATGATCTGATATTTACACTTCAAATAGTTACCTGCATTGGAAATCTCTTGAAAGAAAAACACCAAGTAAAAAGTCAGGTAGAATCCAGATGTGACAAAACCAGAAATCTGCAAAGATGTGACATACATGTTGACTGTGGAAATGGCTTTAGTACTGCACTCTGCTTTGACACTACAGGCCCAGTGAACTGGGCAACATGGGAAGAGAAGTCAGGCGGGGAAGCGTCACGTTAAACCCCGAAAACATTTCTTTTGTAGTTTTGCTTGATCACATTACCTCCGAAGTGGAAATTAAATGATAGGAAGTAACATAAATCTAACAGGCTGACATGATGTTCAGAGATCCATTAAGTGATTAAAGTTTTATAAATATATAAGTGTTTCATAGTTACAAATTATGGTCTTGTGCCTCTCTTCTTATCGCTCACTCAGGAAGTCAGGCGAATCAAGGGCTCTACTTTACACATGTGTAAACTGAGGCCGCTAGGCTACAGCCATAAACATAGGGGCACACACTCGGCTATCACCGCTTCCTAACAGGCTGTGGAAGCCTGGAAGATCCAGAGTTCAACATGGGTGCTTAGCAACTGCCCGTCAGCACCCTGGACAGCAACATTAATAATAGGCCAGGAGCCTCCAGGGCCCCGCTAAAGAAACCAAGCAAGCAAATGATAAAGTAAGACAGCAAGTGGCTGGATGAGGAGTACGGCGCACGGAGCGCAGATCTCTGCCTTGCGGGAGTGTCCCTCCCAGCCCTCCCACCACCGCAGCCCCTTCTCCAAAGCAGCGGCCAGGGCCCTGCAAACACCCAGAGACGGAAGAGCAGGCGCAGGGCTGAGCAACAGCAAGAAGCGTTCCAAATTCTTAATTAAAAAGGGTGACAAATGCTGGCTTGGTGGGTGACCGCAGCTCGAGGAGTTACCTCGTGCACCCCACTTGGTACCTGTCCACAGGCACACAATGAGCTCTGTTCCCCTGCTTTTATCCTCTGTTTCCTTATCTTAGGCTCAGCACTCTGTCCCTGAGAACCAGAACGAGAAAATGTGTAGAGAAATGGGAAACTAATTTCTCCATTCTGCTTCATGGACTATTTTCTATTTATCTGGAATAAAGGACAACGTGAACTGGAAGCAAGGAATCCTGGGTTCTGTCCCCTTCCCAGAAATCCCGTGTACGGCCTGCAGCACGATAGGAAAATCAACACGATGATGGTAGAGGCTGCACCTTGAAGACACACGGAGGCTGGGTCAGAGGAGAACCCAGACTCCTGACCCAGACCATGTGGACAGTGGCCCAAAAGTCACCAGGAGGGAAACTGTAAACCTCCTGCATGCTCCCCAAGCAGGACCATAAAAAAGTAAAAGTAAACCTCTCAAAAAGCCATCTTTGAAGCAAAATCTGGAAATGCTAAATTAATGAACTAAACTCCCTGACATTCAAAAGGGGGGCTGTGCCTGAAGCTCAATGTGAAGGCCCTTGGTTCAATCCCCAGTATTGAAAAGATGGGGTGGGGGGCGGGAAGGAAGGAGAGAGAGAGAAAGAGAGCAGAGACAGAGACAGTGAAGAGAAAATTATATTAATGACATCTAATCAACAGAAACAGAGAAGTAAATAACTCAGGGCAAATGTTAATAAATATTAATTACTCACTACCTTTAGGCCTTGGGTCTCATCTGTAGACTCAGTGATCAAACTAACATACAGCTACTGATTCTTTTTTTTTTGTTGTTTTTTTTCCGGTACCGGGAATTGAACTCACGACCTTGTGCTTGCCAGGCAGGCCCTGTGCCACTGAACTAAATCCCCAGCCCACAGCTACTGATTCTGAAACAAGGTATTTCTCCCTCAAAAGGATAAGGCACTGCTTCTGAGGGCGTCCCCTGCATGTCCGTGTCAGGAGCCGGGTGTGCTAGGCAGAACTGCAGGGGCCCTGGCCCGACCCAATTCCAGAGATGGTCCCCGTGGAGCCTCTCTCCGTGACACACAGAACCAGAGTCTGAGATCACCGGTATTAGGACCTACATCCCCTTCCATGCGGAGGCAGTGAGCCCAGGCCACTCCTCACCACGCCTGGGGGACCCAGCGAAGCAGATGTGATGTCTGTGGCTTCTGCTGTGCAGGAACCTCCGGGTCTTCCCCTGGCCTGCAACTCTGAGAAGACTCGGCAAGTGGCAAGAGCTAGCCACACACCCTCCATGGGCTGCTCTCCCTCCCACTTCCGTGTTTCCTTCTTTCCTTTCCTCCCCACCTTTCTCTCTTCTTTCTTTGCAACAGGCTCTCACTATGTAGCCCAGGCTGGCCTTGAACTCGCAGTGATCCTCCCGTCTCAGCCTCCTGAAGGCTGGGATTATAGGCGGGCGTCACCACACCCAGCTTGGGTTTTCTTTTGTGCAGAACACAACCCCACACACAACGCTGGAGCTCCAGCCCACTGTAAAGGATGATGCCTCAGCCTTTCCTGCGGGGAGGTGCGGGGAGGTGTCCCTGCACTGACTGTGCCTCACACCAGCTCCTCCTGGTGACTACCCCTGCCCACACTCCTTCCCCTCCCCGAGTGTGAACCATGCTGAGCTCTGTGGCGGGAAAACACTGGGTTTGACCCCACAGACCCACCTTTTGGGCAATTCTTCCCAGAAACAAACTGACTAAGCCACCGCTGCCACAACCCCGGCCTAACTCTGAGTGAAATGGCGCAGAAGTAACACTGACGCCTTCTGTCAGCTGCTGGCACTCAGCGCGGGAAATCGCGGCCTACAGTTTACACACCTTGTATTTCTGGGATTTCCCCAGCACGTTTGCCAAGGAGAACATGAGAGAGTGATCATTAGGTATTAATTCCAGTGCCTCTCTTCCAACTGCTTCAGCTTGGGCTAAATTACCTGGAAGGAAAAATAAAAACCGCACTAACGTATTTGTGTTCTTGTCTCTCCCTGACCTGCAGGGCTTACCTGCATTGTACACAACGATTATAAAATCCATGTGGAAAGCACAACGCACACATACACAAGCACACAGCCACAGCAACTCAGCACAGTTTGGCTGTAATATGCAAACAGGCTTTGATTCAATTCTGCAAAGTCATATAAGAACTAGTTTTAATTTCCCCCCGATACCAGCTATACCCCAACTGCAGAAAGGAAGTCTGCAAAATGAGAATATCACAATAACACTTTTAATTTCTGAGCATCTCCCCTATGGAGGTATACGTTCTGTGTTTTCCTTAGAAGTAAGGGTCTGCTGCTTCCTTATGCTGTTTAGATGGCTTCCTACCTTTAAATTATGCCAAGTCAACCTCATGGTTTCTTAAGGGATGGTTGGCTTTTCAAAAGAAGGGTTGCAAGATAACTTCTAATTGGTTGGGTCTAGTCTATTCTGGGCTAAGAAAGCAAATCATCAAGTTATTAGCACTGTATCTCCAAGAAGAATCCGTGGTTGTCAGTGTGGACCAGAGGACAACTCCTGAGTGTGTGCAGCCCGTGAACTTGGGATGTTGCCCTGCACCTTCCAACCCAGAAAGCGTTCCTGCTTACATCTGGGAGCCCCTACCATTCTGGGCAAGGCTATGGCTGGCAGACACGCCTTGAAATGAAAAACAACCATACGTCATCGCTTAGGCTACCACACAAATTTTAAATGCAGCATCATTTTCCCTATGTCCAGATCCCAATATACTCCAGGACACCTCATTTCTAGGAGAAGAGACACTACAGTGTAGAAAACTTAGCCCATGCTTATTTATTTTTTAAACTCGGGGAGAGGGCACTTCATCTCTGCTTCCTACTTTTTCAACAGTGCTGTGCTGGGCTCCATTTCCCAGTTCCCCGACCTGCCCTTCTGCACCTGTGTTGTCCAGGAGGATGATCATGTTGTTCCAAGCCAGGCTGTGCTCGGGCTTCAGCACGGTAGCATTTCTCCACGCGTTCAGTGCATCCACGTGGCGGTTCAGATCTGCATACTGAAAACAAAATGAACCCCCCCCATCAATACTCCAACTTTAAGGCTTTTTTGTTCTCTTTAGATAGCACCACCACCAAGAACAACAACAAAAACCCCACCAAAACAAACAAAAAGATGACCTACCCTTTCTTTATGGATCTTTTAATTTTTCATTTCAACCCATTTATTTTTTAAAACAATCTCAAGGAAGTGAGTATTATTATTCACATTTTACAGATGAAGCAACTAAGGCATGAGGAAATTAATAACTTGCCCTACGACGTCACACATTTAGAAATGGGGAATCAGGGATGAGAGCCTGGGGGGTATAGGTCTCGAGCCTGTGATTTTTAACTAAAGAACCTATTATTTGGTGATTCCAGATATCATATTTTATTTCAGGCTGAAAAGGAACTGCTCATTATTCTTTTTCTAGGAAATCTCCATATATACTCCATCTTTAATGAAGCATCTAAAATAGTAAACAAGTATTTCATGTGATTCAAAGCTGCATGTGTCCCACTTACTGTGTGAAGAATGATCTAGGACCCCCTCCTCATCTACATCAAAACCTAACACTATGAAAATATGTGTCTATCAGACCTACTTTATAAGTTCCTTGAAAATTCTCCAGGGCCATGTAAAATCTCTTGACAATTTGGAGCCTGGTTCCCCTCACTGAGAAAGGAGAGATTATCCACTGCTGTCTTTTGAGAGGAGATTTTAAGACTGATAACAATACAAAGTGGCTGGCTTTCCCTGTGCACGGTTAATGAAAGCCAGAGAGGGCGAAGTGGCGGATTCTTTAGCAAGGGACGCTCCAGCCCCTTCAACTCACTTCAAATGTGCATTTCATTTGAAAGTACTTTATCCTTCTAACTCTGCACCAAGTACAGTGAGGGCAATTTGTCAGTTTAAGGCTGTTTTCTTTCTCCCTGTCAAGCGTATATTTTTAACAGACAACAGAAGCATTTTGACTTGTTGCATGTCCCACACAGCGAACAGATGGCAGAGCATGCACAGAGGGTTAATGGATTCTGGAAACGCTGAGGAATAACCATTGCCCTCCGAATCCCCATGAGACTCAGAAAACCAGCTCACAATAGTTTATCTTTTAGTGTCATTAATGATAAAAAGGTCAAAAAATTAAAATACTGTAGATGCTTAATTATAGTAACATTTAATTGTGTCTCTTTACTGGGTACCTCAGTGATTCTTCAAGTCAGTCCTTGCCAGCAAGGTATATACATTTGCATCACCTGGACAAAATCGTGGGGACATTCTAACACACCCACGACAACCAGCATAAGTACATTCATATAACACAATATAATTCTTCATGTATTTTTCAATTTATTCCTATTACTTTGCTTGTTATTATTATTATCTATTGCAAAATAACAGGTCAGATCAAGTAACAGACTTTCATTTTTGTACACAAAATGAACAAATACTTTATAGGAAGCAGAGGAAAATGAGGATTTAACAAGAACTACCCAGTGCAGAGCAGAAGGGTAGCGAACAAGTGACTCCCCTATTAGTCCTTCACCCGCCTTCCAAGCCCTGCTCTGGGATGCGGGGCTAGGAGTCTGCAAACTACAACTCCCAGGTTCCTTTGCCACTTAGTTCCTCGCTGAGTTTCTCACAATACATATCACAGGTTAAGAAGTGAAGGAGAGAGGAGCAGTACCCTGGCCCAACCTCCCTGTCTCCTCCCTCTTCTGGTGGTCTCTGAAGCAACTCTCCCCTCCTCCACAGTCCTGGGGCTAGAGCAGTGGGCACCCAGCACGACCTCAGCTCTCAGGATGTGGCAGCTCCTGTGAAGGCCACCTTCCGAGCCTTCAGAAGCAACCCTTCCAAGCCTGCGGGGGCTTCCTTTAGTTACTGATCTTTGTGTTACTATTCCCTTTCCAATTTGTGCTTATAACTGTAGGACTGTTCCCTGTATTAAACTTTCTCTATTTAAAGCACTCACCATGCTTTCTCTTCTCTTGAACACATCCTAACTGACACAAGTAGCTCTGGCATATGAACCATCTCCAGTAATAACCAACCACTCTTACCATAATTCTCTAGGACCACCAATACGGCTCCAATAACCCAGCTCTTCCTAATTTCCTGTTTCACAAGAGAGCTGCATTACATTACCTTCTTATGTGGGATCCAGAAATCAAAACAGATTTCTATCTCCTTTACAACAATGTGGCTTCTAAAAAAAGACACCTTGAAGTCATTACGTTCCTCTTATTTGCCAATATATAAATGGGTTGGTTGAACTGTTAAAGATTAAGCTTTTAATGTTTTTAAGCTGTCAAGTGGGCAAAAGCTGGATAATTAAACCACAATGGAGAGCAAAAGCTTTACATGGGCAGGAAGGGCAGGCGAGGGACCATGGGAACATTAATTCAGGGTAGCATAATTCGTAAACAATACCCAGGTCTCAATCTGTTCAGTGCTATAGATTGAGCTTCCAAGCGAAAGGGTAATGAATCTCAGGACTAGAGCACACAATAAAAATTGGTATTTTACATTCTGAGTCCCTTTCTTTGGCTGTAACTCTCACAGAAGTTTCATTTAGCATCAATTCTCTATTTTTCCAAATCCCAAGAAACTGTCCAAGGTTTTTCTGTCCCCTCCCCCACAGAGCCTATCATGAGGTCAGTGTTAGCTCTTTACTAGTCTTCTGGTTTCACAGCAAAAGCTGTTTCTACATCAAAGTATGTACCTAGATCTTAAAGCACAAGAGTTTGAAACGTAAGAGAAAACAGAAAGGCGTGCAAGGACCAGTGATTCTGGAGAAAGCTGACGTGGGGCAACAGGAATCTCGTGCTGAGGACCTTCCTTGTTCTAACAGTCTGCTGTTCTGGGGCTGGCCACATGGCTGCTGCCCTCTTCGGTCCCAGGGAAGAAAGAGCTCTGCTTTTCCACAGTGGAGCAGGCACAAAGAGGTGGTTCCTTCAAGTGGCATCTCTTAACTAAAACATGCTTCATAATTTTCAAATAAACACAAATCACTGCACTTTAGTTTTGTAACACAAGCCATCACCAAAGGGACTCATGCAGCATGGGAAAGGTCAGTCTTCACCATTTGATAGCCACGTGTCCCACCATCTTGTTGCCTCCATTCATAAAATTCTATCTCTATAGTTCACAAAACCATAGTTACCCATTCCAGAAATAAAGATGTTAAGACCAGAGGCATTCACACCACGGTAAAGATGGAAGCCGATTTTTCCAATAAACTTAAAGCAGCTAATATTTTCTAGGTTGTTCTCTCCAAACTGGTCTTTCTGCTCTGACCTGACCTTCAGGTCGAAGTTCAGATGGAACTGCTTCCTAGATGCAAGGCCAGTGACAGGGTACTACAGTCATGTGGCTAAGTTATTATTATTATTTTTAAAATACAGATTCTCTGTGGAGCTTTTGATTCCTTCAATCTGTGAGGGTGGGGTTATTTGGATGTACAGTCAGTTATGGAAACTACTGGTTTCAATTCACAAAGACCACATAAAACAGAAACTTTGGGAGGTTAAAATGAGGCTAAACAGGCGGTTTTTTTTAAGAACAAAAGAATGTTATCTTACTTATGAGGCTAAGCTTAGTAAATTATATAATGTGGCTTTTAAAAAAAGAAGTCTGTATATGATTTAAACTTCTTTTTTAAAAGCCACATTACTATGTACAGTATTTTCCAGTTCGGCTTAGAGGAACCAAATTCTTTTTCCTATAATAATTTCATGAAATAAATTTAAATATATTTGGAATATACATTTGGTTTCTTGAAACCAAATTAAAGAGCTGATCGAAGGGAGAATATACAATCATTCCTGTTTAAAGAATTTTACTATTTGTGTCTCATTATCTTTGCCAAGGAAATGAAGAGCAAGCAGATCTTCATAAATATTCTAACAACAAAAAATATAAAGCTATTATGGGACATACTGTTTTCTGCTTTCATCAAATAATATCAAAGCCCTTTCAAATGAAGGCCCTGATTTCCGGAGCTGTCTTTTGGCAGGGGGCACGCCCTGTAGATGAGAGGTCTGATCCCTAGAGGAAGGTGGACAAGGAAGCCCAGGGTATCAGACCTCACCAGCCTCCCAAGGTTGTAGTAGCAGCCTGCGTACTTCCTTCTGTGCTTGATGGTTGTCCGGTTTGCTTTGAAATCTCAGTTTCTATTCCATTCATATTTTAAAATCAGAGAGTGTGATGTTTATCAGGAAGTTACTCCTGAAGTACTGATTTTCAGGGCAGAAGGGATTTAAAAAGTTTTAATTTATGGCAGTTTTTAGTTTATTGCCTTGGTGAACTCTTAAACTTGACTAATTTAAGAACTGCACTAATCCAAGATAGAATTACTAGTGCTTCAGTACCACACATAAGGAAATAGCTACCTTCAAATGAGATACATATAGGTGAAAGCACTTTATAAAGTGGGCAGTGCTGGACAATTATCACAATTATCATTTTATTCTTTTTTTTTTGGTTTTTCTCCGGTACCGGGAACCAAACTCACGACCTTGCGCTTGCCAGGCAGGCGCTTTTTGCCGCTGAGCTAAATCCCTAGCCCCTATCATTTTATTCTTATTAAAGGGAAACCTCATCTTTCCTCCAGTGGGCCCAGGGTATCTGACCTTACCAGCCGCCCAAGGTTGTAGTAGCAGTCTGGGTACTTCCTTCTGTGTTTGATGGCTGTCCGGTAACTCTGCTCTGCTGCTTCAAACCGTTTCAGGCTATTTTGCACTATGCCCAGATTCATCCATGCAGCAGCAAAGTCTGGCCTGGTGGAGCATTTTTTCAAAAAGATAAACAAGAAAAAGAAAGACTTATTAGAAAAATGGAAGTCAGGGCTTTATTTCTGTTTTGTTTTGTTTTTGGTTTTTCTCTGGTACCGGGAACCGAACTCACGACCTTGCGCTTGCCAGGCAGGCGCTTTTGCCGCTGAGCTAAATCCCCAGCCCCAGGGCTTTATTTCTTTGTTCCTGGCATAATTATAACAACAATACTTACTGTATTTGGACAGCCAAAGACAGTAGCTCTTCTGCTTCCTGTAGCTCATTCCTTTCTTTTAAGATATTTCCAAGATTATTCATGGCATGAACATACTTGGGATTTAATCTAGAAGTTAAGAGACAAACCAAGCTGTTACGATTCAGTAATTTTCTCTAAATTCTTAGAAACTGATATCTCAAAGTTGGGGTCATTAAGGGTGCAGGATTGTAATCCTAGAGAGTGAAAACAGTATGTGGATGATGTACACGATATTTCTTCTGTAAGGCTGTCACAGTACCTTACTGCTTCTCGGTAATATTGGATGGCCGCTGTTTGGTTCCCTTTATCAGCCAGGTTTTTGCCAATGTTGTAGTGAACCTAAAAATACAGATGATGATTTGGTCACTAGCACATAGACATCTTTGCTCAGAGCTTGGACACCTACCCTATCTTCCAACTGAAGGTAGAAGGGAAAGGGATTAAAAAGAATCACCCACCGGAACTTTTCCTACTGGGGACCTTGTGTCTGCATTCCCTACCCTGTAAGGAAAGATTAGAATAGGTAGTAATAAGGAGATATATCACTAACATGCCACAGAAGGAAAAATAAGTAATGAATTCAGCAGAGGAAACTGGAAGATCACAAAGCTGTTTTTATTACTAACCCTCAAATTCCTGTCCTGTCCCCACACCCCATTAGAGTTGAGATAATCATGTACGTGTAAACAGGAGAGGAAGAAAATCATTGTTGGCTTACTTTGTCCAAATGCAGCCCTTTCTTGTATGACATCTTTTTGTGGATGGCATTACAAGCATTTAGCTTTAGGGGAGGGATGTTTGAGGAAGCCTCTGAATTCATATGCTGAACCCTAACTCCTAACATGATGGCAGCGGGTGGTGACTGGGTCACAAGGATGGAGCTCTTAGGAATGGAATCCAAGAGGCCTTGGGCTCCCTCCCCTGCCACATGGGGACACAGCAGGAAGGCCCCTCTCCCCGCCAAACACCACATCTGCTGGGGTCTGGTCTTCCCCTTGGAATACCCAGCGCCTAGAACCCAAGGAGGTAATATTTGTTGTTTATAATTTCCAGGCAGGCTATGCTGTTCTGTTAGGGGAGCATGAACCAAGCCAACGCCTGCTAAAACCCATGCTCCCTCATCTGTCATGGGGACACCAGAGGTGGGGAGCAGAAGCCCCGCGAACCTCTGCTTCCCGAATCCCCTGGCTAGGATCCAACCACCACGTTAGTAAAGGAGCCCCAGCAAGGGCTTTGGAGGCAGGTGCATCATGGGACAGTGCCCGGGCCAGGGATCCTGGCTGGGACCTGAAGGGCCCCTGGGCAAGGGGAAGCCCAGACAGCGGCTGGCTGGTGGGTCACAGCCCTCAGAGCAATGAGGCCAGCACAGACCCATAACTGAGCCAAGGTTTCACTAAGTTGTCCTGGCAGGGCTTGAACTTGCAATCTTTCTGCCTCAGCTTCCCAGAGTGCTGGGATTAGAGGTGTGTACACTGCGCCCAGCTGAAATGGTTAGTATTTAAAATTATTTAACAAGGATCATTTTATTTGAGGCAATACCTTTTATTTTTTAACTGTGGTGAAATCCATATAAAATGTGCCATCTTAGCCATGTTCAGGCTGCGTAGTCCAGGGGTGTGGGTGCGTCTCATGGCTGCACTCATCACCACCAACCATCTCAAGAACTTTCATCTTGCAAAATGGAAACTCTGTCACCATTAAACAATAGCTCCCATTCTCCCTTCTCCTGGGACCATAATTCCACTTTGTCTCTATGAGCTTGACTACCTCACATAAAATCACAGTGTGTGTCGTATTTCACTCAGCTGAATGCTCAGATTGCATCTATGCAATGTATGCATCAGAATTTCTGTCCTTTCTAAGGCTGTATAATATTCCACTGTATGTTTATACCAGTTTGTTCATTCATCAACCAATGGGTACTTGGCTGGTCTCTACATTTTGGCTAGTGAATAGTGTTACCATAAACACATAATGTGCAAATATCTGATTCTCTGCTTTAAATTATTCTGGGTGAGAAACTGAATGACTGGATCACTAATGATTCTATTTTTAATTTTTTTTTTGAGACAGGATCTCATAATGTAGTTTAGGCTGGCATTGTAGTCACCATGTAGCCCAGGCTAGCCTCAAATTCAAATTCACGATGCAGCTCAGGCTAGCCTTGAAATCACAGCAATCGGGCTGGGGATTTAGCTCAGCGGCAAAAGCGCCTGCCTGGCAAGCACAAGGTCGTGAGTTCGGTTCCCGGTACCGGAGAAAAACCAAAAAAAAAAAAAAAAAAAAAAAAAAAAGAAATCGCAGCAATCCTCCTGCCTCAGTCTCTCAAGTACTGGGGTGACAGGTGTACTCCATGATGCCTATTTTTAATTTTTTTTAAAAACTAAAATGGTTAATTATGTTATATGATATATATGACAGAGAGAGGGAGAGAGAGAGGAGAAGGGAGAAAGGAAAGAAAGGCAAGAATTTTTAATCATTAGAGGGTAAAATAGACTGGAAAAGGACTCACAGCTGCAAACCTACTAGAAATTCTTGAGCTACCTGAGAGTTAACTGACTGTCAACTTGACTGGCCTGAGATGCCCAGGGGCTCAGTGAAGCACACTTCTTGGTGTGTCTAGATGGGTCCCGGGGGTGTGCCTTTGGAACCGTATCTGGTCCTGGGCCCCTTTCTCTCCGGCTGTCTTCCCCTGTGCTCTGCTCCTGGCTGCCGTGAGGCGAGCAGCTCTGCTCTGCCAGGCCCTGCTTGCCACCACGATGTTTCCGCCTTGCAGCCAGTATACCATGAACCGAACTCTGAAACTGTGAGCCAATTAAACTTTTCCACCTTTATGTTGTGGGTGTAGGGCATTGTGTCCCAGCAACAGGACAGCCGACCAATATATCATGTTAGAATGCAGAAGCCAATGGGGGGCATTTTCTCCATTAGATATGGGCTCGGAAAAGATTACAAAGTGGACCTGGGACCTAAACGAGGAGCCCTGAAGATGACTGCTGAAGGCATTTATTAATGACCCGAAGTTCCTCATGGGACGGTGCAATGTAAAGACCGGTGGCACTCTCAGGAGAGGATGCTGCACATCCATCCACTTGTGAATACCCAGGGTGACTGACAATGATAAAGTATCACCAGCAGCAGGCTCTTGCTGCTTCCCTTTGTTCCAAGCACATTCTGCTCTCTGTTGCAGGCTCAGACAAAGAGTGCAACTGCCTTCTGCAGTACAGGTTCTGTTAAACAGCTGAACCCAGGAAGACCAAGGGAGAGAAGGGTGTGTCCCAGACATCAGGTGGCAGTCACTGTCACGGATCGAGTGAGAGTCTGACTGAGCCCAAGTAAGTCCGTAATATAGACCTGGTGAACAGCTCTCCCCTAGATTTATATGGAGGCAGCTCTGCAGAGTGGACACAGCTGCCAGGATTGCAAAACAAAACAAAACAAGACAATGCAAAACAAAACACAAACCTGACAACCAGGTTACTTGAAACAGTGTTTAGAGAGTGAGTGGTTTTTGTTTCTATGTTGTATGAAAATCAGAAAGTCTGTTTATTCAACTTTCCCTCCAGCCTTAGAGCTTCAAGTGCTAAGGCAATGAACCAGCAGAGAAGCTAGATAAAAACAAACATCACAGCTGAATGACACATAAATGCAAACAGGTAAAAGCAGCCCTAAGGAAAGGTGTTATTAATACCAGGGCCACACTAGTTTGTTTCAAATGTTCTGCCAACATTAGATGTTAAACTTAAAATGTTTTCAATACATAAAAGTCCTCTTAGCATCCTGGGTTACTCCTTAAGGAAATACCTCATGGTGAGATATGATTCTTTTCACTGTTCAAAGAACTGGAATTGTATCAGAGTTGATATTAAGTGCAACATACGTTTAAGCCTTACAAGCTAAGAATGACTGCAAATAAATTAAGACACTTGAACTCTCTGCCCCAGAAGGCTCAGTGGATTCAGCTTCCATTTGGTTCAGTTTAATAACTAATATAAATACTGACCATATACAAGGCACGAGGGTAACTTAAGTGCAAGCCAGGCCCCAGCACTACCTACTTTGATCCTGCCATCCTTCAACAAAGATGAGTGTTGGTTCAAAAATCTGGGCCTAAACTAGAGGCAGGCATCACCTGCTCACTTTACGGTCAAGGATGGTCAAGTGGGAAGCACCAGTGTGTCCTGTGTGCTGGGGAAAGAGGGACACGCTCTCCTCAATGAGATCTCCTCCCTGAAACTGACCTCACATTTTTCAAAAACAGGAAGGCGGTTTTATGACTTTTCAATTTATAATAGAGAGAAAAAAACAAGAAGCACCAAACCAACACAAAATGCAACTTTATCTTGCTTATACTAAATAGTATCACTGAAAAAGTTCTATTACCAGCAGGTCTGTTTTGAAGATGAGGTCCTCTGTGTATACCTTAAGTTAAAAAAGAAAAACCCATACCTACACCC
The DNA here is from genome assembly GCF_000276665.1 of Chinchilla lanigera. Classification (NCBI taxonomy): domain Eukaryota; kingdom Metazoa; phylum Chordata; class Mammalia; order Rodentia; family Chinchillidae; genus Chinchilla; species Chinchilla lanigera. Next base: position 10,248,281 of record NW_004955404.1, on the reverse strand, counting down.
TTCAAAACTGTGCATGCTTCTGAGTCTGTTACATGTTATGCGCGAAACCATATGCCAGGCAGAGTTCCAGGACAGGGCGTCACCCCTGCCCCACCCACTTTACAAGAGCTATCAGGGTGAAGCACAGTGCCAGGCCTCTATTTTGCCACTCAAATTACATAGATAATATCGGCTTAGTCTTTTATGCCTCAGTTTCTCCCATCCGGAAAAACATAAAACAATATTCTGTCTAAACTCCTGAGCAGGAAGATAATGGGGATTTAATTACTGAGCCTTTTTAATGGACCTGAGTTCCTTACAGTAAAGAATGACATAAATAGAACAGGTAACAACTGTATTCATACAGAAAAGTAAAGATAAGACTAATCTAATAACATCTACAAAATTAAATCACAGGCAATTTATTTGTAGTAGCATAAAAGAAACTGGTCAGTCAGCCAACCAAAGACAAAAGCTCAAAGTAATTCACTCTCATCTACACCTCTTAAATGTGAAACAGGAACAAGATGTTTTAATTATAGAAAAGACAATAAGGAGTCCGACACTTTGCTCAGGGTGGCAGTAAGATGTCAACTATGCATTAGTTTTATTTACATAATTTGCCTGAAATGACAGCTTTCCCTTAAATACAGAAGGTAGAAATGGGACAAACTCCGGAGATCTGCCTGCATAGGAAGATCACATTTAAGCATCCCAGACAGCTTTCACTGGATGCCATATGAGAAAGGTGACCTTGTCTAATGATCATAATCTACACAAGCAAAAAACGTCTTCTAACCTAAGGCCTTGACCCCCATGTTAAGTGCACGGAATTCCTTTCCAGTCGCTTAACATGAAATAAAAACTGAACTCATTTAGGAGAACGTGTCCCTCTTTCCCCAGCACACAGGACACACTGCTGCTTCCCACTTGACTGTCCTTGACTATTGAGTGAGCAGGTGATGCCTGCCTCTCGTTTAGGCCCAGATTTATGAACCAACTCTCATCTTTGTTGAAGGATGGCAGGATCAAAGTAGGTAGGACCTATGAAAGCTAACATCAGTTGAGTGCCTACTATGTACTGCACATTTTTAGGTGTCTTAGTTCTTTTAGCCCTCACAACCAACTTAGTGAACAGGTATTCTCCCCTTGTTAGAAAAAAAAAAAAAAAAGGACACTGGAAGTTCAAAGAAGCTTAGTTCTGCCCAGAGACATAACTTTGTTAAGTAAAAAGCTTGGATTCGGTAAAAATACAAGTGAGTGGGTGCAGTGCAGAAGCCTGTAATCCCTGCTTCTTGGGAGGCTGAGGTGGGGGGACTGTGTTTGAGGCCAGCTGGTGTAACTTAGCAAGAATCTGCCTCAAAAACAAATAAAACATACACATGAATAAATTCCTCCCAGACATCTTTAACAAAAAAATGCTTCCATTTACCTAATCTTGACAAAAGGTGTCACCAGCAGCAGACTCAAAGGTGACAGAAATGTACACTGCTGTGCAGTGTGCAACAGAATTTAAGCTTCTGTGATCAAATGATTGCCATTGTAGGAATAACCACCTTCACATTACAGCCCTGAGGAGTTTCATGCCTGCTTGAAGAGTGTGTGCCAAGGGGTTACGGTTTCTGCCTTGTCTGAAGCCAGCCTGCCCCCTGCATGGGTGAAGATAGCAGGTGCAAGGTGAGTGATACTTCCTTTGAGTAACCTTCACTGACATGGTCAGGTTTTCATGATTTCTTTTGAATCACTCTGGCTATGTTAAATTCTAATGGCTCTTATAAAAATCATTAAAACCAACAATGACAAAGGAAAACCCAAGTATTTGATCACGGTCTTATACTGCCATCATTCCTCCTGCCCAGGTGGCAGACTTCAGACATTTCCTGGCAACGTCTTTGTAATACAAATCTGGCCGCCAAGGTACCTTAGCATTGAGGGGACACACAGACAGGGCACTTCTAAAAAGCTGGTCTTCATTCCGCCACTCGCCACTGCGAATTACACACCTCAGCGCGTTGATGAATAAGATCCCCAGGACGAAGGTGGAGATGAGTTTCTTAAGAAGAGAGAGACACAGCAAACGCCATCAGTGCCCTGTGTGTCGTGGTGCTGCTGCGCGCGGCATATACGGGTGGGTACCTTTTTCTTGGTATGTTTGCTTAGGGCTCCAAAGCCGAAGGTCAGCAGCACACAGTAGCCGGCACTGGGGAGGTAGAGGACACGTTCTGCCACCACGAAGCCCACTCGGAAGAACAGGTTACTCGCAGGAAGAAATGGGATCACGAGAAATCCCAGGCCCAGGGTGAGGATTCTGGAAGGCGAAAAGTACTTAAAACAAATGGCTGTTTCCAGACTTCTCGAGAAGGATGTCCTACTCAACATTAAATCTGTGATGAAGACTTTTCTTTTTCTCATGCCATCAGTTGAGAAAGGTACCATTGTCGGGAAAAAAACATCACTGGGAGAGAGTCTAGCTGGTGGTACAGCGTAAGACATAAAATAATACTAAGGAGCTTAATATCAAGAATAAGGATAAATTCATTAATCATATAATTTGTATCAATAAAGTCAGAATGACTACACTTTCAATACTCTAGAATCCACCTATTCCTTTCCATGGCTCAAAGCATTTAGGTACCGAATTGGTCCCGATTAGTTCAATGTAGTTTTCATGGGAAAATTTCCTCCTAAACTTAAGGATACTATTACTGAGGTGGCATAAACACAAAATCTGAAATATAGACTAATGTCATTTTTTGATGCTTGGCCAGTCAAGCACAAAGAAAGCTGAGCGTGCAGCACTTCTTGCTCGTTCCTGATGTCCCCTACAGTGTGACAGATGAAGAAGCCACGTCATTGTGGTAGCTCCTTTCTGGACGCTGTACCTATGGTGTTTTTTTAAAAATCCCACTTCACATGTATGTAAACTGACTGCGACTGAAGTTTCTTGATCTTTAGAATCACCAACCAAATTAAGATGCAGGCGAACTTAACACATTTTGAGAAATCACTAATCTAATTCCACAAATGCTTACATTAGAGGGAAATTACCTTAAACAGTCTTCATTTTTATGCAACACATTTGTTTTCCCCAACTATTCTCTCAGTAACCTTTTAGAAATTTTTTTCAATTGAGAAAAAAAACAGTCTGAGACAGCAGGTTGTTTTGTACCCTACAACAAAAAAGGATCACCATAGCATTCACAAGGGTTTTTTTTTCCTAAGAATTGTAAGATAATGGATATTGCACACACCAATTATACTCTCTGTTCTTATCATAAATTACTCTTTACCACCTATAGTAAGAAAGATCTCCAAGCGCTACTTGGAGGAAGGGCGGGGAGATGGAGCAGTCAGCCATGCCCCTCTTGCAACTTTCCTCCCCACTAGCTGAAGGAAGACTCGGATTCCAAGTGTATGGAACTCATTCTCCACACGTCTTTGAGACGCGTCTGAAACCATGTCCTTATCATCACATCTGCAGGGCTGTTAAAAAGATCAGCGCTGCATTTAGCCGAACGCTTCTGGGATGGAAGGTAAAATTCAGGGCCAACTCTTACCTTCTCTTGTGGCTGTCCTCAGAACACAGGGCTTGGCATATGAGACCAATGAGACAGAGCCAGAGTGCTGCCAGGGCAATTACCCTCCAGTCACCAACCGACTTAATGAGGGGGATGCAGCCCATTGACCAATCAAAACACAGCCACCAGGGACACAGCAGCAGCCAGGCATTCAATGAATAGTAGTAATTATAGTTTATGGCCTGTCAGTCAAAAGGAAAACAAACACTTTATTTGATACTGAACTTGAAAGAGCATATATATATTTCCAAACTTCACTTTCAAGGGCTCTGCTGAAGAAGAGTTACTGCACAGAAATAAAATATTGCCAGCTTGTAGTGAAAGAGCATGGAATTATCTATGATTTTTAAATAAACTCAGATTTTAATACATTAAAAATACAGCCATGCCACCAGGCCAGGGAGTGTACTGTTACATTTCTGGCCAAGCCCGATGCACTTACTTATCCACGCCCAGAGCCCATGGTCTGGGAAACCTGAGGCTCTGAGTTGCCTGTACGCCGAAGGACATAACTGGCTTTGGAGGCTGCTCTCTGATTCCTGTATAGCTGAGAGAATGTGTGCTTGTTACAACTGCCTTCAGAAAAATGGGCCAAAGCCTAAAAAAAAATGAGCCCTGACACAGCTAAGCTCTCAAAGCTATTACTGATCAATTCTGCATTTGTCGTAACTTAAGCACCTCGGGGTCAGGGGCATTTCAACAAGACTGGTGAGGAACCTGAAGTCAGGAGGAACGGCTTTCCTTCCTTTTCATTACAAAGGAAATACCGGTGCATGTGTGTATTCTTAATTTCTGCGTCTGTGGATGCAACTATGTATGGAGTAAAAATATTTAGGGGAAAACTTCCAGAAAGTTCCAAGAAACAAAACTGGACTTTGGTGTGCACTGGGTACTTCCACGAATGCTTGTGAATGAGGTGTTATGCGGGTATTGTATCAGGCACCCCATGCAATCTAGGGGTGACCTAAGGTCTACCTGAGGGTGCGCATGGTGTGCAACACACTGCCATTTGACACAAGGGACTTGGATCTGTGGATCTGGGTATCTACAGCGGTCCCAGAACCGGCTCCCCACAGATGCCAAGAGACAAGTGTACAGCGCTCACTTGCGTCCTCTCAGGACTCCAAGCCAAAGGGGGCGCAGGCTCGGACTCACCCTAACCAACATGCTGTCAGCAAAAGAGGCCGGGTTGTCCACCTCAGTGAAGGCTGGCGGGCCGGTTCCCATGATCCTCCAGCGCACGTAGAGCATGCCGGCCCCGCCGGACGTGAGGAGGCTCACGCGGAAGAGGAGGCCCCTGCTCCTGAGTGCTCCCAAACGCTGAAAAGACACAGCAAAGCCCCTGCTGTTGCTGATTTTCAAGTCAAAATGTGACCAAGCCAGGCACTGACGTGAACAATTCTGCCTGACTGACTTTGACATTGTGCATTAAAGGGCTGGCTACATTAAAATTCAAAATCACAAGAACTACTTGGAAAATGGCATTTGAAATTAGCAAGTACTTGACATTTTCCATGTCTGGACCAGAGACAACAGTGCATACTCACCTCTAATGACTTGTCCTTACGTAGTACCTTCTGGATCACTTCCAGAACATCGAATTTACCTATCACCAAGATGTCAAATACCGCATTCAAACCCTAAGGAAGCAAAGCCACACAGTCAGGGGTAGGACAGCCTGGCTCTCACAGGTAAGAGATTACAATTGTGTAACTGAATCTAGACAGGGCATGCAAAGGGTTAGATAATCATAGAAGACTATTTCAGTGTTTAAAAAAGAACACCCTATGTTTGTATGAAACTAGCTCACGGCAATATATATCACATCACATTTAGTAAATCCGTTAGTAATGATTTCACATTCTGCATTTAAAAGTATATGATTCAGAATAGCTAAAAACTGAGGTTTCCTACACAAAGCTTCCCAGAGGTCCCGCTTATTTCTTTCTTTTCTTTTCGTAACCATGAAACAGTCCTTCATTTAAAAAATTTTTTTTTTTCTGGTACCGGGAATTGAACTCACAACCTTGTGCTTGCTGGGCAGGCGCTGGACCGCTGAGCTAAATTCCCAGCCCCGAAACAGTCCTTTAGTTCACATCACAGATGAGTACTTACCTGGGTAGTAATTGCACCTAAGAAGGTAAAGGCAGCCCCAATTCGCCTGTCCAGCAATGAGTGAGTCCGTGCTGGCCGGTCTGGGCTATAGCAAGCAGCGTGGAGCCTGCAGAACCCCCAAAGGGGCTCTGGAGATCTCTCCAGCCCAGTCCCCGTGGCCCGGGGTGATCCTCTTCCTAGACACACAGCTAGACCACCCCTCCTGGCTCTCCCTCGGTCAGGCAGCTCTTCCAGCTGAGCTTAGCCAGGAGAGCCTGGGGAGACGCGATGTGTACAGTTTGAGGTTTGGGTAGAAGCCGGCGGCTCTCCTGCTCTCGGTTTCCCTTCCAGGTTGCTGGGAAGGAGAGGCGGGGGCAATCTGGGAAACTGCACGCTGAGGCTGGCATGGTCTCCATCAGCTGGGCCTGCTGTGTGGAGACGGCACCTCTACCCACTTGAAGAACTGCCCACACTGTTAGGCGAACAGCAAATCACTTCAACTCTGCGAAGCCACCGGCAGTGTGGTGACGAGGCCCTGCCTATGCTCAGAGCTTCTGTCAGCACCGTTTTTCTTCCTCGCAGTTACGGCTGCTTTGGCAGCTATTAAATCCACCATTACAGGCTGAGGAAGAGAGAAGCCATGGTGTCCACACCTGTGGTGGATTTTCTACATACGCTGCTCTACGGTCACCCAGTCGAACTTCCTGCCCAATCTAGATACAGCAATGTGAGTATACTGACGTGTATGGTTAAAGCCGCCCCTATAAGACAGGGTCTTTTTAACATGGGACTTTGTGGAAAAGGATCATAAATCATCAGAAAGTCAGTGGTAATTTGTGGTTTTCAGAGCAAGCATGACATCCCTACTTAACCCTGTCCCACAAACCCTGTCTCTACTAATTATCCAATACATGGGCCAGTGCCGGGTTAAACATTTCAAAGAATCCTGATTTTATTCACACATGTGATACATGATCGTAGTGGGTCACAGAAGGCCATCTCCGCTTGGCTGTAGAACAATTTTCTAGAAGGCAAGAGCTCCCTGTTCAGCTGTCACTGTCTTCGCACGCTGTTTTTTCTGCCTGGCAGCTGAGGGACAGTCACCAAGAGGTGGCAGAGTCATGCGGTCACCAGCACTAAGTCACACACAAGGCTAGTGTTCCGTCCTCCATTCCACTAAATGACAGAACCAGAACGTCCATGTTTTATTTGTGTAAATTCAATTTAATCTTTAGTGGACCTAAAACACTAATACATACAGGGCTTGCCTGAGGGCCTGGTCAAATGAGGAATCTGATTCAGCAGCACTTGGGGTGGGGACTGAGATTCTGAACCCCTAACAAGTCCTGAATGCTGTGATGCTCTTGGTCCTCAAATGACCCTTTACAGTAGAGCAAGATCTTGGAGCAGTGGGCCTTAACAGGACTGCTCAGGCTCCCTCGGGGTCTAGCAAGGTCTGGAGGCATTTATGTTGTCACAATTCAAGGAGTCCTATTGGCATGTAGGGGGCATAGACTGCAGATGCTGCTAAATGTCCTATAATATATAGGATGGACCCCACAAGAATGAATTATTTTGCCAAAAATGTCATAATGCCAAAGTTAAGAAAGTCTGGTTCAGAGTAAACTCCATAGGAAAGTGACTCAGGAGATCTAAATACCTCTCCACAGTAATTATTTCATGGCCATTTCCTGGCTAGCCAACCTTACAATCTTACAGATAAAGCATGAGAAAACCACTAATCCTTGCCTTGACTTGCGTCGGACAGTTTCTCTCCCAAGCTATGCCTTTAAGGCCACTCAAATCCCAATTCTTTGCTTTCCATTTCTTTTCTTCTGCTCACATCCTTCATTTCTAAAGTTTCCTCTAATCATGAAAAGCTTAAAGCCGGCAAGAACAGAAAAATGATTTCAATGTCTCTGCCGTCCTGGGGTTTGAAACACAGACTCTGTTGAGACCAGACCTAGGAATGCACTCAGGAACACGTGTGCTTTGAAAGTCTGCTCCTCCCTCTTTGGTGCTGCCCATGGAAGCTAAGCATGATGGGACATGGAAGCTGAGCATGATGGGACATGCTCAACACTTCTTTAAACACACGGGTGTCTCTGTGAAGTGGTCATTAAATGTCTGTGATTTCACGGTCTGAGTCTCCCATTCAGTGAAGACTCACTTGCAGTCTACTTTGTGAATACGTTTATTCCTGGCAGTCCCCAAAAGACACAGTGGCTGCCCTCATGAAACGAAGTACAGTGGAAGAGGCAGAAGACAAAGGAACAAATGAAGAGGATCCCCGAAGGGTGATCCTATCACCAAGATCACTGAGGCACATACCGGTTGCTCTGAGGGTTGTGCGGCGGTCGGGGTGGAGCAGTTGTGGGACCAGGATACGAGGGTAGAAGATGAGAGGGGGGGACAGGGAGGTCTCTGCGGAGATGCTGACCTTGTACCCAAGGATGGGGAAGAGTAGGGATGTGCCAGGCAGGGGAGCAGCCTGGCCAAGCAGGCAGCCTCTCAGGTTTGGAGGGAGCAGCCCCAGTGCGAAGTGGGGTGGGGAGAAGCTCTGGGAGGGTTTCAGAAGAAAAGGGCACTTTAAGCACCATTCACATTTTGACAAGGGGAGGCGGGTGGTGGAGGCCAAGGGAGGAATCGGAGCAGGGACGGAGAGATGGAAGCACTCCTCACAGCGGCTAGCAGGGACCTTCACACACAGGAAGGTTCAGCAAACAAATCTACCTGACTTAATTAAATGGCTGAGCAACAGCTGACTTGGGGCCCAATGACACGCAACAACAGGTCTAGTCACAGTGCCAAGAAGACAGTGTGAAATACACGCCAGCATGCTGTTTCCCCTGGATGACACTGACAGTACAGAACTCACACGGATGTGCACATATCCTGTTCTCTAGCTCATGCCGTGTCCTCGCTGAGGATGGAGGATTTGAAGGTTGCTCTTATTTGATGGGTCTTATTATTTTCAGTTTGTAAATAATGCTGTTAGGTTGCTTTTGGGCAGAGAGGCACCAGGGTCCCTTCTGGGGTGAAAGATATGTTGCATACTTCGGTCGGAGAGATGGTTTCACAGGTGCGCACCACTGTCCAATTTCAAGCTACACTTTCACATCAGTGTATTTTATGGTATATAAAGTACATCTCAACAAAATAATAGCTAAAAAAAAATAACTATAAGGCACATCTGGTTTAAAAAGAATGAAGTCCCATTTGACATGGTAGGATTATCATATGTACTTCTTTAAACAGAAGACCAATACTCCTAATTTCATGTCAAATTGCAAACACAGAATCCTTGGGTTCCAGTGTCCACAGTCTCACTCTTGGTGGACCCTGGAGAAGCAAAGAGGACGTAGGTGCGTATGGATGGTCTGTGGGTGCATGTGGGGGTCTGTCTGCTGCTCACTCAGTTCTAAAGGACACCTGATCCATTCTAGACCCAGGGCCAAAGACACTGCTGGGTCAGCCTCTGCTGTATCTAGACTTGCTGATCTAGTGACAGCACTCTGGGAAACCACAACCACTCTTCTCTTTTCTTACAAAACCTCTTTACGAGGCTGAATCATGGTTCCCCAAGAACCAGTCATCACCACCACCTGCCAGGGGCTAATGATGGTCAACAGTGATGGTCAGTTCTCCATCTGAACTGCGACAGCACAGGCTATTGGCCCAGAAGGTTCACTGACCATGGTCCCAGCAGGGGATGCAGAAGCAGAGGCAGGGCTGGCCCCCAGTGTCTGGATGGAGTGGACGGCTGGGCTGTGTTCGGCGTGCAGGGCCAGCTGTGTACAGCTCTTACCAGTACAGTGATCCCTTGCTCTTTGCACAGCATGGCCACTGCTCCCAGGAAGATGCTCAGCAACACCCAGCAGGTAGAAGAGTGCGTTCCCTCCTTGTTACCTACCAAGAAGGGCAATGATGAACAAGATATGCAGCACATTCTGTTTTGTTAATATCAGGAACCAAAATTCTAAGCACACCCCTTCAACAGGCACAATTTGAAACCAGTTAGGTCCCCAGCCAGCCCTTCTCCTTAGGTGAGTGTGCCTTTTAGCACTTCTGGCTGGAGAACTCACTGTAAATGGGACACATGTCCTGCCTCAAGACTCCTGAGCACATCCCCTGGGTCAAAGAATGACTACAAAGGTGCAACAAGCCCAAATCCACATGGCACGAGTTCCTTCTTCTCAGCCTGCTGGCTGTGTGGAGGACTCCCCCAGAGACTGCAACAACCCATTTCATCTCAGAATGACCTTCACAGTCACCGCTGCTCTCACAAGGGAGGAGCTGGCATGCTCGAGCAGCTGAGAATCCCCACTGGGTCCTGGAACGTCAGTGGCTTTGGGATGGATCTGATGTCCATCCCGCATGCAATGGCTCTGATCTCTACCAAAGCGTGCGTGACATTGATGGAGGGCTGGCAGCTACCTGGCACGTGGGATGGTAAAGCCTTAGGTCATGCTGCAATACCAACCTGCATGATGGGTGGCTCATGAGTCATCCTGTCACCAAATGTGCCAGGTGTGCTGTGCAGTGTAAAAGGCACATCTTGCTTCTCATGGAACTGTTTACTCAGGAAACCAGCAATAATACCGAGTGTGTGTGTGTGTTGTCTAGCACAAAGACCCTGGGTGGAGGGATATGAAAGTCTCGTGAACTCTGAAGAACTGATCAGCATAGCCCCAGGTCAGGAGGCTTTCATGTTCCACCAACGCCATCAGGGCCTGGTCCAGGCGCGGGAGGTTTTCTCGACTTCATATCCTGTAAGCATGGGTTGGGACTCCTGTCAAGATGATGAAGTTGTACCCGAAAAAACACGAGCGGGCCTAATTCCTGATGGGCCTGACACCTGCTGCTCCCTTCAGGCTAAAGGTCACCCTTCTGAAAGTGGCTTTCATTAGAGGCCTGCAAATGTGACCACCCAGTTTCTCTGGGTTTATATTCTATTCTAGGCACACGGGCCAACTCAGCACATTCTCTCTTTGCTCTGCCTACTCCATTCCCTTGGGCTACAAAGCCCCTGGCAAAATCCTACCCATCTTATAAAGCTGTCAAATGTCACTTAATCTGTGAAGCTGCACCGGCCCTCCCAGGCAGTCTCCTTGCGGAATCCACCTGCTGTACGGCAGTCAGAACAGCAAGCGGTCCCGCTGCTGTGTGTCAGACTGCCCCTGTGGGCAGGTGCCCCTGACTGGCCCCCGAGATTAAGTCAGGACTGGTACAGCCTCTAAAATGCCCTTCTCACGTCAATTACAGCACTCTTCACAGCTTATTGTAAGCGCTTGCCTTTCTATGGCTCCCCTAGACGGGAATCAGTAGTGGCTGATTCTTTGTCCAGGGCCTGTCCCTGTGTATCACAGGATGCTTCATGGGAATTCTGGCTCCCACCTATTAGATGCCAATAGCAACTCCTTCCCCAGTTATGTCACAGACCAAGTGACTTTGAGGAGGTGATCACCGCCAAATGGAACCACTGCCTTACACCAGGGATATACAGAGAGTGAAATCCCAGGACCTGCAGCTGGATCTGGCTAGAAATAGTTCAGGCTGGCCTCAGACTCACAGTGATCCTCCTGCCTCTGCCTCCTGAGTGCTGGGATTGCAGGCATGCATCACCACGCCCACCAATGGGTCCTCTTAACAAGTCTTCTGGATGATACTGATGCCCCTTAAGATGGAGGGCGTCACTCTCCGTAGTAAGCTTGTACACAGCCACACTGTTGGCACCATGCCTGGTTTGCAGGAGCAACTGAAAACAGCACTGACCAAATCAGCAGCAGCAGCACCTCACAGTGGGTGGGGTGCTGGTGGTGGGTAGTGAATGAAGCAGAATCCTTTCCAAGCGGCTTCCAGCAGGGCTCCACCCGGTCTTGACATGAGCGCCTTCAGTGATGCGGGTGAAGGGCTCAGAACACAGGGCCTTTGCTGGGGTCCTTGGAATGTTCACCCTCACGCTGAGCCCAAGTCCGCCCCTCTATCTTTCAGGTCTTAGCATCAACTGGTTCAGGCAGCTCAGAGCCCCGAAGTCAGGTCTTCCCTCCTGCAAACTATGCTACGCTGGTGTGTTTAGTTCCATCAAGCAAACTGGGGATGGACTTACTGCAGAAATTACTTAGATGCATGTAACACCAAAAGGCCGCAATCATAACCACAACAATAATGCTAAAAACCCCTACTGCATTAAGCCATTTGAGTGTCTATGGGAACTTCTTGTTTCGTTTGGCCATTTGCTAGCACTCATGAGCGAACAGGCAGGCCCAGGCCTCCTGCCACATGGCAAACAGGGGGACTGCCTTGTTCAATGCCATCCTCCTTCCAAATGCGCCTTCCGGAGTCCATGTCAAACCTCCCTGCAGGGTTCTCTGATATCAGCACTTCATCTGCAGACTGAAACCAGGGCACCTACTCAGCTCCCCACCCACCCCAACCTGTTACCTGAATTTGATGTTTTAGCCTTTTAATTCCCATGATTTGTGTTCATACTTTTCACTTAAACATTATATAATTTCCCAACATAATATCCCCAGTTCTTAATTTCAAAAGCAAGTTTGCTGATCATTTTACAGTTCTGCCTAGAAAAACTGAATTTGCCTGCATTTTACTTGACTGTGATGTGTATTAACTTCCCTCTCCTGGACCACGTGGGGAAATGCATTCCCAGTCCCCACCGCCCCCGCTGAGACACCCGGAGGACTGCTCTTGAAGGCACCCTGTTAACACCAAGTTAAATTACTGACAGGCTCCTGTTCCGCTCTTCTTGTCTAGAATTTAAAATGCCTTTCTCCTTGCATGGCTGACTCACGCTTAATTGAATACAGGAAAATAATACACAGAAAACACAGCCTCGGGATTTACTGGCAGTTCTTCCCTCCTCTCACCCATTAATTTCACCACACCTCTCAAACTTTAAACTCCCTCCACTCTTAACTCTACAATGCAATTCTGAAGAATCCTATTCTTTAATCTTCCCTTAGGTTGACCCCCACCCCATGAAGACACAAGGGAGATGAAGGCCCTGTTCCCTTGCCGAGGAAGGGTCTTCAGTTTCAGTAATCATCAAATATTAGGCATCACTTCTCACAATGGTGGCCATTTCAAACCGGAAGTAAAGTTCAGGTTATTAACCTAGTGACAGTTTCATATTCAGAGAACCACACTGCAGCTCTGCTGCTGTCCAGGGCAAATGTCATTATAGCCAAGGAGCACTGAACGTTTTTCTAGTCCCAACTGAGAGCTTCAATGTCATAGACACACCTCATTTGGAAGACTTTGCACGAAAAAAGTGATGTGAAATATTTCATATTTTTATATTACATGTTGAAATTTTTGATATACTGGACTAAGCAAAATATATTATTAGAATTCATACCACCTATTCTTTATAATGTGGCTACTAGAAAATTTTACATTACACAAATGGCTCCTGTTATATTTCTGTTGCTCAGCAGCATCTCCAGACCATATGATCAAAATCCTAGCTCATCAATAAAAGGATGTGCACATTGCCGTATTTGCATTCCAACTCTACTATTGAAGCTTGGAAAATATAAAAGGAGTTTATTTAAATCCAACTTTTTCTCCTCTACTCTCTGCCAGATTATTCACTCAATATTTTATCCAGAGTTACAAGACAGAGCATGCATACACTGTTTTTGAGCTTTCCAGAATCCAAACTGGAAATTTTCATGAATTTTTTAAACGATGTTATGTAAGTCAAAGGCATCCTCTTTACAAATGCACAATATGCATGTCACAAAAAAACAAAGGCCAACCTATGCAGTGCTGACAAAATGTTTCCAGTACTCGGGTAAACAGAACAGGTCTTATAAAAATTACACCGGGGAGCTGGTTCTAAGTTCTGGGATAGCCCAGCCTAGTGGACTTCTAGTGATAACCTGCTCTGGTATAGTTCTACCAAGTAATTCCCAGAAGTAAGATTTATTTTGAGTCTTTGTTAAGGTGAATTATGCTAGTAAGTGTTAACGTACAATAATACAGAGAAATTTAGACTTTGTGTTTCTGTGGCTGTTTTTACTCTGTAACTACTGCTGGACATTCTTTTCTTTTTTCCACGTCTGAGCATTTCAATAAGATGAGTGAGACAATAGCAGTAGGCCACCTTGTGTACAGTGGATACTATCTACTGAATCAATATATTGTTTCCTTTATTTCCATACCTATCAGAAGTTGTCTTATAATGTCACGTTTCTTACATAACTAGAAGTAATTTAATACCAAAAAGTTAATATAATTCCTTAGTATAAATAAATTCAGCTCAAAGTCACTCAAGTTCTTCCACTTTTAATTTAGTCTTTGAGCCCATCACACTGGAAGAAATTCCACTGTAGGAGACTCTCTCTCTCTTTTAAATTAAGCAGGTGTGGTGGCTTGTGCCTGTGACCCTGGCACTCTGGGGGTTGAAGAAGGAGGACTCTAAGCTGCGGCCCAGCCTGGCCCTTACGGAGACTATGCCTTGAAGTAAGAAATTAAAAAGGGGCTGAGGATATACAAAGGCCTTGGGTTTAATTCCAGCACTGCAAAACAAACGAACAAATATTACCAAAGCATAGGAAAAACTGATTAATTTTAAACCAGAAGTAACTGTCACAATAGTAAAAATGAATCTTGAGCGGTGCATGCTGTCTCCAGTGCAGCTGTATTTACCAATATCTTTGGAAAAATGTTCCCAGGACAGGTTTCTGTCTTGTGCACAACTCTGCATGACCACCTCAGATGTCACCATTACCCAGACTGCTTTGCCTGATTGTCCAGACTGCTGAATTCTAAGTTCCAATGGCCCAGAAGGGGAGGTGGGGACCATCCTCACACCCAGCTGTGTCCCTCATCTCTTGGGCAATTGTACAGCACCTGCACACACCAGCAGTTTAGGATCAGGAACACAGCAGACTCTGCCTGGACAGTGCGCTTCTGGTGTCTGTGGATGTCTTTATTATCCAAGAGAATTCAATCCTGTAGGTAAGTGCAGCAAAGGCTGACACAGGGAGGGCAGCACGGGAAAAAACTGCACCAGCAGAAAGATACTTGTCAGTGCTAACACCCACAAGTGCCAACAGATGTGACCGATTTAATGAAGCATGCGCCTCAGACTTGGCACCGCTTCCAGGGGGACGCTCTCCCTGCCGCAAAGGCAGCACATTGTGCAAGCTGGCCCTCTCCGCCACCCTCGGCCTGGCATCGCTGCCGAGCGAAGCTGGCACGTCATGGTGTGTGTGGGAACTGTGCCACCCCGACAGGTGGCTGCAACTCTGTAGCTGCCAGAGCCACACAATGAGCATCAGATTCACGTTCCAAACTTGGAACGACCAAGCCTGCTTCCCGGTGCTGAATGGGAGCCGGACTCCTCATCCTCACAGCGGGGGACCATTCCGGGGAAAATCAAGCAGTGGAGGGAGCAGGGCAACAAGAAGGCAGAGAGAAGAGGACGCACACAGCACCGCTGGTAGCATTCGGTCAGGAACAGCCCCAGGCCCTCAGCCAGGTGCCCTGGATGATGGGAGTTCAGTGACAGCCCTGTTTTTTAAGCTTCATGACTTGAAGTCAAAGAAAAGCAGATGTCTTCACTTAGGATGAAAATATGAGGAAATACTGTGTTAGTGCCTGAGCTTATAAGGAGTCACTTAGCAAGGAAGGTTTAAGAACAACAACTGACATTCGAGATCTTGTCTTTGATATTATCAATAACAGTTAAGAACTTAAAATGGTTCTAAGTATGTAGCAAATCCACTCCTCAATGGAAGAGACTGTTCTCCCAACTATCAATGAGACCTTACATTTCCCTTTATTCTAACTGCCCACTGACGTATCAGTTTAAAAACAAAATTGTTTTCACTATTTTTTTTCTTTTTTTTTGAGACAGGATCTCACTATGTAGTGCAGGCTGATCTTGAACTCACCACGTAGCCCAGGCTGGCCTCAAACTTGTAATGATCTGCCTGCCTCAGCCTGCTGAGCGCTGGGATTACAGGTGTGTACCACCACCACCACCACCACGCCCGGCTACATTTTCATTGCTCTAGCAAGCTTACTGGGCACAGATTACCTGCCCCCGCAAGCAAGACCAGGTTTTAAAAGCGATATACATACCGGCTAACCATCCCATCATAGGAGCAGCACGTTTTGGCGCTGGGCATTCAGAAATAATACCCAAGGTACCATCAACTGTGTCTGATAAAATGATTTTTTTTTTAAAGAAAAAGCACCCTGGCTTTATAATAGCAATCCCTTTTTAAAAAAAGACTTTGTTGCAAAAGATCTTGCTTGGATACACTATGTTTAATTATCTGAAAAGTGGTGCAGACAGAGCTCTGGAAAAGTCCCCTGAGTAGGTTTTCTTCATTTTCTGAAAATGCCAGGACTCCAGAGGTTAGCAAAGAATTGCTGGTGCGTAAATGGAGGCAGTTAAACATTGTCCTGAGCTTCATACTACAGATCCGGCATCTATACAGAAAACTAATGAGGTCACAAGAAAGAGATTTTTAACTACTTAAATCACTAATTTCAGCATACTAAATTTTTTGTTCCCTTACAAAAGAGTAATAAATCTGTTCCTCTTTTTTAAAAAAACCTTTCTTGAGCTTCAAGTTAATGTGTAACAAATACTGGACGTTTTTTCCTGTCTGTTAAGAAGTACAAAGACTGGGTCTTTCAACAGGCACTTTAAACATTAAATTTAAACATTAAATAACCGGATTATTTGCATCCTGATAAATACTGGATTTAACTTTGACCGTGGAGGACTTCAGAGCCTCTGTGGAATACTCAGAAATCCGGGCAGCTAGAACAAGAGACTAACATTGCCACGGCAGAGCTACTTGTGTCTGTCACCTGGCTTTTGTACATCTGCACTGACCAGCAAGGGGAAAAATAAAAATGTGATGAATGCTCAAGCTATTTCAGATTCCAAATGAAAATACAGACACCTGAAGGCCCGTTGGTATTAACAACTCTGCTCCTCCGGACCAAGTGGAATTTAATAGAGAGAATGTCAAAGAAATTAGAGGTACGAAGGCCACAGCCATCCATTCTGCAAATGCCACGGAAAGAGGTGACACTTGCTGAGTGCACGGGAGGAAGGCAGAGGGAACACGGGACCCGCAGGGAAGTCTGGAGAGACAGAAGCTGTCATTTCATCAAAATCTACTGGACAGGGGCTGGCTGTGTAGCTTAAGTAGTGTGCTGGCCCAGCGGAGGCAAAGGTCTGGGTTTGAACCCAGTACCCTAAAATAACACCCCCAAATAACTTCACACACATACACACCACACACACACGCCTGTAAGCCTCAAGGGCATGGACTTTGTCTTTCTAGTTTTTGCATTCCCAGCACCAGACACGGCACCTGGCACGAAATCACACTTAAAGTCTGATTACTTATTGGTGATGAGGTGAATGATCTAACTCGATAAGCCTCTGGGCTCTTTTAGGACAGAATGGAGATTGTGAGTACTTTTCACGAACACCTGAAATAGTACAATTTCCACACACAGGGCTCTTACTGCTTCTCCTCTGTGAAGGTACTCTTAATTTGTGGACACTATGCCCTGTGTGTGTGGAGGCGGGGAGGTGGGGATACTAGGAATTGAATGCAGGGCTTTTGCACTGAGCTACATCTCAAGCATTTTAAAACATTTTAAATTCTGAGACAACGTCTCATTAGGTTGGCCATGCTAAGACTGAATTTGGGATCCTCCTGCCTCAGTCTCCCAGAGTGCTTGGATTACAGAAACGTGCCACTACTCCTGGTTGTGCTCCTCTTAAGAGACTTCCAGTCACCAGATGTGTGAAGCTGAACATTAAGATGAGTTTAAAGGATGAGTGAGAAGAGCTGTTATCCATAAAAAATACTCCATTTACCATGTTTGAAAGAGTAGAGAACTCGAGAAACATGAAAAAATGGCTGAGAACATGGTGCCTGGGTCATGAGCTCCCACTTGGGAGTCATCAGATGGGAGGGGGAGGGAGCTGTGACGAGGAAGATACCACAGAGGGAGGGACTGTTCTGGTGCCTGCTGGCCCTGACAGCATGGTGGGCTGGGCTTCGCATCTGGTCACAAATGACAGAAGGGGGCGTTCTGGGGACTCCTCCATGAAGGAAGCTAATCTCAGTGTGGCCACCGCCCTCTCCAGAACCCAGGCTGCTCTTTGCCTCTGCACCTCTGGCAGCATCTGGAAGCAGAATCTGATCAGTGTGTCAGTAAACAGTGGCCGGGATCTCCAAGCCGAAGTGAAAACAATCCTTAGCAACCCGGCCGGCAGCCTGAGAAATGGGTATTTCAATTTCCCCACGTTAAATGGACAATCTGGAATGCAAAGCCTGCCCGGGAAAAAGGTAGTTAGGACAAAAAGGACACAAAAACACAGGTCCAATAATCCACTTTCAGGGAGAAGGCACCGAGGCCTGGATGGGCTGGCAGAGCAACTTCTATATCTTTGTACTTTCCACACGGGAAGCTAGCTGTCGGGGACCAAAGAGGACCAGAGACCGGGCTGCAGGCTGCTCCCTGGGCTCCATGGATCGACTCTCTCTTCTTCCAAAGGGGGTTCAAGTTCACAGAATGCATTCGGGGAAATGCAGCTTGTAGAGCCAGGACAACACAAAGGCCTCTGCATAAGTTCCCTTATCCATCTACTGGTTTTTTTTTTTTTTTGGTATGAGGAAGAGAACTCAGGGCCTTGCGCTTGCCAGGCAGGCGATGAGTCACTGAGCTATATCCCTGGCCATCCACGGTCTTCTAACTGCTCTACGAAACTAATTTCCACCAAAAGAACATCTATCTACAACCTTTTTGATTTTTTTTGGTGTACTGGGGATTGAACTCAGGGCCTTCACCCTGAGCTACAGCACCTGCCCCTTTATAAATTTATTTTTGAGACAGGGTTTTACTGAACTGCCAAATTGCCCAGGTTGGGCTTGAACTTGTGATTTGCCTGCCTCTGCCGCCTAGAGTTCTGGAATTATAGATGTAGCTACCACATCTGGCCCTATATCCATAATCTTGAAGGGTTTCTGTATTAGCTACATCTATTACTACTATGGATCTGCAAACATGAAATAGTTCCAGGTCAACTTCTTCAAAAACATTTACAAATTTAGCCTTAAAGGTTTGATCATTTCTTCCCAACACTAAATTAAACATGTTATAAATGCTAAAAGAAAGTTACTGAACCAAAAAATGAAGGTCATGTGGCTACTTACAGTTCATATATGTTATTGCTGAAATATACTTTGCCAATTGCCCATGCATCAAAGTGTTAAGTGAAAAACCATTCCACATTTAAGCACCTTTATCTTCTTTATTAGTTCCAAAGGCTTTGTTAAAATTATCTTTTGTATGGATGGCTCTTGCACATAATTTTGTAACATACAAATGATTTAAAAAGAACTACATATACAAATATTAAAGCACATATTTGTGAATTGGGATACAGAAAAACAGTAAAGAATCTAGGAAAAGGATATAAAACGGCTTAAGGTTTTACCATTCTG
Source organism: Chinchilla lanigera (assembly GCF_000276665.1). Classification (NCBI taxonomy): domain Eukaryota; kingdom Metazoa; phylum Chordata; class Mammalia; order Rodentia; family Chinchillidae; genus Chinchilla; species Chinchilla lanigera. Next base: position 10,229,116 of record NW_004955404.1, on the reverse strand, counting down.
AGAGAACACAGCCTTAAAAGAGGCTAATAAAAACATCAGTTCACTCAGTACTTCTGCTTTTTAGTTTCATGATAGTTTCTCCAATTATTTCACAAGTGTAATCTTTAAAAGTAAAAGGGGAAAGATTTATACGTGCTGAAGGGAAACCAGAGTATAGCAATTTTTAAAGGTAGGGAGAAGTTCTAGTATACTTCCTAAATGATGCACCCCACATGTTAAATCTACTGACATTTAGCATTTTCTTCAGAAAGTATTTCTAATGTCTTTGAAACTCATTTAGAACAGTGAGTAGCTAATTTAACGGAGGGTATGTTAAAAGTCACTAAATAAAACTTGATAAAACTTCAGATCTTGATAAAACTTTGAAAAAAACCACAAGTGTTATTTTTTAATGGTCTTTGGGAAAAATATGACTTGATACATTCTTATTCTACGTATCTTCAAATTAAATTTAATGGCCAAGTTTCGAATAGGAAGCAGCATTAATTGTAACAAACATACCAGGAAGGTAGTAACTAAGGGTCCCTCTTCCTCTCATCCGCATTTTCAATTCCTGTTTCCTAGTCTTACAGAAAAGCCAAGTGATGATACCAGCAACACCTAGTTCACCAAGAGGCTCTGGCAGGTACAACCTCCCCACATCCCTGGGGAGCTGTACCATCATGGTAGGTGGGGAAACCCCACCCCTGGGAGAGTGGACGGTTCTTCCTGCTAAGCTACCCTTCAATCTGAGGGAGAGAAATTACTCCTGCCCTTCTCTATATGTGAAGCTGTTCTATTCACATACTCCCAACCTTCTGATATGTCAGAAAACGGACGAGTCACAGGAAATGGTGGTTTTATCTAGGCACAATAAAACAGTGATGATAAAAGAGGGTGGTGCGTAGTTGAGTATAACCATCCAGGTGAGCATCAGTACAGTCTAGGGGTCCTGGGTCCCCCTTCCATTGTGGGTGAATTGCCAGTTTGCAAAAACAGGTGTTCAGACACAGCCTGAGCCCCAGGTGTGCCCCGTACAGGAGGGAGAAGGAGGAAAAGGTGAGTGAAAACTCTCAGGGCTGTTTCAATCCTCCCACAAAAAGTACAGAGGGGCCACCAGGCTATGCGCGCACATCACATCAAAAGTTCAGCCTGCCCCAGAGGTGTGCAGCCCCACAATTTTGCTGGAAATACAATAGCAAAAATCTATCCCCAGTGGTTCATTCGTTCTGCTACTACTTGTGCTTTTAGCTTCACAACCCTACAAGATATTCCCATATGAATGTTGGCATTGAAAGTTTATGATTGATCTAAGACTCTGCATTATTGATCTAAAACTCTGCATTATGACAAAGGCAATGGAGTAAACAGATGTCTCTAAAGAGTTTGCACCTCTGACCCTCAAAGCGGTAACCTTATATAAACAGGTGATTTCTCATCTGTCCAAACACTGCTCAACAGGACAAAAACACAAGACGGTAGAAAATGAAGGCAAATGCCATGCTTACTTTCTCGAAATGCTTTACAGTAGCCAAGGAAAGATAACGAAAAGAACAGGGCACAGAGGAGATCTGCACGGCCGACAACACCAGCAACCTTAAAAGGGGGGAAGAAAAAAAGATTTACATAAAAACACTTGAACATTCTTAAACTTTGAAAATACAAAACATTCCTCAGACATGTAAGACAGAAACTTACTAGCCTCTGCCACCTATCCCAACGACCTGTACAACACCGCCGTACCTCCCACCTGGGTCTCTTTGCCAGGTGAGAGAAGGCTTGGAAACTTTAGGACTTCATTTAACTAGAAAGTTTAGAACTTCATTTAACTGGTTCCAAGAGCACCCTGGCTTAGTGTGAACACAGTGACAGCTGCGCCGCACACTGGGCACGGGCAGGGGCACATGTGCCCTGCAACAGCGGTATTACTTAATATACTGCAACCTACAGCTCCAGGGACTTACGCTTCCAACGCCCCCACAATGGTTTTCCCATTGGGAAAGGTTCTCAACTCCACAGGGCACGATCTTTAATACATAAAATTTGACTGAAAACATGAAGGACGTAAAGGCGAGACGTGTTAGAAGCCATCGGGGAGATAGACAAGGACACAGGAATCATCCTTCCTCAGAGCAGCCTGTCCCTTTTCTTCCCTTCAGACCAAAACTGCTCATGTGCGTTAGCCTGGAAAGCAGAATGCTTCAAAGTAGTTCCCAAGTAAGATGAAAAGGGAATGACATTTCTTCTGGTTCTCTCTCCCCTCTTTCCGCATGTCGACTCTGCCCTTTCCCTCCTTCCCTTAATGATAATGAAGCAATATAAAATGTGTTGAATTCTTTCAGGCTGATTATTCCAACAGTTATTCGCCCAATGTTTCATGGCAGTGAGGATGCAGACTTCCACTCATGGGTGTTGGTCTAATTTATGTGAGGACCTTTACTAACTAAACTAGCACTAGAACGTGACATGGGTCAAAGCACTTGCTGTAACTCTCTAGGAATCTTACTGTCTGGTAGGTTACCATGTCTCAGAGGACAGACACAGGATCTGTGAGATGCACAATAAAGGACTGTTCTATAAATGCAGGTAAGCGAATACACAATGATTTTGGTCACTGTACATACATGTGACTCCCAAGTGCACATATGACCATCAGCTAAGGAAGTGCCTTGGAGGGTGGCTGCATGTTCAATGCATGGTCAGGGATGAGGTCTACTATGACCTGTGAGTGTGACGTCCCGATGGAGGGGTTGGGAGCAGCCGTGCATGGGCCAGGAGGATGAAGCAGCTGACGAACCCAAATCCAATCTGTTCACATCATGCATGTGAAGAAACCCACTGCGAAGGAAGCCAGGGACAAAGGCTCTGCAGGTCGGGGACCAGTGTGGCAGCGTGCTGGAGGTTAAGCTACAGCGCCTTTGCGGATGGAATGGATATGGAAGGACGGCTCTGGAGTGCTCAGGACAGTGAGTGACTGAGTCAGGGGCAGAGTAACGACGAGTGCAGTGACACAGGACCAAGCCTGGCACATGGCAGATCGGGCTCCTGTTTGTTTTTCTCCTGAATCCTATAGGAAGCACCTAGAAACAGGAAACAGGACCAAGACAGGGGGACCAGGTGGAAGCGGCTGGAGCATCCCACCTCCGTCAGGACAACGGGAGTGAGGAGCTTCTCAGAGCTGCGGCCACCCACAGGCTGAGGACGGAAAGGACTCCCCAGCCCTCAGCAGAAAGAAAAGCCGATCTGGAGAAGCTGGTCCAAGGGAACTCAGAGCAACAGTCAGAGGAAGCTGGCCAGAGGGTGAGAGAATAAGGGGAAAGAGGCTTCTTGAAACGAGAGAAGGGGAGGAAATGGCTCAGACAAACGTTAGGGATGGGGCCGGAAGGACCAGTCTGCAGAAACACCTTGCTATCTGGGTGGCTGGGGTATGTACAAAGCATTGCATGGAAATGCACTTTACACATCATAAACTTATCTCTAAGGAAATGTTTTTCCTTTTTTCCATTATTGAAGACAGTCCTGGGTATTTAACCAACGTACATTCTACTGATATAAAGAAAAACTTTTAAAAGTATGGAACTGTTTTGAAGTAAAGGAGCATTAAACATTTATAATGAATTTCTGGCACACAAATTAAAGAGAAATAGATTTCATAGGAAAAAATGCCAAAAGGCTACCAAGGAGGGACTACTTAGAGGATGGGCATAAACAAATGAGGCTTTATTTTTCTTTTCCTGACATCTGTAGAAAATATATCTTTAGGCAAACTTCCTTACAAAGATTATTTTATTTTCTTCCAAATAACCTGGAACGGTCCTAGTGGGGATTTCTGGAGAAAATGCAACACCCCTGAATTCATAGCACAGGTGGTGTCGTTTCTTCATGGGGAACATCTGTACAGGCGCCCTAAAAAGGAACTGAGGTTGAGGCGGGGAGGCACAACTCCAGATTCCCTCCATACCAAAGTCTGGCTTCAATGTGGGGAGGAGGCCTTAGGGAGGCCTGAGTGGCTGGGCCCTCTCTATCATCGGAATTCAGGTCCCTTGACATATGTGCCAATGCTTTGGAGGAAAAAAAAACCCCATAAAATCCACAGACAACCAAGTGTAGTCTGGGGCAGTATATATGACAGACAGACAGAAAGAGAGAGCAAGAGAAAGAGACAGCGAGAAAGAGAGCAAGAGAGCGAGAGAGTTTGAGACGGACACCCTTATCAGTGGAGGAGCAAATGATAGGGACTGCAATGACTTCCCTGCCAATCCAAGGGGCTCAAACTAGAGTGACCAACTCACCCTGACCACCTTAACTTCAAGCCTCAGGTACGAAGGAAGGTGGGTCACCCAAGGAGACTAGAAAATGCAGGTGCTTATGTGCAATGGGCGAAACCATTCTTGGTATAAATGTCAAGGAGGGGCACGGACACAAAACACAAAAATATTAACATAAAGAGGCCTAGGTCACCAAAACTGTGGTTTGTACAGACACAACTTTGCTCTAACAGACGCAATCAGAACTATGCTCATTACCCAAATCCCCACTCATCCTCATCCTCATCCTCATCCTCACCCTCATCCCATGGCAGGCCCCCTTCTTTACCTCTGGAAAATAAGAAACTCAGGGTGTCCTGTTCCTTGCACAATTTTAAAGCTGAAATTTAAAAAATGCACAATGGGAGATACCATGGGGTGCAGATAAGAGGAAACTGAACTCTGTGTGCCAAAGAATGAAAAGTAAATGTGCCAGGAATACTATCAACTCCTTCCTGGAATCTCAGTTCGAATGGTGGTCATAGAATAGAGGGGAGAGAAGAGATTTTTCAAAGATTCTCTTCTGTCTTGTAGCCAGCCCTGCCTCAGTTCCTCTTAAAGACCTGAAATACGGCCTTTCAGTATGAACAAGTTCCCAGAGTCCCTTTGGCTGCACCGCATGTGTGAGCATATTAAGTCCTCTCTGCCAGCACCTGAAACCTTCAGTTTTTTATTTTGAGATAGGGTCTTGCTCAGTCTTTAATGTTCTCCAGGCTGGGCTTTAACTTATGACCGTTCTGGCTCAGTCTCCTGGCGTGCTGGGATTATAGGCCTGTGTCACCACAGGTGGCTCAAAAGCTTTTTATAAATCAATTTCTCAACCCTTACAACCAGAATTTCAGAAAACTTCCTTTGGCTAATAATTCAAATATTTAATTTTGTTTTTAAGATGATGCTAAATCAGTCAAGAAGAAAAACTGTGACCCAGGACTGCTTGAGAGATTCCCTTATTTATGATCAATTTCTGGGTCTGATAAACATTTAAACCACAGAGAATTCAGACTTAAACCAATTCCAAGTTGGTGTAGTTATGAATAAAGAGTTTACACCTAAACTCTTACAACACCAATCTGTACCCTGATAAGGGCTTAAATCCTCTGCACTTGCTGAGATGAAAAACTGGATGCTACAAAGAGAAATTCTGCTCAACATTTTGGAACTTCTAGCTGCTCACCAGGGCAACTGGTTAGATGTAGGTATTTAAGTCCTATTAAATACAAAAGCTTATTGCGAGAGAGGCAATAAATTATACATGCAGTATTTTATAGCGGGAGCTTCAGGCTCACGGAATGACTGATTAAAACCAAATCTTTTCCCTCAGCCACCACACTGCCTTCCAAGGGTTTATGTTGGGAGAGTGTTCCTGACACCCTCGCCAGGGTCACGTTACAGCCCAACATGGTCAGCCCCAATCTCTTCAGGAGCAGCTCGGTGGCACAGATGTGATCTTGTAGAGCAGGGTGGACTCCAGTCAAGAGCTGCCCCACCTTCCGGCCCAAGACTGAAGGGGAAGCAGGGGTCACCAGGATGGAGAAGGAAGGACATCCTGAGTGTTCCTCACATCAGCATCTCCCTGGTGTGGGGCTGGGAAGCCCAGGAGTCAGGTCCTATCCCATGTTCACCTACTATCAACTCTCAGCCGGTCTTTCATGTAGCCTCCCACACCACCCCATCTATGAAATGGGGAGCGCTGCATGAGTCCATCTGACATCCAGCACTGCTATGATAGCGATGCTAAGAAAGTATCATATCAACCATGAAGCTGTCAGCTACCCTAGACAAATTGCCTCAGACCCTTTGCTGAACAGTGGGTCTTATCCGATGACCCAAAGCCAGGCAGTGTTGACATTCATACCATCTTGGCTGCTGTCACCACACAAGCTAGGTAGGGAGCCTCACTGGAGACCATACCTTAGCTTTAGTACAGTCACCCCAGCAGGGGAGCCCACATTTATGCGTGAGTCTCTTGCTAGGTATGGAGGTGCACATCTGTCATCCCAGCACTCTGGGAGGCTGAGGAAGAAGGATCACACATTCAAGTCCAGCCCGCATAAATCAGTGAGACCCTAACTCAAAATAAAAAATAGAAAGGAGCTAGGGATGTAGCCCAGTGCAAAGGGTGCAGGTTCAATCCCTCGTACCAGACACACACACACACACACACACACACGTCTCTGACCCATCAGGTGCCTGTTGGGCATCTGTGGGATGTACTTTCCATTCCTACAGCATATGTAGCATATACACCCTGCAGCTCGGGATCGTGGAGGCTGCACAAAGGGAGCCTGCTGTAGGAAATGAGGTGGCACACGATGCCTCGTCATGTCTTACGTATGTGCGCTGTCACAGGTAGGCGGTACTTACGCACTCGGTGTGCACAGGATGGACGGCAAATAGCAGAGCTGCCAGCAGTGATGCTCTGGGGGCCAGGTGCACCCTCCGGCCTTTACTGGTGAACTGCAGGCCGCCGAACAGTACCGAGAAGACGTCCACCATGAGCACAGAGATGCCGCCGTGCAGGAGGATGTTGACCACGTGGAAGCCCACGGGGTGGAAGCCTCCTGACAAGTAGTAGTTAAGCCTGCAGCAAACACAGGCGCTCATGCGGGGATGCAGACGCATGTGCGATGCGACGGCGACAGTGTGCATGGAGATGTGGAAAGCAGGTGAGCAAGGTGTGCCTCTTTGGTAAAAACAGCACGGTGCTGTTATTAATACCCATCAAGCTAAGAAGGCTGGAGAAATGGTGTGAACATAATTAACCGCAGAGGGGAAAGTGGAAGTGAGGGACATATCCCAGGGGGTAGGGAGAGGACAATCAAAAGCTAGACAATTTTTTAAGTGTATAAAAGGAGGACTGCATTCTAAGAGGACAGAAGCTGGCACACGACTACCTCAGGGACTGGGTTTTAAGAGTCAAGTAATTTGACTAGCCACAACAAAGCGCTCTTAACAGTGTGCCAATCGGCCTGTGCCATCGAAACACCTGCTTGCCATCAGCAATTATTTTTGGTGGTTCCAATTCATCACTCCCGTGCCTCTCTGAGCTCTACGTACTGGATTTAAATGCACCTGAGAAACAGCCGGAGGAGAACCTTTGCGAGGCGACTACACCTACTCAATGCAACAGCTCCCTGATTAATGGAGACAAGAAGGCTGTCAGTAAGCTTCATGCTTATCTGGCATGCAAGTTACAGTTGGAAGACTGACACCTTATTCATTTTTTTGTGTATCAAGAAAATAAATCACATGCCCCATATTGTTTTGATACACATCAGCTCATTCCTTGTTGCTAACCAACTCCCAAAGGGTGGAATCTCTGAGAAAGGCAAAGAACAGGGACCGCTGTGCTCACCAGCACAGATCTGTGTGCAGGGCTGTCCAACCTCCTTTGCATTGCACCAGCCTTAGCTGCTGCTGAAGTGAGCACAGGGAGTGAAGTTCCCCCAGCTCCTCTCCCCATGTCCCTGTGGCTGCCTTCGAGAGCTGGAATCAGTGGGGACTTCGAGTACATGAGTGGCCCTTCTCCCTGGGAATCACCCCTTGAACTTCCCAAAGCTGGGAATGTGATGACACAGCCACGGGCAAATGTCACGGGTAAGACTCGGGTACCCCCTTGAGCTGGTGCTGCCATACCTCACCTGAAAGTCAGGACGGTGAGCGGCCGGTAGGACTTGTGGCTGGTGTTGCTGCTCAGTCTACTGCCCCAGAAGTCATGATGCCACAGGTCTCCCAGGGGCGTGTCGGCTTGGAGGTCCTGCGGGGACACATTAGGGGACATTCTGGACAGCCCCATAGCAAAGCCTTCTCCAAGCCCTCTCCTTAAAAGTCCCTCCAAGCTCCCAACTCTGTCTCTCACCTCCTCTCTGGCCCTGGGCCGAGCTCCAGTGTCTCCAACTTGGGAGATGGCCCGGCCTCCTAGTGGGGCCACTGCCTCCTCTGACATATTCTCTAAGTCAAATGTTTCAAGGTGCACCTCGGCTTAGCCCATGCCAGCCGGTTGAGAAATGCTGCAATAGTTCCGTACAGCTCAGGGACAGTGCTGATATCCCGGAGGGACCACCGTACCCCGAGGTGCTTGGCTCCCACCAACCTCTGCAGCTCCACGTGGCTAACTCTGTGCTCCCGCCCTGTTCCTGTGAGCTCCCGCCCAGTGGCTCTGCAGGCAGGCGCTCCCCTAGATGAGCATCCTCAGCTCTCCACTCTCACATCTCCTGCCCAGAGCTTCCTTCTGTGGGTCTTGGGGTGTCTCCCGCCCATCCCTGCAGCGCTTGGCACTCAGGAAGCTCACAGTCACTGTGCTATCTGTTTGGAGCTCCACAGGGCCCAGACCACATCTAATCTTTTTTTGTTTTGTTTTGTTTGTTTTTTTTGGTTTTTCTCCGGTACCGGGAACCGAACTCACGACCTTGCGCTTGCCAGGCAGGCGCTTTTGCCCCTGAGCTAAATCCCCAGCCCCCAGACCACATCTAATCTTACCAGGAGTATACAGAAGGGACATGCTGGACAGACAGAACATTTAGCTACATAAGGTCTCTGTTTTCCTTTCATATCCAATAAATAAAGCTACTTAGCAAAACTATCTCAACTTAAACATAGCTGTGGATAAACACTTTTTTCAGTTTTCTATTTTTGATCATGAATTAAGCAGACTGTGAAATTAGAAGGCAAAAAACCCTTCCATATAATTTTTGAAGATAAAAATCACTATTTAAAAAAACTGTACCTATCTTACAGCTGAGGTAATTTAATTTGGTACGATACTAAATATACTTTGAAATGCATCTTTACATTTAAAATACGAAAGCACACAGTATGAAGCACAAACATGGCAACGTGAAATAGACTGCAAAGCTGGTATTAATTTTATCTTTAGAGAATTAAACAGGGATGTTTTAGGGAGGGGAAATTAGAACGCGGCTGGACGTGGTGGCACATGCCTGTGATACCAGTATTCTGGCTGAGGAGGCTGAGGTAGGAGGATGGCAAGTTTGAACCCTGCCAGGGTAACTTAGTGAGACTCTGTCTCAAAATAGAAAGTTAAAGAACAAAACAGGCTGGGGATGTAGCTCAGTGCAAAGGTCCTGGGTTCCCTCTCCAGCACTGACAAATGAAAGAAAACATGCTGAGCATCGCTAGTGTAGTCGGGATCCCTCTTCTCGGGAATGGGACAAGCTGATGCACTGAGGCAAAGAGGACCGCTTTAGAGGGCTGTGGAGGCTCACAGGCTCACCAGGTTGGGGCTGTGCAGCAGGAGCACACGCACTGACCACGTCACTGGCCACCTCCTACCCCACCGTCACATGACTGGCTTTGCCTCCAGCAGGTGGGTGTGCCCGATTCCTGCATGCATTCTGCACCGGCTTCCTGGTCAACAGTTCATAACGTCCCGCATGGAAGGGCAAACTGCCCTCAAGTGACAGCTGTTCCCAATAGCATCAAACGTCCACACTGCAATGCAGTACAGTACTTAAGTGTTTGCTGGCTCAAAGGGGAAGCCTGGAGACAAGGGGATAGATGCAGTTCGTCACTTGATACCTGCTGCAGGGTGACTTTCCCTTGCATTGGGATCAGCTTCCTAGCCTGAGAGAGCACCAAGCGCTGTCTCCCAGCTGCGTAGATGCTTGTGAAAGACATGGACTCCACCTGCTGACTCAGTGGACTGGGACACAGAACTGGGAGACTCATTTCTTTTGCAGTGTCACACAAGTGCTCGTTCAGTTGCAATGGGCCTGGGTGGAAGATCTCCCTCTGCCTTTGAAGGGGAAATGAACACCAACGAAGCTCTAAATATTTCATTAGGCACAAACTACACTGTACAAAAGGGTGTGCGACAGCAAGAAAGGTCAATTTTTCCTCATAACGGTTTATGAAAATGACAGATGCTGTCTGAGATTCCTCCCACTTCCATGGTCTCAAGGAGACTGCCATCTCAAGGAACAAAAATGAGGCAACTCAACACTGCACAGAGCTTTTAGAAAAATCTTTACCTCCACTGGCCCCACGAATAGCTGGTTCGCATCCTGCAGGCACAGTGCCTTCCATGAACCGGGAGGGGGAAGGCAAGGCTGGCATATTAACATAAGGACACAGGGCCACGCTTTGCCAGGCCACGCCCAGCAGAGCCACAAGATGCAGAAACAATGCAAAATACATCCGTGCACCGTGGCACCCACATCCCGCCAAGCTCACGCTCTGCCCTGCCTGCTGGTGGGAATTTTCCAACTTTGGCTCTGAATTCATGTTATATATCCAAGCGGAAGGGTCAAAAAAGTCACATCAAAATGAGTAACAGAATTTAAAAAAATCATATTCTCATTACAAAAATAATTCTGTGGCTAGTAAACCATTGATTTGTCCATGTTGCTTTAGAGCTATGTCGTTTTTAAAGCATGGTTTAAAACAGAATCATCTATTCTAACTGCTGGGTGAACCTGAGGGAAACAACAGATGAAGAACTTGAAAGGAGACCTCAGCAATGCTCTAGTTTATGCCATTAAAATAGAAAAAACTGCAATATTATGTTTGGAATGAAATGCCTACCAATCAATTGCCCTCTGCCCCATGGCATAAGTGCTTCTTACACAGTTTTCCTCAACACTTTCAAAACAAATATGACTCTGTCATCCTTTGGTGGAATCCACAACTTCTTGTTTTTGAGAGCACCCAACAGCAGCACTGTGGAGTTGCTACTGGAGAGAAAGATGTGTACATCCAAGTCCTTGTCTCTTATTAAGTGAAACACAAACTGTCTGCTGAGTAAAGGACTGTCACAAAGGCATGTCCTCGTGTCATTTCAGAGCTCTTTTTTCTTTGGACCTTCCCTGCCTCTGGGTTTCTTATTCTGATTTCCTTTTGGTTTGTCTGAATCTTCTGTTCCCAAAAACCAATTTCTTCTCCTCGAAATGGTTAGCTAGTGAAAAGGAGCAATTTCTCTGTACTGACAGCTGCAACTAGTGAGCAAAGCTGACTGAGATTTTGCAAGCTCAGCAAACTTGCATCTTCAAACATGAAATGAGCAAAGCCTAAGGCTTCCCGGGGAGACACAGCGCATGGCCCTGGCAGCTGGCAGCAGGCAGCAGGCTGTGCTCGCAGTCACAGTCAAGGACAGAAAGAGCCAGCCCGATGCTGGGGACACACCTTCTAAGGGGTGATCAGACTGATGCATCACTGCACAATCATAGGATTTTCTTTTTTGGCCAGCTCTGGAAATTGTTCATAAACCCTAAACACGCAGTCTGCAATGCCCTGTAACACCTTGGCCCTGCGATCTTTGAGTGGCCTCTCTGATCCATGTGAGGACCGGGCCTCATGAGGTTAAGGAGGAGTTGCAGGCTCTGCTGTTGGTGATCAAAGAGACATGGATTAAGGAGATGATAGCAAAAGAGATGGGAAATTTACACTACAACTGGGGCAAGTGCTTAACTGAAGTTTGACATGAAATTCGACACCAACTTAGATAATTCCTGGGACAGAGGCAAGTGGGTAATGTAAATTTCCCAAAAAAGAGTTAAGGTAACAAACCTTATTGTTAACAATAGCTTCAGAGTCGTCAAAGACAAAATCTCCATCGTAGCTCCGTGCAAAACACAGGACGGAAACAAATCCCACTACTAACTTGGCCCAGAACGGGGGCAGGACAGAGGATGGCATGATGTGATCCAGATCGGCATCCAGCTCGGCCATCGTGAAAGCTGTGCGCTGCCGGTCTCTTGTTCCAGCATTATGCTGGTACGAAGTCTGCAAGAAAAATAACACCATATAAATATTCATCAGCGCATCATAAGATATGCTTCTGCAGCAGGCATATTTACTTTCAGCGCAGTTAGCGTCACTTATACTGCAACTTACAAGATGTGATCATTAACAACGTTAACTTGTGGTTTTCGAACTCTGGTGTGTAAAAAGTCAGCTGGGACAGGTAGATTCCTGGGCCTGACCATGACCTGACTTCTCAGAAGCCCTTTGGTTGTTATGCTGGATGGGCTTATCCTTCAGAAACTGACTCCAGTGAGATTCTGTGTTCATCAGGATCTGCCCAACACCAGATGCATAATTTTGAAGAAATGCAAGTCAGTTTATAAAGCTTAAAATAGTTACCGTGAATGTCATCAAATTAAGGAAAATACTGATTGTTGGATCTTGACACCTGGTGTGTTTGTGGGGAGAGTGGTATAGTGTGTCACACACAGTCCCGATGGGGAACAGTTCACAGTCTGTGTAGACTCAGGCACCCTTGCCACTTCGATGAAAATGTGAGAGGGAAATCAGGAGGCAGAATAGCTGACTGAATGATTGTTGTGTCGGGAGTTCATAGAGACAGATGGAGGAACTGACTGCTTTGAGAGGCCCCCGTGTCCAGAAAGGGCTGAGGTATATCCTAAAGAAGAGGGGAGGTAATTCTACCTGAGGCTGACTTTCAGTGCCAGCAAGAGTTGTTAAGAATACTGTATATACTTTTTTTTGGAGGGGTGTACTGGGAATCAAACTCAGGACCTCACACTCGCCAGGCAGGCTTGTGCCACTGAGCTATACCCCCAGCCATGCACACTTACTTCGGATTTTCCTTTCAAACAGGCAAACTGCGCCTTGGCTTTGCTATTAGCAGCTGAGTGTCCCTGTCCGCCACTGGGGCACTGCGCAAAGCCTCAGAACTTTCTAGCAGTGACAGCTGCCTAACAGCTTCCGGCTTTGGGATTGGCCCAAACATCACACTACCCCACAAATCACATCTACATGCCCCCTTACCACATCCCTAATAAATGCTTAAGATTTGCTTGGACTGTGTCTGTGTTAGACTGACCAATTCATCTTGTGGGCAAGTTACTTAACCTATCTGGACCTGATTCCCTACCTCTAGGACAGGGATGAGTAGTGCCTCCTATACATGGTTGTGTTTTTACGACTGTTCAGGGGAGGTAACCTATTATGATAGTTTCTTTCATGAGCTTGAACAGAATTTTCTTTGGAAACCCACTTTAGTACAGGCTTATTGGCCCCGGGCTCTTGTCTCCCCTGCTATGGGACTGGCCCCCATACCCTTCACACGGAGGTAGAAGAGAATCCCAGCTCCCTCTCTGGGCAGGTAGTTTGGAGGTCTAGATCTCCAAGTGAATGTTCTAGATTGTGGAATCAGTAAGACAGCCAAATAGAAATCTGAAGCCACCTCTGTCTCTGTCCTGCAGCCAGATCAACAGGCAGCAGGACACACCACTCCTTGCCCCTTTCCGGGGCAGAAGGTCCAGCTTTACAACCTAGACACGAAAGATGCTCGCCCCCTGAGCTCCACCGGCTGAGGTAAGGCACGCTCTCAGCAAGTGCCAGGGCAATAGTCCAGGCACTATCTGCCGCCTTCTTTTCTTTTTTAACAAAAGGATAAATCATTGCTCAAGTCCAGACAGTTACAAACACAATGCAGGTCACCATGCAGGCCCCAATCACTGTGTTTACACTTCAGCAAAAAAAATTATTCCCGCTACTAAAAAAAAAAAACAAAACAAACAAAAAACAAGACAGAATAGGTAGGAAGATACCATGACTTAACATGAAGAGAATAAACGTGTTCTTTGATTTATACACTTAGTGGAAGGAAATAAATCGTTTATACTGATTTTCAACCCACAGTAGAGTTGTGAGCTGATAATCATACAATTGGTTTTGATGCTGTTTTAGCCCCAAATATTTGAATATTACTTCACAAAAGTTTGTTACGGGGTTCAAGTGGCCTCAGAGGAAGATGACAAAGGAAATACAGGCTCCTAAACTACCTACCATGTCTCACTTTCATCTCAGATTGTTTGTAACACAGGCTCATTCTGGTCCTCAGGTGAGAGCCCAGGTTTATGTAGGGCAGACTGTGGGGTCCAACACCTGCCCCTGTGGTCCTGTACCTTGGGAACTCAACGGCACCCCACCCTCTCCACGTTACTTCGTGCCATTCTCTCAAAGGGCTCCTCCTCCTTAGTCTCTAAAACCCACCACTTCTTTGCTACCAATAAAATATAAACATCCCTCTCATTTAAAGATGGCCATGTATATAATGGAAAGGTTCAGAAAATGTTTTTCATTAGCAAATAATTTAAAAAAAAGCTACACTGTGTCAGACATCCATGCAAAGTTCTGACACCAGGCCAGTGGTTGATAGCAAAGGCTCTCCAGCAAGGTACATCTGCACTTTGCCGTGCTTGTCTTCCCGAGGATCAACTTCCTCATCAGCAAAACAGGCACCACTACTTTCTTCAGAGGTCGTGGTAAGCATCAAAAGAGATCACGTAAGCAGAGTTACCTTCCCGCTGTTGCTCTGCTTTGGAGAAATTAGTTCCTGGTGCCTACTTCCTGTCAGCCTCTGAGAACATCTGTATTGCTACCAACTGTTATTCCTGTAAATGGCTCACCAGCCAGGGTGAGCAGCAGCCCCTCGGGTGACCCTGTACAGTTCAGAAAGGGGCACCCTTCTTTCAGGCAGATCCATGCCTCACACTTCCCTGGCTAGGCACCTTTACGACCTGCATAAAGTGCACAGCCAGTGACCCTGATCCCAACCCTTCTTTCTCCAACAGGAAATGACTCTTGTCCCATAACTTTTGGTGTTTAGGTAAAAGAAGTGATGTCCACGAGATGGGAGAGCTGGTTACCAGCTGTATATACCCTGCTTTATACCCGTATGTCACGAGAAAGGAAGGGACACTTTCTACTTTATGTCACGAGAAAGGAAGGGACACTTTCTACTTCTCTCTCGATGGGCACAGGCCTACCCTGCCCTATTATTCTCCAGGAGATGTCCTGCCTGGGCGCCCTCGCTCCTCGGCCCACCTGCCTGGTCAGTTCTCCCTAAGGAGGACCAGGTGGGAGCCTCGCTGTGGCCCCAGGCCAAGCAGTGCTTCATGCAGCTGTAGCCAGGACATGGTTTATGCTGGAAATTAGCAGCAGCCACCTTTTTAGAACACTCTTCCGCAGGTACAGAAGGGCCTGCTGGCCTCTCTATCTCATCAGGAATAATTCATCCACACAGCCAGCTGCCCTCTGCCAGGTGTTCTGAGGGCCACCTGACTCCTGTGTTGCAGTTAACTGTTCCCTAAACTGTAAGTCAATTTGGACCAAATCAGGTCTCTTCAGCTCTAGTTCCTCAATCCTCTACTATCTTCCTCTCCTTTTAGGGGGTTAAAACAAATTAACCAATCATCAATAAAAAGATAAAAAAGATTGCAAATAAAGACACCCCCATGTCACCCAGCAAAGCAACCTGGATTGCAGTAAACAGAAGGGTAAAACAGAACCTAAATAGTTTACGCTGGAAATTAGCAGCAGCCACCTTTTTAGAACACTCTTCCGCAGGTACAGAAGGGCCTGCTGGCCTCTCTACCTCATCAGGAATAATTCATCCACACAGCCAGGTGCCCTCTGCCAGGCTGAGACGTGACGCTGCCTCTGGAAATCAGATTAATGAACACAAGGGTTTCTGACCCAGCATCCAGAGGCCTGGCAGTAGCCTGGACTGGGGTGCTGGTGCTCCTACCCCAGGTGTCTTTCCTCCCATGTAGCGCTGGACCAGACGTTACTGAAGCTGTACACCCTGGTGTGGCCGCCTTCGGACTTTTAATTTAGTGATGCTCAAGAATGTCTGTGTGATTCCACGTGCACAGGTCCTGTAACAGAAAGTTTCCAGCCTGCTACCTTGGAGACATTTTCCCCTCAAGTCGGCCAGCGTGCCTCTGCCTCA
This sequence comes from Chinchilla lanigera, assembly GCF_000276665.1. Lineage (NCBI taxonomy): Eukaryota > Metazoa > Chordata > Mammalia > Rodentia > Chinchillidae > Chinchilla > Chinchilla lanigera. The sequence continues at coordinate 10,213,111 of NW_004955404.1, read as the reverse complement.
CCTCCACCTGGGCCGTGCCAGCTGGGTCACATAACGCAAGGAGAGGGGCCGGGCCGAAAATCCAGTCAATCCTCTCTATAAACTGCTTCCCAAGGAATTCTCCCCACCCATCTGCTCCCGGGAAGAAGAGAAGTGGGGATGACTCACAGTGGATACAGCGTGGCTCTAACTCCTCCCTTCTTTTGTGTGCGGTTAAAAAAAGAAAAAAAAAAACACACACACAAGCAGCCCACAGTCACAACATCAACAAGACCAAGCATCCCGCGCAGTTCGCGGGAGGTGAGGCGGGGGTGCACCACCTGCTCGGCTTCCCCAACTCCTAGCCCGTGCCAGGAAGTGCAGCGCGCGGGCTGCGCGCGCCCCGCCCGGGGGACCGCAGCCAGGCGTGGAGTAGCCGGCACCCCCGGCGCTGCG
>NW_004955404.1:10069670-10211795 GCF_000276665.1 Chinchilla lanigera | reverse complement strand
CCGGAGTCAGTTTCTGGCTTGTCTCGCGCGCTCCGCGGAGGGGCTGCAGCGCCCCTGTAGAACAGCCCAACTCCAGACTCCCGCCTGTCTCGCGGGGCTGGGAATGTGCGAGTCTCCGCTTCTGCCTTTCGCACCGCTGGGGAAACGCCGCTCTTCCTGTCCAGGCCCGGCTCCTCCGGGAGCCCTGCTGCGGCGCCTCACGCGGACTGAACCACGCCACGTGCGCCCTGCCACTCGGTCTTCAGCGTCCCGTCCTCAGCGCGCTGCCACGCCGCCCCGAACCCCATTCTCAGGAGATGTCTGCCGCTAGCTTCGAGAAAAAAGGCCGGGCACGGCTGTAATCCCGGCGCTCGGGAGGCTGAGGCAGGAGGACGGCAGCACAAAACTAACTGTCAAACCCACAAACCACCTATCAGCACTGACGCCTTTCTCCTGACCTTTCTTCCAGCGTCACAGAATCGCACCAGTCTGTGGCCTGAAGTCCGTATTCTCAGCATTTAATGGATCCCATATTTTCTGTTCTTCCCTCCAAGTGCCCTTAAAACTGCCACCCTGTCCCTCCTCCTCCATCGCTGAAGTTTTTTTCCGGGGGGGGGGGGCTCGGAGACTCGAACTCAGGACCTTGTGCTTGTTGATGGTGCCACCCGACCCCACTTTGTAGTCTCCAACTCTTGTTTCTTCTTCGTTCGCATAGTTAACATCCGCGTCACTAAATCCAGGGACGCTTTGCTTCCTAACGTTACCCAATCGATCTGCACAGTTTCTCCTTCCTCCTTAAAACGCCTTTTTCCTGTGACCTGACGTTCAGTCCCCTTGCCTGTTTCCAGTCTCCTTGAGGTACTTATCTGCCCCACATGACCTCTAAGTAAGAGTTCGCGATGTCAGTGTTTCCTCTTACTCCGCAAAATTTCCCCGCATGATTGAGTCGCTGCCAACGTTTCAATCACTGGAACCCAGATTTATAACTCTGGTTCTTGCTTTGTCTGAGCTCAAAACCCATTTATCTAGTTTCCTATTCAGCGTTCTCACCTGGGTATGCAGCAAAGCGCCTCAGAGGGAATATTTAAGTCAGAACACGCGGTCGCCTCTTTCCCCTCCTCCCCTGTGATACCCACGGTACCCCTATCTGTCCGCTCTTTCCCAAAGGCTGGCTTCACCCCAGCATCCAACAAATCTCCCTAAGTGTCTCTCTAGTTTATCCTCTTCCCTCAGTTTCAACTGTTATGTATACAAATTGAGGCTCCCTAATCTGAAAACCAAAATTTGAAATACTCCAAAATCCATTTTTTTTTTTTTCCTTTTTGAGTGATCGATTTTGGAGAATTCACATTTTTCAGATGAGGGACGCTCAACGACTAAAGTCTGTCCCAAATCCAAAAAGCTTTGAAACAGGAAACACTTCCAGTCCCAATCATTTCAGGGCTCTGCGCCTGCATCTTCCTGAAAAACTGCAAAAGGCCACCGTGGTGATGTTTACACTGTGGACCTTGACAAACATTACAAGTTAGGGTTTGGTTCGTTATTTTCTGATTATCTGTAGCCTGAAAGAAGTGTAAGAATGTAAACTAGATTTTAAAATATAATCGTGCTTGGTGCTGAAAGAGTTCAGTTTAATTTGAACAAAAGTGAGAAATAGTTTAACAGGTCACATGTATCAGATTTAACGACCATACATTTTCTGGAAAACAGTGGATTAGGATGCAGTTCCATTTGTTAAATCATGGTTGAATTGCAAGCATTGATTGGCCTCAGATGTAAGTCTTTGGCAACAATCAACAAAAGTATTCTGCAAAAATCAGAAACATGGAATGTCCAATAAGGTATATTTTATTATCATTTATAAACGGTGGCTGCACATTGTATCAGTAACACTGATTACTTACATATGCATACATATATATGTATACAGCTTTATCTTCTCCAGAAAGCTGGTTGTGAAGCCCAGCACACTAGCAATTGACATACGACTGCCAGTGCATAGTGAAGATAAAAGTAGCCAAATTTTAGCCAATTTTATTATTACCTTTCAATTCTCGATAGACGGTGCACCCCTTGAGTCCTCTTCCTAGGACTGTTTGCTCCCACTGTGGCCTCTCTGGGCAGGCCATTGCTTCACATTGCTCCTAGTTGATAGCTCAAATCCTGCATTATTCTCACCCTACAGATGAGGAAGGAAGCACAGCATTTGGGGAGTCACATAAGCAGTGCAACACACAGGGAAGCCAAGACTGCACAAACTACCGAGGGAGGGAGTCCTCCAGAGATTCAAAGGACCCCCAAATGCCTCAGACTGTTGATATTTTAGACTGAAACGAACTGGAACAGAGAAAACAGTAATATCTTCTTGTCCCCATACCTTCTCTCTTTAGAACCAGATGTCAAAAGCGTTTGGAGGGAGATGAGCCATTTGGCCTCTTGTGGGATGACTACTTCCAGCTGCTTTGGTTGCAGATTTGGGGGGCAGTTGAAATGTTTCAGCATCTGGGAGGTCTTTGGGCTCTGTAAGGTGCGTTACAGTTCATGTGAATAGAGCTCCCTAGTCGTGCAGGGCAGCTCTCTTTGGTGAGCACAGCAGTCCCACAGTCAGGGACTGTATTGGTGAGCTCCCCCTGGCCCTGGGGAAAGTATAAGGGGTCCTCAGCCCCATTAAGGAACAGCTCTTAGCCCTAAAGTGTGGCAGTAGGGCAAGTGTAATGGTTGACACATTGTATCAACTTGAGAAGTCTAGAAGCTTAACTAAGTAACTCAGCGGGTCTGCATCCTAGGATGTAGAGGACATGACCTTACTGCTCTAGGCTGTTGTTCATTGTGTCAAGTTTAGAAGTTTAGAGGTGTAACTGAGCAACTCAGCCAGGAGCCAGGGTTCTTACTTTGTAAACATCACGAGCCTGTGCAAAAGGAGGGCACCCAGATGTGGGTGTAAAGGACCTCCCACCCCCCAGGTAGCCTGCATACAAAAAAAGGGAAATGAGGAAGGACTGATTGCTGGTTCTTCAGAGGAGCTCCAGCCTTCGTCTTCAGCTTGGATGTCAATTCCTGGCTTCTGGTGCAGACTGTTCAGCTTCTGTCTGGAACTCTTCAGCCTCCTGGTGTAGATTCTTCAGACTTCTGGCGTAGATTCTTCAGCCTCCCAGTATAGATTCTTCAGCCTTCCGTTGCAAACCCCTTGGCCTCCTGATATGGGCTTGCCTAGAACACTGCGGTGAGCTGCAGACCTTGGACTGAACCCTTCAGCCTTCAGTGTGCAGACACTCTGCACGTTTTTCCTCATCCAACTCTGTGGCTGACCATCGTAAGCCTATCTTATAACTTCTCACACATTTGTGTATCTCGTTTTGTATCTGTTTCTCTAGTAAAGCCTGACTGATACAGGAAGGAACACCTCACACCTGACCTCAGGAAATACACAGCTTGGAAAGGGAGACAGAACTCATAAACTTGTATCTCATAAAACTAAATGATAAATATAAACAGAGTGCTTGAGAAAAAAATGTACATACCAGAGGGTTTCTGTTTTTTGTTTGTTTGTTTTTGTTTTTTTAAACAGGCACTGCATGGGAAGATGTAAAATTGGAGCTGAATCTCCAAGGGCAATGTGCTGGTAGAGAGGTTAACTACTATTATAAACAACAATTCCCACTACCTTCCCACTAAAGCTTTCCTTCTCACTCACGTCTCAGACTTGTATTCTGCTCCATGCAATCATTCAGGGATCCAGGTGCCATCTGTGCTGTTGCTTCAGGTTTCCATGTTCAATTTGTGGCTTCCCAGTTCTTTGGTATTATCCAGTGAGGAAGGGGAGAAGAGAGTGAATAAACTGAGAAGAAACAACTGCCTTGTCGTGGAAGGGACACACGCATCCACTCCATTGGAGAAAACTCATTTATACTATCTAGACGCAAGAGGGCTGGAGAACATAATTTAGTTGTGTGCCCAGAAAGGGCACATGATTTCAATAGAAGATGTGTGGGAGGAGCATTCTAAGAAAGAAACGCATGAGCTTTTACAGATAAGTCTCTGGCCATGTTTGGAGAAGGCCGGATTGCTGAGAGCACATGTGAAAGGATCAGGCTGGAAAGGTTGGGATTTTCTAACCTTTGGAAGGTTGGAATAACTTGAGGCAGTAAGAGGTCCCTCAAATTTTTCATGGGGGAATATGTTAATCAAGCCATATAAAGGAGATTAATCAGCAGAGACTAAGCAGAATGAGATAGGTAGGGCCAAGGCTAGGGCATTCCCTTTTATCCCCCATGAGAAGGATGTTTACTAGAAAAGACAAGAACAAGAATGAAGTAGATGTTTAGACAGAATTTCTAAGCAGAGACCAAGTAAACGTGGGAGGCCAAAAGAGGTCCCTTGAATTATCAGGGATAGCCTCACTTTATAAAAACCCACTCTTGGGGTAACTAACCCAGTTCCATAAGAAAGACACTAATCCCTCTAAATGACCTATTCACCTCCTGGACCGCACCCCCTCCCATCACCACCACGACAGTAATCAAATTTCAGCATAGAGGGGAGAATAAAATTCAAACCATGGCACTATCATTTCCTCCCAATATATTTTTCCCTTTTTTATTAAACCACTTTGAATAGCTTTCCTTTCTTTTAGACAAAGGAGCCTTGACTAAGAAAGTGTGGTTAGAATGAACATTTAAGAATCTTATGTGTGCCAGGCAAGCAAAAAACACTGGTGGGATGAATTTTATCTCTGCTCCCCTCCTCTTGCTCTATTTCTAATCCTACCTGAGCAGAATCAGAGAAGGAGAGCAGTCAGGGTGGCCCTGCCTGAGAGCTGAGAGCGGGCACTGTGGTCTCCACCTTAGTGCCTGAGCCCTTTGTTTGATGCTAGGAGAGCAGGAAGGATCCCAGGGCTCAGTAGGTCATGTAGAGGGAAAAGTACGCCACAGGGTAGAAGATTCTGAACACAATAAAGTTCTTAAAAAGTGAAACATAAATTTGCCACATGACCCAGTAATTCTACTCCTAGATACATAGCCCAAAGCATTGAAAATAGGTATTCGGATTCTTGTACAAGAATATTGGTAGCAGCACTGTTTCCAATAGCTAAAAGGTGGAAACAACTCACATTTCCATTGACACATGAATGGATAGACATCATAGAGTATAGCCATACAGTGATCATTACTCAGTTAAAAAAGGGAAGGACTGATACATATGTAGCATACGAGAAACTCAGAAGCATTGTATCAAGGGGGCACATCTTGCATACTCTTATTTATACGAACTATCCAGGAGAGACAAATATGCAGAGAAAGAAAGTTGGTTGGTGGTTATAGGGGCTGGGGGTGGAGCTAGAATGGGGAGTGCTGACTTACCATACAAAGGCTTCCTTTTATGATAATGAATATATTTTGGAACTAGATAGAGGAGGTGGTTGCATGATGTTGGGAATGTACCAATTGCAACTGAATTGTGTACTTTAAAATGGTTAAAATACTGAATTGTGTTATGGGAACTCTACCTCAGTTTAAAAAAAAATATAGTGGAGAAGGGGAAGCAATAGGGTGGGGCTGAGTCCAGGGACAATAGGATGGGGCTGTTCACAAGACAAGTAGGACCAAGACCCAACTGCACTTGATAGATGATGAGGACTGAATTGTGTCCCTCAAATCTTGAACTCCTAATCCTCAAAATGATTGTATTTGGGTATGAGGCCTTTAGTGGTAATTAAGGTTAAATGAGATCATACGGGTGAGACCTTTGGATCTCACAGACTTAGTGATCTCCCTGGAGAAATACCAGAAAGCTTACACGCCCTTCCATCTTCTCTCCCTCTCCCCTCATACTCACCTAAGCACAGTCATCTAAATGCCCAGAAAGAATGGCCATCTGTCAGGCAGGACCAGGGCCGTCACCAAGAACTACATCAGCCACAAACTTGATTTTGGACTTCTGGCCTCCAGGACTGTGAAAATAAATTGCTATTGTTTGAACTACCCAGCATATGTGACTTTGTTATGGGAGTGCTAACCAATTAATTCAAGGGTCATAGGAATTGAGGGGTAGAAGAAATTTTAAGGTCAGGGAGGACTAAAATCCCACAGTTATTAAGTGATAAAGATAGAGCTAGAACCCAGGGTGTCTGACCCCAAAGCTCCTCAAATAACCAGTGTGGGGAACTTCTCTAAGTGGTGGATATGGACCATAAAGAGTTACACAGGTTAGAGCAGAAAAAAGAAAAACCAATGACTCTCTTCTAGGAAGTCAGAGGGTGTGGGCAGGGAAGACTTCCCAGATGGAGTGATTGCTACATTGGGTTTGAGCAGAGAGTAACAAGTCAGATGAAATGAAGACATCTGAAAGGGAGCAGATTTGAGCTGGGAAAAGTCAGTATTCCTGAGGTGAAGACTGGAGAAGGGCATTGTTCACAGAGAGATCAGTGCATAAATTTATTTGTTCCTAACAATCCATGTTTTGTATGTTTCCTGGCCGTTAACATGGACATTTAGCTCTCCTTCTGAGCTCCCAATATGTTCGTTCGGCTATGTCATTTCTAGGTGCTTACTCTTCCTAAAGACTCCTCTTGTTTTCTTTGTTATCCAGTTTAGCCTGTTATAAGCCCCCAGAGGTGGCATCCATGCTTTTTAACAATGACTGTGATTGCTAAAGCCAATTAGCACCAAAGATTAAGGCAAATAGGACAGAGGTCTATGACAGGTGGCTGGGGAAAGTACTTGTGGGCAGGCAGGACCTTCTCACATGTCAGGTAATCAGAGCCTTTGCTCTTGGGCATCACAGCTTGTAACATCCAGGTACTGGGAAACTGTGCATGCTAACTCTCTTCCTTTTCCTTTGCAATGATACTGTATTTTTTTGTGTTGCCCTTTCTATACTCTTCAGTAAAAGGTAATAAGCACCACCATCTTTTCCCACAAATGAGAGCTGCAGTTTCAGGTCCACTTGTGACAAATTGCATTTCCTTGGTATTTAATGCAGGTATGTTTAATGGCTCACCTTTACTTAAAAAATTTAAGCTCAAATTAAACATTTAGTTTACAGACTTAAGAATGGTAATGCACTTGCCTATATGAAATGGGATTTACCTAAACAGCAGGCTAATTATTTATTTACTTATCTCTCATTATTTCAACCAAAACATCTCCTGAATGTCAAGAGTTGCTCTCCTGCATGTTGCAGTTTCCTAGCTAAATGGTTCACACCTTCAGGAAAGTAACGGATTTTTAACTGACTGAAGAGTAGAAGACAGGGAATCCAGAAGAAGGATTCCGACCAGGGAATATGGACAGGTTGTTAGTTCGGCACAAGCAGCACTTGAAAACCCTGTGAGACATCAAGGAGATGTACAAGGTTTGGATAATTCTGGTCCAGAGCTCAGGGGAGAATCTGAGGTCCAACTGCAGATTGGAGAGCACCAGTAGACAAGGGTAGTTGCAGTCACATGAGTTTCATCCACAGAGGGCTTGTGCAGTGGAACACATGTATCCCTGGACTTCAGGGAAGTGTTTTGGACACCACCTGTATTAGTCAGCTTTCTCACTGCTGAGACACAATACCCAATACCAACACCAGTGCAGAGGTTTAATTTGCTCATGGTTTTAGTCCATAATTGGTTAGCTCCAAGACAGATACATCACTGTGGAGGGGCTTAGTGGAGCAAAGCTGCATAGTTCTCAGCAGCAGGGAAGCAGAGCACCAGGAAAAGTGGCAGAGCAGAAGGGGTGAGGAATGAGACATAGATCCCAAGCCCACACCTCTAAGACCCGCCCACCCCAGGTACATGTACAAGTGTGCTCCAGTTTGCTTCATCTGGATCTCAAAGCCGTTCAGTGTGAAACTGTACCCTACTCCCCTCCCCAGTACATTTAAGTTCAGTGATTTGCTAGAAGGACTCACAGAAATAAGCAGAGCTGCTGCACTTAGTTTGTTACAGTCATGGATATGCATAAAAATCAGCAAAGAACACAGTCCAGAGCCAAGTGATGGAAGATACCAAGAGATGCCAGGCATAAACATCCAGTTGTCCTTTCTATGTGGAATTATATAGGTAGCACCTGATTCTCCTAGCAGTAGTGTGGCGACACCATGAAGTTTTGCCAACCAGGGAAACTCCCCTAAGCCTTGGTGTCTGTAAGGCACTGTGCATATGGATGAGTCTGACAGCTTGCCTTACCGACCCAATTTTCCAGCCCCTCCAGAGGTCAAGCTGGTATAGCCTAAGGGACCAGCCATATATTACATTGTTAGTATAATCTGTCATGAACCAACAGCCCAGAAAAACAGACATGCTCTTGTCAGGCAGGATATTCCATAGGCCAAGAAAGATGGTACCCGCCCCCCAGAAATGGAAAAGGGCCCAATCCTTCTGGAATGTCCAATTAATCACTTACTACATAGGATGCCAACATTTGAGGGTCAGTGAGAAAAAGACTCCATCGTAGAGTAATATTCTTTGAAAACTGGGCTTAAACTAAGAGAATATGTGACTATGGAATCCAAGAGCATAGAGTTTCAAAAAGGAAATTGATCAATAGGGTAAGCACTTAGGGATGTCCTTCAAGGTCATCTACCAATAGGTTATTTCTGACCTTGGACAGTTTAATAGATATTTCAGGGTTAAAAAAAAGGACATTTCCTGGATTGAGGAATATAGGTTTGCTGAGTATCTCAGTCCTTTTGGGTTACTATAGTCCTTTTGGTTTACTATACCATAAACTGGGTATCTTGAAAACAAGAGAAATTTATTTCTCACAGTTCTGGAGGCTGAGAAGTTCAAAAGTAAGATGCTGGGAGATCAGGGTCTGGTATGAGCTTCTTTCTTGATTTATAGATGGTGCCTTTTCACTGTGTCCCCACATGGTAGGAGGGGCAAGGCACCTCCTCCCAAGGGTCTCTTGTGTGGTACTTGGATAGCAGCACTGTTCTTATTTGTGTAGGCTGCACCTTCATGACCTAATCACCCCTCAAAGGTCTCACCTAATTCTGTCATATTAGGGCTTAGGTTTCAATATAATACTGTGAGGAGTTGAACATAAACCTTAGATCTCAGCAAAGAGGAATTGGAGATAATGAGGATGTTATTATTGAGAAAAAGTGTATGTCAAACAGGCCATCTTCAATAAAAACAGAACATCCATGCTAAAATGGGCTTGCTCACAAAAGGACTTGATAAGAAAGGCAAGAGTTGGCTATGCCAGGGCTGCTCCTTCCCCAGGCTCCTGGGGTCCTTGTCCTGTCTTTAGCTGCCACCCTTGCTGTGATTGCTCCTGCTGATTCCTTCCCCTCATGGTGTAATGAGGCTCTCTCAGTCCCTAGCATCTTCTTTATAATGGTGACATTTTAAGAGGAAGGACTCTTATTATAATGTATCATTCTTAAGAGAGAGGAAATCTCTCCTGACAATTGCCTAGTGACACGTCCAGTCCTAAATCAATCACTGGCAAGAGGAGGAGAACCACATTGTTAGCTTTGACTGCTCAAGGCTCAGATGCACTGCAGCCTTCCTCTCCTAAGTCACACAGTCTGGGGCAGTTGGGTGGCTGGCAAGCTAGAGGTTCTGTTGGGAAAAAAGTGTGTGACTGAGAAACCATCAGTGAGAAACCATCAGGCAACCCTGCAAGGGGGTAGATCAAACAAGAATTTGTTTTTAATACATGAGATATTTCAGTTTGCTTGATGTGATGTAAAAGCCCAAAGAAAGAAGAGGGGAAGGAAGATAAAAAAGAGAAAGGGAGAGAAAGAGTGAAAAAGAGAAAAGATAAAAGAGAAAAATAAATTATGTATGGATTGCTCTTTGTGAAGAACCAAGAGGAAAATTCAATCCATAGTACAGGTTGGAGTATGTATCTTTTTCCCCCCTTGAGCTAAGGAAAGTTTAATGATGTTGCATACTGTAAACCTCTCACTGATGCATTGTTTTATATTTTTTAAACTTATGTTTTCTATCTGTACTCAGGTTTAACAAGTTTATCATCTACTCTATTCTCACATTAACTACCTATTTTCTTTCATTTCTTCTAATTTTTCTGCAGACTCCAGTGATCTTTTCTGTTTTTAGAATTCTCAAATTTTACAAGAGCTGGTGAGGTCATTCATAGGTCAGTCAATATCTACTAAGCCTAGGATTTGAAAAAAATACAAATATTAAAAATGTCTTGGAGAGAAATGCTAAATGTTTTAATTTATTTGCTTAATTTTAAAGCATCATATTTTGCATAGCATTTCCATAAATTTTCATGTTGAATATGGTTTTCAACACTAGGTGTGTAATAATAAATTAAGCAAACAAGCTGTGTAGCCTATTTAGTTATATTTGAATAAAATCTTTAAAATTTCAAACAACTATAGAAGACAGTGTGATTGCTAACAAGGGAAGAAAAAAAGCAATACTTCCACACTGCTTATTCTTTATATTACAGTATATTATAAACTAATATATTATTTTTATTAATATACAAGCACTGTTACAAGTCTGCTTCATATATTAATACATTTGGTTCCTAAATAACTTTACAAAATAGGTCTATGAATATCATTCTTCTTTTTGTAGATGCAGACACTGAGGTGCAAAGAGATTAAGGAATAGCTAGGACATACTAGACTACTGTTCAAGGCCAGGTACCCTGGCTGGGGAAGGAAGTTAACCAGTTAACTCTAAGCATGGCCTGGGGTGTACATCAACCAAGAATTAGAAAGGTTATAATAATATATTAAATAATATAATGAATAATACTCATAGTTAATCTTCACTAATAGTTAATCTTCAGTATGCATTAAGAAAGTGATATGCTTTCATGGATTGTTTTACATGCACCTACTACCTCCTTGAAGTTTGCTGTTAGTAACAACTTTACAGATTGGGATGTTGAATCATACATGTGGTCAATAGCTTGGCCAAGGTCATGTGGAAAGCAAGAGTAGAACTGGGACTTATACCAGGCAGCATGATACCCAATACCATTTTACAATTGTTACACAAGACTGCCTCCTATTTAATTACTGCTTCTTTCATTTTTTTGTTTCTTTCCTGCCCCAAATCTTCCCAATATTCTCCCTTTTCTTTGGCTTGACCTGAGTAAATACTGACATATTCATTTTAGTTGAAATGTTATGGTCTTTGGGTAGACCGTCTACCTGCCCACATTTTGAGGAACAGCCTCTGTTTCCATGATTACCATACACTTTTTTTTCTAGGTATACTTATATTTTTGTAGCTGTCCTGGAATGTGAAGGGTGCTCTAGTACTTTGTGAGTGTCTGACAATTTCCTCTTGGGTTTATTTGTTCAAATTTCTTTTCACCTTTGCCTGGGTGTCTCTCATACCTTGACCTCTGGAGACCTCCCACTTCTTTTCAGGACCTTTTGGTGGGATGAATTGTGTCCTCCCTTGGGTCCTCGATAGCTCCTATGAAGTTGTTGTGAGACTTTCCCACCTGCCAATGGTTTGTGTAGAGATTATTTATAAGTATTGTGTTTTCTCTTTGGTTCAGATGGTACCAGATTTCCTTTCTATTCCCATAGTACCTAACACAGGAAAAGCTCAAAAACAAGGGGTGGTTGAATTTAATTCAACTTCAAATTCAATAAGATTACAAAATAAATGTGGAATGGGGATCTAAGGCTATTAAGCTGGGAGTGAAATTATTAAGGAGGAGTTGATATTGAATATCCTAAGTGCTGCCAGCCAGATTCTGTGCTGCTCCAGAAAGCATAATTCAAACTAGGAGGCAAGAGTTGGAAGAGGATTTGTACTAGTTTGAGAAATAACTTTCTAACAATAAACATCTAGCAACAGAACATGTTGCCTTGAGAACAATCATGGGTTCCTGTATTGGTCAGGGTGCTCTACAGGAAAAGAATCAATAGATGCAGAAACAAAAATAGAGATAGAAGTGCATATATAAATACAGTTGTGAAAGGGAACTCTTTACATAGGCTTACAGGATCAGAGTTGGAAATGGCTGTTTGCATGCTGGAGAATAAGAAGACCAAGCAGCTGTTCAACCTCAGAAGCTGAGAGTCTCAGAATAGCAAGAAACAAGGATGCTGCCCTAGTCCAAGACCAAAGGCCAGCAAGTTCCTGGAGAGTCTCTGGTGTGAGTTCACATTGAAAGGCTGACTAAGCTGGAGTTTGCTGTCCACTGACGCAGAATGGAGCTTTTCAAATTAGCTTCTTCTGGGCTGCAATCCTATTGGACGGTGCATCCACAATCAGGGCGGGTCTTCCCCCTCAGTTCACTGACCTGGATGCCAATAATCTCTGGAGACCCCCCACAGACATACCTAGGAGTGTGCTTCACTAATCTGCTAGGCATCTCAATTCAGTCAAGTTCAGTCACAATTCATGGTCACAGTTCCCCATCAAATGCCGGCTGCACAAGCTGTCACACTGCACCAAGAAAAGATATTTGAGGAAATGACTTTCCTCCATGCACAGGGACATAGACTCAGACTATCTCTTAGGGGCGACCAGACTTTGAAGATTCTGGGTGTATAATTTTTAAAAAGTTAAAAACACAACTTCTATACATATATAGAATGAAGTGTCAAGATTTTATTCAACTTTCTGATGAAGGAACAGTAAAGAGGTAGAACAAATTCAAATGAATGTTAGAGGAGTAAGAATGATTTCTACTAGAAAAGACACTCATGTTTGCTGAGTTTGAAACAAAAGTGATTAAGGTCCTGCAGGGCAATAAATTTGCAACCTTTGGGGTTTTCGTTTGTACTAGAAAGAAATTATTTACTTCTCTCCTGGACAAGGTTCACAAATTAATACAGAACTCCATAGAAACTGGGCACTTATCTAAAATAGCAGAAAAAAGTCTGCTTAAAAAAAAACCCCTTTTAACACTTGGGTGAACCTATTAAACAATGTCCTAGAGTATTAGCGGCTTAGAGCTGCAGTATCAGATCACCACAAGCTGGGTTATTTACAATAGCAGACATTTATTCTCTCAAGAGGATAAAAGTCTAAAATCAAGGTGTTGGCAAGATCAGCTTCCTCCTGGAAACTTAGAAAGAGAATAAGCTCCTTGACTCCTTAGCTTCTTGTAGTTTTGACCCTCCTGGGTATTCTGTAACCTTTGCTTCTGTTACCACATGGAGTTCCTCTCCATATCTTTGTTGGTTTCTATGTCTTTCCCTTTTATAAAGATGCAGTCATTGGATTTAGGGCCCATTGTTCCAGCATGGCCTCATCTAATTGCATATGCACACCCCTCCTTCTCTGAGGACAGTTAGGGAGAAACAGGCAGCATAGGGCCTTACCTGGGTGGCGATTGTAGTAGATATAACCACATGCTTACTCATGCTGTGACATACGGGAGGAGGCTGCCATTTGTGGAAACTTTGCATTCTTTTGCTATGTGCCCACAGATCCTATGAACCTCGGCTCACCCCAAAAACATAGGCTAAGACTGTTTGTACCAACCAGTGAAACAGTTGTTTTTAGAAAATCAGCATTGGGAGGATACTTTACTGGCTGGACCCCCACTCTGGGCGATAAGGAACTCGGGTCTGTGGAGGATTGAGTACAGCCTCTGACCATCAAGGCGGAGACTTGAATTTTACCCTCATGGCTTAGTGGCGGATCTGCTTAGGTGCTGGAACACCTATGCTAAGAGGATATTCTTCAGGCCAGGTTGGAGTCAGTGCCCACGGTACAGGAGGGGCTCAGGAGTCCTGGCGTATCTCCAGACATTCTTTGTGCCCAGAAACCTTGAGCTGTGACTTCTTTCTGGACTGTTGCTGCTCTATATCTCACAAAGAAAAAAAAATTACAGATTGTTTCTAAAGCAGGCTGCCCTCCTCAAAGTTTGTCACTTTTAATCCTGTAGACTTTTCATGACAACTCCAAAATTATATTGATTCACCTTTTCTGTCATAAAAGAGAACCACCAATAGGAAACATAAAGCCCTGATAAGATGAACTGGTTTCTGCTCTCCTTTGGTTATTATATTAGTTAGAAAAAATATTTAAATGGTCCAAATCTCTTCTCTTATTGGTCTACTGTTGATACTGTGTGACTTTGAATTCCCACACTCTGAGTTCATTATAGTCATTCCAACAGAGAAAAAATCTTAACTCTCCAGCAATTAATCATTTTGTCCCTTCTTAAGCCTCTTAAACAGAGAGCCTTTTGGGAATGTTTGCACATCAGCAATGGCTTAAACAAGGCTGCCAGAGTCATAGGTGAAACCACTATAGACCCCATGTTTGTTAGTTTGTTGAGAGAGAATCTTGCTAAGTTGCCCAGGCTGGCCTTGAACTCACAATCCTCCTGGCTTAGCCTCCTAAGTGGCTGGGATTACAGATGTGTACTGCAGCACTGACCTAAAAACTCTTCTTCCAGATAAGATCGCATCTGAAGGTTCTGGGGAGAACATCAACCTTTGGAAGAGAAGATACTGTTCAAATCGGTACAGGCAGTGAAACAGAAAAATAATACCACATAGTTTTTGGTATTATTGTCAAGTTTTAAATAGTTTTCTTGCCTCAAGCAGTCATTTGCTTTCCAGTCATTTCCTCTCTTTCCACTGATGCTCATGTTAGTTATCTGGCTGGAGCTTGCTTTATACTTGATGATGTAACACAAAGGAAAGACATACTGCATAAAGCAAGGAATAAGTCAGAATGCTTGAACGTGGTGACATAGAAGACTTAATGGCCAGGAAAGGTGTCTCATTGCTGTCACTTCTTGGGAAGAAATAATTTTCATGAACCATCTCAGAGTGTAACATGTGGTTGGAATTACTAAGGTGGGGACTCAGGGAAGTTGGTCTTAGTGCATATTCAGGAGAAAGGAGAGAATTTTAAGTTATGTAGGAAGCTTTCCTTCCAGCACCTTTTCTGTTTAAGTGAAGGCTTCTTAACTGGATGTCCTGTTGGGGAGAATTTAGGATTTTATAAAGAGAAATGACAAGCAGTTATGTAGGTTTGTCTCTGCAGCAGTCTCTGCAGCAGAATCCACAGCAGTGTGGATTCTGGGGAGCTGGGGAGGAAAGACATCATTTCAACAACTCTTCTTAATACAAATATTAAGTGAGTTAGGACATAGTACCCTAGGGAAAATTTTGTGTCAATTTAATAGGAGCTTTTGGGGCTAGACTTTGTTTCACAAATCTTGGTTAGTACAGGTAGCTATTGAATTAGAAAGTGAGTAACTTTGAGAGGGAAGGGATTGAGACTCACTTCACACTCTTTCCCTACTGAGATATCATGTTGCCAGACTCTTTCTCATTCCTTGAGATGGTTTTAACCCATCTGAAGTCTACTGATGGTAAAGGTCACCTAGCACTTAAGTGAGTATGTATGCATTTATAGATCTAGGAATCCATGCAATTATCACCTCTGTGTATGTCAGGGTTTATATCTAGTATGACCCCAAAGATTTGTGTGTTCAGAGGTGGGCTTTTAGGAGTTATTGGATTATGGGGGTGCTATACTCATCAGTAGATTGATCCACTGATGAATTCATAGCTAAACATGCTGTTAGAAGGTGGGGCTGAACAGTTTGTCAATGGGGTTGTGCCTTTGGAGCATGTACTTCCCTCCGTGGCTCCTCCCTGTCTCTTTCCTTTCTGGATGCCATAAAGTGAGAAGCTTTGCACTGTTATGCCCTTCGACCATAGTGTTTCTGCCTTGGAGTATGGAACATGGACTGAATGCCTCAGACCGTGAGCCACATTAAACCTCCCCTCCTTTAAGTTACAAGGATGGAGTGTCTGGTATTTTGTTTCAGGGAAGGAAAATTGACTATTGAAATATACAGTAGGTCTTTATGTATCTGTCCATGTATCTATTTATGTAGCTATATAGCTATGAATCTATCTATCTATGGATCTATTTATGTATGTGGCTGCAGGAGGTCTGGGCTTGTGAATGCAGGCTCAGTACAAGCCTTATATATTTGTGGTCTCCCCAAGTCCAGCTGTTCTGGCAGAGTGTCATGCTAGGAAAAGTGTCTGCACCTATGTGTGGTTAAACTAAGGTGCTATAACTTCAAGGTTCAGCTGTGGGGCATGACTGTGTCTGAGGCCAGGAAACCATGACTGCTAGATGGGCATCCACTGGGTATGGTGGCCTCAGAAGGCTGGTGCTGGGTCCCATCTGCATAACTTGGGTTTTCCTCTGCAGGCTTCTTTGGGGCTAAGCAGTTGCACATTGAGTTCCTGGCACTGAGATATCAAATGTACAGAAGCTTTCAAGGATATTATGGGATTTCTGATAGATAGAAGTGGTAGGGGTCAAGTAATAAATTAGGAAAATAAAAGGAATGCCACCTTTGTTGTCTTCCAGGCTGATAAAATGACTTCAATGGTTACAAGGCATTCAGCCACATTTTTGCCTGATTTCTCCTGCTGTGAGTCACCTGGTGGTAAGTGAATCTTCTTTTTTGTTTTCTTGCTATGAAAACTCTGGCTACAATCTGTTTATAATCATATTATTATTATTTCTTGAAAAGCATTTAAGATAATTGTTTAGAATAATTCATTCTGAAGAGATGAGCCTATAAGTTGTTTGTTTTCTTTTGGCATTTCCACAGTATGCTATGTTTCATTCTCTTAATGTGCTAAGATATTTTCATCCTTCCTGAGTAGTTGATACACAAAAGTCTGAGGTTTAATCTTAAATCAATGTAAATGCTGTTGTTGCTGTTTTGGTAGCTACCTTCAGAATTAGCTTTTGTATAGTCTGTTTTTCTCTGCTGTAACAAATTACCTGAGGTAGTCAGCTTATCAAGAGATAAGATTTATTTTGGTTCATAGTTTTGGGTGTTCTAGTCTGCAATAGGATTTATTACTTTGTAGGCCTTGATCAGGCTTTGGTATATTGTAGTAGGAGTGTGTGGTGTGTGGTGTAACAGAGCCATTCACATCATGGCCAGGAAGTGAAAGACAGAAAAAGGAAGAGGCTCACGTTCTATATGCACTTCAAGGACATCTCCTCAGAGACCTTGTGTTAAGGTCTGTATGTTAAAGGTTCTACCGCCTCCCAGTGGTGCCCCCATGAGGAGCAGCCCACATGGGCCTTGTGGGGACATTCCACATCCAAACTGTAGAAATTTTATATAGTCAAGTGCCATCATAACATATTTAAATGAAAAAGAAAAATAAAGAAGACTTCTGGGAAGATGGCGGAGTGATGAGCAGCAAGAAAGAGCCTTTCCGAGATTTGGTGTCCAAATAGTGGAATGCAGCAACTTGAGGAAGAGAAGAAGGAGGAAAGTGGATCCCCAGGACCTGACGTGAGAACTGAGGCCCATGGGGAGAGCAAAAAGAGAATCTTCAGTGAAGAAGGAAGAGGCAGGTGGCTCTTTCTCCTTGAGTCCAGACTCACTTTGTTTGAGGGGTGGCTTGAAACTAGAGATGCATGGTGACCACTGGTGACCCCAGAGGCCTTCATGGAGAAGGGCGCCAGTGGAACAAAGCAGTGCATGCAGCAGACTGCAGTGGATGCAGTGGACTGTGGTGGATGGTGAGCTGTCCAGTTTGGACCTCCCTCAAGAGCAGGGGTTGGATAGGGGCCATCTTAAAGAGAGGCCGACTGAGTTTGAGCAGCACTGCTCCACTTAGTGGCTCCCAGTTGAGTTCAAATCTGCAGTGGGCAGTGGGACTGCAGCAGGCTGGGCGGGTCTGGTTTCAGCTTCACGGCCTGAGGCCAGCCTGAACGTCAGTGGAAATAGGGGTGCAGGCTGGTTGGGATCATCCTCTACCCCACATGCAGCCAAAGCTGCGTTGCTGGGATTGACTGACACAGATCTGAACTCTGTCTCTTCCCTCTGTATGCCAGTGGCAGCAGTGACACAACTTGTAGTGGACACATTTTGTTTTCTTTTTTTTTCTTTATTTTTCCCCCCTCTCTTTTTTTTGGTTTATTTTTTTCTTTATTATTTGTTCTTGTTTTTCTAGGAATGTAAACATAATTTCTAGGGTTTTTTGTTGTTCTGTTCTTGCTTTTGTTTACTTCTTTTTTTTTTCTCCTGTCTTCTGCACCAGTTTCCCAAAGTGTATGTGATCCTCCTTTATCCTCCAGTCTTACATCTAATGTCTTCCTTTTCTTCTGTTTCTCTATTTTTTACCCTAACCTCTTTTAAATTTTTTCCCCTGAGGGTAAAATTGCCATATTGATGGTTTATTTACTGCATACAATTTTCTGGTTCATTTCAGATTTTGTTATATAACCACAAATGTAGTTCATATGGTTAATGATGGCAATTAATAGTTATCTCTCTTAGTCATTTTCTAAGCTGTGTTTGATGCTACTGTTACTGCTTATTGTATCACTTTAACCAAAGTGACATAATTTTTCTAACCAGTTGTTATTCCTGGTATACCAAGACTGAGATTGCCTAAGGGTCTAAAAAATACTGTAGGCCAGTACCAAAGAACCAGCAGCTGGGCTGAGTAGGCACAACTTCTCATCCTCAATAAATTGAAGAGGCAGGCTCTTGCAATAGATTCAAAACCCACAAGCCAGCTGCACCTGGAAGACACCTCTGAGAAGTAATCATTTCCTAAAAGTTCCAAATATTAGCAATAAAGCTTCTCACCATAGGCAATTTACAAACATCAACCCAGTAAGTAAACTAAAAAAATACAAAATGAAAAGACATTTAAAAATATGCAACCCCAGACATCTAGCTCAAAGGCAAACCCAGGGGGCAAAAGGTGGAACAATCCAAAATCTACCCATCTGGACTCTTTGAAGTGGTAACAAGAGGAGTAACTAAGCAGAAGACAGAGACTCTAGAAAAAATCAAATCAGAAATAATTTCTCAGATAACTACAGCAATGATGACCATAATAAAAGACATGCCTAGTGTCATGGCAGAAAACTTCCCAAGCAGGGAAAAAGAATTTGACATATAGATAATGAGGCATATAAAACTTTAATTACCCATGATGAAAAAATCTACAGCAAGGCATATAACAGTCAAGACTCCAGAAATTCAACACATGAACAGAATATTAAAAGCTGTTAGAGAAAAAAAAAAACAAATCACCTGTAGCAGAAAGCCCATCAGAATCATGGCAGACTTCTCAACACAAACCCTCAAGTCAAGGAGAGCTTCGAGTGAAGTATTTGAAGCCCTAAAAGAAAACAACCACCATCTCAGGTTAATGAACGCCACAAAACAATCTTTCAAAACTGGTAGAGAAATACGATACTTCCATGACATAGAACATCTGAGGAAATTCATGAACACCAAACCAGTATTCCAGAATATTCTGAAGGATATTCTAGAAAGAGAATGAACCCCAACAGAACTGAATCCACCAGGTAAGGGAAACCATTCAACAGAGGGAGGAAAAAGGGAGCCAACAACAGAAAAATAACATGACAAGGACAAGTCAGTACATATCAGTTATAACCATCAATGTTAATGGTCTCAATTCATCAATCAAAAGAAATAGACTGGCAGAATGGATCAAGAAGTAAGATCCAGCAATATGCTGCATACAAGAAATATATTTAATTCAAGAAGAAATTCATAGACTGAAAGTCAAAGGATGGAAAACAATACTCCACACAACAGGAACCCAGAAAAAAGCAGAGGTAGCTATTCTACTTGCAGACAAAGTGGATTTAAAACCAAGACTGATTAAGAGAAACAAAGAAGATCACCATATCCTTATAAAGGGAACAATCCAAGAGGAAGAGATAAAAATCATAAATGTATATGCAGTAAATACCAATACAACCAACTACATAAAACAAATATTAACAAACATGAAAAATCAAATATCATGTAATGGGGAACGTTAGTACCCCACTGTCATAAATAAGTAGGTGAACTAGACAAAAAAATCAACAATGAAATATTAGAACTGAACCAAATCTCTGAATGAATGGACTTAGTAGATGCCTACAGAGTGCTCCACCCCACATCAGAATATACATTTTTTTTCAGCTGCACAGGGGACAGTCTCCAAAATAATTTACATACTAGCTCACAAACATAATATGCTTATGTAAATACAAAAGAGTTGAAATTATCCCATTCATATTATCTGACCTTAGTGTAATGAATTTGGAAATCAATGGCAAAAGAAAACACAAGAAATTCATAAATACATGGAAATTAACACCCTCCTGAACAACCAGTGGGTCACTGGTGAAATGAAAGAAGATAGTTTCTACAATTCAATGATAACACCAATACAATATACCAGACCTTATGGGACATAGTGAAAGCAGTCCTACAGGGGATACTTGTAGCGGTGAACACCCATAGTAGGAAAACAGAGTGAGCTCAAATAAAGAACTTAATGTTGAATCCGAGCTTCAAGAAGAAGAGCAAGTCAAGCCAGAAGTTCTTAGCAGAGAGGAAATTATTAAGTTTAGAGCAGAAATTAATGCAATGGTGAATAAGAAAACAATACACAGAATCAATGAATTGAAGAGTTGATTCTCTGAAAGATTAAATAAAATTGACACACACAGCTAAATTTTATCAAAAAGGAAAGAAAATACTCAAATTCATGCAATTAGGAATGAAAAGGATGAATAACAGATCCTGCAGAAATCCTGAAAATCATTTATACTTACATAGTAGTAAGATGGAAAATGCTGAATGGACAGTTTCCTAGGAACATAAGAGTTAAAAGCTGAATAAAAAAGATGTAAAGATTCTAAATAACTCAACAGTGTAGACTGCGTAACCACTGTTGAAATCAGTGGAGAGATTCTTCCAAAAACAAGGACTAGATGTTCCATTTGACCCAGCTATTCCTCTTCTTGGTATCTTCCTGAAAGTATCAAAGTGATCATACCACAGCAATATATGCAGAGGGAGTAAAAAGGGAGCTAACAATAGCAATGTTTATAACAACACAGTTTATAGTGGCTAAATTTTGGAAACAGTCCAAATGCCAATCAACTGATGAATGGCTAAAGAAGTTTGTTTTTTTATACAGTGGAGTACTATTGTGCCATAAAGAAGGATAAACTTGAGACATTTTTAGGTAAATGGATGCACCTTGAGGACATACTCTTAAGTGAAATAAATCAGACACACATATGTAAATATCGCATTGTCTCTCTGGTGTGAGAAACCAAAGGGGTAAATAAGAGCCTAATGTATAAAAGATATTGTGAAATAGGTAGAAAATATTCAAATGGGAAGGGGGCCTAGGCATAGGGGAGGGGAAAGGAAGGAAAGGAAAAGAAAAAAATGGTGAGAAAAGAAGGAAAAAAAGGAAATAAAGCTTTTGTAAATAAGGAGGGAAAGGGGGTTAAAGGGAGAGTAGGGGAATCGGGAAAAAGTATAGAAATTCCCTATGATGAATGTGATCATTACATATACCTAAAGTGTACCAATAAAAGTAATTAGGTTTTTGAATTTTTTTATTTTAAAGAGAATAGTAAAAAGAAGAACAGTAGCAAAATTCCAACATCACAGACAAAAACAAAACAAAGCAAAAACATTAAAAATGATACAGGGTGTATATATATATATATCTGTATATATATGTATTTTTTTGCCTTCCATCTTTCTTTTTCTTCTTTCCCTCATCTCAGTTGTTCTTTCCTTTGAGCAAGTTCTTTGCCTTTCATATTGTATGTTTTGGGCTTATTTACTCTTTCAGGTTCTTATACTAGGGAGACAATATGATGTTTACACATGTGGGTCCGATTTATTTCACTTATGAGTATGGTCTCTAGTTGCATCCATTTATGCACAAAAGCCTCGATTTTGTCTTCTTCATAGCCAAGTAATACTCCATTTTATAAAAATAACACTTTTTTTTTTTTTTATCCATTCCTCAGTTGATGGGCATTTGGGTTGTTTTCAAGATTTAGCTATGACAAATTGTGCTGCTGTACACACGGGTGCACATATATCACAGTGGTAGGATGTTTTTAATTCTTCTGGGAAAATACTTAGAAGGGAAATAGCTGGGTTAAGTGGGACTTCTAATCCTAGTTTTGTGAAGAATCTCCACACAAAAGTAATTAGTTTAAAAAAAGAAAAATAAAGCACTAGCAACTCTACCTCTCAGTGATGACTGCATTAGTACATATAGACACATGTAAGTATACACGTACAGTATTATATAATAGATGTTCTGCAATCTGTAATTACTCAGTAATCTGTCATGGTCATATTTTCATTTTAATAAATATAACTAGAGATCACTTACAGTTGTTGGAAGTGATATTTTCCATTCTATTACTAACTTAATCCCCTATCAAGGGCCATTTAAGTATTGATTTTTCAACATTATAAACAATGCAGAACATCTTTGTCCACATATTTCTCACAGTTTTGGAATTATCATCTCAAAGTAAATTCTTTGAAGTGGACTTGCTGAATAAAACTATGCAAGCATTTTGCAAAGTATTTCTAGAAAGTACCCATTTGTACTGCTTCTTAAAAGCCCTTTCTTAATATCTGGCCCAAACAGATTTTGTTACTATATGTAATCTTTGCCAGCGTGATAGACAAGAATAGCTTAATTTTGTTATTAAAAATGTTTCAAGCAAAACATTACCAAGTTTCAATTAACTACTCTTCTCTACCACCCCAGTGCCCAGTTCTGTTCCCTAAGATACTTTATTTTAAATATTTCCATGTTTATTATTTATGATGGGTATTTCTGTAACCTACACTCACACTATCATATCTTTATTTATTAATATTAGAGAACATACTACCTTTTGTTTTGGGGACATGCATTCACATAGTCTTCTCTGTCTCTGTTTTTCTGAGTCTCCTGCTGTTTCTATTTTACCCTACATTAACTCAGAGATAAATGTCTGTATTCATTCGGATTTAAAAATATTCCACCCACACAGAGTTCTAATAAACAACGCATACACCTGAACAACACTGGAGCTAAGTTTATAGTGAAGCAAAGCAAATAATTTTAAACAGGCACAGAAGATTTCCATCTTTTGAAAGCTTCATCAGCTGCCTGTGGTTAATTACAAATGGCAAACAATTCCTTCATTCTCATCAGAAGAGGGACGCTATTTTCCTTCCCTTTGAATCTGGACTGGCCAGGTGCTGCTTACCTAATGGAATGCAATGGAAATTAATCAGTGTCAGTTTCTTTGAGGACCAGCAGCTTCTGAGTCCTCTCTGCTAGAATACTTCTCCTTGGGATGTCCCCTTTGAAGCCCAGCCATCAAGCTTGAAAAGCACTAGATGACACTACCCATCGAGCTTGCGGTCAGCGGCCAGCATCTACTGCCAGCTATGAGAGGGAGCCATTTTGGACTTTCCAGAGGAGGTCAGTGCCAGATGTTTGCAGTTCCTGCTGCCCATGATAACATGGGAAACAGGAAATATAGCTGATGGACTTGGGATTTGGCTAAAGAGATTTCACTTGAGCTCCTAGAGGTCTTCAGACCCAACTCACATCATGTGGGGGAAAGGAGATAGATACCCAAGTGTGTGTCACCAAACTATGGTGAAATTTAATAGAAATAATACATAACTGAAGCAGCTTCCCAACCACTGAGTTTATCTCCATCTCAACCCAACATCCCTCTCCCTTGCTGGCTCCTCACCCACCCTTTCCCCATCGTTCATCCTCCTCCCTCAGTTGTTTGCTTCTCTTCCTTTCAGGAGTCAAACTAGACAAACTCATCCTCTGGTTGCTTTTTTTTTCTGCTGCACTTCTCTCTTTATTTTTTTATTTTAAAGAGAAAAGAAAACAAAATAACAACAACCAAGACAAAAACAAAATAACACAAAAACAAAAAAAATGATGCAGAATTTCAAAACAAGGTGATAGGAAGTTAACAATGGTTGTCATATTACATTATTATCTTCAATGAAGTTGCTCAGATTGCCAGATATAAGAATGCAAGATTGATCAAACAACACAAAAGAATAAAAAACAATAAAAAAATTAGAAACAATACAGAGTTTCACTAATCAATATAGTAGGGATTCAACAATGGTTGTTATATTACATATTGTTGGCTTCAAATTAGCTGTTCAGATTACCAGACATAATCATGCAAAATTGTTCAGAAAAAGAAAAATTTAAGCATTAACTGTTCCTTTCAATAAACCAATAGGCATCAGCAGCTCAATTAATTATGCCAGCTGTCCTTGTCTATCCTCCAGCCAACCTTATCCAAAAAAGGAAAGAAAAACTCAAATTCATGCAATAAGGAATGAAAAGGGTGAAATCACTACACGTCCTATAGAAATGCAGAAGATCCTCAATACCTACTTGGAAAATCTTTACTCTCACAGGACGGAAAACACAGAAGAAATAGACAGATTCCTAGATACAGATGAATTACCAAAGCTGAATCAAGAAGATATAAAAATTCTGAATAACCCATAATCAGTCAATGAAATTGAAAATGTAATTAAAAACTTACCAACAAAGAAAAGCCCAGGTCCTGATGGATTCACAACTGAATGCTACAAGAAATTTGGAGAAGATTTAGTGCTAATTCTTCTCAAATTCTTTAATGAAATTGAAAGGGAAGCAATTCCCCTAACTCATTCCTGGAGGCATCCTGGAGGCAAGTATTACCCTCATACCAAAACCAGAGGAAGACCCAACCAAAAAAAGAACTACAGGCCAATCTCTCTAATGAACATAGATGCAAAAATCCTCTCTGGTCTCTTTAAAAATATATTTCTCAATAAAAGCCTCAAGTTTATCTTTCTTTACAGATTAGTAATACTCCATTGTATAAAAATACCACATCTTTTTTTTTTTTATCCACTCCTCAGTTGATGGGCATTTGGGTTGTTTCCAAGATTGAGCTCTGAAAAATTTCTGCTATAAATATGGGTGCACATATATCACTGTGGTGTGATGTTTTCAGTTCTTCTGGAAAAATACCCAGAAGAGGGATAGCTGGGTTGAATGGGACATCTAATCCTAGTTTTTTTTGGGATACTCCACACTGATTTCCACAGTGGTTGAGGCTTTTAATGGATGCAGCTAGAGACCATACACATGAGTGAAATAAATCAGATCCACATGTGTAACCATCATATTGTTTTCCTAGTGCAAGAACCTGAAAGAGTAAATAAAATGTGAAAGGTACAATAGATACTACAAAAGGGAAAGAAACTTCTTAAAAGAAAAGAACAACTGAGATGAGGGAAAGAGAAGAAAAAGAAAGAAGGAAGGAAAAAATATATATACACAAGACGCTAGGATAATTGTGCTACTAATTTCTATTGGTTTATTGAAAGGAACAGTCAATTCTTAATTGTTTGATCAATCTTGCATACCTATATCTGGTAATCTGAGCAACTACTTTGAAGATAACAATATGTAGTACAACAATCATTGTTAATTTCCTATTATCTTGGTTTGAAATTCTGTATTGCTTTTATTGTTTTTGTGCTGTTTTCCTTTTGTCTTTGTTTTTGTTATCTTGTATCTGTTCTTTTCCCTTTAAAACAAAATTTAAAAAAGTCTTTCTTTACCCTGCAAACTGTTAACTCAGGTTGTCATGAGGAATGAACTGGTTGAGGTAACCTTTCGCATAAAGTCTATTCTCTCTCTAAAAAGACTTGTGCTGTGTGAGATTCTCTACCCAGGAACCACGCATGAACTGCACTTCTACATTCACAGTGAAAACAACTTATCCTTTCCTTCCCTTCTTTTCCCTTTCCTTTCTTTCCTTTCTCCTTTTCTCTGTCTCCCTTTTTCCTTGTTTTTCTGTTTCCTCTCATTTCTTTCTACCCTAGAAGGAGGTAAAGCATCAATGATAAGATGCCTGGTTTTTGTTTTCAGATCAATAGCTGTTCTAGTTCCAGGCAACAAATTACTTCACGGCGGGACTGTTCAAACCAGTCCATAAATAAATGTTAGCTAATGATGGAAATCAATCAATCAGTTCATCAACACATTGAGTAAGCTCCTGTTTTCTGTAAGGCGCTGAGCTAGCCAACCAGACAAAAATAAAAGGTAAATGACTTTGGATTGCACTTTATTTCCTCTACTGCTTTGTTTTCAGCATGTCACAGACATAGCACTACTTATTATTCTAGTTTATGAATTCAGCTATATTTCCTGAGTGCCTTACATAGAAGCATAAAGGTTCACTTCCAGTAGGAAGTTTCCATTTGCTCTTCACACTCTCTCCTCATTTGCTAAGGCTGCTGTAACAAAGGACCAGAAACTATAAGTCTTAAGATGATAGCCTGTTCTCTCTCAGTCCTGGATGCTTGAAGTCTGTTGAGAGGCCATTCCTCCTCTGAAGATCTATCAGGATCCTCTTGCCTCCTCCCACCTTGGGCTTCCTTTGGCATCCCTTGTTTTTTTGGCAGTATCAGTCCAGCCTCTGCCTCCATCTTTATAACACATTTCCTCTGTGTCTGTCTGTGCCCAACTCTTCCTCCACTCATAAGGACACCGGTCTTGCCCATCCTAATGACTTCATCTTAACCTGATTTTACCTACAAAGACTCTGTCTTTACATACAGTCACATCCGCAGGTATTTTAGTAAATTTCTCATCTCTGGCACACAATATCCAACACAAACAGCTCCAAGAAGGAGGGGTTTATTTTGGCTCATGTTTTATTCCATAGTCTCCTGGCTCCAAGGCAAGACAGCATGGCAGAAGACATTGTGGAGGAAAAGCTGCTCCCCTTGTGGAGACCAGGACACAGAGACGGAAGGACAGAGCTGGACTGGAGATACACACTTCCAGGCCATGCCCCGAGGGGCCCACCTCTCCTGAGCAGGCCCCACCTCCTAACAGCAGGTCAGCTATGAACCCCCATAATCCAGTCATCTGTCTAACTCCCCACCTATGAGTGCTTGCGACTCTTGGGGGACATCTAGAGCTAAGCCACAAGAACAGGTGTTGGAGGTTAAGACTTAGTGTGTTTTAGGGGGAACAGAATTCCAGAATTTTTCATAACATCTTTAAATATCTCTTTCTCTTCTATTCATCGTTTTTCTAACTTGTCTCCTTTTCTCTACACATCTGTACTGTCCGTCCTTCATTCACCTTGCCTTCTCCTAAGCCCATTTCTCTTCCAGTGGTGACATGGCCCCCTTGCAGCTGGTCTCAGGAGCATGGTGGTGTGCAGGAGGGGAAGGGGCTCAGGCAAATGTCTTCGGAGTGACAAAAAAGGTCTCAGCAATCACCTGTCTTCCACAGTCTCAGTGTCCTGCGGTCTCAGAAGCATCACCCACACTGACAGGAAAGAGCCGAAAAGAGACGGGAAATAAGGATATAGCAATTGTCTAGACAAGTATCACAGGTAATTAATCTAATTAAGCTAACATCTTTCAACTGCTTTTACAATACCTGCCAGAATGTTGTCAGACTTGGCTCAAGTGCAGCAGAATATTTCTAAATAAGTAGAAAAGGGTTGCAGCTCTTAATATTGGCAGTAAAACTTCTAATAAATCTATCAGCTCCACCTTCTAATGGGGCTTGATACTGGACAGCACCTCATATGGAAGAGTGGATGGATTCCCATGAGATCAGCCACTAAACCTGCCATATGTAACTGCTGAGCAATTCACTCAGTCAAGCTGAGCCAGCTTCTCACATCCAAGCCTTGGGATCTCTGCTATGTGCTTGTTCGCATGAGGGGAGGACTGCGGTCAGATATTAATGGACACAACTGTATTATCGCAGTTGCCGGTGTTCCATTCTCCAGTGTCTCTCTCCTACAAAACTGCAATTTGTCCGGGAGGGAACATGAGTGGCTGCCACAGCCCTGATTTCTGGTATCCTAAGTGGGTCACATTTCAAACACCTGCACACAGGGAGCAAGCCTTGAAGCAGTTACGGGGAGCTGCAGCTTCCTGTTAGTCTGCCAGGGCTGCTATAGTATGATTCCACAGGCTGGGAATTAAACAATAGAAATGCTTTTTTTCTGCATGGTGCCGGAGAATAGAAATTTCTATTTCTATTGAAAAATAGAAGGGTGAGGGTGTCTTAGTTTGATTTCTTCTGGGGCCCCACTTGCCTTGGTTTGCAGCTAGCAGCCTTCTCACTGTGTCTTCATGGACCAATTTCCCTGGGTCCCTGCATCTCTTATTGTCCAAATTTCCTTTCTTATGAGGACACCAGTGAGATTGGATAAGGGACAGCCCAATGACCTCACTTTAAGTTAATCACTTTTTAAAGGCCCTATTTCTAAACAGGGTTATAATCTCAGGTACAGAGAGTCAGGGCTTCTATATGTGAAGTTTTCGGGGACAGAGTTCAGCTCATAACATCTGAGTTTGCAACATTGGCTGGTTTTGGAAGGAGTCTATTCTAATAGGGCTTCATCTCCTCTTCAATCTTCTATCCTATATCCAGAGCCTTAATGTGGTGTTCCTAACTATTACCTCTGGAAGCTATGCTGAAAATATAGTCTCTGTAGCATACATTTTTCCAAATATGGCCCAGGGATAGGCAACTTCCTATATCCTAGAGACATGAAGATTTAGATTGCTAAAATGCAAATTCCTGGGCTACCTGGAACTTTAAAAATATTGTATGCATCTCTTAGGCATAGAGCCCAGGAGACTGCACTTGCACAAGAATTACCTTTTCAGGTAATTTTAAGGAACACTAAACTGTGAAGTTGTTGTGTCACTATTAGCTGGAGCTAACTGATGTTGCAAAAGTGACAATTGATCTCTGTTTTTTAATATGCTGACGTGATTTTTGAATAAAACCTGAAGAGAGAGACAAAGCTGCTATAAGTGAGCTATGCAAAACCCACTTTGTTGGTACTGTGATTAGTAGGGATAGACCATTTCTCAATCAGTAACAAATAATGGTGATTAGAAATTATGGTAGACTAAATGCAGGAAATCCAATGAATATGTTCTGGGCACGAGAATTTTATGAACTATGCAGTTCATCAGAAGAAAATTAGCACAATTGTGCAAGATATCACAGAGCACAACCACGCTAGATATGCACACACACACACACACACACACACATACACACACACGCACACACATGCACACCTATCACAGGGACCCAGCAGTATCTGTGGGGATTGATTCCAGCCCAACTCCCTGTGAATTCTCAAATCCTCAAACGCTTAAATCTCTTATATAAAATGTCATGGTATTTGCATATAACCTATGCACATCTGCCTGTACACTTCAAATCTTCCCTAGATTTCTTCTAATACCCAATGTAATGCAAATGCTATGTAAATAGTTTTTACCCTGAATTATTTAGGAAATAATGGCAAGGAAAAAAGTCTATACATGTTCTTTATAGATACAATTCTCTGAACATTTTCAGACTGGTTGGTTAGATCTGTGAAAGTGGAAAATCCAGGGAAGGAAGACAGGGTGTGTGTGTGTGTGTGTATGTGTGTGTGTGTGTGTGTGTGTGTGTTTGGTGCTGGGGATGTCTTTGAGTCTTGCTGGCTCTTGGAGTCTACTCCTGAGTTCTCACACTGATATATGGGATCCCATGGCGTGCATGAGCTGTACTGATCCCAAGCTCTGTTTTAAACATCTCCATCTGGAAGTTCTTTGGCCAAATCTGAGCACAGATAATCCCTCACTCATCAACATTCTTCCTAAACTTCACCTTCTGATCACGTTTTCTTCCTTTCTCTCTCTTCCGCATCCTCCCTCTTCTATTTATTTATTTCTTGTGATACTGGAGATTGAATCCAACCCTTCACACTGAACTACATCACCAGCCCTTTTATGTTTTATTTTAAGACAGGGTCTTGCTAAGTTTCTAAGTTGCCCAGTTTGGGCCTGAACTTGCAATCCTCCTGCCTCAGCCTTCCAGAGTGCTGAGATTACAGGCATGTACCCTCATTCCCTTTAAATCACTGGCTACACTTCTTTTCCCCATTTTAACATCCAACCCTAAAATTTTTCCCCTCAAACTACCAAGACAAGACTAAAAAGACATGTTTCTGAATTATACAGAACAATTTAACTTTTCATTCTCACCCCATAGGGCTCTGGGCCTTCCATTTAATAAAAAGAAAAATCAATGCATAGTTACTGAACATCTACCAGAAGGCAGGCATATTTTGGTACTTGAGTTGCTCTTTAAAGTATTGTGTTAAGGAGAACATATACCTTCAGAGCAAAGAGCAAGTTGAAATTTTAAATTTTACTTTCCTAAATTTGGGTGAGATCAAATTCTTAGGCAGAACCTTCCCTCCCATTTATTAGAAGTATTTATTTATTTTCAGTCCTTGTACTTTGTTTGTCCTGAGATATAAATTGTGCAACTTTTACCATTTTTTAAGTGAATAAGTCAGTGGCATTAAATGCATTCACAGTGTTGTACAACTATCACTGCTGTTTCCAGACATTTGTCTTCATCTTAAACATGAACTATCTGCCCGTTAAACACTAACTACCTCCTCCCTCTCCCCCACTCCTAGCAACTTCCACTCTGCTTTTCTCTCCAGGAAACTTGTCTATTCTGACTACTTCAGAATGATTTGTTTTCCTTTTGTGTCTGGTTTATTTCACTTATCATGATGTTTCCAAGGTTCATCCATATTTCGGTATGCATCACCACTCATTCCTTTTAAGTCAGAATAATATTCCACTGTCTGTATCCACCATGTTTTGTCTGCCTGTTCATGATTTGATGAACGCTTGGATGATTTCTACCTCTTAGCTCTGTGAACATCGGTGTACACATATCTGTTTGCGTGATGGTCTTTAATTCTTTTGGGTATGGTCTTGGAAGTAGAGTAGCTGGATCATACAGTGATTCTATGTTTAACTCTTATTGCATTTTAAAAAATCAAACATTGTATAGTGGACTTCAGGGAGCCAGAAAGCCTAGGTTTGAACCTTGGCTAGGTCATTTATATCTTGGGCCAGTAACCTAACTGGATTTTCTTTCTTCTTTCATTCTATAAAAGGGAGCCGGCCAAGATCTCTCTCAGTCCTAAGATTTAGGAAACTGATGTTGAATCATGATTTCACAAACCCATATTAAACCTTATTTCAAAACTACCTAAATTACCGAATGCACATTCTTAGTTTTTACATCTGTCTGTAAGGTTAATCTTTGGCAACACAGTCTTTGATGTAGTAGGAACGTAGCTGCTAATGGCATTGCAGTGCAGATTCTGACAGTCTCATCCATCTACCCACCCATGCATTTTAAAATATTAGGTGCTGGAAGTATACAGATGACTTACAAAAATTCTATTTCTCAAGAATCTTTTAATCCAATGGCAAGAGGTGGGTGAATCCTTTTCCTCTCTTCCTGTTTTCCTGTCTTCTAATTGGAGCACGGAACATTGTGGCCCAGAATTCACAACTGTGAAGAGCCTCAAATGTTAGACTTCTGATGTTGGAGTTAAATGTACAGTGACAGAAATCATCAACACAAAGATTTCGTGAAGCAACCAGATTTTTTTAACTTTCTTGTCTACCCTAGAGCTTGTAGCTTTCATACTCTGGTCATAAAATGGCTGCTGCACCACCAGCTACTACTATTTGCATTTCAGGCAGAAAAAAGGAGAACAGGAAGAGTAAAGAGATGCCTTTGCAAGAACATTTGCTTATTTTTCAGTGGCCAGCCTCCTTACATCCCATGACCATGTCTAGTTGAGAGGGAGGCAGGGAATTTGAGTATTTCATTTGCCAACTTGTAATGTAGAGAGTCATGATGCTGACGGTGAGCAAGTAGGTACTATTCTCTCTTTTGACATTTTGTCTCAAGAACCTCAAAAGCATCCTCTTTGATCTCTGAGAGGCTTCATTTGCGTTGAAGCAGCTTCCTCTTCCTGCATGTGGTGGAAGTTAGTATCTGGCCACCTGCTCTGCCAGCCCGACCTGGGCCTTTGTACCTCGGGTGATCCTGGCCATCTGCCGTGTGACAGCTTCATCTCTCTTCTTCTTTCATGTCCACTGTTGGTTCCAATTCATGGAATTTTATTTCTGTTTTAGGTTTCTATTTCTGCATCATGTAGCTGCCCTGCTCTCTGAGAAGGCTGTGAGAACTTCCCTACACCCAGTGCAGGGGCTAGAATCCTGTCGCCTCTGAAGAGGCCCAGGCCCTGTGTGTCCAACCCCCTGGACCTCTCCGTGCTGCTTGCTCACTATGATCCAGGTCACTAGGCCCTCTACCCTGTGGGATGCCCATATTCCTTCTTCCTCAGATGCCCGCCATCTTCGAGGGCTGGGCCCAGGCATGCTGTGAGCCCGAGTATGCTCTGGGGCCAGGGGTGCTGTGGGCTCAGTGTGCCCTGGGCCCAGGGGTGCTCTGGGTCTGGTTGGGGCACAAGGCTTTGCCTGATCGACTGAGGCACCAATGTTGGCAAAGCCCCATCTCTGTTGCTGTGTGTAAGTGTGTATTGGGGTTGGTGGTTAGACAAGACTTGCTAAACTTTCTTAGCCTGGCTCTGGAAGATGCTCAGGGTTTGGGCAAGTGGAGATGAGGGGTGGCCTTTCCTAGGGACAGGAGTAAGACTCTAGATAGGAAAGTAGGTGTGGCAGACACTCTCATAATTTCACTAAAGCCTCCAGGTCCCTTGTCTTTGCCTCCCCGCCCCCGTCCACTTGCTATACAAACTTCTGATGTTTCACTTGGTTAGCTCTGTGTCTGGCTGGTTGAGGACTCTCTAGACTTCCTGGGGCCAGCTTTGCCTTCTCAGGCAGAGGCCAGGGCCCCTGGAGTTCATAACCCATCTTCCCTGTCCCAGCTCCACCTGGCCTTAGCCGATGGCCTTGCCTGGGGTCACAGAAACCTCAGTACTTCCCTGCTCCCTTAGGCCACTGCTCCCTGCTGTCCCGGCCATGGTCTCTGCTTGAAATCACACCATCTCTGGCCTTTCCCCTTCCCTGTCTAGCACCTTCTGCAGTCACCTGCACCTGAACCCTCTTCTCAGGCCTGTGGGGGCCCCATCTGAGGGAGCAGGACTGTGTATGGGGATCAGAAATGGATTCTCTGAGCTGGTGCATTTGCACCCCTTCCTTGGCCCTTCTTGAGCTGAGCAGGGACCCTCCGTACCTCCACGTTTGAGGGGATTACCATGCAAATGACAGTAGGAGCAAGACACAGGCAGTGTGCCACTAGCAGGCTATTTTAATAATCCTGAGTGCTAAAGGTTTTAAATAATTTTGCGGCATGTGGCTGCGGGAGGCTGGGGCCCAGGGCACACGGGGGACTTGGGAGGCTGTTTTGGCACATGGGGCAGGAGAGAAGCAGGCCCCATGCTGATGCCAGGGCCTCAGTCTCAGTGTGTGGGGAGATGGGGTGCCATTTGCAGAAATCGGGAACCCAGAAAGAAGGGCTGGTGTGGAAGGAAAAGGGCGAATTGGGTGTGCAGGTGTGATCTGCCCCACGGCAAGCACACATTTCCCCCTGAATTAATATTTCTTTCCCTTGCATTCTTCTCCATTTATCTGTCGGGAGCAGACCAACCTTTCCAAGTCATCGTCTCACATAATTCTGAGATCATTATGGCTTAATTGGTGTTTGATCATGTTCAGCCTCAACCCTTCAACATCAAGGAAGAATTTACCGGGGGAAGAAGAGATTTCTGCATCGCAGTGACATTGAGTCCCACAGAGCTGAGCTTTAAGTCCCTGTTTTGCAGGTTCTTGAGTGGCACGCCACTGCCTTGAGATAACACCTTGAGCCGACAAAGCGTGAGCTGGGAGGGTCGAGCTGTTAAACAGCAGCATTTGACAGTAGGGCTGAGTTCACTGTATGCTGAAAAAATTAATCTGTCCTCCGTGATCCTAAGACACACTAATCACACTGCAGAAATGAGAGTGGGAGAACTGTCAGACCTGGGAATTCGGAACAATACAGCCACAATGTAACCCATGTATCGCTTAGATCATTTTTCTTGCAGACACAATGCTTAGCTATATTCATCAGCGTTATCTGAGATTGTATTTTGTTTAAGATAATGAGCCTTTGTACTAAGAACAGAGAAGCACTCAGAGGCGCTCACTTTTAATTTAAGCACAAGTTAAATGTCCTATCGCAGGCTGGAGGTTGTTGTTAGTACCGTGCCTGGAGTTTATTGCTTTGTGAATTTACACGTGTCTCATGTTACAGGATAAGCTGTACTGTGTCAGCAGCTCTCTGTGTATATCCCCAAGAAAATCTTGTATTGTTAAATGAGGACAAAACCATGAAAAGAATGATTTTTTTAATTATTAAGTTTATTGGTGCAATTTAAATACACAGAATGATTACATTCATCAGAGGGAACTTGTACCTGCACATGACCTATCTTAGTTCTTTTTCCCCATTCCCCTCCCCTTCTGTCAACCCCTCTTCCCCTCCTTATTTACAAAGCTTTTTTTTTTTTTTTTTCTCATTTTTCCCTTCCTTTCTCCTCCCACCCCAGGTCCCCTTTCCTTTGGAACAATTTCTTCCTATTTCACAATATTTATTGTACATTTTCATTCTATTTATGCTTTCAGTTTCTCACACCAGAGAGACAATTTGGTATTTACTTACACACACGTGTCCAGTTTATTTCATTTAAGAGCATGTCCTCACAGTGCACCCATTTAGCTCTAAAGGTCTCAAGTTTGTCCTTTATGTCTGAGTAGTACTCCATTGTATAAAAAACACATCTTTTTTATCCATTCCTTGGATGGGCATTTGGGTTGTTTCCAAGATTTAGCTATGACAAACTGTGCTGTTCCATGGGCATGCATATATCGCTGTGGTATGATGCTTTTAATTTTTTTGGGAAGATACCAAGAAGGGGAATAGCTGGGTCAAATGAGACTTCTAGCTTTAGTTTCTTGAGGAAACTCCACACTGATTTCCACAGTGGTTGCACAGTTTACATTCCCACCAATAGTGGTGGAGGATTCCTTTTTTTCCCATAGTCCTGCCAACATTTCTTATTGGTTGATTTGTTGACAATAACCATTCTTTCTAGAGTGAGATGGAATCTCAGCATTGTTGTAATTTGCATCTCTTGAATGATCAGTGATACTGAACATATTTCCATGTATTTATTTGCCATTTGCACTTCTGTGGTGGATTGACAACTGGTAGTCAACTTGTAACAGCCAGCTGAATTGAACCAGTATGGTGCGGAGTGTGGGAGGCCCACCTGAGCTTTGTTGCCAGCAGCATAAAAGGCAAAACTGGAGAAGTTTAGAGTGGTTAGTAGCTGCTGGGAAGCTGTTAGGGAGCTGCTGGTTCTTTTGGGCTATTCTGCTGGAGGACCTTGTCATGCTGGCTTTCCTGATGAACTTGGCTGTTCTCGTCATCAGAGCTCGGGACCTCGTTGTTGTTGAGAATAGCTATGGTTCACTTTGGAGGAGCTCTGGTCCTCACTTTGAGCACTGCTTCCTAGCTCCAGAGGGGAAGATAGTGCACTGCTCAGTCTCCCGGAGAAGCTTGTTGTGTTGACTTTCCTGATGGGAACTTGGCTGTTCTCATGTTTGAGGGAGCTTGGAACCTCACTGTTGCTGAGGATGGCTGTGGTACTTTTTGGGGGAGCTCTGGTTCTTACTTTGAGCATTGCTTCCTGGCTCCAGTGCAGATCCCTCAGCTAGCTAGCAGAGATCCTTCATCCCACTGGTACAGGCTTTCTAGCTTCCACCACTGACCTTTGGGCCTTCCAAGTGCAGATCTGTGAAACAGGCTTGCATGAGACAATGTCATGGGTTCTAGGCTGCCAGTTGGACTCGTGGGGGGCATTGTTATGGGTTCAAGGTCTTTAGCTGGACTCATTCAGTACATTACTGTGGAATGTAGGCCCTCAGCTGGATTCTTTGGTCTTTAGTGTGTGGACAGATTTCCTGCCCTCTCTTTTGTATATGATTCTTTGGGTGACTATTATAAATAATCTTATAAACTATGTGTCCTATATTATATTGTTCCTCTTGCAAAACCCCAAACTACAACAACTTTTTCATCTGAGAAGTGTTTATTCATCTCAGATGCCCATTTTTTGGATTGGGTCTTTCAATTTGAGTGGTCTGATTTTTTAAAAAAATTCTTTATATGTTCTAAATATTTGTTCTTTGGGGGAAACCTGGCTAAGATTTTTTTTCCTGCTCTGTGGATTTTTTCACTCTGTTGATAATTTCTTTTGCTGTGCAAAAGGTTTTTAATAAGATGAGATCCCATTTATTGATTCTTTGTGGTAATTTCCATGCAACTGGAGTTTTGTTCATGAAGTCTCTACCTACACCTATGTCTTCAAGAGTTTATATGTTTTCTCTTCCAGTAGATTTAGTGTTTTTGCTTTAATATTTAGATCTTTGATCCTTTTTGATTTTAGTTTAGTGCATGGTGATAGACACAGTCCAATTTTAGTATTTGGCATGTAAGAAACCAGTTTTTCCAGCACCATTTATTAAAGAGGCTATCTTTCTTTCAGTGAATGTGTTTGGCCCCTTTGGCAAAGAAAAGGTGGTGAGTATGTTTGGAGTTGTTTCTGCATCTTCTCATCTGTTCTATTGATCTTCAGGTCTGTTTTCTTCCCCAGTACCATGCTGTTTTTATCACAGTATTTTGTAGTATAATTTCAAGTCAGGGATTGAGATGCCCCCTAACCCTTACCTTTGTTGCCCAGAATTGTTTTTGCTATTAAGTCTTTGCTGGCATCAAATGAACTTTAAGAATGTTTTCTCTAGTTCTGTGATGTATGCTAATGATATTTTGTTTGGAATTGCATTAAATCTGTATTGTAATTTGGGGAGTATGGCCATTTTCACTATGTGGGTACTTCTTACTGAATGGCAAAGGATATCTTTCTATTTTCTGATGTCCTTTTCAATCTCCCTTTTAAGAGTACTATAGTTATCAATGTAGTGGCCTTTTACTTCTTTTGTTAGATTGATTTCTAGGCATTTCATTTTTTTGATGCTATTATGAAAATTTATTTCCCTAATTTCTCTCTCAGTGAATTTGTTATTTGTGCATAAGAAGGCTATTAATTTTTGAGTGTTGACTTTGTATTCAGTTTTGGGACTGAATTGGTTGTAAAATCTAGAAGTTTTTCTGGTAGAATTTTAGGGAGTCTACTATGTAGTGTCATGTCATTTGTGAATAATGATAATTTAACTTCTTCCTTTCTTATATTATTCCTTTTGTTTCTTTCTCTTGTCTAGTTACTCTGGCTAATTTTTCCAGAACTATATTGAATAGAAGTGATGATAGTGGACATCCTTGTCCTAGTTCTGATTTTAGAGTAAAAGCTTTCAGTTTTTGACCATTTAATATGATGTTGGCTCATGGTTTGTCATAGATGGCTTTTAGCATGTTGAGATAAAGTCCATGTATTCCAATTTTCTGTAGGGTTTTTATCATGAATGGTGTTGGACTTTGTTAAATGCTTTTTCTGTGTCTATTGAGGTGACCATGTGATTTTTGCCTTTGGCTCTGTTGAAGGTGTGTTACATTTATTGATTTGCATAAGTTGAACCATCCCTGCATCCCTGGGATAAACCCTACTTGGTCATGGTGCATAATCTTCATGACGATTTGCTGCATTCTGTTTGCCAGCTGCTTGTTGAGGATTTTTGGATGTATATTCATTAGAGAAACTGGCCTGTAGTTCTCTTTCTTGGTTGGGTCCTTCTCTGCTTTTGGTATCAGGGTAATACTTGCTTCTAGAAATGACTTTGAAAGTATTGCTTCCCTTTCAATTTCTTAAGGAATTTGACAAGTCATGGCATTATATCTCTAAATTTCTTATAGAATTCAGCAGTGAATCCATCAGGACATGGGCTTTTCTTTGTTGTTAGTTTTTAATTATATTTCCAATTTCATTGACTGATTTTGGGTAATTTAGAATTTTATATCTTCTTGATTCAACTCTGGTAATTCAGATGTATCTAGGAATCTTTCCATTTCTTGGGTGTTTTCCATCTTGTTAGAGTAAATGTTCTTGAAGTAGGCATTGATGATCTTCTGGATTCTGAGGATCTTTTGTGATTTCACCCTTTTCACTCCTAATTGCATGAATTTGAGTCTTTTCTTTCCTTTTTTGATAAGACTGGCCATGGGTTTGTCAATGTTATTTAATCTCTCAAAGAACCAACTCTTCCATTCATTGATTCTTTTTGGTATTGTTTTCTTAGTCTTTGCATTAATTTGTGCTCTGATCTTTATAATTTCTTCCATGCTATGAGCTTTGACTTGTTTTTCTTTTCCTAGATGTTTAAGGTTCAACATTAGGTTGTTTATTTGAGCTCATTCTGTTTTCCTCATGTGAGAATTCATCCCTATAAATGTCCCTCTTAGGACTGCTTTCATAACATTGCATAAATTCCAGTATATTGTATCACCATTATCATTTAATTGTAGATATGTTTAATTTCTTTTTCAATTTTATCTGTGACCCATTGGTTGTTCAGGAGGGTTATTTAATTTCCATGTGTTTATGGACTTTTTGTGTTTTATTTTACTGTTGATTTCCAGTTTCATTGCACTGTGGTCTGATAGTATGCATGGGATAATTTCCTTTCCTTTGCATTTACTTAAGCATGTTCTGTGGACTAGTATGTGGTCTATTTTGGTCATTGAGAATGATGTGTATTCTGAGGTCATGAGGTGGAATAATGTGTAGACATTTAGTAAGTCCATTTGTTTAATAGTTTGGTTCAGTTGTGATATTTCTTTGTTGATTACTTTTTGTCTGGGTAATCTATTTATTTGTGACAGTAGAGTATTAAGGTCCCTTCTTACACTTGTTTGTGTTTACTTGATTTTTCATGTCCACTATTTGTTTTATATAGTTGGGTGCACCTGTATTTGGTGCATATATATTTCTGATCTCTTCTTCTTTGAGTTTTACCTTAACAAGTATGTAGTGACCTTCTTTGTCTCATTTGATCAGTATTGGCTTGAAGTTCACATTGCCTGCCAATAGAATGGTACCCCTGCCTTTTTCTGGGTTCTTGTTGCATGGAGTATTGTTTTCCATCCTTTGACTTTCAGTCTCTTGATTTCTTCTTGAGTTAAATGTGTTTCTTGACTGCAGCATAATATTTTAATTTAAAAAGGAAAAATTTCAAAACAAGATAATAGGAGAATATCAATAATTAATACATTGTGAATCATTATCTTCAAATTAGTTACTCAGGGTACAAGATATAGGCATGAGATATTGTCCAAACAATATTATCACAAACCTTTCTTTTCAATGAACTAAGAGAAACTAGCAGTATAATTATTTTGGAATCTATCTATCTATCTATCTATCTAAATATATCTATCTATCTATATATATATCCTTATCCTTCACCTTAACAAGTATGTAGTGACCTTCTTTATCTCACTTGATCAATCTTGGCTTGAAGTTCACATTGTCTGCCAATAGAATAGTACCCCTGCTTTTTTCTGGGTTCCTGCTGCATGGAGCTCCAATTAGTTATGACCAATATATAATATACAGTTTCCTTATCCTTTTCACCATCACAGCTTCTCTTTTCTTTTGAAGTTTCTTCCTAATTCACAATATCTATTGTACATTTTGAGTCCTGTTTACTCACCCAACTCCTCACAT
Source organism: Chinchilla lanigera (assembly GCF_000276665.1). Lineage (NCBI taxonomy): Eukaryota > Metazoa > Chordata > Mammalia > Rodentia > Chinchillidae > Chinchilla > Chinchilla lanigera. The sequence goes on along the minus strand of NW_004955404.1, from coordinate 10,172,410 downwards.
TAGTAAGACTACATGCTGTGTGCACATGTGGGTCTGATTTATCTCACTTATGAGAATGGTCTTGAGCTGAATGCAGCATATTGTTGGATCTTGTTTCTCAATGCATTCTGCCAGTCTGTTTCTTTTGGTTGGTGAGTTGAGACCATTAACATTGATGGTTGTAACCGATATGTATTGCCTTGTCCTTGTCATGTTAATTTCCTGCTGGTGGGTTCCTGTCTTTCTCCTCTGTTTAATTGCTTGCTCTGCCTGGTGGCTTCTTTTATTGGTACTCTTGAAGTTATGGTCTCTGAACACTTTGTCAAGCTGGTTTGTTGTAAGAAGGGAGTCTCAATAGGTTTAATCAATCCAGAATTTAGTCCCACCAACATTTTAGCTGGGCCTCTCGCTGACCAATGAACACTGAGGATACACAGGGGAGTTTGAGGCATAGATCCTACTGTAGAGAGACTTGCAGGCTAGTTGGAAGCAGATCATTTTGGTCCAGTGGGACACAGCAGTCTCTGTAGGTTCCAGAGAGGAGAGAAACACCCCTGGAGTGCAGAAAGCCCACCTGTCTATTTCTGTTGGATTGAACAGGCTTTATATCTGGCATTTTAAAAAGGGGAAGATTCTTCAAAAAGTTACACATAGAATTACTATATGACCCTGCAATTTCCCAAGAGAACTGAAAACATGTCTACACAAAAAGTTTCACATCTGTGTTCACATCAACCCTATTCACAACAGCCCAAAATGCAATGACATAATGTCTGTTATCTGATGAATGGGCCAATAAATTGGGGTATGCACCCATGGAATATTATTCAGCTGCACAATGAAACAAAGTGCTGATTCATGCCATAAGTTAATGAACCTTGAAAACATTACATGAAGTCAAAGAAGCCAGTCACAAGAGATCACACATTATGTGATTCTACTTATATTAAGTATCAAGTAATCTCAATACTCTGGGGGTCTGAGGATCACAAATGCAAGGCTAGTCTGGGCAGCGTAGTGACTTGGCAAGACCCTGCTTAAGAAATAAAAAACAAAACAGTGCTGAGGATGTAGCTGCTGAGGCTGGGGAAAAAGGGGATTTGGTATATGGAGTTTTCATATGGAGTGATGAAAATGCATTGCATGGATGTTGTGTTTTGGGCATATGAATACAAAATCTGTTTCCTGTTCTCAAGTATCCTATAGCCATGAATGCAAATTGCTAATTATAATTGATGAGAGACTAAATATACAAATGCCAGTTTGTATGAGGTGTGACAAAAGTAAGGCAAATGTTTAAATTTTAAAAAATTGGTGACTGTAAAAGACACATTGCCATTAATTACCTCAAAATACTCCCCCTCACTTCTAACACACTTTTCCCATCATTCTTGTCACTTCCTGAAGCAGTTCTTGGAAGTCTTCTTTTGTGAGTGTCTTTATCTGTGCTACCTGGCTGCCCCGATGTCCTGAATTGATTCAAAATGTTTAACTTTTATGGTCATTTTGACTTTGAAGAAGAGCCAGAGGTTACATGGTGTCAGCTCCAGTGAATAAGTTAGATAAGGGCACACTGCTATGGTTTTACTTGATGTAATTTGCCATAAATGGCTGATCAACATGGGGTGATCAAAAATACACAGAATGTTTAAATTAAAAATTTATTATAGCAAAACACACATTGCCTTGACACCCCTACCCAGAATACTTAAAATACTTCCTCTTGCTTCAAGCACATGCCATTGTTCTTGACAATGTGTCTTTTACTATAGTAACTTTTAAAAAAAATTTTAATTTTTTCTTTTTGTGCCAGGAATCAAACTTACGACCTTGCTCTTGCCAGGCAGACACTTCTGCTGCTGAGCTATATCCCTAGCCCCGCAACTTAAAAAAAAAAAAAAAAGAAAGAAACAGTCTCTGTCTTTTTCAATCGCCCCTTTTATAAAGAAGTAGAACTCTGACCAAAACTGTAGTAACCAGCCCAGAAATCCAGTCCACTATCTATAATATGCATTCCAGAAAGCCAATCTACTACTTGTAAACCAGACTGGAGACCATATCACCATGTCCAGCAAGGAAAATTATAACTTGATTGATAACCATGACTGTTGAACTAAATTGTAAACTAAGCTGGCTTGAGAACTGCCTAGAGGATTAGTAAAGCACACTTGTGGACGTGTCTGGATGGGTCATGGAAATGTAAGTCTAAGGTCAATATTTGATCCCTGACCCCTTCCTATCTGGCACACTTCCTCTATGATCTGCTTCCTGGTTACCATGAAGTGAGCAGTTTTGCTCCTTCATGCCCTCCCACCATGATGTTTCTGCCTTGGAGCCAGCCAGTTGTGGACTGAGCCCACTGAGACCATGAGTCAAAATTAAACCTCCTTTGCAGGTGTTAGGTAGTTTGTTTCAGCAATAGGAAGATTGACTAGTACAATAACTGACAGATTCTCTTTTAGTCTCCACTCTGATTCGTGGTCAACCAGAGAAAGCCAGATTTGCCACTGAATAAATCATATAGGCTGCCCTGCTTCTAATTAGTGGTCTCAGCTTCAGCTTCCAGATAGAGCATTCTTAAAATCACTTCTTTCATTCTGTCCAAAGCTCTCCCCTTCCCTTTCTGGCCTTCTGAATCTCTGCCAAATACAATTGCTGGTGGCTGGCTGCCATGCTATAGCAAACTCTGAAAGGTTTTGCTTTTATTATTTGGGTGGTCTTCATTTATGGGTAGGATAAATGAATGAAGAATGCCTGCAAATTTCACACTACATGGGAATCCACAGAAGAGTAATTCATTTGTTCCCAGAGGGTTGGTAAGAAAACTTTGTGGCAACTTACTGAGAAATACCTACAGTACCTCCCTAAATAGTTCTTGTTTTAAATTCTTAAGCCCCATTGCTAATCTAACTTGTGGACTGTTTCCAGGAAGAGAGAGATGCTGTCCCACCTCCAAAGAATAAGAAAAACCCTAGGTCAGCCAGCAGGAAGGCTGCAGTGGGCTAGGTTCACTTACACCCAGCTCAGTATGCTAGGAAGACTTGCATTGTTGAAGTGGGCATGGGCTTATCTAGACTCAGGAATTCTGCATTGGACATAGCAGAAGCCATCTGGAGTGGGAAAGGCCATTATCATGGGCTAAAGAGCTGAGTTATTGGGCTTTTCAGCTTGATTTTCTGCCTTTATCTTCTTCATTCAGGCAGACATGACCTTGAGTTTCATTGTGCCAGGGAAGGCTTGAGGCTGTTTGGTTTGTTTCTCAACCTAAGTCTGTTGAAGAGATGAAGGTGTAGATCCCACAGGGTTCTGCTTGGTGGTTGGTGCTCAGAGAAAGGCAGGAGGGAGAGATAAGACAGAGCCTCCTGCAGGCCACCAAGCTACTCCCACCAGAAAAGCGGGAAGAGTTTAAGTGAAAAGATCAGCTTGATTATGACTTTCTGTAAGCATCTGGAAATGTTGCAAAATCTCAGGGAGAAATGGAAGCAGCCACCCAACACATTAGGCAGATGGGTTGTTGTAGTCAGGGTTTGCAAGGAAATAGATTTAGTACTGGACACATACTTTATAGGATTATTTTATAATATTCACCCAAAAAGTCAAATGCAAAAGAGTAGAATATCTGTCTACAAGAGACACCCCACAAATCAAGCTGAGGGCCTGGAGCCCGTGGCAATGTCCTGCATGAGTCCAGCTAAAGACCTGGAGCTTGTGGCAATGTCTTCCTTGAGTCTAGCTGGAGGCCTAGAGCCCACAACAATGTCTCATGCAAGTCTGTACCAAGGATTTTCACTGGGAAGGCCCAAGGTCCAGTGGTGGAAGCTAGGAAGTCTGCACCAGTGGGATGAAGGATCTGTGCCAGCAGGCTGAAGGAACTGCATTGGAGCCAGGAAGTGACTCTCAAGGTAAGGATCAGAGCTTCCCTGAAGAAAACTACAGCCGTCTCCAGTGACAGCGAGGACCAGAGCTCCTCCTCCAATAATGAGAACAGCTGAGTTCATATCAGGAAAGCCAGCATGACAGCCTTCTCTAGGAGGACCAATAGCACACCATCTTCCCTTCCAGTTCTGCTTTTTATGCTGTTGGCAACAATCTTCTGGTGGGCTTTCCACACCCAGAATCATGCTGATTCAGTTCAGCTGCATGTTATAAGTTGACCATTAGTTAATCCACCTCATGGGTTATATATGATTGGCAGCAGCAGCACCCTGTAGGGCCACACAGAGAAAAAGAGGGTGTTTCTGTGCTAAGCAAACCCGTGCTTATCCAGAGGGTCAGCCCTAGACCCATAGCAGCACACATACTTTCCCACCCTAGTCATTGTTCCAGTGAGCTCTCTGGAAACAGAAAGTGAAGGAGGATGCATTTCCTACCAACCAGGTATTATCAGCTCCAGGAACAGAAATCCAACTGCCATATAAATAAACACGTGATTTTTCATGCACCCGGCTTTGTGGACTGTGATCCATGAATAAACCTGATACTTACATGAGGTTAACAAAACCAGAAGGGGCATACAGCAAACCAGCACAAATAACTTCACATGGTGTATGCATAGTTTCAGTGTGGACTGTATAAATGGCAGCACTTATGATTTGGGGGGATGGCGGGCCACATGAGGGAAGAGATCAATTATCTGGGTACCCACTAGATAATGTCAAGGAGTAAATGACTTTACAATTCTGTACAGCTTTCTTTGCTCTTCCTCTTTTCCTTACTATAGAGCTCAGCAGTTTGTGTCATGATGGTATACTTGTAAATTGGGTATGAAGTTAGACTCTCTTAGGGACATTCCTTGAGTAGGAGTTGAAATGATGAGGAGGTTGGGAAATATTAAATCTTTATTATATAAATTCCTTGTGCTGTTTATGTTTCTAGCCTTAGAGAAAAGAGAGCTAGAACATTTTTCTTCCCAGAGAGAAATGTTTCAAAACAACCTAGATTTATGAGAACACATTGCCAACATCTATAAATTACAAAGTATGACTTGATTAGAAGTAGTTACTGGATCTTCAGCAGAAAAACTAACTGTCCTGATTTATGGCTTAAATAGGTGACCAGCAACTTTGCAGTTCTACTGTTCCTCCTATTCTGCTACTAGTGCAGTACAGAGAGCCTCTATGGTGGCAGTAAGGGGAGGTTGAGGAGACAGAGGTAGAGAGATAGTCCTGGAAATTCTTGGTGGTGAATCTTGGGGGTAGGGCATGCATGGGGGATTTCCGTGGTGGAAGTCAGTGCCTGGAGCACTGTGCAACTGCTGCTGCACAACACCAGGTCAGGTAGAAGGGTGATTCCATGGCTTAGTCCAGCACAGAAGAGCCTGGTTGGCACAGAGAACCGTCCTTGGGCACCGCTTTACAGGTCTGCTTGGCAACTAAGGAAACTTGGCCATGGTAGTAAACAACAGCCCCCTAAACATGAGTATATCCTGTTTCGTAGAGCCTGTGAATGTGTTTCATGACATGGCAAAAGAGATTTTGCAGATGTGATTTAGTCCCAGTTAATAATCAATTAACGTGATGATAGGGAGATTGCTCAAGGTTAAGGAGGTGGAGGGCAGGAGATACCACTGTGGTCCTGTGAATCCTTAAAGCAGAGAGCTTTCTCTGGTGGAATCTGAGGACAAGGAAGAAGGGGAAAGTCAGAGAGTTGTAAAGTGTGAGGAGGACTCCAACACGCCATTATTGGCTTGAATTTGGAGGGGAGAACATGATGAGCAATCAGGTAGCTTAGATAGATTCCTGAAAATGGAGACTTCCGTCTTAACAGCTGAAGGATTCTGGCTGCAACATCTATGAACAGGAAGTAGGTTCTCTCCAAGCCTCCAGGGAGGAGCCAGGCGGACCAACACCTTGACTTTGGTCTTGTGTGACCCAGAGCAGACAAATAGCTGAGCCTACCCAACCCAAATTTTGACCTACAAACCCGGCAGCTAATAACCCTGTTATTTTAGGTCACTAACTTTGTAGTAGTTGCTATAACGGTAGTTGGAGATGAGTACAGAGTTAGAGGTGATGGAGGATGGAAACAGGACTGAGACCATGCTGAATCCCCGACTTGCTTGATGGTGGGCAGAGGTGGGAAATTTTGGGGTGTGGGACTGAATCTGTGGCGAGGGACATCAGTACATGCAGTGCCCAAAGGCAGAGGTACCAGAAGACAGCAGGGAAGGACAGTAACGCCAGTGGCTGACTCTTTGCCAGTATAGGACTCCCTCTGACTTGCTGCCTTGATTCTGGGAAATGGCAGGATCTTAGTGTCAGCACTTTATGGAAATTGCATTTGTCCTTGATGGCAAAAAAGTCAGTTCTGCTTTTCATCACTTCTCATTTTCCAGCCAACTTGTCCTTTGTCTAACTCTCTTGCAATTGATTAACACCCTTCCAGGAAATAAGCTTGTGAAACAAAACATCAGATGGAGAAAGGAAGAGTTTGTTCCACCACCTCCACTTTCCTTGGTACAGCTTTTTAGAAAATGATGGCTGTCCCCTCTATATTCCATGGAAAAGTGATGTGGGAGAATTGTCAGAAAAAATAATTTTTCCAAAGGCAGAATATAGTATTAGGGTTTATATTGCTTTTACTGGAAGTTGTAAGTTTGAAAGAAAGGAGAAGATAAAGCCTCAAACCAGCTTTCTCTTCTTTCTTGCTATATCACTTTGAAATCCTTAAGATTCAAAGGTGTGGTGTGTTTTTGTAGCGGTTGCTTGATGGGAAGCTGATGAAAGCATGCTAAGGCTGGCTGGCTGGTGCAAGGTAGTAAAAATCTTTGCACTAAACCCAGCTATCAGTACAGCTGGCCTGCACTGTCTCAGAGCCTAAAGCACAGCCAGGATCCTGGCTTCTTTCTCAAAGGTTGAATCAATGACTGAGTTCCTCAAGCAGCTCTCACATCTTTTCCTCAGTTACGTCTGCCCTCCACCTAGAGCTAATCTTTTCATTCACACAGGAAAGTGCAGTGGGGTGCCCACAGGGGCTGTCTTTGGAAGGTTTTCCATGAACTCTCTGTGATCCAAAGGAACATCCCTCCCTCAGCAAGCTTGAGCCACCTTAGGACACAGATGTTTTATTCAGAGTGTTCTTGGTGTTGTTGGGTTGTTCTGGGTTGTCTATGGATGATTCAGTAGGTAGTGGAAGGACAGTATCCTGTGATACTTGAAATTTTATGTAGTGGTCGGCCACTTTCCTGATATAATTCTATGGTGTCAAGATATATGGGAAGGCAGACTGGTAAAAACATGATGGTGTGTCAGCCACCTTACCCATGGGATCTGGCACTATGTGACTCCTGGCTTGTTTAGTCACTTTTCTTGTTGCTGAGACAAAACACCAGATGCCCAAAGTTAAGAGAGGAAAAGTTTATTTGGGTCACAATTTGTTTTTTTTTGGTTTTTCTCCGGTACCAGGAACCGAACTCACGACCTTGCACTTGCCAGGCAGGCGCTTTTGCCGCTGAGCTAAATCCCCAGCCCCTGGGTCACAATTTGTAGAGGTTTCAGTCCATAGTTGGCTGGCTCCAAGGCAGGGTGCCATGGAAGACAAGCACTACAGAGGAGAAACAGTTCATGGTAGTCAGAAGACAGCAAAACAAGCAAGGGACAAGGCGAACTTCTTTCTGTCCTTTATATTGTATCCAGGCTACCAGGATTAGGATGGTAGCAAACCAATCAGTGGACTGATTTAGTAATCACATGCCCTTAGTCCTAGCATCCTTAATCCTAGCGTTGCACCATGAATCAATCACACACTCTAGATTCAGCCACCTCTGAAAAAGCTCCACCTATGACTGCATGAAGGTTTGGGGAGACATCTAGACACAAGCCATAACATGGCTCTTCCCCAAAGTCAAAATACTCACGGAAGATAAATATTTTGAATTGATTCAAGACATTGAGGCAGCCACAATAGCACAACTAAAGACAAGAAAGAGCGTCATTCTATCCGGGGTGACAGGTCCTGAGAATGAGGTGCCACGGATGAAAAGGAAAGAAAGGGAGACAAGAAAAATAAGAGGGGTAAAATTCCGGGATCAGGAGGCTTACAGCCTCTCTAATTGCAGCCCTGATTACCAATCTGTCACCTTTTATTGAGCAAGAACGAAGGGCATAGCTAGTACAAATGGGCAGATAGCAAACATTTTAGTTTATCATTCTCATTCTCATTAGTTTATCATTATCATTCTTCAATTCTGCCTGTTATGCTGCTGGCAACAATCCCCTGGTGGGTCTCCCACACCCAGCACCATGCTCACTCAGTTCAGCTGGGGGATATAAGTTGACCATCAGTTATCAATCCACTACAATCACAGTCCTTACTTCCCATTAATTTTTACAATGCATGGCAAGACTAAAAAATAGGGATCTCCTGGAATTCAAATGCACTCTTATCTTCAGCTGAAAGGTTTCTGTTCATTTGTGCAACACTAAACAAATCATTGTGTGTCCTTAGTGCTTTCTAATCAAAGAATATCCTTCTCCGCAGAAGAGGACTTTCACAGCTGCTTCAGAAAGTGACAAGAATGATGGTGTTATAGTTTACATCTAGATGCCCCCTCAAGGCCTCATCTATTCATGGGTGGGGCTTTGGGGAGGTGGTTGGATCACTGAGTGTGATACTCAGCAGTGGATTAGCCCACTGATTATTACTAAATGTGATGTTGGGAGGTGAGGCCTAGAAGGAGCAGGTAGGTCACTGAGGAGTTGGATCACAGAAGGCGTGGCTTGTGTAAGGTTGATACATTGTGTCAATTTAAGTTTAGAAGGTTAATGAGTAAGTCAGCAGTTCTACATCCTGGGGTGTAGAGGACTTGCCCTTACTGCTCTAAGATGTTCATTGTGTCAACTTGAGAAGTTTAGAAGGTTAACTAAGTGACTCAGCAGGGGGCCAGGATCCTCACTCTATAAACATCCTGAATCAGTAGAAGAGGAGAGCACAGAGATGGTGTGAGGGCTACACCCACCCAGGGACGGGTAGCCTGTATACAATCTAAGGGAAAAAAAGACTTGTTCTCTCCCCTTTTTTGCTCTTGCTGTTTTTGCTGTCTTCTGCTGCCATAAACTGTTGCCCCTCTATCATACCACCCTGCCTTGGAGCCAGCTGATGGACTAAAACCTCTTCAAACTGTGAGCTAAATAAACTTTCCCTTTCTTAGTTTTGGGTGCTGGGTATTTTGTCTTAGCAATGAGGGAAAAGTAACTAAGACAGCCTGGAAGGGCCTGTATCCCTCCCTCTTCCCTTGATCCTGTCTGTCTTGCCATGAGCAAGCCTCCTCTGTGCCCCTTTCCGTGCCACCTTGCCTTGGAGCCAGCTGACTATGGGCTGAAAGCTCTACAGACTGAGCTTAAGTAAACCTTTCTTCCTTTAACTTGTGGGTGTTGGGTATTTTGTCCCAGCAATGAGAAAGTAACTAAGACAAGTGGGACAAGCATGTTCAAAGCGAGGGGAGGAATTTCAATGGTGATTAATGATGATGTGCCTTTTACTGTAACAATTTTTAAAGATGTAAACACTCACTGTATTTTTCAATCATACTTCATATGTATGCATGTATAGGTCTATTTGTATTTATATCCAATCTACTTCCAAAAGGGCTTGAAGAAGTTATTTACAACTGCACCATTTAAACAAAAACCAAACAGGCTTGTAACAGAAGAAAACAACAAAAAAGAGATTTTGTAATCAGGAAATTTAGACTGAGGAAAATGGGAAAACCAGCAACAAAATGAACTCTGAGCTTCCTGAGGGCAAAGAAAAGACAACGTTCAAAACAAAACAGCCAAAAAACAGGATGGGTTACAACTTCTTAGGGGGAACGAGAAAAGGGCAACAACTTGTTGCAAAAAGACAAGAACTTCCACCAACAAAATCTTTTAAGAAGGTTTAAGGGAGGACATAGAGGGCCTTGGGATTTGCTGTGGCCTCCCCTTGGCCACCTTTGCCTGTTAGACCTGCTTGCTGGGGACGTGGGAGAGGCCTGGGAACAGGAAAGGCAGCCTCAGGGGTGGAGACCCGGCAGCCACAGCAGTGGGGGGTCACCTCTGGGAGGCCAAGGGGGAACCTTCAACTCATGTGAGAACTTTAAGAAATGTTATGTTATTTCTTTCCCTTCTTTGATATGCTGTTTAATTCAAGAGCTGTTTCAGGTTTGCATTTTTAATTTTCCAGACAAAAATATTTGAGGGCTTAAAGTGCTATGTGGACAGTGAATGGAAAGAGTATGCCATTTTTTTTTAGAAAACATATTGAGCTTTTGTGGCCCATTAGCTAATTTTTCAAAATATGAAGTGAGTATTTAGAAAATGCATAACTTCCTCTTTGTGGATATACACAAAATTATAATTGTTTAGTCTTGTTAATTGTGTAAATAAAATAAAATCCTTGTACTCCTGCATGTCTTATGATTTTTGGCCTGACTGAAGAATATATTTCAAAAGAGGTATCAAGACTGTTATCTTCAAAAGTTTTTATGTAAGATACTCTTTTTCTACAAATTTACCCCCTATATCATTTCACATTTTAAAAGTCAGTATTTAAAAACAGTGTAAGATTAAATGGTCCCAAAGAATGTGATTTGTGATTTCTGTCAGTAGTAAATATAAAATGCTTAAGTTTTCCAGTTTTGGGTGTGCACTAGAGAGAGTTTAGTCAGGGAGGGATTTATCTGAACTCTGAATCCATTTTATTTCTAAGTTCAAATTGAATGAATTTGGATGGGGGTGCTCTATATTGCATTTAAAGAAACAAATGAGGATTTAATTCCCTTTCTGGATACACATGGTTGGCTACATGAATCCACTGGCTTAAGAATGTCCTTAGGATTCTGGCTCCTGAATTAGAGTTTGATTGGATCTTGCCAAACTGCCTTTCTACAGTTCTGCACCAGTTACTCCACCTGATGCACGGGAGTGCCCCTTTCCCCACACCACTGTCCACAGTATATTTTGTAGATCTTCAGAAAAATTCCCACTTCAGTGAACAAAAGATTTATATTTTGCGCTTATTTGCATTTCCCTGGTTAACAGTGAAAAATCATGTGTTTCACGTTTGTTGACTGTCCGGATGATGCCCTTTGCAAGGTGCCCGATTGTAAATTTTGCCCAGTTTTCTATAAAGCAAAAAGTTCAAATGACAGGAGAAAAATATTTGAAGGATAAATAACAGTAAGTTATCTGTAATATGTAAAGGCGACCATGACATTTTAATAATGGCGCTATTAAATTGCAACCCACTTATAGACAGGTAAATAAAGCATATGCATACAGCCTGTGAATTTCTATAAAGTGATAAATACATCAGCATAGCAGCACCTAGATTGAGAAACAGCATGACCAGGCTCCCCAAAGCCTCCTGTCTCCCTTTCCAGTCACCTTCTGTACATCCAAGGATAACTGCCAACTGGTCTCCACTATCATTAATTGATTTTCTTGTTTTAGAACACACAACAAATTACATGAAGCTTTTCTGTTACTTACAGATGGGCAACAAGGGACAGCAGAAACTTCAAATTCGGTGTGAGATGTCCCCAAGGCGCAGGACAGCCACCTGGGATGCATGAAGTACCACAACTGAGGGTCCCTGAAATTTGGCCATTCTGGTCTTATCCCTCGGGACAATGCAACCTGCTGGGCTGAAGCGTTGGAGGACATTCTGTTTCTAGGAGTGGTGGCACTGGAGTAGAGCAGGCTGTTCTGGCCGGCTCATCTCAGGATTTTCAGAATACAGGACAGTTATTCTTGAGAACTATAGTATTAGCAAGATGGAGCACTGTCTTGGGCATGTGTATGGGTCACTCCCCTGGCTTCTGCTCAACATAGGTGAGATTCCACTGCCTCAGCATTTTAAAGTACTTCTGTCAACTTTACACTTGAATTTATCTTGTGGAACCTAAATATCATAGTGATTTGACAAATACTATCATCCTTTACAGGTGTATACACAAATGAATCTTTCCTAAACATTGGTAAAATTTCAATTTTGCTTTATCCTTGACTTGAATTTCCATTCCACTTCTCCCATAGAATTTTACTCTATAAACACAATTTTTTGTTTGAAAGTTTTTATTGTTCACTCTATTGTATTTGTTTGTAATAAAGTTATGACTGTTAATGAATATCTTGCTTTTTCTTCCTTTGAATACCAGGCTGTTACTGATAAGAAGTTCATTCTGTATTTAGTTATAATTTAACTTAGAATATAATTGATCTAAGTAACTATATTATACATTTTCATAAATAATTATTAAACTGACAACTACATTTTATTGGAATTATTTCTTAATAGTTGTGATACCTTAATAGTTGTGATGCCTTGTTCTACTGCCTGGAGACTGCAAATTTGTTAGGTTACATGGCAAAAAGGAATTAAGGTTTTAAGAAGAATTAAAGTTGTTAATTGATCTTGAAATGGAGAGATTAGTGTGGATTATCCAGACATCTCAGTTACTTTCTTGTCCTGAGACACAGTATGGGACACCCACAGTTTAAAGGAGGAGAGGGTTATTTTGGCTTACAGTTTGTGTGCAGTAAGGTGGCTCCAAGGCAAGGTGGTGTAACAGAGGAGAAGCAGTGCATGGTGAGGTGTTGGGGAACAGAAAGCACGTGAAGGGAGGAATTGGGGAGGGAGATAAACCCATCCAGGCCACGGCCACTGAACCAGATCCTCCAACCAAACCCAGCAACACAAGACATTTAGTTTACTGATTAGTACCATGCCCTCGTGACCCAGTCATCTCCCAAAAGTCCCACCTATGAGTGCATGAGGGTTTGGGGGGACATCTAGCTATAAACCATAACACCAGGTGAGTCTGATAAAATCACAAGAGTCCTGGCAAATGGAAAAGCGAGAACCAGGAAGATGACCGTACAGGAGGGACTAGGCCTGATGCCACTGGCTTTGATGATGAAACAACTGGGCCAGGACCAAGGAACATGGGTAGTCCCTAGAAGCTGGAAAAGGCACGGAAACAGATTCTCCCCTCAAGCTTCTAGAAGGAGCATAGCTCTGCAGACACCTAGATTTTGCCCCAGTGAGACCCATTTCAGACTGTTGGACTCCAGAATTGTAACATGATAAACCTACCTTGTTTTAAGTCCTTCAGTCCTATTGCTATAGCAGCAACAGGAAGATAACAGAACAGATCAGTGTGGTCTACTGCTAAAACGAGATAGAATACAGCATCAATTTTACTTTTAGTTTTAAAAATAGGAAATAGAAAGCAATATTTTATGAGATAAATTAGTATGAGTGATTATAATTAGAATGAAATATTGATTTGATGAAATAATTTTATAATTGTCTCATGTTGCAAAAAATCACATTATCAGTGGGTTTTATCAGAAATATCTTTTTTTGGGTAGCCCTGTAGATTGAAACCAGGAGCCTTACACTGGATTTCAACCCCAGTCCTTTTTCATTTTTTATTTTGAGACAAACTCTCATTAAGTTACTAAGTTATGTTATAGTTTAGATCTAGAGTGTCTCTCAAAAGTCTCACATTCAGAGGTTGGCCCAGTTGGAAAGTTCGAGTCACTGGGCGTGCAACTTTGAAGGGTGAATTCTCATCTCCATTTCTTCTCTTCTCTTTCTGCTTCTGGCTGCCATGATGGGAGCAACTTCGCTCCATCAAGTCCTCCCACTATGCCATTTCTGCTTTAGAACTAGCCTACCATGGACTGCACCCACTCCACAACAAACCACTCCTCTTTTAAGTATCTGGTGTCAGGTATTTTGTCCCAGTGATGGAAGAGTGCTGAGATTACTCTGCGGGCAGATTACTGCTGACTCAGAAATATCTTTAACAATGTAGTATTCCCAGAATAATTCTAGTTCATTTTGCAAAATCACATTATTAGTTCTTATTGCTTTTGTACTGGGAATTATTTTCCCTGTCTGCTGAAATACTAAAGGCATTTGTATTTCAAGCTGCTTAAAAAATTGCATACTTTTAAAAATATGGAAGACGCTCTTTTTTATTAACATTTCTTAGAGAGCTTTTCTTGCTTTGTCCTCTGAAGAACTCGTCCTTAAAACTGAAACATCCTTGACAATGGCTGGGAATGATAGTGGCAATACAGATAAAAGAGGATTTTTTTTACTTACTTCACTGTGCTCTAGATTTGTGTGAAATAAGAACATCAAAATTCTTACTTTCTTACAAGATAATAGTTTACAAAACATGTATAATGCAAGAGAGCCATAGTTTTCTATGAGACACCCAGTGATTAATGATGTGATTAATGATGAGGTGTTTTGTTTGCCACCTAGAAAGGTTCTGATTGGGCCCTATCCTTTATTCTGCCTTTTTTTCTTTTTAGAATGACACCTATTTGAGATCATATTATGTACCTATTTGTATGTGGTCTGTTTCCTTACTGAAGTGTAAACCTCACTCATCTCCATTTCTCTATTAATTATCATCTCTACTGCCTTTAATAATGCCAGTCACAATGTATGCACATAATAAAAATGATGTTGAACTAAATAATGCACCTTTACCAAATCTTTTGAATTCACTAATGTGAGTTATTCCCTCATCTTAATTTGTATTCTCTTATTATGCCTTCTAGTTGCCTTTAATTGGGCTATGCAGTATTTCATTTTCCATTTTTACCTTTTGTAAGTTTAAGCTTTGTCTTGAATTATTTTTATTTTTCTTCCTGAGAAGATAAGAACTTTATTGCCCCTTTAGTTGCTCTCAGTTGCGATCTCACTTGCCTCTGTGAATTTTTTAATTCAATGTTTAAATATTTTATACTTATTTTAGTGCAACAATAAGTTTTACAACCATGTTTGTAACTTATTGTCTTATGCATCTCACTTCTTTCTTCTGGATCCTTCTTCCTCTCTCTCTTCCCTATAATTCTCAGTGACTCTTCCAAGTTGGGTCCCTGGATAGTAAATTTTAAAATAGTAAATATATGGACTTATATTACATATATGCATATGGAAATGCCCTTGTTTTAAAATAGATGTCAGCAAGCTTTTTTTGGTTTCACAGCATTGTTTTGGTTTTTGAAAATCATAAGATAAGTTTTTTTATTATTACATGTTTGCAGTACATAATGATTACAAGCTTTGGAAGGAGCTGGTACATGTACATATGACATCTTAATTCTTTTTATGTCCCTTCCACTGCCTTCCCTCCTGGCTACATCTTTCTCCCCACCCCCATCTCTTGCTTTCTAAAATATCAGTAAAGAACAAGCTTTAAAAAAATGGTCCAAATAGTAAGTACTTTGGACTTGTGGCAATATGATTTCTGTTGCAACTATTCAGCTCTGCTGATGAGACACAAAAGCAGCTGCAGACAGTAGGTGAATGAATGGATGTGACTATTCTAACAATTTTATATGTACAAACAGGAGGTTGCTCCATAGGCTATTATGTACTGACCTCTATTTTAATGTGTAGTTTGTGCCTGTGTATAGAAGTTTAGGTTCAAAGTTATTTTCCTTTCGAGATGGATGATAACTGCTCCAAGGTCTTCCTTCGTCCACTGCTGTTTTCAGGAGGCCTAAGGGCATTCTGACTCCTTTTTCCTTTTTAGATAACCATGCAGTCCTCGAGAATGTTTCATGGCTTTTCTTTTACTTTAATGATGAAATTTCTCCCCAGATTTTCAACTGTCCTTTCCTTAAAATGTCTATCGGAAATAATCTTTTTATAAATCAAAGCCAAGGTTATTACTGCCCTCTGGTTTTGATTGGTTCTGTCTATTCTTGCTATTGCCCGTATTATTTCCTTAAATCCTTAGAGAGATTTATTATGCATTTTTAAAGGAATCCTTCTATGTTTTAATCTATTTCTTCCACTAAAGTATTCTTTGTTTATTTAGTTTTAAACTTTTCTTTCTACACTATGGTGCTGGCTGTCTTCAAATATTTGAGTGCAATGTTGTGTATGAGTGTTAAGGATCTCTGCAGGACGCTCTGTTACAAGTGTACAGGGACAGATGGTGGAGCGGGAGGAGACAGCCACTGCACGGTGGATTTTGAGAGTGTGACAAAGGTCTGTGGTGTGTCAGTGCTTGGGGTCTCGTGGCTGGTGTGTCTCTTGCTCCCAGAGCCCCTGTCCCCACCGCTTGTGGAAAGCGAGCTTGCACCCTAGCCAGTGCTCCTCCCAATGAGGAGGCAGGGCGGCCCTCACCTTGGCCACTCAGAGCTCTGGCTCTATTTTTGATTTTTGGATTCCAGCCCTCGAGGGCCTGGTGTACCCCTGAGGATTGCAGAGTCCCCGACCCTTGTCCAGAGCTGCAGCTTTTCCTCTTTCCACTAATCTTCGTGATGTTCTTGCTTTAAGAGGTTCTGATGAGTTTCTGGTCTGGCCCAAGTTTCCTTTCTTTTCAATCATGACTCTGTTTTTATGCATTTGCTGTTAAAAATATTTTTCTAATGATTTCTATGAATTTTATGCAGGAAGGGTCAGCAGTCTGTCACAGAACATTTTTCTTTATACCAAATGAAATTAAACCCCAAGTTGTCATCTCATCAAGTTGGAACTATCCATCCTTTTGTGGGTACCTCACTACAGAGAAAAGGTCCTGGAGCATCACACGCAGAGGTCGTATTTGTGAAAGTAGGGGTCGTATTTGTGAAAGGGAGGCCTCCTGCTCAGCCCCACTGCTGGGCCCGCTGCTCTGTGCCACCAGGGACACAGAAATCATGGTGGGTGCCCCGCCTGGGGCCCTGTCTAGGTCTGCAGGCACAAAAAGCATTTCCTCCCTCCTGTGGCCCCTTTTCCTGACCGTTTTGAAAGATGTGGGTTGTAAATTCCTACATCTACCTCTGTTCTTGTTCTCCAGTTTAAGGCACTCTCCCTTGTTTATTTTTTTGTGCTTCTATAGCCGCCTCTTTCTCAAGTGCTGGTTTCTTCTCTCCATCCTCAGGATATAAGAGTGACAGGGTTCTAGAAGGGTTCACTGAGCTGACTTGAGGGAAAGGAAACACAAAGGCTTTCTCGGAGTGGGCAAGGAAAAATCCAGACCAACACAAATAGCTTTCACTGTCCGCTTGCTTACCAGCCTCATCAGCTCTGTGTGTCCTTCCCTGAGGCTGGTCTCCCATCTCCATTCGGGGCTTCCTCACTCCACCAGCTTCCCAAAGGTCAAGGGAGGAGGGTGGGCTTCTCTAAGATCTAGCATCAGAAGTGACCCCTGAAGTCACTTGTCCTCACTGCATTGGTGATGGCAGTCCAGGTTTACTTGGAAGAAAGGATTGCTATCACACAAACATGGAGGGTGCCAAGGCGATGTCTGAAGAGCACGTGGTTGAGACATGTGGTGGGGGCAATGTTTGGAAGACACATCTGGCAAACGTTGCCCTTTGTCCATGGCAATTCACATTCTTTCCCCCTCTACCATACATTTTCTCTCTTCCCAACCACTCACATCAGTTCTACAGCTTTGCCAAGGGGCAGCTTGGTAGGGAACTTTGCCTACCACGTAAGTGACCTCCCTCCTGAGATTTATTAGAATAAACACGCACAAATCTCTGCACATGCCAGCTTCAAGACAAGGCTCTTGTCTCCATCAAAGGCACAGAAAAGTCCCCCAATGTACCAGCCATCTGATTGAAACCATCATGCCTGCTGTATAAAAGTGATTTCAAGATCCATTTCTAGCTTCCTGTAAGCCCTTTGTTCCTCTTGCATAGACATTGTGGAGCTGCTCCTGTAGAACAGTAAAAACAAACCAAACGTCTCATCCCAAATTATCTTGCCACAAGTTATAGCCCAGAAACAAGTATGTCCACTTGGGTATCTGTTAGTGGTGAGATCCAGGTAGGAGATTAGAGCTGAGGTAACCAGACAACAAACAGGGTGGGACATGTTAAAGGTTACAAAAAACTCAGAGCTAACAGGTTGAGCAAGATGTTTCCTATAAAGAGAGGATAGGCGTAGAGCACGGGATCCAAAATGACTCCAGGGCTCCTGTGCAGTATACGCAGAACTAATCAGAAAGCGATATTCTCAATCTGTCGGAATCTGGCGCTGTTTGCAGGACCAATCAGAAGATGCTATTTTCAAACCTTCATTCACATCCGGCAGGAAACTAAACAAGTTTTTTCCATAGGATAGTTTAAATCTGGCATGAGGCCAGGTGAGTTTTTGATAGAACTAGTTTCCCAATGGCTTATTTGTAAGAGACAGAAGCCAGCCTGGGAGTTTTGGATAGAAAGGCCCCTCTCCTCTTACGCTTGGGGCTGCTGTGACCCTTTTCATTGGCCCACTGTTGCCCTGTAGAGCACATCTCACTTCTACTTTCAATAAATGCACCCCTGTCTGCCTTTTTTGTGTGTTTGTTTGATTCTTTGGAAGAGTAAGACCCCTGGAAAGAAGCCCAGGGGACCCTTCATCTGGTAACAAGATTCATGGCAATTTCTTTTCTTTTCCTTTTTTTTTTTTTTAAACTTCCATGAGCATTCTGCAGTTTTAATTTTCTATGATACACAGTATAGAAAATCATATATAGACACCCTCAATGTCAGACACCAGGACTGTTTATTTAATTGGCTGCAAAATGGAATTTTAAGTTAGCTATTTTTTCCTTTTAGAGTCAAGTGGCTTCTGCAAACTTCCTCAGGCCTAGGGCCTAAACAGCTTCCTCCTTGTCAGCCCAGCTGAGTGGACAGAATATGCAGATGCTGGAAGTTAAGTCCAGTCTCATTTTCTTAGATCAGGGAGGGAGAGGCCTAGGTCCAGGAAGGGATGGAACAGCCTGAACACGTCTGCGTCTCACTGTGTTCCCTCCCGCACTGCTCCTCGCTGGGGAAGGCCCTAACACACCTGTACAAGGTGAGACGCTGACTTGAGGCAGATGGGCCCCTCCATAACCTGGGAGCTTGCTGTGAATAAATATTGGGGAGCCCTTCCACTGTGCCGCTTATTGGGGACCCCTGCAGTGGCTCCCTGATCTCCTACCAAGTGTTACATGCACAGCATGAGAGAGCAAGAAATGAAATAGGGGTGCAGGCAGGGATCTGGGATGACCGGTTGTTCATGGGGAACAGAAGGCCACCAGGCAGCCAGAACCTTGGTATTTATTCATTACATCTGAGTCAAGGACAATGAGTGAAGGGCAGTGAGTGTTTCTGGGAACAGAAGTGAGAACTACAGTGGGGCTGATAAGCACAAAGCATCCTTGCAGGGACAAGGATAAGGATGGGACAGGAGGCAATGAGGAAACCATAGTTTCCCCAGGTACCTGATCCTCTTCAGCAGATCTTATCTTATCCCATGCTGCCAAAGCAGTCACTAGCCCAAGGGCTTTCAGCTGTGACCAGAAAAGAACTGGGAGTTTCTGCCTTCCAATCTGGCTCAAGGGCAGGACAAGAACAAGCTTTAGACATTCCCCTAGACCCGATTTATAATTTGTGGTGCCCAACAAATGAATCCGTTTTTGCCAAAATAAGTGCCCTTCTTTGATTTGGGCAGTGGCAAGCAAAAGAGCATTTAGCATGAACCTTTATGCCTGTGACACCTCTCCAGTTCACGTCCTTCCTTTTCCTCTACCTTCTCCTTCTTCCTCACCCGTCTGTGCTCTCCTCTGCACCCTGGGGGTTTGTTCCTACCTGCGACATTCTCCTCTGCTTTGCTTTCCAGTTGGTTTTGGCCAATGGGAAAATGGGCAAAAGGAGAGAGGAGTAAGGTGTTTCTCTCCCTGTTCCTTCCACGTGATGGTTTTGGTGGCGGTTACATCCACTACAAGTCATCTCTTGCTGGGCAACCTGCTCACGTGGGTCTAGGGTCATTGGTTCAATAACACCACTTCATCTCTTCCCTATTTCAGGGTAAAGGGCGGTAACTGATGTCACTGCTGCCCTCCCGAGAGCCTTCATTTCTCTGTTGGCTTGCTGGATGCTGCCTGTACCTCTGCACATAATTCCTGCATCAGATTCTCTCCACAACTTCAGCAGAGTTGTCAGCTTCCTGCTGAGCCCCTGCCTGCCTCACCCGTGAGGAGCTGTGTGACACTGCACAGGTCTCTTGGACTTCTCTTTCTTTGCAGACTGATGGATTTAGACTAGGTTGGTATTTGTCAAACTTTGTTCTATGCTAGTGTTTTCTAAAGAGATGTTTCATTTTTGTGCACCATTGGTAGGAATGTAGATCCATGCAGCTACCACAGAAAATAGTATGGTAGTTTGTCAAAAGATTCAAAATAGAATTACTACAGACCTAGAATCCCACTTCTGAGTATACATCCAAAAGAATTGGTTTTTCTCTGGTACCAGGAACCGAACTCACGACCTTGCGCTTGCCAGGCAAGCGCTTTTGCCGCTGAGCTAAATCCCCAGCCCCACATCCAAAAGAATTGAAAGCAGAGTCTTGAAGAGATATCCGTATACCATGTGCACGGCAGCATTATTCACACTAGTCAGGAGGTAGAAAAACTCAAAGGTCCACCAACAAATGAATGGATAAGCAAAATGTGATCTCTATGAAATGGGATGTTATTCAACGTTAAGGAAAAAGGAGATTACAGTGGTCCCTCAGTGTATGAATGCTTTTGTTTGCAAACAATTTGGTTTATAAACAGAAGCATTTGGAAAATTTTGTCTTTGTTTGTGGACTCTGAATGGGGCGAGGAATATGACTGTGGCCATCTATGCTGCGTGAGCACAAACATGGCCATCTTTTCCAGAATTGTGGAACAAATTAAGTTCGTGAACCAAGGGACCACTGCATTATACATACTGTGTCTTCATGAACCTTGAGGGCAGGACATTGAATGAGAGAAGCAGATCATGAAAAGACAAATACTACACGATTTATCCTGAAAAGATAAATACTACATGATTTATCATGTAGATAAATACTACATGATTTATCTATGAGATATCTAGAGTAGTCAAATTCATAGAGATAGAAAGGAGAATGGCGGGTGCCAGGGGCAGGGGGACGGGGAAATGAAGAGTGAGTGTCTAGTAGGCAGTGAATTTTGGTTTGCAAGATGAAAAAGCTCTGGAGGCTGGCTGCACAGCAATGTGAATACACAGCGTTAAGCATAAGTGTAGGCTCAAAAGTGATGAGAAAGTAAATTTTATGTTACATCTAATTTACTACAGTTAAAGACAATTTTTTTTTTTTTTGTTTTCCATTTGAGAAAAAAAACTGCTTGTTTTGGGAAAAACGGAAGGAATCATGGCGTCTCATGGTTACATTAGGTTTGGGGCAGGTAGTACTTCATGTTATGGTTCAGATCTAAAATGTCCCCCAAAAGTCTCATGTGTGAGGAAGGTGATTGGATCATAGGGATGATGCTATACTCACCAATGGATTCATCTTTGATGAGTTCAGTAGCTAAAGGTACTGCTAGGAGGGGGGACGAGTTGGAGATGGTCACTGGGGTGTGTGACCCAAGAGAGCGTATTCTTACCTCCACTTTCTCCTTTTCTTCTGTACTTCCTGGCTGCCGTAAGGTGAGCAGTTTTCCTCCACCGTTCCTTCCCATCATGCTGTTTCTGCCTTGGAACCAAGGAACAAAGCATGGACTGAGACCTCTGAAACAATGTGAAAAGATAAATTTGTCCTCCTTTACCTTGCTGGTGTTAAGTATTTTGTCTCAGTGATAGGAAAGTGACTCATACACCACATGAATAAAAAACACATGAACAAAACACTTGATCGCCTCTGTATACAATTGTTTCCCAGAATGAATTAACCTTGGGGTTTTGGACACAAGCAAAGAAGATAATCTCTGGGATTCACTGTGATTCTAAGTCCTATGATTCTTTCTGAGTCTAAAGAGTCAAACCCAGACGTCGTTTTTTTCCCCTGACATTTATTTTTGGGACTTTTGCTGATCTGAGGGATTCTTTCTGCCACAGATGTGGCCAAACAGTGACAGACAGAAAAGCATCTTCTTCAGTGACCAGAATCAATGCTGACAGTCCAGGGAGCCCGAAGGAAGCTGCATCTATTTCTTTGGGCTCTGTCGCAGGGTTGGGTGGAAGGGTGCTTGTCAGGGTCTTTGAAGGTCAGTAGTGTACATGCTTTCTGTGTGTGGAAGGCTTTCAGTTGTTTTCTTTGTTAATAGCACCATTACTGTGCTCAAAACTCAGAAAATATACTTCTGAGAGCAGTTACAATTTCTTGTGCAGTTTTTTGAACGTTCCATGAACCAAGGAATTTTTACAAGGGATTTGTTTTGTTTTTTGTAATTTATGTTCATCACGTCAAGAACACGGCTGAAATAATCTGATACAAGTCTTGTATTTGTACTATTTGATTCCTAGCATTGAATCGTCCTGGTAGGAAACCAGAGAAACTATTTGACTGTCATTAGGATAGTTTTCTTTGTCCATCTCCAATTCAAGTGTCTAGAAAAGAAGGTTCATGGATTTCCCAGACTCTTCCTAAATGATTGTGTTCTAGCTATTTGAAAAGACATGCAATCAGATGTCATTTATTATCCTGATTATCATCCCTTTCTTCATTCCTTAGATGTTATGCTGTGACAATCTTATATTTGGGGCTATGGCAGCCACTTTGCAGCGAAAGGGAAAAAGCCAAGCACCTCACAGGGCAAAGATCAACCACAATCTTGGGTAGATCTGCTCTGGAACCATTCATATTTAAACTTTATACTATGTGTGATAATTAAATGTCTCTATCTCAATAAATTCCATTTAACATATGCTTATTGAGTACCTAATCCAAGGTTCTAAATACATTAAAAATATCAGTGAGCAAAGATTCTCACTTGCATAGAGCTATGTACCAGCTACTTGTAGTCATTAAGTAATTGCCTGTAGTTTAGAGCATCGCCAAGTACCCATAGGGGTCACTTAGAATTTTATGGGTCAGATGCAGTGGTGTACTGGGCTGGTTTCTCTCAGCATGCAAAAATGATTGCTAAATTTTCAGGAACTTTAAGACACAGATTTATCAAGTGAAATAGCTAAATGATTACAACTAAATCATAGTGAGATGGTCGAACTTAGCATTCCCTCCTTATTTTATCATTTAACCTTTTGAAGTTATTTATGTTTGCTACAGTTGTATGATACAGATGGCACTGTATATGACGAGACACTACCGTGCCTCTCCTCCCAAGTCCATGTTCAGTGACAACACGTCAGAAGCCTGAAGATGGCATGGTGTGTGCCAGGGAAAGTGACAACTGCTACACATGAGGGCTTATTGTTCTGATGACTGTCTAGACTTAAGAACAAAATGCATAAAATGTTAGTAATATGGATTAAATTTAAAAGATTGTTGTATCTGTAGCCATCATATTCCAATAGCACAAAAATTCAATGAAAAATTCTTCCACCATTAGAGAACTACTGCTATCTAACTCAGCAAAGCAATTGCTCACATCGTGGATGATCAAGAGATGTCCTGACATAGCCTTTACCTGACTCATCAAGGTAAGCAGATATATCACCAATATCCTTGTTAAATCTATAGTCATGTCTGTTGCAGCCACAGGTTGGCTATCAAGCTTGATAAAATCAAGCAGAGCATTCTGTGAGAATCTATTGGCTGTATGGATTTATAAGGAAGATTATTGTATGCTTTATTATCATGTGTAAGCTGTGTGACACATATATTTTATTTCAATTAACCAGGTAAGAAACTTATGTATGGATCAAAGCAAGAGGCATTGCCCTACTGCTAAACCCAAACTTTTTTGTGGGCTTGGTCTAGAATTTGTGTCCTCAGAAGTCCACACATGAAGCTAGTCTTGGAATCATGCACTGTGAGAAGGTATTTGAGCCGGCCAGAAACATTGATCCAATCGCACTGGTCCCTGCGCCCACACAGATTGTCCCCCCCACAACAAGAACAACAGAAATTACCAACAGATGATTTTGATAATCTGTATGTGGTCTGGGCTATAAAAGTGTCTGTGGAGTATGTGAGCCTGATGGTTTGGGTGTTCAGTGTGTAATGTATCTTTATAACATACCTATTATATCCTGCAGTAGCTATGGTCCGTGGAGCAGCTACTATGTTGAAAACAAAGCACACAGCACAAAATAAAATGCATACAGATATAAAAAAAATGGTGTTCTGGAACACCCTGGGTCAAACTGCCCTTTATGAATCAAGGACTTTACTGACATTTGATATATGTGGTTGTTTTCTTTCTTGTGGGAAAAATGGAATGCACAAATGCTGATTGTTGGACAAATTACCACATGGTTCTGTATGTCCTTCCTCACAAACAGTTACGTCTATCTAAAATTTACCCCTTAAACTTAAAAAATAAATGAGTTCTAAATAAGGTTATGCTATGTGGTAAATAATGGTCTACTGTCTTCAGTGACAGGGAAAACAAACAACTGTAATCAGGACAAACCTCTCCATATTTGTCAGGGTAAGATAAAAAATGTCCCCCCAAAATCTCATAATTCTGAAGTGGGGCTTTGGGAGGGTGACTGGATCATGAGAACTCTAACTTCATCCATGGATTAATCCACTGATGTGATCATGGTTTTGTAGTGGCAAATGTGCTTATTTAATTGAGTCACCCTGGAGGCCCGATGCAGAGACAAGTGAATTTATTAGCCGGTGATGGGCACCCAGTACATGACCGAGCACTGACCCTGAAAGGCAGGAGGGAGAATATTTATACAGTTCTAGTTCCTGGTCTGGGAGGGGCGATTAGGTCTTTTCTGATATGCTTTAGTGCAGCTACAGAAATACTGCTACAAAGCATGGGCTTAGCTTGTGACAAAGGAACACAGGTGTTTGACACTTTATACAGGGAACAGTGGAATCAGGTTAAGTAACTATGACATTTACAGAAACAAACCTATGGAAACAGAGACTTAAGCTTTGAAATGGAGCTAGAACACAAAATGGACACAGATTTGGTTCCCTTTCCCAAGTCTTCTCGATAATATTATTGGGAGATGATGGAAACTGAGGAAGTAAGGAGTATCTGAAGGGATGTGTCACGAGGACATGACCTTGGAGACCACATCTTGTCCCTGGCACCTCTCTCTCTGGCTCTTTCCATCTTTCTCTGCTATCCAGTTTCATGGGGTGAGCAGCTCTTCTTTGCCACTGCCTTTTGCCATGGTGTCTTTGCCTCTCCGTAGGCCTAGAAGCAATGGATCCAAGTGTGTGTGGACACTGAAACTATAAACCAAAATGTACTTTTCCACCTTAAAGTTGTTATTCTTGGGTTCTTTGCCATAGCAAGAGAATACTGACGCATTTTTACACTCAGTAATAAGAATCCTCTTAGTATTGATGTTGTAAGCCAAGATTATTGCCTTAACTAAGGTTTTCTAATGTCATTCAAAAAGGAGTAATATGTTGTAATTTTTTACATACATATGAGTTAAATATGTTACATGAATAGACAAGAACTCTAACTCAGTAGGTTCCATTCATAATAATTGTGATAAAAACATGAGATTTCTTAAAAAGGGAATGAGATTAAGGGGGTCAAGAGTAAAGAGATGTAAGTTTCAACACTCCAAGAAACTGAAAACAGTTAATGCTTGTTCTACGTTTTTGTTAATTCTCTATCCAAGACAGTGATAACAACATTGACAAATTATCCATACTGGTTTTGGCCTCCTGCTGGTGAGACCATTTTCTCTTTTTGCAAACATCTGAAGTGGTCAAGCCTGTCCTTGGTGGTGGATCAAGAAGTTTTATAAGCAAATTGCAGCCAACCCCACAGACACTATCAGAAGTTATTGCCCAAAGGGAAAGTACCTGGCCCCTGTATTTCTATCATAGTAGAAACATGGGCACTGGGGAATCCAATCATATCTTTTGCCACATTTAATGAGATTTAATGGGCAGCCTTTCTCCACTAACCATTAAGATTAACCATCAAGCATCAAAATTGTCAAAGGAGGAATTCTTTAAAAAAAAATCTAGGAAGCCAGATGTGGTGGTGCAGGACTATAATTCCAGGACTCTGGAGGCTGAGGCAGGACGATCCTAAGTTCAAACACAGCCTGAGAAACTTAGTAACTTAGTTTGACCCTGTCTGAAAATAAAAAATAATAATACCATAAAAGGGCGGAGGATGTGAGTTTAGGGCAAAAGCCTTGAGTTTAATTGTTAGTACTGAACAACAAAAAAAAACCACTGAGGAGTTCTGAAAGTATTACACGTTCTTCCCTTGCTGAGATAATTGGGGGAGGAAGGACATACAAAACCGTGTGGTAACTTGTCCAACAATCAGCATTTTTTTTTGTTCCATTTTTCTCATAGGAAAGAAAACAATCTCATATATCGAAGGTCAGCAAAGTCCTTGGTTCATAGAGGGCAGTTTGACTCAGGGTGTTCCAGAACACCATTTTTTTTTTTTTTTTTATATCTGTATGTATTTTATTTTGTGTTGTATGCTTTGTTCTCACAGCTACTACAGCACATGATAAGTATGTTGTAAAGACACATTACACTCTGAACACCTGAATGATCCGGCTCACATACTCTTAGGCAAGGTCTAAGCCCCAAAATGTGATTTCCTTTATCTTAACAAGATCTAAAAAAATTAGCAAGTAGGAGAAGTGAGAAAATTCTTTTGTGGAGACAGACAATGATACCTTCTGAATGGTAAACAGGTAGCTTTTGGAGATGAACTCAGTCCACCTACAGATCTAATTGGAATGAAGTGTTCTCTTGATTTATGGGTATGTTATCTCATTTTCACATTTATGGAGAAAGTACAGAGGACAGAAGAATTAGACAGACTCAGGTCCCCTTTTTTCCTTTTTCTACTTGCTGCATAAACTTGAGCAATCGCTTGACTCCCCTGTCACTCTATTTCCTCATGTCTGGAATAGGGATATAATGCCTACCACATGGGTCATTGCATGTATTAAAGTAAGGAAATGGCATTAATGCTTGGGGCATAGTCCAACTCAAAGTTGAATAAGAAGTGATGCTCTCCTCTCTAGTGATTTACAGTCTGGTAGATATTGGAAACTGGCTCACTATGGCTTTGGCATAATGTGGTGATTTCTTGTTTACCTCTGAGAACTATTGTTGTGCTATTTTGTAGAAGATAGTAAGATTGGGTCTCCTTGGGGAGGAGAAGGAGGGCATGCATTTTTTGTGATAGTGACTATGATTACACCTGATCAAATGAAAAATTCTAAGATTAAAAACTAATGACATTTCTTCTTTGCTCTATCTACACCTTTATCCCTCTGAAATAAAGACTAAGTCACACACTTGACCCCCAAACTTGTAATGATTACAACCCAATTTAAAGACTAGGCAAAGGACTTGAGTTGACATTTGTTACATGCTGTATCTGTGTTCTCAGAACTCCTATGTATTTGAAGATAGAGTCTTTAAAGAGGGAATTAAGGTTAAAGAAGCCCTAATCAAAAATGAGCGATGTTTTCATGAGAACATTATCTGGGACTATAGCTCAGTAGCAGAATACTTGTCCAGCATGAGCAAGACCTAGGTCCAACTGCATGTATCACAAAAGAAAAAGGAGAGAGATGAGAAAAGAGAGAAGGAAGAGAGAGGAGAGAGAGAGAAAGGGAGGGAGGGAGGGAGAGAGAGACAACATTTGGATGCCATCGCAGAGGAAGGACCATGTGAAGACAGAGGGACAAGATGCCATCTGTATGCCAGTGCCTTATAAGAAACCAGCCCTCCTGATCTAGGACTTGTAGCTTTCAGAACTGTGAGAAAACACATTTACATTGTTCAAGCCACCTAGTCTGTGGTACTTCACTGTGGCAATTCTAGCAAAGAAATACAATATGTCTTCAAAGAAATGCTGCAAATGCCCCATAAGCACATGGGAAGACAGGCAACACCAGCCATTATCAGGCAAATGCAAGTCAAAACCACAGTGAGATCCCACTTCACACCTTCTATCATGGTTACCCAATAACAAAGAGACAGAAGGGAAAATAATTGTAGGTGAGGATGCTGAGAAACTAGAATGCTTATATTTTGCTGGTAGAAATGTAAAATGGTACATTTTGCTGCTGTTAGAAGAAACAAT
Source organism: Chinchilla lanigera (assembly GCF_000276665.1). Taxonomy (NCBI): domain Eukaryota; kingdom Metazoa; phylum Chordata; class Mammalia; order Rodentia; family Chinchillidae; genus Chinchilla; species Chinchilla lanigera. Next base: position 10,144,491 of record NW_004955404.1, on the reverse strand, counting down.
TTGATGGTTCCTCAAAAAAGCTAAACGTGGAGCTGCCATATGATCCAGTAAATCCACTCCTGTGTCTACCCAAAACCTGAAAAGGTGAACTCAAATAGATTACATTACTCACAATAGCCAAAATGTGGAAACAATTTGTGTTCCTCAACAGAAAAATGAATGGAAAAGTGTGCTGTATGCACACAATAGACTCTCGTTCAGCCACAAAAGCTGAAATTCCAGTATGTGCTACAACAGAGATGAAGCTTGAAGACTTTATGCTGAGTGAACCAAGCCACACAAAAGGTAAACATCATATAATTCCACTTACGTGAAAGAGCTAGAGTGGGCAAATTCATAGATACGGGAAGTAGATTAGAAGTTGGCAGCAGCTGGAGGGAGAACGGGAATTGTTTAACAGGCATAGAGTTTGAGTCTGGGAAGATGAAAAATTCTGGGAAGATATATATATGGCAACTGAAAAATAATGCTGTACATCCAAAATAATTGAATGAAAGCTTTTAGCTGGATGAATTGTGTGTCTGCTGAAGTCTGTCCCAATCTCCTTGAGGGAAGCCCCACAATGGAGAACAGCCGAGCGTGGCAGGTACTTGGATTTTCACTTGTCTTTCTTGTTTTAACCCACCAGTGAGGCTCTGTTCCCAGGTGGGCTGTTTGCAGGCTTTGCGAGTGGGCAGCCCTTCCAACCTGAGTTTGAGCTATTAGACGATGAGGAAGTAGCATGCCCAGCATGTCTGCCTTGGGCTGACCAACCACTGCTGCATCAACCCGGCTGTGCTTTCGGCTTGAGCTCATCTCTCACGTCTCAAATGAGCCTCTCGGCTGATCAGGTAGCACCTGCTTTATGTTGCCGCCACTGCCTGCCCTCCTTCTAGACTCTACAAATATGCACTGAACGTACATAAAAAGCCCAGCTTTGGGTCTCTGAGCAGGCTTGTTATTAACTGTTATGTGGTATGATTTCGTACCCCCCAGGGCTCGGGGCAGTGTTTGCTGTGGTGCCGTGACTGAAAGGTAGTTCTTCCTGATCATAAACACAAGTCAAAATCATCTCCTGTGATCCAGCCTGCGGCTACCAGCTGCAGTCTACACTTTTACATTATGCATGATTCTCAGCTGCTCACACTGGAGCGGACGACACACTTCCTTTTGTGATCCCCAGCGTTACGCAGAGCGTTTCCGGGCTACCGCTTCTAATTAATGTTAATATAGAACTGCTCACATATTTATGTCTTAGCGTGTGCGTTATGAAGACGGCACAACGGTCCACTGATTCAGGCCTGATCAAACCAACTTATAACTGATTGGAAAACCGCGAGCTTTGGCATTGGCGTGAGTGGTTTTGGCAATGCAGCTTGCTGTCGTTAAGCACAAGAGAACCCGCCGAGTGGCTACTTTGTGGGGACTGCTGCTGCACAAACGTGTTGGCAGCACGTTTGATAAGCAGGGTGGTTGGATGGCTACACTGATTTGTTCCGTGGCCTGTGACCACTAGGACGAAAGCCCCACCTTGAACTGCACACATGTCAGCAGTCAGCAGTGACTGCTTGTCCTTTGTCTTTTAGGCTCCTCCCTCTCTGCCTTCCTTTCCGCTTACAGTGCTGCTCATTGCTCTGTCGGCTTAAATGTGCTCACCTTCCAAAGTCCAAAGGGTCGAACTGAGGGAGCAGGAAGAATGAGAGAGGGATTATGGGAGAGACAGTCCAAAGAAGGCTCATTGCGCTTGGGAAAGGGACTCACCTGGCCCTGCCCTCCACAAGAGCCCTGGACACACTGTCCGGGAATGGGCTTAGAGTAGTGTCTATGCTGGGTTGCCCCAGGGGCAGAAGATTTTCCCAGAACTGCCAAGCTGTGACAGAGAGTTACAGGCAGGGTCCTTCCCAGGTGCCCTGACATGGGATTAGAGGGGTGCAGGTTGAGGGCAAAGGCAGTGAGATGAAAGCAAGGGCACAGTAGCTGGAGTGAAAGTCACATGCAACTGCAGTCTGCAGCAGGAGTCTGAGGGGGATGGCTGCAAGAGGTGGCTGCAGTAACACGGGTAAATCATCTGGAGGAAGGTGGCATCTCAGCTCTTCCTTTGCCTATCTGGTGGCACAAACTGTGGATTTGTGCCTTTTCTCCTATAGTCCTCTGCTCATTTCTACCTTAAACCTCCCTTCAGTCGTAGCTCCGCATTCACTCATTCATTCACTCCAGAATTTGTTACTTGCTTACAGTGGACCAGGCTCTTTGTTGGTTGTGGGATAAAAAGAGAGAAGGGCCGGGACTGGGTCTACCTTTGAAGACGTGACATGCCTCTGGCAGTAGACCGCAACAGAAGGCAGAATCTATAAGACAATAATGACTTGTAGGGGCTCATCCATTCCCTGAATCCACAAATAGTTACTGTGACTCTCTCTGGACTGGGTGATCTTTAAAACAGTAGGGACTCAGTGCTATGTAAAATCCACGTGGCCTTTGCCTCTCTGGGTTTAGAGAAAGGGATAGGCGATGATCAGGGACCAGGAGTGTTATAGTAATTCACAGTGGGGAAGATCATATAGAGTGACAGGGTGATTCCCTGAAGTCTTGCTTGGCACAGTAGTACTGAAGCTGGAAAACACATAAGTAGGTAGCAGAAGCGGAGACCAAAGCCTTTCCCTCCTTGACTTTTCTTTTCCTCCCCCTTCCTCCCACTTTTCCTCCTCCTCCACTCTCCTTTCCTCTTTACTGCCAAAGCTGGGCTTCAACTTGAGGTCTTCCTGTGTCAGCCTCCCAGAATACTGGGATTACAGATGGGAGCCACTGTACCTGTCTCCTCCTCAACCCTGCTTGCCATCCTGACACGGGGCTTGTGTCACATATCTACCGCATACTTGTGACTGAGGTTGGATATCCTTCCCCAACTCTCATCTCCTCACAGTAGCCTCTGGAGGGTGGTGGAGAAGCACCCCTCTTTGTTCAGGGTATGCTGGGCAGCCAGAGAGAAATGGGGGTCCTGAGCTGAGTGTAGGGAAGGGGTTTGACTTCCAATAAAGGACTACATGGGACTACAAAATAAAAGGAAAGACTGCTTTGGTTTCCCCCACACCAGGATTTTAGAGGGTAGTAATAACCCAGGGACTTTTTTTGCTGGGAATTTTGCATGGAAGGGAATATATTCTTCATTGGCCCTGGGTCTCTAATGCTTTAAAAAAGTAATGTTAAAATCCTGAGTTGGACTTAATGAAAGCTCCTAGAAATTACTGTCCAAGATCAGAACTTACAGTAACTGGAACCTTACCAAGACTCTTGTGTGTAATTGCATAGTTCAGATGAGGAAACTGAGGCCAGGAGAGGGGAAGTGACTTGCCCATGTTCTAGGGCTGGTGAGCAGCAGGGTGGCAGCAGAGCCTGAACCATAGTGGGTGGCCTGGATATCACATGCTGAGTCAGCAAGACAAAATACCAGGCAGAGCAGCTGAGGAGAGAGTGGTCTTCACACTGAGGAGGAAGGGGTGGCTTCCAGAATTTTCTACCCCTGGGGCCATGAGAGGCAGTCCCTCAATGAACATCAGAATCAGGTGAGAAGAGTCATCTTTCCATTACACCTAGCTGAGACAGCACAACCTAAAAGGAAGAAAGGCTCATTTTGCCTCATGGCTTCAGTCCACAGTCAGTTGGCTGCCTGGCTTGTGGGCCAGTGGCAAGGCAGAGCATCATGGTGGAAAGTACATGGTGGAACAAAACTGCTTGCCTCAGGGAAGCCCAGAATCAGAAAGAGAGAGAGAGAGAGAGAGAGAGAGAGAGAGAGAGAGAGAGAGAGAGAGAGAGAGAGAGAGAGAGAGAGAGAAAAGGAGAGCAAGGGGCCAGGCTCCCAGGATGCCCTTCAAGGTCACGCCCCCAGTGACCTCACTTCCTCCCAGTGAGCACCACCTCTTAAAGGTTCTACCACCTCCTAATAGCACCACAGCCTGGAACCAAGCCTTTAACACATGTACCTTTGGTGGAACATTTTGGATCTAAAAGATAGCAGAGAGTTTTTAATGTGAAAAGGTAGATTCCTGCATTCCACTTATGGACTAAGTTGCCCTAACTTCCTTTTTTTTTTTTTTTTACTATTATTATTATTATTATTACTACTACTTTGTTTTTTGGTACTGGGAATTGAACTCATGACCTTGTGCTAGTTTTATTATTGTATCCTCAATTGTTAGAAGAGATCCTGGCATTTAACAAACACCTGGACAGATCAAACAAGTGAAAAAATTGTCATGAGTCACACTTTGCAATGATGTCTGCTCCTGATGGAGCACAGGCTCTCTCAATACAGCACTGCTTACAGTCTGCCTGCAATGAGCTCAGGTACAACATAGGTCCTGAAAAGCTTGGCTGAAGTAAGTCTCACAGGGAGTGAGTTCCACACAGTGAGGGGACACCCTCCTTCTGGATGTCTGGTCATCTAATCACGTCATTCAGCTTCAGTTTTCAAAAGGATCCTCCTCCACATGCGACATGCCAGGTATAAGACAGGACCTCCAGTTTCTGTTGAAGCTGAGGATTGCTGCCATCGCCTCATTACTCAATTTGAAGTCGAAGACCTGAAAGTTCTCAATGATGCAAGCTGCTGTCACAGACTTGAAGATCACTACTACCTTCCTCTGGATATGGAACCAGATCAGAACCCGGGCTGTGGTTTTTTTGTGCTTTGCAACAATCTCCTCAATCTTGGTGTCCTCTAGTAGTGAAGGGTCCTCAGCTTGGCCCAAGGTCTCTCTGGAGAGCCAGGGGGGCTGTAGGCAGTGACAGTGATGCCCTTGGAGTGGCAGTACTGGATCAGTTTCTCCTGGTTGAGGTATGGGTGACACTCTACCTGGTTAGTCACTGGTTTATATTTCAGACCAGGCTTGTTCAAGAGCTTTTCAATCTGTAAGTGGTTGAAGTTGGAGACACCAAGGGCTTTTACCAAACCCCCATCGACCAGCTCCTCCATGACCACCCATGCATCCAGGAATGTGACTTTACTGGGGAGGATATTGCCTTTATCCTCCCTGGGGATGAGTTTCTTCCCAGCCTGAAGTCTCTGTGGAAAGTGAATGAGGTAGACGTCCAGGTAGTCCAGGTTCAGGTCCTGCAGAGTCTTCCAGAAGGCCTCTTCACCAGGTTTCTCTCAAAGAACATGGACCACAACTTGTTAACAATGAAGAGGCCCTCTCACCTCGTGAGCTTCTCCTGAATCTTCTCTTGGATGGCTTCTCCCACCTCATTCTCGTTCTGATAGCTGTAGGCACAGTCCATGTGGTGATATCCTGCATGGATGGCTGCTTTCACGGCTTCTTTGACTTTGCCTGGGGGAGACTTCTAAGTGCCCAGGCCCACAATGGGCATCTTGGCTTTGGTGCTGAACTCCAGGAAGGTGGCCATGGTTGGTGCAGAAGTGCTTGTTGCCCTTTCTTCCTGATGTGATATATTTGGAGCTAGTCTCTTTTGGAGTTATGATGTTGTAATATAAGAAGGAATTGTGTTGTTGCTTAAGCTTCTGTGTACTTGTTGTCTTGAACACAGGACTGCTGTGGCTGGATTTGTTGAGGTGGGGATTCAGGTCAGCAGCAGCTGGCATAGGGCATGTTGGTGAGGCATAGTCAAATTTCTGAGATCTAGGTAACGAGCTGAGGCATTTCACAATTATGAAAGCAGAAAATCATCTACAAATGAATCAAAGATTCCCTCCCAGTCCTGCAAAGAATATTTGAAAATTACATTTTTTAACACAAATAACATCTGTTCTTTACTTACGTCCTGTCTCTTGCAGCCAGACATCTTCTACGTGTAAGTAACCACTGTAGGCATAGACACATAAGCGTCTCCACAGATACATATATACCGGCACAGAGCTGGAACAGAGATGTCAGTTATGGTGTGCTGATTCACAGGAATGTACTCCCTGCTTCAATTTTTTGTCTTGAACAGAGATTTTAAAAATAAAAATAAAATAGGAAGTTGCTTTCTTCTGCTAAGTTTTCAGTTATAAATTTAAATGTCCCTCTGGATGTTTGATGCAGAGGAACAATATCCTTCATAGCTTCCTGGATGCTACTCAGGTGGAGCTTGGGCAAAAACAAGTGACATTAATCATATTTTAAAATTCTCCTTTGACTGTCCCACCATCCTGAATATCCTTTGACCCCACATTGAAAGAAATTCATCTGCAGCCACCTTGAGGGTTTCTCTGGCGAATGCCCTGTCTTCACAGCCTGATTCTAGTGTCTTCTTTCCCCTCTCTGTCCAGCCCTCGCTGCCCATCCATCACCATGCAGCTCCATCTCCGTGCCCCCTCCCTCCCCACGGACCCTGGGAGCTTTGCACAGAGAAAGACTGATGAACTTCTGAAGCACACAGAGCACATTTGGGCCCTACCAGAGCTTCCTCTGAAGGCTGAAAGCTTGGAATTTGTCCAAGACAACTGCCAGAAGCTAGGCTAATGTCAGGGAAACATCATTTCTCATTTTTTCTGGCAGGGCTCTCTGCCAATGCTCTGCCCTTTGCCTCTTGGCTAGATGTTCATCTCTTAGCTGTCTTTGTTGTGGTCCCTAGCTGTAGAGGCCTCAAAACCTTTCAGTCGATTGGGGGAAGGATGACAAGATCTGCTGCCCACCACTACTGTGAGTTGCCAGGAAGTTCAGGTAGGTCCCACAATTGGGCAGCAGCTGCTGAGAAGGTGAGGCATAGCCTCCTAAGGTGAGAATACATGTGCTCCTCTGCCATCAAGGAACCCCAAAGGCTATCTGGCTTCTTCATTTAGCAGGATGACATAGCCTGAGGTAAAATATGAGAAACAGCAGAATCTAGTCAACCAAAACCCTGCCGACAGAATGGTGCTAGCAAAGACCCCGGCATAGAGGATATCCATATCCTAGCTGGTCCTGGGGTGAATGGCAGGTCCCCAAAGCTAGTAGTGTGTGGAACATGCATTCGCCTGAAAACAGGAAAGCTGTTGGTGCGTTGTGACAGCTGCTGGCTGTTTTCCAGCCCTGCAAGTCTCCCTGCAGCAGTGGATGAGATAGTAATGGGGAATTTGGAACTGATTGCTATGTAAAGAAGATAACCATGACATTTGCAGTCTACTGGAAACCTCAGTGAATTCTCACACTGCAAACTGGGTGGCACCAACCTGGAATGAGAAATTTCCTACATTATTTCATTCATAGAAGACATCTTTGCCCCATCAGCAGGATATTTCTTTGCAGGGGAAATAATGGAGAACCCTAAATTATATATTGCTGTGGATGACATTGTGTTCACCAGAATTCATATGTTGAAGCCCTAATCCCCAGTGTGGCAGTATTTGGAATAAGGAAGTAATTAAGGTGGAATGAAGTCTGAAGGGTGGAGCCTGATTTGGGCAGGATTCCTGTCTTTATCAGAGAAACGGAAAAGCTTTGTGCATTCTCTGTGTCATACGTGGACAGGGCAAAAGTAGGAAAACAGCCTCACCGAAAACAGAACTAACTGGTCCATTGATCTAGCATTTCACAGTCTCTGGAACTGTGAAAAATTATTTTCCATTGTTTAAGCTACCTAGTGTATGGCATTTTGCTGTGTTAGCTTCAGCTAAGACATAGGACTATTGGACCCATTCATTTGATATTTGGAGACACATCCCGTATTTTCAGAAGAAAGATCTCTCCAGAGGAATTTCCTCTGAGAGATGTGGTTTTAGCCTATCCTTTCCTCTATTCAGTTCATTTACATGTCTAGATTCCTGTATATCATGCGCTGGAAATATGGATGCATGAGAGCTGTGTGTGTTTTATCCACACATGAATTGTGCTTCATGTTTGCTCATTTTCAGTGCCAGTTGTGAGCATGAGATTTACAAAGCGTTTTTGCTGGCCTCTGGGATTGGATGGCAGATAATGTAAGCATCATCTTCAGTAGGTAAAGCATTTTATCTCAGTAGAGTTACTAGCATAGTATTGGCTTGGAAATGTAGTTGCTTTAAATCTGCAGTTGCACATAAGAATGAGAAAATTGGGATTGTTTCCCTATACACCTGCTTCCCCAGAGATGGAATCAGCAACTGCATATTATTTTTTCCATTCCTCTGGCAGGTCCAAGGATTAGATAGCCGTTCCTGTACCATCTTTCCAGTCCTCAAGCCACCTGCCTTTTTGCCACATTTCACAATTTCACCACTACTGTTAGAAGCAGTGTTTGTGGTTAGCTTAGGTGTCCCCAGTTCAGGGAATGCTGTGGCAGGAGGATGATTTTCTTTGTGTTAATATGCCAGGAGCATTGTAAACCCTCAATCAACGTGTTAGATCAGACCGAACACAAATATACACCACAGATGTTTGCATTTACACAGTGCATTTATTTTCCACGTGATTTCCCAATTTATTATTTTTGTGTGTTCTGATTTCCAGCACCTTTGACTAGCATGATCAGGGGGCTGTTCTTTCAATAATGAAAGACTTCATCTAAAGGAGTGAATAGATTTTATTACAAAAGCCACTAACCATGAGAATCCATGGAAGAGTGGAAAATTTCCTACACATAGGACAATTATTCTGTTCTTTCTCCAAAGGATATAGATAAGTTTAATCATTATAGAGCACTTTACCTGCTGCAGCTGGGAGTGACTGGAATGCATCACCCCACACTCAATTTGTAATCACCTGGAAAAGCAAAAGGTACTGTAGAATAATCAGGTTGGCTACACATGGAGTAGCACACATCAGAGTACGTGAATTTTTTCCTAAAGAGGAACTGAATGAGTCAAGGTATGTGTGTGTGTGTGTGTGTGTGTGTGTGTGTGTGTGTGTAGTACTTCTGGGCTTCTCAAGCCTCTCTACATCAGGCTTGGATGATGTCAGCTGAGTTTGCTACAATTATGTACATGGAGCTTTAATAATTTCATGCCAGCCTGGATAGAAGTGCGTGTGATGGGACTTCACAGAGGTCAGTCCTACAGGTGAATTTTGTACTGTATGACAGTCCTTGCAGGGAGATGATCAAACTCAGTGGCAACTCTCATTTTAAGACACCTTCTCACAGTATCCTGACTTCTGTATGAATCTGTCCCAGCATCAGTGAATTACTGTGTGTGGCAGCCATAGTTTGTATATCTCTAAAAATGGTGGTATGTTGCTTAGGGCTCACGAAAGGAACTGATTTAATATTAAAATATGTGCATGATTACATACCGCATTTACAAAGAGGGTTACAATGGTTGCCTGTGGAATCGGGTAAAAGAATGCAAGTTGGCTGTCAGCGTACTGGAAAACTGGAGGATCTAGTTGAAGCTCAAAGGCCTGGCGCTCTGCAGAGTCTTGCACAATTTCACATCAGAAAGCTGAAGGGCTGTGTGGGAAGGCTGAAAAGTCTGCACCAGCAGCCTGAAGAAACTGGAGACCAATGATCAAAGCTCCGCTGAAGAAGACAAGGTGTCCTTCTTCTTTTCCTTTTTATTCTATGCATGCTTTAAGCCTACTGGTTGATGCTGTCCACTTCTGGGGTGGGTCTTCCCTCCTCAGTTTATAGCCTGCATGTCAACTAGCCATAGACACACCTGGAGCTTTACTAATTTACAAGTCAATTAATCACCTCAGGTGGGAAGGGGCAGTAGACTAGATTTTATCGCTTTGCAGATATGAAGTTGATACTTGGATTTTGCAGATCTGGAAACAGATATATTCTGTGTATTAGTCAGTTTCCCATTATACTAAAATACCTGAGGCCATTCACTTACAAAGGAAAGAGGCTTTTTTAGCTCACAGTTTTGGAAGTTTAGGCCTAAGATCTGGTGGGCCCATTGCTTTGGGTCTCAGGCAGGTGCAGCAAAGCATGACAGAAACATGTGTAAGAACAACAGCTCACCTCATGATCCAAGAAGCAGAGAGAAGGAGTGGATTGGGTGGCCCCCAAATACCTAAGAATGAGGATCCACTTTCTAAAGGCTCATATCCTCTTCCAACATCCCCATTTATATGTTGGCTTTGGTGGTATAGTGGCCAGCATAGCTGCCTTCCAATACTGTCTCCCTGGGGACCATCCCTTTACATATGGAACTTTGGGGAACACTCATCCAACCGTAGCACTCTGTTTGATGGCAACTTTCCCCCTTCAAAAGTCCCATTTAGATCTTGTGTCAAAAACACCAAATTTTACCTGCAGTTCCTCGTGACATCATTTGGAGGTGTGCAAATTGTTGGCCCCAGCAAGAAATTGTTAGAAAGCCTCTGCACTGCTTGAAAGGTACAAAATATTAATTCCAGGGCACAGCTGACATTTACGGAGGTGAGCCTGGGTAAAACGCAGACGTTCACTGCTTATTGGCACGAGGAGCACATTGGAGAGGACGGCAGCAATCCTTGTGCGAGAGTCAGCTTCTTTATCAGGGAGAGTCAGTGTGCTGTACATGTGCTGTTATTAAATTACGGTGGGCCTGCTATGAAGATGAGTAACTGAGGCTTATAAATGCTAAGATGTGTAAGATCACTCAAGGAGTAGGTGGCATGCCTGGGCCCCAAATTTGGGTTGGACTGAACTAAAAGCCCATTTTTAACCTTTCCCCTCTCAATTTTCATCATCTTAAAATAAACAAGGCTAGAAACTAGGTTTATAGCCTTTCACCACTCTTGTAATGCTTGAACAACAAATATATGCACATAGTACTTTTCTTCCAGTAGTTACTAAGTGAGTGTTTATTTTAGTTTGTGATGTATATCTTCCAATATTTCATCCTAAAATTTTCAAATATACAGAAAAGTTGAAAGACTCCTATAGTGAGTACCACCAAATTCTACAATGAATATTTTGCTTTATTTACTGAATCACATTTATCTTCAACTACCCATCTCCCTGTCCACCCATGAATCCACCTTGGTTTTTTGGGTGCATTTCTGGGAACGTTACAAAGATTTAATATGTTTTAAAATTTATTTTCAAATTTTAGTTTTTATTAGTACATGTTTGTTGTACGTAATGATTACACTCTTTGTGGGGAATTGGTATAGTGTATGCCCATAAGACCTTAATTATTTTATGTCCCCTTCCCTCCCATCTGCTCTCCGGCTCTCGGTCCTCTTACCAAATGTTTTTGGTGAAGGCGCTAAGAAAAGGTTTCTTACTGCTAATAATGTAAGTTTTAGAATCATCTTTTTATTACCTGTCTCTCACTTTAGTAGAGTGCTAACCAAGAACATGACCAGTAAAATTTTTACTTCAGTAGGTTTTCTTTATTGCAAAGCACAGATCAATTTGTGTAGCCTAGATACAAAAGAAAAGTTACATTTTCTGCTTGCAGGAAACTGCTCTTCATACTTATTAATTGGCTTTCATTTATTACATTATTCAAATCCTCTTATTATTGGTTTTACTCTACTTGGTTTGTAAAATTCTGAAATTTATTAAAATCTTTTTATTTTATTTTATTTTATTTTTACAAAAATTGTCTTTGCACTTGCGTGAAGTATATCTCTGCTGTTTGGAGTATTTTTCTCCACCATTGATGTTATAGATTTTCTGAAATACTACCATTTTCTCTCTAGTGCAGCTACAGTCTGAAATATTCATTGCTCACTGGCATTTCCTTTCCCTTCATCCTTTCTCTTGAGCTATCTGATGTGAGTCAATTGGCATTTAGTTAAATGTTCCCAATTATTGCTGGCTAGGAGCATTGATGGTATATATCATTAGCCCTTGCAGATATGAAAATGTCATCCCTTTGCCCTGAGAGCTGAGGGGCAGCATGGCCTGACTGCTTCACCTCACCATCACCATCTTTTTCCACAGAATTTTCATCTTCTTGCTTCTTTGCTGTGGGTAATGAACTCTTGGTTGTTTTAATCATTAATGTGGTTCTCAGCCATGATCATCTTTTTGAATTCAATTGAATTTTTAAAGAAAGACATAAAGTGTTTTAGTCAGCTTGGACTGCTGTAAAAATACCACAGACCAAGTGGTTTAACCAACAGAAATTTATTTTCTTACTATCTGGAAGCCCAAGCTCAAAATATCAGCATAGTTGGTAGTTAGTGATGACCTCTTGTCTGCAAAGCAAGTGGGTGAGCAAGCTCTCTGGTATCTCTTCTTATCAGTACACTCACTATTCCCATTGTGAAGACTCTGTAGATATAATCATCTCCAAAGTCCCTGTGACGGTTTGGAGGATATTGAAAGGAGAAACAATATAATACAGCACACAAATTTTATATGATTATTTATAATAGTCACCCAAAGAATGATATACAAGAGAGTGCAGGAAATCTGTCCACACCCTAGAGACCAGGAATTTAGCTGAGGGCCTGGGTCCCGTGATAATGTCCTACATGAATCCAGCTGAATATCTAGAGCCCATAACAATGCCTCCCACAAATCCATCTGGAGGCCCAGAGCCCACAAGAACATCTCATGCAGGCTTGTTTCACAGATCTACACTGGGAGGGCCCAAAGGTTAGTGGTGGAATCTAGGAAGTCTGTGCCAGCAGGATGAAGGATCTGTGCTAGCAGGCTGAAGGATCTGCACTGGAGCCAGGAAGCGATGCTCAGAAGAACCAGAGCTCCCTTGAAAGGCACCACAGTTCCTGAACTCCTCTGATGATCAGGAAAGCCAGGTTCCTATCAGGAAAGCCAACATGACAAGCTTCTCCAGGAGATGGGCAGTGCACCACCTTCCCCTCTGGAGCCAGGAAGTGATGTTCAAAGTGAGTACCAAAGCTCTCCCAAAGTGATTGGAAGCTATTCTCAGTGCCAACAAGGTTCTGAGCTCCTTGGAGGATGAAAACAGCCAAGTTCATCAGGAAAGCCAGCATGACAAGTTCCACCAACAGAACCAATAGCTCCTTACAGCTTCTACCAGCTCCCAACAGCATTTCTCAGCTCCCAACAGCCTTTTTTTCTTCTTCTCCAGGGTAATAGTCTCCAGGTGGGCCTCCCACACCCAGCACCACCCTTACTCAGTTCAGCTGGGGGTTATAAGTTGACCACCAGTTGTCAATCCACTACAGTCCCCATTTTCAAATATTATCACATTGGAGGTTCTGACTTTATTTTTTTTCTGGGGAGTGTACACAGTTCAGTTCATAGCATCAGGATTTTTTTTCCTCTTAAACCAGAATGTGTTTGGGTGTCTTACTTCAATGCTCTCCTCAGAGGTTCTCATTAGTTCTTTGTTAAAAGTTATCTTCCAGGTCTTCCCTGACTTGCTCTCTAATGGGAGCCTCCTTATTCAGGTGTTCCACAGCCTGGCCTTTCCCCCTGGCATTCTATGTCCCGTTTCTAGGGTACTGAGTCCTCTTAACTAGTAATAAGATCATATGTTTTAACCTGACCACTTGGGTTGTTTATTCAAGATGCTCTGGTCAGCAGCAAGTCAGTGAACCCAAAATAATAAACCTGAATGTTGCCATGTGCCCCTGAGAGAGATGTGAATGACAGTCCACCTGGCCATGGACTTGGCACAAATTACTCGGCTCCCCTGGGACCCACAGAAATGGGCAGGACCTTTTGGAGCCACTTGTGCTACGGGTGTGTAGATGAAGAACTTCCCTGGTAACAATCACAGGCTCTGACACTTAAGGTCCTCAGCAAGTTAGGCCCCAAGTTACTCTACATCCTTATATTTAGCCACAGGCACCTTAGCTCTCCTTCAACTCAAAGGAGAAGAGAGTCGAAATCTTGTCTCTCTTTCAGAAGTGCTTCGAGAAACCATGGGCTCAGGTGCACTCACTGGACAGTCCCAGTTGATTAGCGTGATTGGTCCAAAGAATTGAGTTAGAGGGGGGAATCTGAAATATGCCATCTTCCACTGTCTTCACAAGGTCATGCTCTTAGTGTAATGAACATTCTGTTGTAAGTAGGATAATTTCTGTGTGAGTGTGTTTTTGTTATACTTCTATTAGGTTTGGTGAGGAGATGCTGTACTTCCTATCCATAAAGTTAGGAGAAATATTCAATTGAGATGAGGCAGATATACTTTCATGGCATAAAGAATCAAGGATTTGTGCACTATTATGTCTTGAAGGATTTGGGGATATAGAGGATCTCTAATGAAAAAAAGCAGAGGAGAACACTGAGCATACGTCTAAGAATCAGTTAGTGAGCCTTTTAGAAAATACTTGAGGTTTCAGGTGTATTTTTAGACAAAGGAGGAACGAAGTGTGGGAGCTACAAGCAGTCAGAGGTTGGCTCAGGAAATCTGGGGCTGGATAGAGTGGTCTGGGTAGTGCCAGTCTTGAGAAACATGGGAGATGCAGGAAATGGCTTCTTTCAGGGAGGTGGGGCCAGGGCTGGGCTAGGGGTGCCAACCGGAAGGACCAGCATCCCTCCTAATGTGATGGGCAGCTAGCATATGCTCAAAGGAGCCTGGTGCAGGTGATAAGTGGGGCTAAAATCCTGGGAAGGAGTAGCTTTTATAATTTTGTTCCTTTGGAGGGTACCATTGTGTAATTCTCACAAATATGAGTGACCTACTACTGACCTCTGGCAGTGACCTACTACTGTAGTATGGGGTGGAATAAGATGGTAGACATAGAAGTGATTTGTGGCATCAACTGCAGTACTTAGGTAGAGTTATGTAATGAGATTTGTCACACTGCATGATCTTGTTCAGAATTAGGTGATAAACTGAGAGAATAACCTTGCAATCTGTGCTATATGTACACAGCTTCACTGACACACCCTGTTCTAGTGTATAGATGATAGTGACAGTAACTCTGGAAATACTTCTTGAATGAGCCTATGCATAAAGACATAAATGAATACTGGCAAAAAGCAAATTCTACATGCAGTGCTTCTTCCTCTGGTCACTTAATTGTGCCAAAGTACAATTATAGCCTCATGTTCCCAGTGTGGGAGGAGGCTTTGAGTAGTCCATGCAGCAAAGGCCAGGAGGCCAGAAGGTAATGTTAGAGCAATGAACCTTGTGAGTTTTTTTTTTGTTTGTTTTTTTAAATGGGGGGCATTTTCTATTTGAGAATGGAAAACACAAATTTCTCACTTTTGGTTAGCAATTTATACTCTGACTAGCTAACGAAAGAAACAAAGGAAGAAAAAAAGATAAATTGTGAATCAGAATAATGCCTTGCCTATCTCTGCAGTTTCCAAATGTGCTGTAATTGAGTTGAAGGAATTACTGAGAGCAGATGCTAAGCAATACCCTATACATACCCTACGGTGAGAAAAATGACAGACTTAGCTCTTCTTGCCCCAAATCCATTTAAATTTTAAATTGCCTTAATGGTTGCATATTTTTTATGCACTCTAATGGAAGTTTACAGAAACAGCCAGTGGAAAACAGTAGGTTTTGAAAAGGGCTTCAGGGTTTCAGTGGGTGACAACAGTAGCCACACCTACTTCTAGTGACTATCCAACCGGGATGGTGCTGTTCACCACATTTCTTTTAATAGGGAAATGTTATCACTTACATAGCTCATCATTACTTACATTCTAATCACCCTCTAGTGATGAAGTCAGAATGGGAGCATTTTTCATTAGACGGTTCACCATGGCAACTCGAGTTGGGGATGGTCCTTTGCTAGCTGTGCCACTGGGCCTGGAAGGGGCTTTTTTCTTGGCTATCATTGACCTCCTGCCAGGATATTTATCTTCTATATGCACTTGGTGGCAAATGGTAGTGGAAAGTTCCAACAAATTCTCGTTTGGGAAAAAGAAAAGATAGTTTGTCTCTACACGTTGGAAGTGTAATTAGATGCTGATAGACCAATACAAGGCTAGAAAGCAGGGTGTTCATGAGAAGCGGTACCATCTAGCCCCTGGAAGATAAATGGAATGTATCACTGGTGACCCCATCTGAGCTTTGGTTAGCACAGCCATTCTTAGATGCCATATCTTTCGATATTTGACAAGGGTCCTGGATTTTGAACCAGTTGTCAGGAACGACTGAACTTGTTAGTAAGAAATCTGGTTGCGTTACATTTGATGACAGCTACAACAAAAGCAAGGAGGTTTTCAGTATTTCATGGGACCAGAATAATTTAATACGTTTCACGTTTCAGAGGAAATAGACAAAGCCTGAAGAACAAATGAATACTGATACATACATAGGTCTCAGGACTAATGTGGTTCCCTCATTTCTGCATTCATTTGGTACTTAGTTATTCAACAAAGAATGACTATCCAGAGCTGGGTTCTACAGAATATTAAAATAACCATCTGTGTCTTTTGGTTGCGGACAGTTTTTTTCTATCATCTATTGTAAAACTTACCTTATTCTACAGGTGAGTTTTTAATACAGGGAGCGAGAAGAGGATAGTGAGAAATGAGGGGGAAAAAACCTTATAGAAGAGATAGGAGCAAGTGGAGTTCAAAAGCAGTTATTTTATAAAATATTACAGAGGAATCAGTCCTAAAACAACTGCTCTTTATTTTTAGTTATAGATGTATAAACACAAAGCTTAAATACCACAAATATTGAAAAAAGTAAAAGTCTTTCATGTTACTATCCATTATAATAGCTTCATGTAGAACCATGAAACCTTTTGATGTATACCTGACTGTGTAGACTTTTTCCAAAAATTTTTATGACAATGGAATTTATACTACACATGGTCTATGACCAGCTTTTCAGTTAGCAAAATAGTATTGGCAAGACATAGGTGGTAACAGCTACTGTTTGGAAGATAGAGACGTGATCCAGGGGGTGTGGGTCAAAGGGGTTGAGGGGAGGTCTCCTGATTGGCTCAGGACCTGGCTGTCAGAAGAAAGGCCACTTGCCAGAGAGCTGGATAGTTGGCTAAGGGCTGTGAACTGAGCAAGGCTTTGTGTGTAGTAAAGCAGAAGCCACTTGATTAGATTTACATTTTAGTTTAATTGACAAGACCAGTGGGGAGTAGTACTAGTCTATGAAACTAGGGGGGCTTGAGCAGGTTGACTCTCTTTACAAACAGGCACAGGGGAAGAAACTGTGTGGGAAGTTAGGGGACGACTGCACAGTGGCCGCACCATCCCACGCAAGGTGAGAAAGGAAGAAGGACCATGTGAGGGAAATGCCAGTCCAGCCAAATTCGTTTTTCTTACTTTCCAACAAAGTTTCCTCTTTGTTTTGTTTTTCCTAGGTCTACTTGGCATAGCCTTTGGACTTCAGCTAAGATGACCCTGACACAGAAATGGCCCATGCCCCTCTGGCCTTTCCTCGTCTCTCTATGCTTCTGTCTGAGTCAGTAGAAGAAATGACAGTGCAGGTTTATGTGTTCTTTGAAATGAATACTTGATTTTCTTTTGCTGGTTTAGAAATGGCTGAGGAAAATGACTTTATCGTGCAGTAGGGTGATTGTCCCAAGCAGTGCAGAAATGTTCCTGTTTTGTTCTTAAAGCCTGATTCTAGATTAAGTTTTCTCTTCATCTGGATTGCAAACAAAAGTGTATGGCTGACATGTATCAGAGGATTTTGCTAAACCGTTGTCAAAAAAGCAACAAGGATCCTGGTTTATTTTGATTCTGTTAGAAGGTCTTTGTAATTGAGTTAGTGAGAGATGCACTTATGTAGTGTATTTAGAGTAAAATAGGCATTTGCAGTGGCATAAGGAGAAGTAATGTAAGATACAATTTGTACCAATTATTGTTGTGACATGCAACTGAATGCTGTTTCAGATATTCTGTTTATCGTATTTCACCCGTGATTAATTTAGTTTTTTATCTTGTCAGTACAAAACCTATGCAATACAAAATGTACCTACAAGATTTCTGCTACATATTTAAACAAAATATTCCTACACTTTTGTATCTATGTTTTACAAAATGTAATGAAGCTAAAATATTGAGGAAAAACAATCTTCAGTTATATTGTGCATGAGGCCTTGAGTGAAAAATTTCTTTTTACCTATGTCAACTTTGATTATACCATGAGTCATTAAGTGAACTACTCAGCTATTGAACTAAGTGATCACTGCTTATCATGATCCTTAATCTGCACATCAAACACTTTGAGACTGATATTATTCTGATTCGCACTTCGCAGTTTGTTTCATGTGAACCAATGGCTTCCACTAAAGCAACACAGAAAGTGGGGAATTGAAAAATTTACAGGTAATTTGGTTTTTCATAGCACCTTCTATGTTCTTGCTCACTTGTGAATGTTCTCCCAAAACCTGGTCTGCTTGAAAGTGGGATTTTAAATTTGTGACTTCTGTTTGTCTCCTCCTGGCTCACACTCTAGGTAACCTTATGTTCTATGCAGATTATTTTGCCAGGTTCTTGGCTAACACATACCTCTGTGCTGAGTTGTCAAGTGCCCAGAGCCAGTAGCTCACCAACCCTTGAGTTTGTTCACGGACTGTTTAGTGGCCATGCCAACCCATTGCACACCCTCCAAACTGAACATGTCACACCCTCCTGAGCCTGCTGTTCCAGTGCTCCTGGATCAGGAAGCCCACTGGATTCTGCTAGATTCCTCAAGCAAATACCTAGTTAGTCTTTACTGCTCTCTGTCACTTTCTAGTTTTAATCAGTACCAACTTCTATCAATTCCGCTTCTGAAGTAGTTAAACATCTTCTAACATCTATCCCTCTTCGCATTCCCTCACCCTTCCATCCTGTGGCTCTGGCTTACTGCCAGACTCTTGAAAATCTTTAAGGTTTTAAGTCGTATTTATTTTAATGTACTCTTGTTGCTCAGCTCTTTTCTTTAGAATTCCTTATTTTCTTTAGTAAGCTTTGCTCTTCTTTTTTGCTGACTTGGCTTTCCTCTTGCATCTTGCTTTTTGGTTTTCTGTTATTCTTTTTTGAGAATCCCTGTTTGATTGCCTGCCTGGTTCACCTTTGCTTGCCTCAGGTGAATGAATAGTAGCCCTACAGTAGCGTTATGGGGATGGGCTTCCCTTTGCTTTTTGAGGACCCGTGTTTCTCCTGGTAGTAATACCCTGCTTGTGTCTCATGTCCCTGCCTCTTCATTCATTAATACTCAATGATCAACAACTATTGATGATTCATCATTCATGAGTGAGCAACAACTATCTGCTAGATACTCCTAGGATTCAGAAAGTGAACAGAATAGAACAAATTGCCGCTACAGCAGGTCCAGGTTGGAGTGGGGACAAGAGTCGCCACCATTCTCTAAATATTACTTCTGAGGCTGCCCAGAGCCTGTCTATTTTATTTTTTTTTATTTTTTTATTTTTATTTTTTTTTAATTTTAAAGATAAAAGGAGGGAAACATTAACAGACATACAACATTTTACAACATATCACAAGCACAATACAGACAATACAGAGTTACAAACAAAGTGGTAGGGAATTAACAATGGTGGTTGTATTACATATTGATATCTTCAAAGTGGCTTCTCATGAAAACAGATATAAACATGCAATACTGGTCAACCAAAGACTCATTGACAGTTTCTTTCAGCATAGAAATAGAAGACAGAAGAACAACCATGTTATCTATCCTGTATATACATACATACAGAATTTCTCATTCGTTCCCTTCTCTTTTCCCACATCCCAGAAGCCCTTTACTCTTCAGTGGTTTCCTATCATTTCACAGTGTCTATCATACCTCCGAGTTTAAATTAACTCTTTCAAGTTTTACACTAGTGACACAATGCGGTGCTTGCACATGTATGTTTGATTTATTTCACTTATGAGTATGGTTTCTAGTTGTGACCATTTAAATATAAAGGCCTCGAGTTTATCTTTCTTTACAGCTGAGTAATATTCCATTATATAAAAGTACCATAATTTTCTTATCCAATCCTCGGTGGATGGACATTTGGGTTGCTTCCACATTTTAGCAATTACAAATTGTGCTGCTATGAACATAGGTGCACATATATCACTGTGATATGATGTTTTTAGATCTTCTGGGAAAATACTCAGCAGGGGGATAGCTGGGTTGAATGGGACCTCTAAACCTAGTTTTCGGAGGAATTTCCAAACTGATTTCCACAGTGGTTTCACCAGTCAAGCCTGTCTATTTTAGAACCTTGGCTGGGAGTTTAAAACATCACTTGGTCTCCTTTGGGGTTTGATTTTCTCTATAAAATTTATCTTATTTGCATCCCATATTTTAGGAATTTATTGTTATTATTATTTATTTTATTTTAAAGAGAATAAAAAAGAACAATATCCAAATAACAACACCATAGTCAAAAGTACAGTAGGCACTCACTCATCCTTCTTGAACTAAGTCTCTGAAATACCCTTCAAGAGCTTACTCCTGTCCTCTAATCCATTCATCCTATCGAGTGGTCTTTATGGAATATTAAATTGATCATATCACTTGCCCCCTTTAAATTCTTCAGAAGTTTCCTAGTTCCCTCAGAACTAAGTGAAAAATTCTTAACACGGTCTTCGAAACGCAGATGACCATGGCCTCTGTAGACTTCATCTAACGCAACCTCTCCACAGTCTCCTCACCTAACCTGAATTCTCTTACTTGCTGAAATATGTCATCATTTTTCCACAATAAAATTGAAAGTGTTTCAGCTGCCTGGAAAATATCCCCCTACCTACCCCTAACCTTTTTAACTGAAGTTTCAGATTAAAATTTTCTTATTTCAGAGAATTTGGCCAGACCTTTCATGTTAAGTCAGATCTCCTTTAATTTTAGTAATCTGTTGAACTGTTGTGCTTATTTGTTTAATTAGGCCTATCTTCTCTGTGTCATATATAGAGAAGAAAGTTGACATTACAAGTTTTCCTGGAATATTAGAAATGGTAAGTAAACGTGGGTGACTGACTGAATGGCATCTATATCTCCATGTTTTGGGTTTGTAGACCAGGTGAATTGCAGTCAGGGATGCTCAGGAATGTCCTCTTGCTGTGCTGTTTAATATGGTACCCAGTAATGACATTGGCTATTGAACACCTGAAACTTGGCCAGTGCAACTGAAAAACTAGATTTTAAAATTAATTTTAATTAATTGATATTTAATTGGCTAGAGGTTACCATACAGGATAGCTATTTCCACCTCCTGAATCACATTTCTAAGTCAGCATGATATTGGGAGATAATTCTTCCTGGGTTTCCCTACTTCCCATAAGCACAGATAATGAACATTCTTTGTTCTGAATTGCAGTTTCAGGGATGCTTGTGTTGGAGAATAGAGATAGTGTCACCTTGTGCAGTAAAGGGCATGTATTAGGCCTATCTGCCCATTAAAAATTGCCGGTTTGTGAAGCTCAGGCTTTCTCTCAAATTACACAACCCACGAGATATGCAGGTGTCACCCAGCCTTCATCACAAGCCTCTGGAGGAATTGGAGGCTGGGGGAACTGACTTAGAATGTCAGCAGTCTGACTTCTGCTATTGCTATGAATAATAAACTCTTTTGTATCTTACCTAGAAGTTTTGTGTTTTCTATCAGCATCCACAAAACTGTGGCAGCTTTGATAGCTGCTTTGTTAGCTGCTTTGTTAGCTTCTAATGGGGTAAAATCTCATACTCACACAGTTCATAGTTCTTGACACATAGGTAAAATTTAAGCTCCCAAATATTCTAAATATTCTATTCAGGGTGGTTATCAAGTTTGTTTCCAGGAAGTTCTTTTCCTTCTCCTTCTTAAACTATCAAGGAACACTTTGCTCCTGTTAGTGTTCTGAACTCAATCTTTGCTTTGTATAAAAAGAGAATGACAAGTTAGGAGAACTCCAGTCTAGAATAACAGAATACCTTTAAATTCCATGTAATGACTAGAAAGATGTATTCTCTAAATTCTCCGCAATTTTCACAGTCTTGCATTAGGTGCAGACCACTGGACCTCTATTGAAACGTGTCATGCCTTCTCTTCTCGTATTTATCAACACAAATAAGTTCTGGAGATCTATTTTTTAAATTAGAATATATCACGTTATTTGCAGAATCACAATGACTAAGATAGTTTCCTAAGAAACAAAGGGGGATTTTCCTTGTTAACATTCTATTATGCCTAAAAGAAATATTTTCTCCCCACACAAGATTTTCAACTCAAATGGATTGAGTAAATATTTATTGAGGACTTTACTGATAATTGCTTTGTGGGAGGACATCTAAAAATGATTGCCCTTTTGAAACAATGTAGTCAATGAAATTTTAATAAGACAAAGCTGTGATAAGTTCTAAAATCTTGTCATGGCAGATACTAGTCTTGACAGTTTGCTCTTTGGGATTCTGGAATCAATGTAGCTGAGGCTGTTGTATTTGTCAAACACGTCAGAGTCCTTAGTGTTGCTTATTACAAAATATGATGGAATATATTTTCCAGAAAGCAGCCACAATAATATTTCTGAGCTCAGGTGTTCTTTTGGAACCTTGCTATTCCTGTCAAGAGTTGGAATCTCCTTCTGCTTCCCTTGAAGCTGGAGAGGGCTATGTGACTATCTCAAAAAATAGAATGTGGTGGAAATGATGCCATGCAGATTGGAACCAGGTGAGACTTACCTTGGGGACACCACATGAAGAAGTGCTAAGGAACTCAAATACATACTTGTTTAGTAAAATTTTTAAAAATAAAAGTTAAAGCAAAAAACTCATGGTCAATAAATATCAAAAACTTAAATAAATATAGACATGACTTTTGAGTTTAGGTTATCCAGTGCCATAGGACATGACCTATACTTAGTTTCTGCTCTGTCTCCCTCTCAGCATGTCCACCCTTGGAAACCAGACACCATTTCTGAAGAAGACTAGGACACTAGAGAAGCAATGAATTGCTCCTATTGGTGGTCCCAGCCAATATCTTGCTAAGCATCATCTACAAGCCCCGTAAGTGAATAAGCTTCCAGGTGACCCCATCCCCAGCTTTTGAGTCTTGCTGCTGTAGCTCCAGCAGAGATAAACTGTGAGCAGAGATAAACAGTCCTCACGATGACCACCTGTCTGAATTGATGACCGGAGGATCTATGAATATAATCATGGTAGTTTTACAGCATAAACTTTTGGGATCATTTGTTAGATAGCCATACCAACTGAAAGGCAGAATGCATAAAATTATGTTAGCACGTGAGCTGCTTTATTTACCTCTTGGACACACTGGGTCTTATTTCCTCAGACACTGGAGTGTACTTTGGACAAAAGAGATCTGGAAATGCAGTTCAGGAAAACAGCCTGGGCTCACATGACCTAACTTCTGTAAGTCCTTAACTTCCTCTTACACTGTTCCTAAGAGAAGGTTTGGTTATGGTTTGTTGTAACCGTGTACATATCATTGTTATGGGTTGAATTTTGCCCCCTAAAAAAGTTATGTTGAAGTTATAACCCTCCATTACTTAGAATATGACCTTATTTGGAAATAGGGTTCAGAAGTAATTAGTTAAAATGAGGTTGTTCTGGACCATGGAGGGTCCCTAATCCAGCATGAATGATGTTTGCAGGAGAAAATAGCCAAGAAAGACAGACACAAAAGGAGAAGTTCAAGTGAAGAGTCTGGCTTCATTTCAGAAAAATCCTAGTTGTTTTTGGAATAAGGAAGCTACTTTCATCTACTACCTTTGTTTGCAGAGTTTGATGAGGCTGAACACAAGCCAGGCACTGTGGGCTTTGGATCCTGATTGTCTTTGGCTTGAGAAATCTAATAGAGATATTAAGATAGCATCAGTTTGAGAAAATATATGGAAATTTTCATTGCTATTCACACTGCCTTTCATGCCTATACCAAAAACCTATTTTTTTGTGTTTCATAGGATGTTTTTTCTTTTTCCTGAAGGGACACAAATCATATTTAGATAATATTTCTCTAATGAACTTTATTTACTATTGGTCTTCATTTTCCCCCAGTGAAATAAAGCATTGATCTAAAAGTAAAAGTAAAGTAACATTCACAAAGCACTAGGCGAGGATATTTTCCCAATGGGAATTTAGCCTCCAGATTTCTGTTTTATAGTTCTCAGCAGTTTTGGTGTTTCCAATGTGAGTCAGAGGACATGGACTGTACCACAGTGCTCATATTTAAGAAACAATATTTTACATTCCTGTGGCTGTCAGGACTGTTGATATTCTATTAGTCTTTATGTTAGAAACCTTGGGAACCTAGAGGAGAAAAAGGATTCTTTACAAGGACATAAGAAAGCATTAGAACTATTATATATCACAGCTTTCTTTGCTTTCTACGCTCCCATGGAAGAAATATCTAAGTTAGTAGTAAGGGGTAGGAACTCAATGCTTTTTGGACTCATTATATTAGAAATAAGTAAATTCACTGAAATGGTCAGTTAAAAGGTATCAGTTGGGTTTCCAACATTCATAATTTTTAATTTTGTCTATGAGCAATAGAAGTCTGGATCAGTAAATCATAAATGTGTCATCCCTTTCCCCCAGAGCTTACACCTGGGTGACAGGTAAGAAAAGAGCCAATGGAGACTTTCCTACATAAGCAGTGGACACTCCATAAAGGAGGGAGCTAGAAAAATCTCTTCTGTGATGTAAAGGGGAGGGAGGCAGCTGCCCTCCTTCCTTCTTGAAAGACTTCTAACACTCTCCCTGTCCATGGAGAGAGAATCTTCCCAGGTACCCGGTAGCCCCAGGAAGATCCAACTTCCAGGAGCTAAACTAGGTCCTTATCTGGGAAGTGATCTTTTGACTCTTGGGGTATAAGAGAAGTTTTAGTTCCTTTGCAGATTAGAGCAATTAAGTAACCAAATGACTGCAGCTTTGATTCTCATGGCACATGAAGAATCTCAAGAGGCTCTGGCCTTTGCCTGAACACTAGAATTGTTACTTCCTCCTGGAACTCTGGCTTGCAGAAAAGGAACCATTCAGGTGAAAAGTGGCTGTGTTTTCTACTGACCACAGGACTTCCTTACTAATGGGACAAGCAAGCACTGCGTGACGGCCCTTTGTGGGATTAAATGCGTGAGATTTTCTCCCGTCCTCTATTGTAACAAAGCAGCACACTTTTATGTGCAATTTATCAATTGTCAGTGTGAAAATAGGGTTGATGACTAGTAACTATTCCACACTCTTATCTCCTATTAGTCATTTCATCCTATTCATTTATGAAGTGTGATCCAAAAATATGGTAAATATTTAAATTTAAAAATTTACACCGAAAGACATGCTACTCTTAATCTCTCTCAAACTATTCCCCTTACTTTGAACACACTTATCCCATTATTTTTGCCACTTTCTGAAGCATTTCTGGAAGTCTTATTTCATGCCTTTAGTTGACATCATGGCTGCCTTGATGTCTTTAATCAATTCAAAGTGTTTCTCTTTCATGGTCATTTTGACTTTGGGAGAAGCCAGAAGTTCTATGGTGCCAGATCTGGTGAATAAGGTGGATGAGGACACACCATGTTTTTACAAGTCCGTCTTTCCATTACATAGAGCTAGGCAGAAGCATTCACCACATTTTTCATCACACCTTGTAAAGACATCTTGTAAAGAGGGCTTCCAGAACTGCGTCAGAAAATGGCAAGAATGATGTGATGAGTGTGTTCAAAGTGGGGAGGAGTAGTTTTAAGGGGGATTAATGGCTATGTGTCTTTTACTGTAGTAAATTTGAAAAAATTAAACAGTTATTGCATATTTTGATAACTCCTTGTGGGTGAGTTGCTTCAATATTTTACTTTAGAAATGTGAGTGGCATCAACTTCATTTCAGAAGGAATTTTCCTTACATCTTTATTTTATGACACTGTAGTTTAGGGTTCAGCAACCTTTTTCTGGGAAAGGCCAGATAGTCAATATTTTAGGCTTTGCTATCCTTATACAGTTTCTACGGTATATTCTTCTTAATTGTATAACTGGTTAGAAATATGAAAACTATTCTTGGCTTGCACAAAAATAGGCCTTTGGCAGAGTTTGGCCTTCCAGGTTGCTTGTTGATCTTTGCCCTGATGATACTTTCTTTTCTTTTTTAAATTTTTTTTTTATTTTAAAATTAAAGAAAGAACTAACAAAACAGCAATGAAGACAAAATCAAATCAACACAAAAACAACAAAATGATAGGAATTAACAATGGTTGCTACATTATATACGGTTATCTTCAATGAAGTTGCTCAGTTCACTAGACATAACAATGTAAGATTGATTAAACAATCAAAGACAGTAACAAGCAATAAAAAAAAAACATTGGAAACGATGTACAGATTCGCCATACAAGATGGTAGGAGTTCAACGATGGTTCTTATTCTGCATACTGTTGTTTGCAGATCAGTCATTCTGATTACCAAATTCAGCCCTGATGATACTTTCTTGTTGTCTCTATTTTGCAGATTCCAAATCCTCAGCTTGAGGAAGTTGAAATAATTGTTAGTGTCTATGTTATTTCTTAGTTTTTAGAACGGAAGATACAATTAAGCTGTAGCATTTTATGCTTGACCTGTGTCATAGCCTTACCAATATCAAGTTACTTATACTATGCAGCTTGATACAGAGGAAAGTTGTTTCTATTTCATGTCACTTGGATGGAATTAGGAAAGATATAAATATTCATACAGATTTTTATCACCTTGGTGATCTAATAACAGGGGAGTAATTGAATATCTGCTTTCTGTCTTCTGAGAATTACATCATTGTGAGCTGGGAGGGAATGACATCACATATACATTGAAATCATAAACTCACCCCAAATTACCAAAAAATTACATATGATTGCTCAGCCAAAGTGAGAGCAGCCTTAGGCAGAATTGATCAGTGTATGATTAAAAGTGCTCCAGAGGCTCCATTTCCCAAGCATTTATTATTCTTGGGTCTGTACTTGCTCTGAGGCAGCTCAGCAATGTTGAGAGATTCTTGCTGGAAGATGGAAGAAGATTCAAGGGCAGCTGTCCAGGTCCATAACCCTGCCGAAGCCCTGTGTGTCTGGGTGAATTCTGTACCTCCAGCAAACTGTAGAGTCCCTCTCTTCTCCTCCACTCGTGGAGGGCCTTGCCTAAAGGTGTTGAGGGGTGCCCACAGGTGACAAATCAAAATCTGAAACAGCGGGGAGATTAGTAAACAGCCAGAACCTGGGGAGCCACTCATCAGCTGTAAGGATTTGCACAGCCTGTGTGCTTTTCCTTTGGGGGAGGCAGAGCAAGACCAAATTAGGTATTTGTGACTCTAGTAGGCTGTGCCAAGGATCTGGTGAATCTTTCTCTGTGGATTTTTTTTAGAAGAATGGATTTTAGGGGCTGGGGATTTAGCTCAGAGGCAAAGCGCCTGCCTGGCAAGCGCAAGGTCGTGAGTTCGGTTCCCGGTACCGGAGAAAAACCAAAAAAAAAAAAAAAAAAAAAAAAAGAATGGATTTTATTTTGCCTTTTTGTCTTTAGATTTCTAATACAGACACTGGCTGGCCCAGCTGAGGAACTTGATAAAGGCTGGATGTAGAAGTGCACTGTAATGGCAAGTTTTGTGTAATGAAGTTTTTATAAACTAAAAAGAAGCATTTCAGTCCACTGAGTGATACGTTTTGCTGTGAGTTTTCTAAAACTGATTTATTTCAGAATTATAAAAACTTTGCATTTGAAAATACAGTTAAGCTCATGGAAAGTTACAAGGGTACTCAGAGACACTTTATTCAGATGTGCTCAAGTTGCTATTTCACCCATTTCCGCTATCATTTGCGTTCTATGTACATGCAATTATTTCTTACTTTGGACCATCCAAGAGCAAGAAGAAAGACAGTGTTCCTAAAATATTTCAGAGTATTTGACCTAACAACATTCTCTCTTTTGTGTGACAGTTTTATTGAAATTTAATTCATATTTCAGGTAACTCACCTCTTTAAAGAAGCATATACTTCAGTAGCTGATAGCATATTTGCTTGTACCATCATCATATCTAACTTGAGGACATTTTCATCACGCTAAAAAATCCCTGTCTCATTGGCAATCACTCTCCATTCCTTATTCCATACCAGCTCCAGGTAACCAGTAATGTAATCCCTATATTTATGGCTTTGCGTGTTTTGGACATTTTGTATAAATGAAATCACACACTATGTGGTTTCTCTGTTGGCCTTTTTCCAGTAGGTACAGTGATTTCAAAGGTCATCCACTTTGTAGCATGTATCACTACTTTGCTCCTTTTGGTGGCTGGATAGTATTTAAGAATATATATATATATATATATATATATATATATATATATATATATATACACACCACATTGTGTCAACCCATTCATCAGTTGATGGGTGTTTGGATTGTTTCCACTTTCTGGCTATAATGGTGCTTGGAACCCTTGTCCACAACCTTTTGTGTGGACCAGTGTTTTCATTTCTCTTGGGTGTACACCTGGGGCTGAAATTGCCAGTTGCCATGGTAACCATGGGTTAACTTTGTGAAGAACAGTGGAAACAATTTTCTAAAGTAGCTACACCATTTTATGTTCCTTCCAGCAGGGTATGAATGCTTCTGTTTCTCCATATCCTTCCTACACTTTGTTATTGCCTATAGTTTTGGCGTTAGCCACTCTAGCGCCTGACAAGTGGTATTGTAGTCTCGATGTTGAGAATTTTTCATGTACATTTTGGCCATTTGTTATCTTCTTTGGAAAACTATCCAATCAAAATCTATCAGTTTTAAATTGTGCTATTTTTTCTTTATTGTTGAGTTGTAAGAGCTCTTTATGTATTTAGGATACCAATCCCTTTTCAGACATAATTTGCAAATACTCTCTGTGAGTTAAGTTTTTACATTCTTGATGGTGTCTTTTTTATTGTAACTTTCAGATTTTATTTATTCTTTCAGATTCTTACATGAGGGAGAGAATATGATTGTCTGATTTATTTCACTTATGAGTACCACACTTCTCACATGAAGAAACACAAATGGCAAACAAACACATAAAAAATGTTCAACATCATCAGTCATTTGAGAAACGCAAATCAAAACAACACTGAGATTCCCTCTCACCCCAGAAAGAATGCCCATCATCAAGAAATCAACCAACAACAAATGCTGAAAGGGCTTTGGAGGAAAAGGAACCCTTCGCCACTGCTGGTGGGACTATATCCACTGTGGAAAGCAGTGTGGAGACTCCTCAAAAAACTAGCATTAGAGGTCCCATTCAACTCAGCTATTCCCTTTCTGGGCATTTTTCTACAAGAACTGAAAATATCATACCACAGCGATATATTTGCACCCCTATTTATAGCAGCACAATTTATCACATCCAAATCCTGGAAAAAACCCAAATGTCCTTCAACTGAGGAATGGATAAAAATGATGTTGTATTTTTATACAATAGAGTATCACTCAGGTACAAAGATATACTCAAAGTTTGTATAGGTAGATGGATGCAACTAGAGACCATTCCTTCATTTCTTTCCAAATCAGGGTCATGCTTTTCTTCCAGTGATCTCCACCTAAGTATGCCCTTATTCTGTTTATCATTTGAAATTATCTGTCTACCACACCTCCATTAGTGCTAAGCAATGGTGTCTTTCAAACATGAAAGTTTTTAATTTTGATCAACTCCTATGTATTTAGTTATTTGTACTTTTGGTGTCATATGAAGAAAACAAGTTCAAGTTAATGAAGATTTTACCTATGTTTTCAAATAAGGGTTTTATAGTTTTAGGTCTATGATACATGGGACATCCTCATAAACAATATACAATCATCAACTTGAGGAAAATATAACACTGTTGTAATACATTTTCTACTTTATCACCTATATTTCAATTTTCTCAATTGATCCTATAATGTCTATTATAGAATTTTGTTTCTTTTAGTATACGACTTCTGGCATTTTGTTAGTTGTCCCCTTAGTCCTCTATTTTTAAGTAATATTTTATTTTTTTTTTTACAGTTTTTATTAGTAAATGTTTGCAGTATATAGTGATTGTCTTCTTGTGGGAAGTTGGTGCATGTACATAACACATCTTAATTCCTTTTTTCTTGTTTGGTACCAGGACTTGAACTCAGGACCTCACACTTGCCAGACAGGCATTGTGCTGCTAAGCTATATCCCCAGACCCTTAATTTTTTCTCATTCCTTTCCTTTCTCCTCTCTTCCCCCTGCCATCTCTTGATCCCCAGTCCATTTGAGAAAGATCTATCTTCCTACTTCCTGTTATCATCTTTTATTTTGTTCTTTATTTATATTTTGATTTTCTTATGTAAGAGAAACCATGTAATATTTACACTCATGTGTCTGATTTATTTCACTTAATATTATGGTCTCAAGGTGCAGCCATTTTCCTACAAATGACTCAAATTTAGCCTTTTTATGGTGGAGCAGTACTCTATTGTGGGTAAATACCACATTTTCTTTAATCATTTATCTGTTGATGGACATATTGGCCATTTCCAACATTCAGCTATTATGATTTGTGCTGTTACAAACATGATTGGGCATGTATCACTGTAATATATGTCTTTAATTCTTTTGAGAAGATACTTAAAAGAGGAAATAGCTTGGTTGAATCGAGTTTCTAGCTTTAGTTTTTTTGAGGAATCTCCATACTAATTTCCATAGTGGTTGTGCTATCTTACATGCCTATCCACAATGTGGAAGTGTTCCTTTTTCTCCACAACCTTACCCGCATTTGTTATTATTTTATTTCTTGATGATGACGTTCTTTCTGGAATAAGATAAAATCTCAGTGTTGTTTTAATTTACATTTCTCTAATGCCCAGAGGTGTTGAGCATTTCTTCATGTACTTATTGGCCTATAGTTTTAGTTTTAGCCATTCTAGTGCCTGAGATGTTGCATCTCATTGTAGAGCAATAAGAAAGACACAGTGCCCTTAAAATATCTCAGAGTGTTTGACCAAACAACATTCTCTCTGTTTATGACAGATTTATTGAAGTATAACTCACATATTATGTAACTCACTTTCAACTTTTATTCTCAATTAGTAGAATTCTCTCATCACCATCTGATTTGACATTTTGGTAATTGGGTAACATGTATTTAACAAGTCAATGTTACTTTGACTATTTTAGTATCTTTCAAACACTTTCCTTCTCTTTGGAAGATAAATATCTCTAAATAAAATATTAGGCAGAATCTGAATTATTCAGGCAGATGGAACATAAGCATTTAGGCCAATCAGGGCTCGCCTTGTGCAGAGGCCTCTCTGGAGATCCCTCGGGTATAAAGTGTTCAGTTTTAAAAAGGAAGTTTCCAGCCTGCCTCTGGGCTCTCTGAGTCTCTTGTGGCCTTTCCATCTTAGAAAGGCTTCATCCCTGTTGTCAAACCCAGTAGGATGAGATCGGAATCTGGTAGGAATGGGAGGGGTGTGCAAAGAAAATTTCCATTTGCTTGTTGGCTAAAATACATTGTGAGAAATACAGCAATAGTAACAAAAATAAAAATGGACTTACATCTAACATTTGGTTTGCACTTATCTTTCCAGGGAGATGAGCCTTAAAACAAATGTCCTCTACAATAACAATAACACCAACACCAACACCAACAACGATAACACCAACACCAACAGCAACACCAGCCACGACAACAGCAGCAGCAGCAGTAGCAACAGCAACAAGGAGCGGCCCTAAGCCATACCTGTTTTGGATGGGGGATGAGTACAGGATGTGAGCAGAATGATTTCTGAATTTCTTTTCGTAGTTGTGATTCCATAATGATTCTCTGTTGTCCATAATACATCAATATTTCCTTCTGAACAATTCCAAATTTAAGAACTGGGCTAGATGAGTTGTCAAAACAGAATATATTAAAGGTAATATTCTATACATATTGCATCTTTCGGTTTGCATCATTGAATTAAAGACTCAGTTTTTATCTTTGTTGAAAGACGTTTGTGTACATCTGTTAGGTTAGTCCATTATGTGGTGGCAAAAAGACCTCATTCACTTTCTGATTTCGACAATGAAGTCTTATGAATGCTGTGGCTGTGTGGAACACGGCAATTTGGTGGTTAAAAAGTCACCCACAGAAAACATTTGTGTCTTTACCCTATGAATGAATGATATTGTAACATCAGTAGACTGCCGAGGGAAAGTTACTTTTTGTTGGTCTTCGGTGCAAATATGTCAAATTGTCCAGGGTGGGGCTCATGAGTTCAGCAGTTTTAGGGTCTGAGTTGTATCTACCTTCCATCTATCTGCCACCCTAAAATTCATAGGTTGAAGTCCTAAGCCCAGTTCAGAATGTAACCACAGGTAATTATATTTATCTTTATAAAGGAAGTTAAATTTAACTGAAGTGATTGAGGTGGACTCTCATCCAATATGACTCATGTCCTTTTAAGGAGAGGAGATTTAGACATAGACTCATCTGCTGAGTGGTTGCCCATCCATGGACTAGCAGCCCCTTACTTCTTAAAATAGAGGTTAGGCCACACAAGTCTCAAGTTTAAAAATGCTTCTGTTCCTTTTTTACCCTCATTTATTGCTTTATATTAAATGCCTATGTGAAATTTCAAACAACTGGATTCTAAAACTTGAGAACCCAAACCACTTCAGTGTAGGATTTCTTACAACTTGCAAACACCTACTGCTATGGTTTAAAGCATACAGTATATGACAGAAGTCATGCATTATTGTAATTAAAGAAAAATGACTGTCAAATAAGTGTCTGGCAAGGAGAAATCTGTAGTTGCTCTGAATAGAGCCCGTCCTTGGCCTGAGATCTCAGCTGGGCTAGGCTCCAAGGCAGGCAGGCAGAATGGGGTATTTTTCAAGGCTCTGGCAAGTGGCTAGAAATGGGCAAAATGCTCACACAAGCTTCCCCCCTCCCAACCCCACAACAACCAAGCTCTTTCATCTGGGAACAACCCCTGATCTCAGCAGAAGACCAGCTGTGGCAGGATAAATGTGGAGAGGTGTTAGTCTCCGTCCAGAAGGTAAAGAAAAGAGGAACAAATTGCTCTCGAGTGTCTCTGGCTGGCTGTCAGTACCCAGTCTTTCTGTTCCTCGGTTCCTAGGCGATGGCCACGTGGTCTGTCCAGGAGAAGAGCGCGGCCACAGTAATACAGTCTATTATACACAGAACATGCAGTACTGGAAGAAATCCAGTAGGAACATGAAGGAAGAAAAGTCTAGAGATTTGCCCCCACTCAGCAAGACATCTGGAGAAGAAAATCCTCTACCAGACAGTTGCTTGATGAGTGTGGAATTGGTATGCGTTACAGTAGAAAATTTTATTGGATGTCTGAGGTTTTCTTTCTTTGCTTTATTACAGAGTCGCCTACTTAGTGACCACCAGTGTTTTCCTTCTTTTAGCTGGGAGGCACGAGTCCTGGCAGATTCTAAGGCCCTGCACTCTCTTTGGTGTAACAATTTCTTGTGAGTTAGAGACTCCAATTGATTTGGCATCTCTCCCTTCCTATGTGTCATAGCTAGCATGGCAGCTTAATCTTCTTCAGTTACATTTTTAATGGTTACCTCTGGACACTAAGTCATCAGTAAATTCTAATTTCCACTGTAGTTTCCTTGTTTCTGGGGAAGGTCTGGGAGACAGCTAGTTCTAGCCCTTACTTCTACTTTGCATAATTTCTTCCTCCACTCTGTAAGAACAATTTATCACCTATCAGTGACTTACAGACCTTTTTATTTTGACTTGTACATGGGGTATGTTTGTTTTGGGAAGAAGAAGTACAGTTAGGTTCTTGTTATTTATAAGCATTTTTCATCTTTATTTCTCTACACTGATTCTAAAGGTTGGAAATACTTTTAATTTCAAAGTTAATTTGTTGCACATAGTATTTATGTTTTTAATATAAAATGTGTTTATTTATTATCATATGCAAGTGATGTAAATATTGGGCCTTTTGAGATAAGGCATTTCTTCCATTTTTATCACTTGAGGAAAATGTGCTGTTTCTGGGGAATGATTTCTGTTATAAATAGAGTTCATTTTAATTTTTGTAATAAACCATGCCTCCAATGCTCTGGGAATAACAATAGCAGCTAATTTATTTGAACTATTAATTGCAGAGAAGTGGAGTTTATATGGCACAGATGATCTTATTCATATTTCAAAAACCTTAAATAAGGCAGGATGCATTCGTTTCCTCTTTCTTTTATTCACTCAGCAAATATGTCTTAACTGCTAGCAGCGAGGTGCTATTGATCCCGTGGGGAACAAGGCAACTCTGGGTCTAACCTTATGGAATTTATATTCAAGTAGGAGCAGGTGTTACTAACATCCTGATTACCAATCCACCCAGCGTTCATGTTGATTTGTATCTGTAACTCAGGATCTCTGAGACCTCACTCATAGGTAGCTGTGAGATTTTCCAGAGGAAATGGCCTGGCAAGGAAGCCTAAGTCTGGGTTGCTACCAAGGAGGCACCCGAACAGCAGGGAACTCAGCAAGTGCTGGAAGCTGTGTGCAAGCATCTGGGAAGCAATCATTTCTGAATGTAGAAGGGCCTCAAGGATAAGACCTTTCAGTTTGATTTCTTAGCTTCAGTGTATAGGACTTTCAAGAACTAGCATCGAGGCTTTGTGTGTGCATAGAGCGTGCATCTAATTTCTTTGTACCCATCCCTGCACAGAGCTTTGCATTCACTCCTTTTGATGAGCAGAGGTGCGATCAGTTTCAATGTCATGAACCAAGGGAGTGTGAGGCAGCTGAGGCTGCCAGACTCTACTGGGACAGAGGGACTTCCCATGGTTTTGGAGAAAGGGTCAGCTGGCCACCAGGACTCTCAGGTGCTCATTATGAGTATAGAAGTCACAATGACTGACACTATGGAGTCAGGGCATCTAGTGGCTACATGCATAATCATTTACTGTGTAGAAATGGCAGGGAAAGATTCCTTATCCCTTCCTATCTCTTCAGGGAAGCTCATGAGAAAGGAGGGTAGACATGGTCAGTTCCTTTGGTTCCATCTTCTAGCAATACTCTGGACTGTCCCAGGGCAGCTTAGTAGACAGTGGGATGAAAAAGTTCAAGCAAAGGCTATTTAGTTTAGGATGGAAGAGGTCTGAAAAAGTATTAGTTATATGCCACCAATTGAAGGATGCAGAGGGATTGAGTGGGGAGGGAAGTAGCTTTATAGATTTTACCCTTCTGACCCTTATTCATTATACTCAGCCTTGCAAACAAACATGAGTTGACGGCTAGATAGAGAGTGAAGTCAAAGGAAAGGTTTAACTTCCACACATTCAATTAAAATGCCAAATTTCTGATGGTTTCCTTTTTGTATCACAAAAATCTAGGACGATTTTACCATCTGTGCAACTCTGGGAAAATTGCTTGAATGCTCAAACCTCTTCCTGCTTTGAAAAACAGTGAAAACAGCAGCACCTTTCTCATAGGATGCTGAGTGCTTGCCTCTTGGTAAGCTCCGCCACGAGAGCCCTGTTACCTATTTCATATCCTGTGCTTTGTCTTGGCTGCATTTCAGTTGGTCTCTGACTTCCCTATGGGTCTTTGGACTCTACTTAGCCCTAAACTTGAGCTGAAAGGGTGGACTGTGTCCCTGTCTCCATCTCTCCTGGGAAGGTGTAGACATAGAGAGACCCTTTTCTTACCTGACCTCAGTGGTCATTTCCTCTTATGTCCATTTCTTTTCCAAAGTCTGTTATCTCTGCTGGTCTTCACTCTCTTTACTCTGTCAAAGTCGCCCATTTTCTGCTTGTTTTTGGTCACCTGTAGCCCTCATGCTCAGAGTGTCTTCTCTTTCCCTTCCTTGTGGTAACCTTGAACAAAAGTCTCTACGTACCAAGTCCTGAACTATTTCTTCTTTGGAAGCACTTAATAAATAAACATTAGACAACAACTACCAATAGTATTTTTTTTTTAACCAGTCTGCCAGTTTTAACTGGTTTCCAGATTCAAAGAGAGAAATCTGGGGTTGGGGATGGGAGTGTCCTGGGGCTGATTGGCTTCTACTTGAGAGCATCTCCTACACTCAGCAATTGCTGAAGGTCAAGTCCTTAGATCTGAGTATCTCTTCTGCACCTTCAGTCAATAACTTTTATTTCCAAACAACAGATAAAGACAGTCTACAGTGCTTCACTGGACAATCAGGTTCTCGATGGATTCAGAAAGGAAATGTTCTTCTCTTGAGTTCTGGTTTTGGAACTGGAAATGTTCTCTTTAGTTCACCACTGACACTAGGTGGATGGAAGTCTCTACAGGCCAGAGATGACCAGTTGCTAGAGGTCAGGGGTAGAGATGAGCCACATGGCAAGTCTACTGCTAGGTTGGATCAAGGAACTTTGAGTCATCAAAGTGCTGACTGGTGCCCTTAAAGCCACAACTGGATGGTATGTACACAGCAGAATACCAATCTGTGTTTTGAGGTTTTGGAGGTGCTCCTCTCCTTGAATCCTTTTGCCAAGTGAGGAGGAGAGTAGAATTATACTTCCAAAGTAAGTGTTCCCTGGTGTGGTAATCAGCTTTCTGTCACTGTGACAGAACACCTGAGATAAACAACTTATAAGGAGTAAAGGTTTATTTTGGTTCATGATTTTAGAGGTTTCAGTCCATGGTTGGTTGGACCTTTTGCTTTGGGCCTATGGTGAGGTTGTGGATTATGGCAGGAGTATGTGATGGTGGAAACTGCTTACCTCATGGAAGTAAAGAAGAAAGAGAGAGGGAAAAGGAGGCCAGAATCCCAGTGATCTTGTATAAATTCTAATTACCTAACTCCTTCCCACTTGGTCCCATCTCCTATAGATTCTGCCACTTCTTAATAGTCACAGGCTGGTGGCCACATGGGCCTTTGGGGAACACTTATTCAAACTACAGCACTTTGGATCATTGTAAAAACAGAGAAGGTAAGTACATGACCAGTGCCAACAGACTGTGCATTTTAATTTCTCCTTGCCGGCCTCCCTGATCTCTCCCAATTTCCTTTCCTTTCTCTTCCTTTCTTGGCCCCTTCCTGGAAAATATCACTTGCACCCAGCTGAGCCTACATGTCTGCATTATAGGCCATTGCAGACTACCTTATAACCCTTCAGCCTCCAGCCATCAGAAATGGCCAAGTGTGTTAGGTCTGTATAACTAGAATCTACCCCTTCCCATCCACTGATGGCTCCTCCTAATAATTTCCATCTACTGACTATAGCCTGTTCCTTGGCTGAACCTTTACGTGTGTGGACTGCATTTAGAATGGAGTCCAAGTCTATGCTGAGGTCTCTTTTCCCTGACTGCAATGGTTCCTGAATAGAATAAATTTGAACCACTTTACTATCCACCTCCAGTTTTCTTTAATGTTATAGCTACAGGAAAAACTCTATAATCCATTTTGTAATTGTTGATAATGGCTGAGTAGCTAACTTTCTTTTAATTGTATTTATTCGACCCAATTCAATTTTTAGTTTTTCTTTTAAAAAGAAATCCATTCTCTCCAATAATAAAAACACTCAGGCATTTTTGACCACCTAGCCAAGCTTTTCTTGCTGGAAGCAAGATTTCAGAGAAACTGGGCTCCCAGAATAACGAGAAGGCTGTATTTATAGTTTAAATTATTATATAGCCATTGACAGTGCTGCTTTGACTTGAAGTCTTGTTTCTGATAATGGGAAAAAGAGGATCACAGCTTATCTCAGGCTGTAAGGTTTTAGAATGGCCTGTAATTCAGGGCTTACCTCAGGGAATGCATGGCTTTTAAACATGTAAATCTTTCCTGCCACCTCTGACATCAGACTGGGCTAAACTAAGGATAAGGATGTCAATTCCAATTTTTCAGGACAACTTACGAGCTGTCAGCCTAAATGCAAAACAGTCAGAGATTCTCCAAAGAATATTAATATTTATTTGGGAAGAGTGGAGCATTGCAATGGGAATATACTGATCTTGTAAACTGTGGGTACATTCAGAGATTGAGGCAAAGGCAAGTTTTTAAAGACAAAAATGAGGAATATTATTACACCGGATATTTTGAAACAGTAATCCTTGGGCATTATGATTAGTGACAAGAGCTGTGTCAGTCTGAGGTGGTCCCTGTAAAAGTACTTCTTGTATAAGTTTGTGGTAGCTGCTGTACAAGCTTGGGATTTTGTGATAATTTCTATCAGGCAATTACATGTTTCTTTGTTGTCTATTGCTTTTATGTAACTTTCTTTTGGTTAGGGTTGACAAAGTGACTCTATTTTGTTTTTGATAACTTTCACTTTTCATTCAGAATGACTTCTACCAGAAGGACATGAATTTGGCTGAGTATTTTAGATATTTCTGATCCAGTATAATTAATTTGATGTTGTTTTGTTTGATTGGTTTGATTTACATAGGTACAAAAAGGAGTGAGGCAGATTATACAACACCTACTTGTAGTGTTTATTTCTGAGATGTTGGAATTCAGGCATGAACATGTGTCCAGGATTCCTTTACAAGGGCCCTGGCATTACTGGATTTTAGGGTAGTGGGGACTCCTAGAGATTCTTTCTGGGTTCTTCTTGTCCTGAACAAAGAATTGGGCAAAACTAGTGCAAAAGACTGAGGTTGAACATTTATTAAAGCCAGGAAAAAAAAAAAACATGCTCTGCAGAGTGAGTGCAGGCCAATTAAAAGTAGGAAAAGAAATGCACTCTATAAGGAAAACGTGGAGCACTGTGAAAGAGAGATCACAGTGGCTAAGAGTTTAATGGCTCTATCTTTTGTTTCTCCCTGCTCCTCAGGCCAATCAGATCTAGATCATCTTATCAAAAACCTGCTTGGTTTCTTGTGGGAAGAACTGAAGATAACATTCTCTGATTGGTCCTAGGTGCAGGGCTTTGGGAATTGTTTTTCTGCTCATTTCCTTGATGTCCAGGTTGATAGGTCACGTCCACTTGCTCAGCTGAAAGCTCTAGTGCAAGCCTTGAAGCAATTTTCCAGGATGATTTTGTAGGCATCATTTCTGCACATGAGGTATATAGTCCTCTTTCCTTAATAATGGGCTGGTCAAGTCCATATTTAAATAGGACATTTCTGGAATGGTTACAAATTTGTTTTATCCAATTACTTCATTACAAAGACAGATTCTTGCTGAATATATGCAAATAACTACTTTGCCAT
This sequence comes from Chinchilla lanigera, assembly GCF_000276665.1. Classification (NCBI taxonomy): domain Eukaryota; kingdom Metazoa; phylum Chordata; class Mammalia; order Rodentia; family Chinchillidae; genus Chinchilla; species Chinchilla lanigera. Next base: position 10,105,741 of record NW_004955404.1, on the reverse strand, counting down.
GGAAATTAAAGAGAGTCAGTGAAGGCCTTCTGATTGTTCAGATTAGTTTTGCAGACAAAGCCAATCAATACACAGTATTTTCTACAGATTTATCATTCCTAAGATTCTTTATCAATTATTTAGCTTCTAACTTGTGACAAGATATTCCATGGAACATGTACATGGGATTTTTGAAAAGAGATTTAGAAAGGAATACCATTCAATGAGTGTTTTTTTGAGTTTGCACAACATTGACTTGCTACATTAAAGAAAGAAGAGATAGACTTTTTGGCCTATGAGAAAAAGGATACTAATCATGATTAAATTACTTTTTAAGTTCCACTTAGTCTAATTATTTTCTGTTCTTGGGTAATAGCAGGTGGCTGTCACAGAGCAATGCACTTCTGAGCTACATACCCTGTCTTCCTGTGCCCTCCTGATCAAATCTGGTGTCTGTTCATGTAGCCCCATGTGACATGGCTGGCTCCCTCCTTTGGGGGTCTGTGAGAATAACATACAATCTGTGATCATAATCTTCTGATATGTTAGGTTCACCAAATCTGAGTAATATTAAAGCTTAGATTGAAAAAAATCAGAAACATAAGGTGGGAGGAACGCATCCCATTTCCAAGGGGAAAAAAAAATTTATTCCCTTTTCTTGAGTTATTTCACCCATACATATCACCCTTCAAGGAAGGTAAAATGGGGCTTCCTGTTACAGCAAGGAAATTCTTCAAGTTTTACCCCACAAGGTAAGATTTGGTGGTATACTGTGAGGTACTTAATTTTAATGTCCCTTCCTGTTTATTAAGAACAGCATTTGACTTGGAGTTGGAGACCACCCTGCCCTGTGTCCATCTGTTTCTGTGAACTTTTATGAAAACCAGATCCTTGAAGTGTTATTTTTTGTTTCTGTTATGTAAGAATCTTGGATTATACTATCTACTTCTTTGTATTTCTATAGGCTTTAAAATTTTATCAATGTCTCATGCTTAGAAGGAAGGTCATTGGTATGTTTTGGTTGGAAATAGAGACAAATAAATATTATGTTCATCTTTGCTGATAGAAAGCAACTGACAGTGGCTTTCCAGTTTGTGCTTCTGGAACATTCTTAAATCTAGTGCTGTTCTTGCCAACTCCTACCAGAATACTAATGAAAGCAAGACTTTCCCCAATGATTTAATGAGAAGAAATCTTCTTAGTCAACAAATTATCTATTTTCTCCAGCCCAGAGGTTGGAGACCTTTGTCTTGTACTGCAGCTAACAAATATAGAAGCTTCCAGACTAATTGATATGCGTCCAGCTGCTGTAGGTCACTCTGTGTGCTACTTTCCTAGGGCTGCCAGAGCAAAACAGTACTTAGTGCCTCGAAACACAAACCCTATTCTGTCACATTCACAGGTACTGGGGGTTTGTTAGGTCTTCATCATATATTTTGTGGGAGACTCAATTCAACCTGTACTAGTCTACTTGCTGTAACCATGGTGATCTGTCTGGTGTATTGTTATTTTTCATGTCACTGTAGTAGAGAACACAAGGAAATGCCCTGGAGAGATTCATATCAAGGACTCACAAAAAGAGGAAGGGTTAAAGTGCTGTTGGTAGCTAACCCATGTATCACAAATTTGTGTCAAGAGGTGCAAAATCAACCCAAGAGACAAAAAAGATTCTAATTCAAGATCTAACTTTGACCTGATCAAAGTTGTGTGATTTGGTGTGTGTGTATGTGTGTGTGTGTGTGTGTGTGTGTGTGTGATTGTGGATTAGCCAGCTCTAAGAAGTTCAGACAAGAGAGAACAGAGGTTAGCATAGGGATATTTACACATTCATGTGGTACGGGCCCCAGATCTCACGTCCCTGCAAGCTGGGTACTGGATAATCAAGACCTGGGTGATCCTGGTTTATGTTCTGACTTCCTTCACAACTGTGTGACTTTGCACAACTTACTTAACCTCTTTCGGAATCACATTCCTTGTGGGAATTGTCAGACCTCTCTTTGGTTGCTTGTATGAAGCCTTTAGTAGAGTGCTTGGCAAACAAATACCACTGAAAGGTAACTATTACAGTGACCATCACAATCAATGTGCATTAGGACACTTGAGCACAAGTAGTAGAACCAGCTTTGTCAAACAGCAGAATGTAATACGTGTTTCTATGACCATCATGTGGAAAGGGTACCAGCTAGGGATCAGGGTTGTGAATGTCACCAGGAAAATTGCATTTCTGTGGGAACTTATTTATAAAGATGTCTTGCGTGGATGGGTGAAACTAAGAACAGTATTTCCCAAATCTTTCTCTGCTATCTGGATCACTGTATCCTTCTCTCCACATCTAACCACTTATTTCTCTAAGAAGAAAAGTAGAAGGAAAAATGAATATTACTTTTTTCACAAATATAGCTATGGTACACACAACTTTATTAGCAAGGAGTTAAAATACTCTCATGAAACTTTACTTTCTCAGCACCACACACCAAAATTCTCTCTCTCTTTCTCTTTCTTTCTCTCTATATATTTGGTATTTGAGTAGCCAATTTATCATTGTATTCTGAAGCTTTCAGTCATGTCTTCTGCTATTCCCGTGGGCCCTGAAAATGGAGTCCAGTGGTCTTTTTCTCTTTGTTTTTTGTTTCTTTTCCTACACAGGGCTTTGTTTTGGATTATTAAAACAGTGCATGTGGTAGAACATTTCCACCAGAAAGATGAGAAAAGATAAACTACACTGAGACTTTTCCACTTTCAATTTTGTTGTGACTTATTTTGTCTTTGCTCAATATCATTCCTTGCTCTTGGTGAGAAATGGAGTTCCTAATAAATATAGTCTCATGGGAAAATAATATAACTTTATCAAGCTCAAACCAACAGACAAAGTCAACTTCTGAGTTACTCTATGAAAAGCATTCTTAGCTTTAGCTTTCATTCCCTTTTGGCATCTTGTTTGCTGTTTCTGGAGGGGATAAACTACTCCATTCTAATTAGTGCCTGAGAAAAGATGTGGCTACTACAGTGCTTTTATTTCTTGAGAACATTTTTGTGCATATTTGTGAAGCACATGAAACATTATAAACATAAATATACTTTATACTCAGAAACATATTTCTGAATGCAACCTAGGGTATAAAGCTGGCTGCATCATCTCACTAGATATGAGTGCAAGCTTAGTTGTGTTTGCAGGCGAACAAAATGAAAAGCTTTTTACTCTGATAGTACCTAAAATATCATGTTATTGCCTGACTTAATTTCCAGGAGCCTCAGTTCATTCTGGGATTTAGTAGTCTTAATTCATATGGGATATAATGAAATCTCTCTGTACAAGTTTTGCTTAGAGCCTCAGGACTTGGACACTTCTGGCTGTTGATCATGTGAAATAGAAACACAAATATGTGCTTAGGAAGGACAGACTTTATTTAAAGGGATTATTGCAAAGGGGAGGGGATCCTGCAATAAGGAACATGTCTCTTTGGACCTGCAGGTGGCTCAGAAGTTAAGCAGAAGAGTCAACAAGCTGGAAAGACACAGCATGGTAAGTGGGGACAGTGTGTTGGAGAATACTGCACCTAGCCGCTGGCTTGTACTGGGGGATGCTGAATGCTACTCAGGCTGAGGGACCTAAGTTCAGGGGCCTGGTGAAGGGGAGAAGCTTGACCAAAGCTCAGTTAAGAAGCACTGTGTTCTGAGGGATCTGTGGGACAAGCAGGCCAGAGAATCTTTTTTGAGGACAGAAATGGGACTTGGTAGAAGTACAAATGCCTAATCAATGGATAAAGAAATATTCAATGTCACTGGCCATTATAGATCTTTTGCAAAAGGAAAGTGGTCCAGAGATGGAAGAGAGAGGAAGGGTAGGGGAGGGGAAGGGGAGGAAAGTAGAATTAAGATGTGTTATATCCTTGTACCAACTTCCCACAGAGAATGTAATTGTTATGTACTGCAAACACGGACTAATAAAAAATAGAAATGAAAGAGATGGGACTTGGTGGTCTGGGTCTAGTTTGTCATAGGTAGACAAGGGGAGAATCCCAGAGTCTTAGCTAAGGCCAATGGGAAAAGAGGGTTCTTTGCAGCAGCTGTTTCTGGGATCACAGAAGAGTGAGGGCATGTCTGAGCCATCTCTGCATTGGTGGGATCACCAGGCCCAGGTAAAATCTAACCTTACTGATGGTTATGCAGATAAGAGAACAGGCATGTCTCTTATACATGTCAGAGGGCCGAATCGTGTTCTAAGTTACCTAAGAAGGTGGGATAGGGTTATCCGGGGCAGAGTGATGTTGTGGAGCTACCAAGAGGAGCTAGGCTATTTCTGAAGGAGAAACCACAGGAAGTGGCCACACTTGGGAAAGGAATTATTTGAGGAAGAAAACCACGTTGGAAAGGGAAAGCCTAGCTCCTGAAACCCAAGGAGGAAATAGATGAAAACCTTCTGTTATTTGCTAAATAGGAGCAAAATCATTTGTAATATGCAATTTTAATAGAGAATTATCGGCGGGGTTTAGATAGGGAAGAGGCAGGGATCCAAACTTGAGAACAGGTATCATGGAAGACAAATTTATTCTCATGTTAATTTGCTCTATGTTTGGTATTGTTTATTGACACTGCTCATTTGGCTCTGCATTTGTTTGAGCACTTGCAAATCAACACTTTCATATGTACTGTAGTGATAATATTTCTTCATGTGTTTATAGTTGTCAAAACCTGAAAACCTTCTGCCCTAGTTTATTTTTTCTTTTTGTGATGCTAGGGATTGAATCCAGGTAGAGCACATAGTAGGCAAGTGTTCTACCACCAAGCGGCATCCCTAGCATGTCTTGTCTTTGTGATATCACAAAAACTAGTAAGAATTTCTCTTGCAACTCATAAGATGACAACATAATCAGGAAGAAGAGAAGGATTTCTGTCTTCCTTGGGTTTGTCTTTTCTCTAACTGGTGATAGGAACAGCAAAACAATTTAGGTCTGCTTCTGTCATTTGTATCTTAGGATTTGTGCCTCCAGTATCAAAGATTTAAAGTAATTGCAGTTTGCGTACAGATTACAAAGGCAGCTTGACACAACCCTTTATGTGTCTGTGTGTTGCATGTACTGTATGCTTATACAATTAACGAAGAAACTGTAAGAAAGCGTTTAGTCACTTCATAGTGACAAATGCCACTACGAAGCTTTGTGTGCCCTTAAAAAGAAAGGTAATAACAATTTTAATCCATTTTTTATATTTACATGAATCATAGAGCAATTTTTATATACAAGATTTCAGTAGAATTAGATGGGACCTTTATTCTGGAGTCTCTATGGGACTATAGAAGACGTTCTGTCCTTTTTCCCTTTGTTTTCTCCCCCCGTGTTAAATCTTTCATATCCCTTAGCTTCAGTATACATGAATTGATGACTGAATAAATTAAGGACAAGCACACTGTTCTCTTCTTCTAAAACCAGTATTTATTGCTGTGATTTATCTGACAATTTACATAAAGTGCTAGTTAGTACAGCTGAAATTATTAATTCTTCAGAGAATGAGATGTTCAACTGTTTCCACAGCTCCAGGCAATTTCTCCACATTGCCATGCAGGAATTACACAGACTGCAACTTGCTTTTTGAATTAAAATGCATCATTGATGCTAATTTTAAGGAAGTCTCTATATTGTACTCCCATTTAACCAAACATCACATTTCCTCATTAAAATATCAGCATCCATAATGAAGTACTTTGCTTTATAATTTAAAATGTCCCACTATGTTGGATGCACATTTGAACATTTAAATGTAATTCTGCTAATGTACTGATTAATTTATGTTATTCTCTTCCACTCACGTGGCAGATTTTAATTGCAATTAGTTAGTTGCTGCCGGGTCTCAGCATGCAGAGGGCTGAAGGGAAGTCCTGATCAATGTGGAACAATTACCAGGACTTTTGAGCAGGGACAGCTTTAGAGGGACAGAGGGGTCCCATCAAAACTGTGGTTCTTAATTCTCCGGGTAATAGCTACGCTTGGGGGGCCAGCATTTGCACTGAGGAAAAAGCCAAATAAATGGGAATTATCTGAGCACTATAATACAATTAAGCTGTCACAACAACTTTGGGGACTGATCTTTTGTACTCTTTCCATGTCCATCCAGGCTGCTTGGGGGCTGGTGCAGCGGGAACGTGTTCTCCCCAGCGTCTTGGGCTTTTGATGTGTGTGATGTACAGCTGTAACAAGGCATGGGGTACAACACCCGCTTTTCACTCAGTGCTGTTGAGCTACAAATTCATGTAATTAATTTTAAAAAGCCATTACTTTGATCTTTATAACATGCCCAGGATTCAAATTGAAAATCTCATGGGGAATTTTCTCAGGAGGATGATGATAGGACCAAAATGCAATTTTATTAGGGTCTACTACTTGTCCACAAATGAGGCTCCCACCCCCTGAACCCCATCCTTTATTTCAGTGGCTGCTATTACCAGCTGCACTGCTCTATTATGCAGAGAATCTGCTTGCTTCCCCTGCAAACAAATTGCCCTGGTTCAATGAGCTATTTGTAATGTTATGCTAAGCTTTGCAATATACCGCTATAATTTAGTTTAAAGTACTTTTAGTTCTTAAACTGGTTATATTATCTTAACTATAGGGCACTGGTACTTAGAAATGATATGAGAACACAATTTATGCAGTGTTCATTATTACGGAGGTAGAGGAGGGGCTCTGGGCCCCTTGAACCTGGGTTCGAGTCGTTTTTCTCATCTCATGCACCCCTTGATCTTAGGTCTTGCATGGGATGGCAACTAATAATTCCTAGAGTAGGCTTATTTTGTGGGTCATATCACACACAGATAAAAGAATTCTGTAAGTGCTGAGATACAATGTGAATATAAGGCTTTATGTTCTAGAAGTTGTCTTCTTTTACTTTGTCTTTTTATTGTTGGAATGACTTAAAATCCAGACAGAAACATTGCCCAGAAACATGGAGACTAAAACAGCTAGTCTCCCTCTTTAAGAAGTTTTTTTACCCTAAGAATCCTAATGAATAATAGAGTTAAACAGCAAGAGTGTTAACTGTGGTAAATAATAGAGATTGTAGAAGAGATTATGAAAGCTAAAGCTACCCCTTTTCCATAAAAATGCGTAAAGATTACAAACAATCCTGAAATCTCAATGGCTTAACACCAAAAGTTTATTTCTCGCTCATGGTACATGTCCACGAGGCTTAGCTGATTGTGTGAGTGTGGTCACACAGGGAGATGGGCTAAGAAAGGGCCTGTGATTTTTCCCCCTTCCTTTTAAATTGTAGTACAGTACACATACCACTAAGATTTATCATCTTAATCAGTTTTATGCATGCAGTTCAGTGACATTAGGTATATCCACATTGTACAGGAATAGGAGTGTGGGATGGGGATACTTGTGCATGTTTTTGATCACTTTCTCCCAGAAATGAGGCAAGAAACTGCTGCCTACCTTTTTTGGTCCAAGTGAGCAACATGATCAACTTGATTTCAAAGAGTGCTGAGAATTATGAATCTCCAGGTCCCTGAAGAAGGAAGTGGTCATGTTTGGACAGTAGGACAAAGGACTATGTTAACTACATGCTTCCTCTGTAGAATTACAGCAAAACAAAACAAACAACAACCACCACAACAAAATGTCCTCAGTCTTTGGGAAGCTGACTGCGTCCCAAGTCTGCAGGGAGGCAGAGCACATGAAAAGCTAGAGGCTGAACTTGGGACAGCAGCCAGGCAGCTGGAGCTTGAGTTCTGCCTGTCCAGGAGCAGATGCACTTCCACACACTTCACATTGCTCCTCTGCAAAGTTGGGGTATGGATAGACGGACCTCCTGGGATTTCTGGGCAGATAAGAACCTCGCAAGGGGACCAGACCACGTGATGGGCTCCAGGCCACACCAGGGCACGGGTAGGAGAGAGAGGGAGCCCTCATCCCATCTATCAGCCCAACAGAAAGAGGGCCCAGAGCCAACACTGACTTCACTTAAAGAAAATAAAAAGCAGTGCGCACTTCACGTACACAGGGATGTGTACATGGAGAGTCACACCGCTTAACCAAGCAATGATACCAGCTCCTCAGGCTGGGGTCCACTGTCCATTAACATGCTCAGGATGAGGATACCGAGTCAAGATGAGGGAAAATGTATCTCAAGACAACAGCATGTGTTTGCTTCATTGTTTCTGTCCCTTCCCTATTGCTGGGATACAATATCAGACACCCACAACTTAATGGAGGAGATTTATTTTAGCACACATATGCAGTCCAGGTCGGTAGTTCCAAGGCAGAAGCAGTGTGATAGGAGGGCCTTGGGGAGGAAAGCTGCTCACACCATGGTGGTCAGGGAACAGGGAGTGAAGGGAGGAGGTGGGGAAGGAGAGAGACCCTTCACGGTCACAACCCCAGTGAACCCCTCCTCTGACCATGCCCTGCCTCTTAACAGAACAACAGTTAAGAGCCTATCAGTCCACCAGTGAGCACAGCATCCCATGATCCAATCCCCTTCCAAACACATTGTCCCTCCAGGGAGACAACACAGATCTAAACCACAACACCTATGAGTTTTATATCTCATATGATTGGCCATTGCATATGACAATTGGCTCCTCAACCCTTAGTCTCCTGCTTGCACACTTAATAGCATTTCCTTGGTTGGTTTTTGTCCATAATCTGAAGTGTTGGCTTGGTTTATTTCATTATAGTTGCTTCCTCCTTATTATCTTATAGTCTTGTGGGTTAAAAGCCTGACGTGGCTTAAGTTCCAAGTGACAGCAGGGTTGCGGTCCTCTGTAGGCTCTGGAGGAGAACCTTCCTTCCTTCTCCCCACCTAGGAAACTTCCTACTCTCCTTTGCCCACAGAGCTTCCTCCTGGTTCAAAGCCGCTGGCTGTTGCCCATCCTCCTTTTGTTGTCAAGTCTTTCTCTCTGGCTTTCCCCCCTCTCTTTTCTACTTTTAAGGACTTCTTGGATTACACTGGGTCCATCCAGACAACCCCGGGCAATCTGGACCTATTGCAAGGTTGCTACAGTAACCACAGCTGCGGAGTCCCTTTTGCTATGTAGCCTAACACAACATACTCAGCTTCTGGGGATCTCTGACATCCTCCTGCTCTCTTCCCCCACAGGGACTGGGAGTAGCCAGGAGCCCATTCCCTGTTCCTGTGGCTGTATCACATTGTTCGTCTGCACTGTCTCGCTCAGCTCACGTGGCATCCCTGTGAAGTGTTATTGAACAGACGAAGAACTCAAGGCTGAGAAAATGACCACTAAGAAGCTGATGCAAGTTTTGAACTTGACTTTCAAGGTGCAGAGAACATGGGTTTTGAAATAGGATGGATGATGGTGTGAATTTGTCTTCACATCCTCCTTAGCCGTGTGATACTTGGCATCTCCATTTCCTTGCGCCCATTTTGTGCCTGTCACATGGTGTGGAACATGTGGTCCTCATAAATAGGGCAGTGCTGATTCAACACAGTTGAGCTGCACCTCCAATAAAAAAAAAAAGAAATACAAAAAACCCCAAATCCCTCTCATGCGTTGGAAATTTTGATGGAAAGAACATAGGATTTAGGGCAAGGCTAATTTGAGTTTGAATCTTGGCTTGTATCATGGAGTGGGCTCATTTTGCCAGATGGAAACATTTTTGTTGGCTACTATATTTATTAAGTTCCCTTTTCTTCTCTTCATTCTTTAAACACATATTCAGCAGCAAACTGAAACCTGGTAGATATGAAGATAGGGCCTGACTTTAGTCCTCATTCTTCAGGGGGATGGGATCCTCTACTGCTTGCCATGGCTGTACCCCTCACATTTTTAAGATTAGCACCATGACCAGAAAAGGCTGCATCCCAGTTGACTTCATTCTTTTTCACTACACACTCTGGAACTTTCCCTGCTGCTTCTCATGCACGCTGTCTTTATTCTCATTTGCAAGATCGTTACTCTCCCCCTGCTCTGAGCAGCTGGCCCACTTCATTACAACCTGTCTAGTCTACTTCTTAAATGTCTCTCTTCTCTTCCTTTCCACCCCACTGTCTTAGGTTGTCATTGTTTCTTAAGTGGCACAAATCCCCTAGTGGAGTTTCACGCCTCCAGTCTTGTCCCTGTGGTCCTTGACTCATACCCTGGGTTGTCCTAATAAAAATCCCATCAGTCTACCTAAAAGATGGTGGTGGCAGGGTCTCTGTGGGTGAGGAGGGTCAATTGGGCATCACATTCCTCCTCTGCTGTCCCTGAGATTTAGCCTTTCCTTGGGGATGACATCAATTGTGGCTGCTAGCTCGACTGGCTTTTATAGCTCAATTTCCCCATTGCCTCTTTGGGACACAGACCTTTTGTTTAATTTTCCATCTCACTGCTGAGACCCCGAGTGGCACATAAGCACTTATGCCTTTTGCTCTGTATGGGAGCAATAGGGAGGGACAACGCGAGGAGGCTCTGGGGTGCTCCCCATTCAAGCGATGGCAGCAGAGGGGCACTTGCCGTCTTCCTGCAGTGTGCTCCTGCAAACATCTCCTAACCTTTCCGGTTGCTCTCATGGCAAACCGCCGAGTTGTCAGTTCCTGTCCCTGAATCTTAGTCTTTCCAGAAGGCTGCTCCTGGGGCTCTACTCTCTTCAGGGCAACCACACCCTTTGCTGGAATGATGTCACTCAGACCTCAGGTCTCAGCACACATCCCCAAAACATAGATCAACTTCATGACAAGAGCAGTGTGGACAGTAGCAGGGATGTTATTTCTTCACATCTTCTTAAAATACAAATCCAGCTAAGTCAATTTAGGATCCACCAATACCTTTCCTGTTGCCTTCTGAATAAAGCCTGAACTCCTGGATCATGACCCTCCTATCTTTTTCCTCATTTCTTTCTTTCTCTTTCTCTTCCTTCTCCTCCTCCCTGCTTTTCCTCATTCTTCTCCTCTTCTTCTTCCTCCTCCTCTTGCTTCTTTTCCTTTGAGACAGACTGGCCTTGAACTCACCATGTAACTCAGGCTTGCTTTGATTTCCTCTTGTGTCAGCATTTTGAGTGCCAGAATTACAGGTGCTCACTACCACACCTAGATAATGACTTTTATATCTTTCTAAAAGGCTTTTCAACACACAGTCTATTCTCTAGCCAGGTTGAAATGCTTGATGTTTGTGCCTCTGTGGCTTGCTCCTGCTGCTCTCTCTGCCTGGAATTCTTCCCACCCAGTAAACTGTTATTTATTCCTCAAGGTATAGTACAGCATCTTCAGCATCCTCTACGAACCTGTGCCTGCCCTTCCCTTCATCTTTTCAAAGAGAAAAGAATTCCCTTCTCTCTAGTTCTTTCTCTATATACATCTTTGCAGGGGAAAAGAATATGTTTCCTTTACTGGTTCAGATCATGGGGAATGTGAATTACATTGACAAAGACAGGTTCATGGGAGGAGAGGCCTGTTTCTTTATTGATGTTAATATTTTTATGTGCACAGGGACTGCACAGGAAAGAAGTGAGAACCCAAAGAAGTAGTTAGAGTGGAAGCTTATATATCATTTTAACAAAGACCCATAAACTAAGGAGAAGTAACTAGACAAAGGAAAAGGGGTTAAAGCTTCTGGGGGTGGTAAATTATGAAAGATAAATCTATGGGGAAACTAATGGAAAATACAGGCCATTTTAGTAAGGTTTGTTTTTGCAGACTCATCTTGGTGCTGACTTTTCATCTTCATGGCTGTAAAACTCCTGTGGAGAACAGGATTTATGGCAGTCCTCATTTCTGCCTTTAGGTAGATAAGGAAATCTCTGAGAAGGCTTCTTTCTGCATCTGTTGATTTTAAGTTGCTTTCAGCTTGAAATAATCCAGTGGCAAAGTGGCATATATTTGGGGGTTGCATTTTCTTATACTCGACAGCTCTTTAATATAGGTGATATCATATTATTTTGATAATCTGTCTATCTGGTCTGAGAGCCCATCTGGGACAGAGATTGTGCATCATTTATCTTTGTACCCAAATCCTTGGAGCTTGGATTCTGATGGCATTGATTTGGGACTGAACATTAAGATATTTAAAAGCTCCTCAAACGATTCTAATCTGCAGATAGAGCTGAGGACAATTGCTTTTGATCAATATTTTAGAACCTAGTGTTTTCTTGGTATGCTTCCAAGCTCTGGGGGAACTTTCTCCCAAGGATTGTTAATGATGGAAGATGAATGCTTAAACCAACAGCTGACTGGTTATGCTGTAAAGACAGCATAGAACTGGGATCTGAGATTACATGGGTGCTGTATTAGGACCATCACTGCATTGTATCCTCACAATTAGAATAAAATTTTAAGTCTTAGATCAGACTTCTATTTCTGGCAGTGTGGGGCTGAAAAACTGTAGAAGATTCCCTCACTGAGAAACTGTTAGATTCTAAGTAAAATATACTGTTTGATGAACTGCTTAGCTTGAAAGATGAAAGAAACTCTCCCTGTCATTCTTCCCCAAAGGAACAACATGTGAGCTGACCCTGGGGGAAAAGCTAGCAGGAAGAATGGATTTTTCTGGGAACAGATGCCACGGGCAGCACCTTGATCCGCGAGTAGTTACCAAACTGAGGACCAGCAGAAAGAGGACTGCAGCCTGGAGACTTGGCTGTTACTCATCAAGACACTGTTCATTGGGTAAAACACACAAATTTAGGGTAGTATAGAGGCCCACATTGGCATCCACAAGGACCTTGACCTCAGGCTCTGGATTTAGGAAGAGATACAATGTGAGATGTGACTAAAATATATAGTGAATATTTAAAGTAAATATAATTTATTACAATAAAAGACAGTGTCTTGAATTCTCAATATCCTCCCTCTCACTTTACCCATTGTTCTTGCCACTTTCTGAAGCAGTTCTAGAAACATCATGGTGTGTCCTAATTCTACCTTATCCATGGGAACTGGCACCATGCCACTTTTAGGTTTTCTCCAAATTCAAAATCACCACAAAGGAAAATATCTGAATCGATTCAGGACATCAAGGTAGCAACTAAAGATAATCATAAAAGAGGACTTGCAATTCCCTGCATGCCCCACATCCCCATGGGAGCCAGGCTGAACCCCAGGCATCTTCAGGAACCCTGACACTCAAAAATTAGGGATGGAAAGGTTTATTTAACTTACAGTTTGTGGAGGTTTCAGTCCATACTCAGCTGGCTCCAAGGCAGAGGGGCACATGGCAGAGGGCAACCGTTCATGGCAGTGGAAGACAGCAAAAACAACAAGAGCAAAAGGGGGAAGCAGTGGCAAGCAGCCTCTTTCCCTCCCTTACACTGTATGCAAACTACCTGCCCCAGGGTGGGTGTAGCACTCACATGCAGGAATCAATCATAAACTCTAGAAGCCTGCCCCATGACTGCATGAGGCGTTGGGGGGACATTCAGACACAAACCATAACACAAATGTAAAGAGAAAATTATGGAAATATTTATTTGGAGGAATTACCCAGAGGGCACATAGAAAACAATTCAGAAAATATAGCTGAAAATTGAAGAAAGAACATAGGATGAGAAACTATTTGAAAAGTATAATATTCTACAGGATAGTAGTGAGCAAATTAAGCAAGGCAATATTAAAAAAGATAACTGTTGAGAATTTTCCAGAATACAGAAAGAGATGACTATATAGATTCCATACTGAGACATAATCTACTGAAGCTTCACAATATTTTCTTTCTTTCTTTCTTTCTTTCTTTCTTTCTTTCTTTCTTTCTTTCTTTCTTTCTTTCTTTCTTTCTTTTTCTTTCTTCCTGGTACTGGGAATTGAACTCAGGATCCTGCACTTGCCAGGCAGGCACTGTGCTGCTGACCTGTCTTCCCATCTCAATTTCAAATCCAATGAAATTTTGAAGTCAGAGTAAAAGATATCACCTATGAGAATGATAGAGAGGAGCCGGGCATGGTGGTGCATGCCTGGAATTCCAGCACTCAAGAGGCTGATGCAGGAGGATCACTGTTAGAAGCCAACCTAGGCTATAAAGTGAGTTCAAGGCCAGCCTGAATTGAATAAAGAAATTTTGTCTAAAAAAAAATAATGACAGAGAGTAGGGGACTTCTTAATGGCTTAATGGAAAACAGAAGATAGTAGAACAGTATCTCATGAGGGAAATGAAAAGTCATCTTAGAATTCAAGACCTAATGACATTATTTTTTAAAGTGAGAGAGAAATAAAGACATTTTCAGATAAGAAGTCTGTAGAACCCACCATTACAAAATCAGCTTTGAATCACCCTCTGAAGAGTGTATTTCAGGAAGAAGAAATAAATGATCACAGAAGGAAGGTCTGTGAAGTAAGAAGGAAATATGAGCTGATAAAATGGTGAATACAGAAATTCACACAAAGAGTTTCTATGAAAAAAAGAATGAAGATCGATTTTTATCTTTTCAGAAAGACCCAGAATGGAAGCACTCGTACTGTCAGTCTGTCAATTTCACCAGGGAAGCATAGTCATTATGTGAAAGGATTCCTGAAGTCCTTTTGTTTTTCGTAAAGAAGTTAAGGTACAATCTATTACTAGGCAGTATTAAGTAAAAAATGCATAGTATAATTGCAAAGGCACAAAGGATCAGCTTTAATTTTGAAGCTAATAAAGTCAATAAATGGAGAAAATAGTATGAAAATAAATAAAAATGCTCAGTCAGCCTCATAAAACCAAGAAAGAAGAAAAAGAGGCTTTCAAGAGTATGACAAGAGAATAACAGCTATAGAAAATGAGAGAAAATACAACTTTTATATTTTCATAAAAAGATGATGAGATGAGAGAAGAAAGTTCAAATGTATTATTAATCACCAACACAATAAGTAAACTGAGTTTGCCATTTAAAATTTAGATTTAAGAGGAGGAAACTAAAGAGACTTAATGCTGTGATGTTCCCGAGAAATATTCTTATAAGTATAGAAAAATTGAAAGAGGATGGAAGAATATTTATCTGTCAAGTGCAATTAAAAAGAAAGTTGTAACAGTCTTCTTACTACCAAATGAAGATAGACTTTAAGAAAAAAATCATTATTAGGGAGCAAGAGGTCACTCCTTAATGATAGATTCAATTTAACAGGAAGATTTAATATTTCAAATGTGTATGCACTTAATAAAATAGCCTTGACATGTATAAAACCAAAGTTGGCCTACACTGAAGAGCTAACAGACAACTCATCATCATAGTGGGAGATTCCAACACATTACTGATAGATCAAGCAGACTGAAAAATGACAGTGAAATTTTGCATGACACAATTGCCATATTTGATTTATGGAACATATGTAAAATTCTGATTTGACAATTCTGCTTCAAAGAACTGGGAGTGATTAGACCACATTGTTTTATAGGGCAATCAACTTAGAAGTCAAAAGCAAGAAAAGTAAACTGAAAAGAATTTAGGAATTACACCACACATCTAAATAGCCCAAAATGAAACCAGAATGCAAATGAAGAAGATGATCCACAGTTGGGAATCATCACCCAGGCTTGTAGCCCATTGCCTTGGGGGACCAGGTGGAACTGATGACCAGAGGATCTGTCAATGGCTTTGGGAAGTTCTGCAGAAAGATTGACTGATCCCGAAGCAATTAAGGCAAAAGCAACCAAATTTCTGTATAAATACCGCACGCTGGTTGTGCCACTGGAGCTCCAAGCAACCAACTTTCCAACTTGAGGAGATTTCATTTCTCTTTATTGATCAGTCAGATGGTTTAAATGCTCCTGTTTAGCTTACTTCTTCCCTAACTAAGGGTAACAGCATTGCTATGTTGTGTTGCACAGTGACAAGATAACACCCAGCTCAGCAGCGCTTGCAGTTGTTGAATGGATGCTGCCTGCCTTCGGAGCTGCCTCCTGGCGTATAATTCCCAGGCAGGCAGTGTAGTTCATGTGAGCCTACCAAACATATAGTTGGGGCACTGGGTAGCACAGGGAAAGACATCTCATACCTGAAGGCACCCAGCTGAAATTTCACTCATCCCAGTCATAGGCTAACGTGTGCAGACTCACACTTGGGGTGCCTCGGAACTGGGGGAGCGTAGGAAGAGCATGTGCCCTGGCTTCTCTTACTCCTTTGCAAACGCTCTTCATTCCTCCACTTTCAGGTCCTGTCTGCCACGGGGGAGGTCAGAGTAGGAAGAGCCCACACTTATTTTCCTGCCTTAGCAGCAGATTATGGGGAATACAGAACAAGTCTGGGCCAACCACCCTGCCAACCTGCAAGCCCAGCGAGCACCTGTCATTTTGTACCCAAACCTTTTAGTGCATTGCTCTGGACACGTTCCAGCCTGCTTTCTGCATACCACTGCCCCCAAATGCCAGGGTTAGACACATTAATCTAAATTCTTTTTCAACTTAATAAATTCAAGCATAATCTATAGATGATAAAGAATCTTGCATCTATTCCCCCTTCATGTCATAAATTATACTGATTGAAGTGATAATGGAAACAAAGTTAACCTCCTGCTTCTCAAATACAAATGATTAAATGCAGCACACTTCTGCATAAGCCAAGATGCTGATTGTTTCAGCCTTTCTGTGGATGGTGCATCAATATCAACTCCTTACATCTGAACTGAACTTGCTAATGGTGTCACATGAAACAGCCCTTTCTGGCTTCCCCTTCCTCCCTCCTTCTTTTCTCCCTCCCTCCTTCTTTGTGGTACAGATGTGTTCCCCACCTCCTCTCCTCCTTCTTCTTTGTGGTACAGGGATTCAGCCAGGGTACTCTACCACTGAACTACATCATCAGCCTTTTTTATTATTTTGAGACAGTGTCTCACTAAGTTGCATAGGCTGGACTCCAACTGGTGATCCTTTTCCCTCAGTCTCCTGAGTACCTGGGATTCCAGGTGTGCATCACTGTGCCCAGCTCCTGCCTAGCTTTCTTTTCCAAATTTTGAAGTACAGCAATATTTCCTAGAAATTTAAACAGTGTTGGATGCTTTTGTCAGAGGTTTAATATTTCACATTTACTACTCAGTATGGAATAAATTTATATGCAAACAGATTATATCTATAACCAAATCTTGCAACTAAATCAAGGTAAATATGTACTTTCTACACACTTCATCTTCTAATAAGCAGAGTCAAGAGTCATCTTTGTTCTTCTAGGCAGCAAGATTCAAAAATGAATTGATTTGAATATGTTTGGGTAAAACAACAATAATACAAAAGTATATAAGAAATAATATAAACAAAAAGAATAACTGCAGTGCATCCCATCAACAAAGGGAGGCATATAGTTACCATGTCTTATTCAAACAGCAACTAGGTTCCAGAATAAGGAGGAGGGAAACACAGATACATCCCTTGAAGTACCTGGACAATGGGTTGGACACGTAGCTTTTAGCAGCCTTGTCCACTGACTGGTACTGTGGATTTGCTTTCTGTCCTGGGACCACCATGTACCCCACAGTGTCCACAGAATGACTGTGCTTTAGTACCCCTGACAAAATTGGTATTGTTTCCCTGTCTGTTTTCTCACTTACTCCTGGCTAATACTATAATTAAAAGTCCTTTCTCCAAGGTGCTCAAAGAACTTTAGAGACATAGTTTAATTAATCCCCTTCACATTCCTCCATGTCTGCAAGCTCCAGACCCTGCTCTGCCTGAGAGAACCAAGCAAATGGCATGGTGTGGGGGATGGTTCTTTAGAGCTGGTTGATGGGGAGTGATGGTGGTGGTCGCCACCAGCCTCCCTGTCCAAGTTGTGCCCGGGCAGCTCCTATATGCATAAATGGCACATTTACTCTTCTGTAGAATGCTCTGTGGCTCTGTTAAGGCTGGAGACCAGCCTAGAGACAGGGAGAGGCACGTTCTAGAGATTCCAGCCTTTTCATCCTCCCAAATGGGTTTGTTTCAGCCTTCTCTGCATCTTTTCTGCTCTTATCTTTTGGGAGGTAGGGTATCATTTCTGCACTGGCTGAACTGATGTGATTATGCATTCTAACTTGTGATCTAGATTATGTGAAGCATTCTTTTGGCCATTTCAACCTGGACAATAGGTTGGGCACATAGCTTTTAGCAGCCTTGTCCCCTGACTGGTACTGTGGAGTTGTTTTCTGTCTTGGGGCCACCATGTACCCCACAGTATTGTCTGTCTGTTTGCATAAAGTCTACCACCAAAAGGATTTTGGATGAATCATATAGCTAGAAAGTTAGCTACTCCTCTCCAAGATGCTCTTTATTCTTCCACCTGCCACCTTTTCCTCACCTGTATGGTCACCTGAGGTCTCTGAGATAAGACTTTGGGAAATACTTCCACCAAAGAGGTACAGAGCCAGTGCTTCTAAAATTCCTGAAGAATACTTTTTCTTATTTATCACACCATTTGAGGGTCATTTAGTACTTTGATACACTCAGCATAACCTCTAAAATAGAAGAGATGTTGGTAAACATTAGATTCAGGCCACAAGATGAAGCTCAGAGAGGTTATATATACTTTTCAGCAACACAGAGGTCAAATTAGAGTTTTTTGTTACAGGATCAAATTTCTTTTCTTGTTTTGATTATTTTAAAGAGTAAAAGAAGGATAACATAGTAATAAGGGGGCTTACGAAATTACAGACAAAGTGGTAGGAAATTATCAATGGTTGTTGTTTTACATATTATTATGTTCAAGATAGTTTGTCTGGAAAACAAATAGACAAAGCATAGTGAGTTACAGACAAAAATGGTAGGAGATTATCAATGGCTGTTGTACTATACTTTGGTATCTTCAAAGTGGTTTCTAAAGAAAATAAATAGAGCTATACATGAGTGACCAATTGAATATTCATTGACTATTCTCAATGGTTGTTGTAGGAAACACATAGTAATAAACATACATCCATTTACAAAATAGCACAGGAACAATACAAACATTAGAGAGTTATGGACAGATTAGTAGGAAAATATCAGTGGCTGCTGTAATACATGGTGGTATCTTCAAAGTGGTTTCTCAGGAAAACAAAGATATGCAAGAAAGATCTAACAAGTACTTACAGCCTAAGTGTTGTGAAGAATAGCGTATTACCTCCTCATCAGTGACTCCTTTCACTGAGGTGTGACGGTTGGAAGGAAGGCCAGGATTGAAAAGAAGGACTGAGAGACTTGCACCTGTGTCTAGCAATAGGCTGTTTTCTTTTTCCTGTGTAGTCATGATTACCCGGGCTCCTCCATGGAGATGACAGTCTGGCCAGACGGAGAAGGCAGAATATGCCTCAGGCCCCTTCATTCCTGTTGGGCCAACTGGTAGGATGGGTCTGAGCTCTGGGGCTTTTTTCCAGAGGGCAGACCAATCTACAGTGGTCACCTTTGCAGTCAGGGCACGGCTCAGGCAATTTCTTAGAGCAGTCCCTCTTGAGGTGGCTTGGCTTTTAACAGTGGTAGCAGATGAATGTAGTCATTGAGTTCTTCTTGGGGCCCCAAGAATCAGATGTAGGGTCTGTTTCTCTTAGTGCTGCAGCAAAAGCAGCTGCTTTTTCTCAATCTCTTTATTTTCTCTCCTTGGCCTCCTCCTCCTCACAGCTAGAAAATACTGAGGAGGCAATTTTTACTAACATCTGATGTGAGCCATCTGGGGCAAAAGCCATTTTTTGTAGCTTTTCCTCTCCAGCCTCCCAGCACATTGGGACCCCACAACCACTTAGTGTCCTCTCCCCAACCATCAGCACAGGCAGCAGGAATCTCTGTGCAGACCTCTCCAGAGCTCCCCAGGCTCCTCCACTGCAGCCTGTACAGTCAGGGGAAGAATGGCTTCCAGGGGGTCTCCCCAGGTATTGCACAAGGTCCTCCCGGTTTGCAGCTCTGGAACAGCTCTCATGACCCTGGTCAACTAGACCTCTGAGTCTTCAAGTGTAGTCTGTATTCTCGTGTTCTCTGAGTCCTTGTTCAGCAGCTGCTCCTCTGCTGACTCCAGACCTTTGTGGTTCTCAATGGCAGTGGCAAGAGTGACCAGTTGTGTGGCATGTATTCCCAGGGGTTTCTCCATGTCAGGATGGTTCATGCACGCCCCTGGGCCAGCCTCCATGGCCAGCATGTGGTGGGCCAATTGTGTCATTGCTTCTCTGTGCCATGATAGTTCTCAACCATGCGGTGGTGGCTTGCCTGAGGGCCAGAGTGCCAGCGTGTGCTGCTGCGTGGTTCCCGGGCATTGGCTGCCTGCCTCCCAGGTGCCTGTGCAGCTAGGGGATGGCCCAATGGCTGGTGCTCCCCGCCGCATGGCTTAAGATCAAATTTCTTTCCTTTCTCATCTCTCACTATCCATTCTCTTTCCATCACCACCTGTCATTTACTGTGATTATATATGTTCTGCTTTTTTGGTGCCAGACTTTGTGCCTGGGTCTAGATATACAAAGGTAAATGAGACAATATTCCAACTGTACCCCTCTTAAAAAAAGATATTTTATATGGAAAGGTTCATGTAAGTGTTAGTATAATACTGTGTGACTGAGATTCTAATTAGGTGATACCTTCAAGGTCAAAAGAAATCTTTAATCAGAATGGAACATTATAGGCAAAGATACTAAGATGTGGGACAAGATGCAGAATCAGGAATTTGAAGTGTTTCTGTTTGCCAAGGGTGGGTTGGGAAGTAAGAGAAGAGAGAGGATAGAGGCCACCAGGAACCATATCTAAAAGCCTTCCATGTCTTTCTGGAAAGCATAGAGTCAAGGCCATTAAAAGTCATTGAAATCTTGTGTACAAGAAAGACAGATGATCAGAGCTGCTGATTTTATCCGGATCCCTCTGCATTTTCTTTGAACTCATCAAATTGGCAAACATAAAAGAGGATGAATAGGCATTGTATTGGAAAGAGTGCACTGATGTGGAAATCCTCATGAAATGTCAGCAAAAATAAATTGATAAAAGCTCACTGGAAAGAAGTTTGGCAGTGGATAGCAGAAGCCTTAAAAATGTTCATTCTACTTGACTTAATAGTTCTGCTGCTACTGCAAATGTATTTAGGGAAATGACCTCAAATAAAATGAATATTCTGGGACAGTTATTGAGTGACTATTTAATAATAAGCTAATAGAAATAATCTAAAATATTAATCCAGGAAGTAATAAAAGTTAAGAAAATAATGTGCTCATGTGTTTATATTGAAACATTGAAAAGTTTAAAATACAATGCTGTAAAGGCAGCTTGCACAATGTTTTGCTACCTAAGATCTATTCTCATTTGATTTGATAAAAGAGCTTTCTGCCTGACTCTGAAGTTGGAATCCATTCTCCAGGTTTAACCTCATCCATACTGGTCTCAGAGACTGGCTCAGGGCAGCTGATTTATGTAAACCACCCAAATCATAGTAAATCTCAAGCATTGTGGAAAAGATAGGATGATGATGTACTTATTTTCTTGCAGAGTCTGAACATGCTCGTAGTAATTTGTTATGGTAACAACAGAAGCCTAATACAAATAGAAAAGCTGAAGCAGTACTTAACCAGATGCTCAAAAGGGCACTATTTTATTATAGAGTTAATCAAAATTTGAGAGAATATGATGGGATTTCAACACTTTGATACACTCTGCATGATCTTTAAAATAGTATTGTGCAGAAGAGATAAGGGTAAACATTGGACTCTTTAACATTGCTTACCTTTAGAAGAAATATCAACTCAGCACTTGATTAATGAATTAAAGCAGGGCAATTGTGAGAAGATTACTTATTTTGAAAAACTCTTACCTCGAAAATAGTTCTGCCATGTAATACATAACATCAACATGCTGGAAAAAAATTAAACAAGTCCCCAAAGACTCAAAGTTAATCCACCATTAGGCTACAGAATACTTTTTGTTAATTAAAGTGGAAAAAGTCACTTTCCCTTGAAACCTGCTAAGCTTCAGTGACCAAAGCTCTGGGACTGTGACATGTAAAATGTAGGCAACAACAAGCAGTAGAAATTTGCTGATTTGACTTATGTGACGGTGAGCAAAGTCTCTTGTAGCTACTTCTCCTAAAAACTCAGGTTGATTTCCCAATCTGAGTCAGCCCAGTTCACTATAAGGTGATGAACTGAAACACCTGGTAAGAAGTATGCTAGAAAATTTCTGTTCCTTCAGAGTGGATTTCAACCTATAATTATCTGAGAATATTTCAAGACACGTCGGGCTATTTGGGGATATTAAGGTTTAAGGTGACTAGTGTCCTTCAAGGTCAATGCTGTGCTCTGCAAAGCACAATAAAAGCTTGCAGGAGGCTGAGGGATGTATGAGAAAATGAAGTATTGATTGAAGAGTAGATATGATGTTGCGCAGTGCAGTTATTAGACTCAGCTCGGTGCTGTTAATTTGAGGTCTCACACTTTCTCAGGAGATTACACCAGTTAGCTATACATTATTGAAGTCCGGGGAGTTTTCATACTCTGGCTCATGATCACTGCCTCCTTTTCCTCTGCCAGGGAAGACTACTTTGTCCAATCGATATGCTTTTATTGAACGCAGGTTTGTATAAGCACTCAGCTCAAATTCAAGCACTTTCAGGAGTTTGTGACACTTGGCAAAGTCAACATTCCTCCTGAGTATTCTCTTCCTATCCAAAAATGAAGAATCTTTAATTTAATCACCCCAACTTTCAGTTCCCATGAATCATAATGGGACTTCAGAAGTGAGGGAAAGAAGTTTGTCTTTTTTGCTGGTAGTACTCTTGTCTACCATAAGCCACTCGGGGTAATGCCACTGCCATTAGAGTTGGAATAGACCAGACCCTTGAACATCACAAGAGGTTGGGGGCACTTAGAGCTCAGAACAACAGATGGAAAAAATCCTCAATAAAGTATTAAAACAAGAAAGGGCCGGGGGCTGGGGATTTAGCTCAGCGGCAAAAGCGCCTGCCTGGCAAGCGCAAGGTCATGAGTTCGGTTCCTGGTACCGGAGAAAAACCAAAAACGAATTTAACATTTGTTTTCCAGAAAAAAAAAAAAAAAAAAAAAAAAAAAAAGAAAGGGCCTTAGAAATCACCTGATCTTGTTCTTTCATTTTACAGATGAGTAAATCCATGTTCAAAATGGCTGTAATATAGCTAGTTAGTGGCCTAGCTGGGAAAACAATTCACGTGTCTTCATTCTCAATCTAGTTCATTTCATTGTGGATTTTACCTGCACATTCGCCTTGGCTATGGATGGGGTGAGTATACAAGTCAACAGTCCCTTTATGAACATTTACATTTATGAACATTTAAGCTTATGTTAGACAACTTTCCACCTCAAATGTCACATGCAGCTAAGGCATAGGAAACCTTGCAGGCGGTTTTATAGCTTTTTCTAATAACTCTGTTTTAAAGAGAGGAAAGTTTTTACAAGGTGTGATGGAAAAATACAATGAATATTTAAATAAATAATACTACAGTAAAAGACACATTGCCATTAATCCCTCTTAAAGTACTTTCTTGATTCAAACAGAGCTATTCCTTCATTCTTGCACCCTCTGAAACAATTCTGGAAGTCATTTCTCCAGGGTGTCTTCAGTTTCACTGTCACAGCAGCCTCAGTGTCCTGAACCCACTCAAAATACCTTTTGCAGTCATTTGCACCACAGTGATGGATGAGGACACATCCCAACGTTCTCTGAGCCTGCCTTCCGTTAGACAGCACTTGGCTGCTGCATTCACTGATCGCCTGCTGTAAAGACACCACAAAAGAGGACTTCCAGAAGTGCTTCAGGAAGTGATAAGAATGATGGGGAAAGTGTTCAAAGTGAGGGGAGTATACTGAGGGGATTAAAGGCAATGTATCTCTTACTGTAACACATACTTCAAATTTAAAGATTTCCTATATATTTTGATCACCCCTTCTAATTATCTCCATTTCACAGATGACAACAATGAGACCTAGAACATCCAAGAGGCTTGTCTCAAACAGCACACTCATTTGTACTAGACAGAGGGTGCCTTAGTTACTTTCTCATCTCTGGGACAGAATACCCAATACCCACAATTTAAAGGAGGGGAAATTTATTTTGACTCACTGTTTAGTCCATAGTGGGCGAGCTCCAAGGCAGACTGGCCTGGCAGAGGGGCATAGTACAGGACAACTGCTCAGATCATGGTGGCCAGGAAGGGAGGAGCAGGGGACAAGAATATACTCTCTCAGGTCATACCCCTAGTGACCCGTCTTCAACCATGCTCTATGTCCTAAGAGTGCATTCAGCTCTAGCACCCCCATAGTCAAATCACCCTCCACAAGTCCCACTTCTGAACACATGAGGCTTTTGGGGATATTCTAGATCTAAACCTTAACAGGGTGCTACAAGAGCCTGAGTCTGTACTCCTTGTTCAGGGCTCCTGCTATTGTTCTCTGTATTGTTCTCCTGCTATTGTTCTCTGTAACCACTGCCTACAATTTGTCTTTCTGTAAGACAAAGGCATTTAACACTTCTTTAGCTTTGCTACCCTCTTCCTTCAAGCCCTATGCTCAGGAAGGGGCTCATGTATAAATACTGTGTACTCTGATTTAAAGGCTGGGTTAAGAATCAAGGAGAGACTTCTGATGTTATTTCTGACTTCTCTGGGTATGACAAACACTGTGTTCATTACTTTCCTCAATGTTTGGAATCTGTTCCATTATGATTAATACAAACATGACAGGTAATACACGAGTCACTTATCAATCTCTCTGACTTTACATTTGATGCCATTTCCCACAGCTTGCACCTGTGACCACATCCAGCCTCCATCGTGGTCAGAACCTGAATGCCTCAGGGACTGTTCTTTCTTCAGCCAGCCACTGTAACTCACTCCTTTTCCCCAAATAAAATCACTTTGGGGGACAAGCACTTTCGATGTTGGGCTTTTTTCTGAAGTGACTGCAATTCATCTTTTCCAATCAAAATGGGAACAATTCGGGCTTTCTTGCCATTCCAGAGCTGCCATAAATCGGGGTAATAGATTTTTCAATGCCTAGTGAGATAATTGTGTTGGGGAGAAGATAAAAGAGAGTGCTGGGAGCCGTGGTTGTGGTGCCCCTCATCCTCCTGCTCCTTGCTGCTTCCCAGGCGACCCAGAAAGCCGGGCTGGAAGAAGCAGCTTGAAGCTCCTCATGCTAAATTAGTTCTGAGGTGCTTGTGGGCAAAGACTGCCAACGGAACTCTATTTTGACAGTGGGAATATTTATAATGAAACATAATGAAGTAAAATTTAAGTCCCAAATTACCCCAACACGGAAGCACTAAAATTGCAATTCTAGTTACAGTGACACCTCCAATTACTAAAATGTGAAGTAATTCTCTTTAGAAAATGACTTCACTTTGAGGAGATGAATCCTGGCTAAGGGTTATGACACACACACACACACCAGGGGCTTCAAATCTGCTGGTGTCACTGCTGATGGCAAACAGACAAATTAGATGTCCCCAGTCTGATTCCTCTTCTAGAAGAAACACTACTTACCAACAAGCCATACGCTGCAGCTAACCTGATGGCCATGGAGCAGAAGCACTGAGTGTAGGTGGTGAATCTTTGCAGCAGTAGCAGCAACTGATTGGACATAATTCAAAGCCCCAGAGCTATAAGCCTATTGTGGGCCATGCTCATGCGTTCTGGAAAGATTCATGTTGCCAGTGATTCTCAAGAGCAAAGAGAATGAGTTACTTACACAAGCTTCTGGTAGCTATGATCATTAGTGAAATAATTCATTTGTTTGGTCTTTTTCCAACAAATATTCACTGAGTATGGACTGTGTAGTAAGTGCTGTATTTTGGTACTGAGGATACAGTAATTATGATATGACTGATGGTGCATTCATTTCATAGCAGCACATTCAAGTAATATATAATCAATTCTATCTTTGAGAGGAGCTAGAACTGGGGATGGAACCCAGGGCCTTCACCCTGACTAATCTCCCACCCCAGTCCTTTTATATTTTAAAACTTCTTAAATACTTTGTTTTGAGACAGAGTCTTGCTAAGTCACTAAGTTGCCCAGACTGAGCTCAAACTTGCAATCCTCCTGCCTCTGCCTCCCAGGGTGCTGGCATTACAAGTGTGCACCAGCATACCTGGCTTACAATCAGTTCTTGTTTGAGGTAGTCATGTTCTGTAAGGTGCAATGCCTCCAATGCTGAATTAACCAGTGCCATCCCACTGCTCCCAGAAGCTATGAATAGTCAGGCTCCTGTGAGTTTCTGGTCGTAACATTTTCACCAACTGATCAACACACAACCTTACTTTATTTCTGTTTAAGGCATTTTATTCAGTAGATGCTTTTGATTCATTAATATTGAACTCATGGCCTCAGGACTACACCTCATGTGTGAATAAAATTTACCCAACGTGTTTATTTTCTCTGTAAGGCACATCACAGTCTCCTTGTGCTTAGGGATAGTAAATAGCATTACAGCACTAGGTTTGAGGGCCATTTAAGTTATCAAATCACCAAGAAGAAGCACAGTGATGTAGTGGAAGATGTAGCACTGAATGAACTGTGAAATAGATGCAGCTACCAGATGGGAGCTAAAACAGGGAGACAGCACCAACTTGTTCCACTTCACCTGGAAACCTGTGCCTTGGGTAACTGAAGTTTTCACCGCTCAGTGTGTGCTTGCAAATGACAGAGGGGAATGCTATAGGTATTGATTTGGAGGCTACAAACGAATCCTACTGCACTGGTGAATTTGTAAATATAGAACCTGTGAATAATGGGGATGACCTGTATGTACTTGGCTCTTGATTTCTTAAACTCTTTGACTTTCCAGCTAGGGCCGCTTGACCTTCACCTAGAGATCCGCCACACCCACCACAGACATATCCTGCACATAATAAAGGGGTTGGAGGAGTTCTGGGTCAGGAGGTGCCGGGCATTAAGACTGGTGGAGATCATTGAGAAGAAATGCTGATGTCAAGTAGTATGATGCAAATGAGGAAACTGGCCTGCGAAATGCGGTGATTTGCTTTTAAGAGCAGTTTATCAAAGTTGGGGTTGATGAATTAAATTATTAACATTTTGGCCTATGATTCAGTTTGAAACTCTGGCATGTTTTTTCTTGAATGGTGGTGATAAAACTAGCTCTTCACTTTTAAAACCACGGGGTTGAAAGAATTAAAAATAGAAGAGGAAGTTTGATTCTAAGAAGTTGCCAGAATAAGCAACAACAACAAAAATATAATGACAAACATGTAATGAGCACATACTAGATGCTGGTACTGTTTTAGATGCTGGGCGATGTAGTAAAAAATGTGAAGTTGGTGCTTTTACTGAGTGTGCACTTCAAAGTCAGCTGAATTCAAGTCAGCTGGTATAACTGTTAACAGTTATGTGTCAATTTGAATGCACTAAGAAATAAACACCTAGGAGATTAGTAAAGCACAGCTCTGGATGTGTCTGTGGATGCCTGACATGTAGGCCATCAAATTGAGGGAAGAAGACCCACCCTGGATATGGGTAACAGCAACCAATTTTGTAACCTGAACAGAATAAAAAGGGAAAGAAAGTGTCCCAAAGACCTTTGGTCTTTGTCATTGCCTTTGGATGTTGGTCTCCACTTTCTTCAGTCTCCTAATGCAGATTTGTACCGGCCACACTACAGTGAGCTTCTAGGTCTTCGACACTGGGCTGGTACTGCATGCTTGATCCTTCTTGGCCTACAGCTTCCATTTTCCTGGGCTGATGGATTCTTCTGCTACTGGATTCTCTGGTTCCCTGGCACACAGAGGGTTACTATGGAGTCTTCCTCCTATGATCTAGCAGACTCCTCTGTGCTTCTCTAGCCTCCAATACAGCCCACAGGAGGAAGCTACTCTTCTGGCAATTTGATCCCAGGCTTCCAAGCTGTAGAACCAGGAGATAATATATTTATGTTGCTTGAGCCACTTAGTTTGTGGTATTTAGTTACACGGCCCTAGGAATTAATGCAGAGTGGAAGACCAATACTGGAGCAAGGGGAGGATCTGTTTTCTATATGTCAGGAACCTCTTTTCCAATGCCTGCTCCATAGGGTCATGAAAAAATGCCTTTGGTGGCAGATGTGGCTCCTGACTTGGATATCATCACTGCTAAGTGTCCACTTACTAACAGCATGATCAACCATGAGCCCTGAGGTATCCTGGGACTGGGAGGTAGGGTGGGAATTGGTGCCTCTAGGTTTTGTTTACTAAACTGTTCCTCTTCCATCATGGAGTGAGTGGCAACTTTGTCTTCAATGAAATAGATTCTTATTCTGGATTTGGATTTGCTCCACTGCTAAGTTTCTTAGATTCAAATCCTGGCTCTGCCACTTATCAATTCAGTGACCTTGGGAAGTCACGTCATCTTTTCATGCCTCTTGTTTCTCCATTTTAGAATGAGAATAAAAATAGTGTCTAGCTGCATTAGTTCCCTGAGGCTATTGTAGTAAATTACCATAATTTAGTGGTTCAACACTTAAGGAATTTATTTTCTCACATTGTGGAGACCTGAAATCTGAAATTATGGTGTTGGTAGGATCACACTCCTCTAGACGCTGTGGGGAAGAATTTGCTTTTGCCTTTTCCAGTTTCTGGAGGCTGTTGGCATCTGTAGGCTCACGTCCTCATCTTTTCAATCTCTGCCTTCTGTTCTCTGTGAGTTAAGTCTCACTAACTTATAAAGACTTTGTGATTGCATTTAGGATAATACACAACAATCTCAGTCAAGATTCTTAATTTAATCACATTTACAAAGAGGCTATTTCCTTTTAAGGTAACAATGACACATTCTAGGGATCAAAACTAATATTTTGGGATGAGATGCTTTGAGTGGCCATTATTTAGTTTACTACATCATCTCATGCAATCATTGTGAGAGTTAAATTAGTTAATTCTTATAAAGCTTTTAGAATAATATGGTTTCTGGAAAGCAAAAAGATTACCAATAGGGAAGATATGACAGCAATCTTAGATAAACAAAAGGATGACAATAGTTTTGATACCTTGTAGCAATTTAGTGAGCCTCTCAATATTCTTTCAACAGTGCTATTCCTACTTAAGGCAAAGATCACTTCTGCATTTCCTTGAATTTCCTTGAATAAGTAAGCCTGATTTATTTTCCTGAAAATATGGGCACTGTGAGAAGTTTCACTCCTATATATAGCATACCCTAGGGGTGGAAATTTCCTTTATAGGGTATATGGCAAGTACATTTTCAGAATTGAAACCAAAGAGTGACTTCCATTCCTGAGAAATGGAAAAAGTATTTTGAGATTTATGTCACCTTCAGGGACCTAAATATACATAGTTTAAATGGGAAACAGAGTGCTCTCAGTGAAATTCAAAGTCTTTATTCATTAATTATCAAAGTGTTGATTCTTCATGGCATTTAGCATTTCAGTAAAATAAATTAATCACTTGGAAAATACATAAAACCCAAAGAATTTTATAATCAATTTTCTTAACCCTTTTAAAATAACTTTCTCTATGGCATTTAATTAAGTCCCACACAGAAAGTGTATTAGTCACATTTCCCATTGCTGAGACACAACACCCACCAGCTGCAATTTAAAGGAGGTGAAGTTTATTTTTAGTTCACAGTTTCAGTGGGTTCAGTCCATGGTTGTTGGCTCCAAGGCAAAAATGGCATTATGAAAGGGCCTGGTGGAGGAAGGCTGGTCATGTGGTGGTAGCCAGGAGGAAGAGATAGAATGAACAAAGGAGCCAGATATGATAATACAACATTCCAGCTTGTATCCATAGACCCACATCTTCCTAACAGGCCCTATCTCCTAATAGCACATTCAGCTCATTAATGCTCTATGAAAAAATCACCTTCTAAAAGCCCAATTTCTGAATACATGATACCTTTGGAGACATTTTAGGTCTAAACTCTAGTATTTTCCTTCAAGTTGTCCAAACCATGTGTCCATCTCATTATGCAAAGTGTATTTAGTCCATCTCTTAAGAATTTCTTAAGTCTTAATGGTTCCAGTATTTCTGAAAAGTCCAAGTCCCAAATCTTCTCTGATAAAGACAAACTGTTAGCTGTGAGCTCTTATAAAAATCAAAGAAGGAAGTTAGATACTTCCAAAAGGGAGAGGTAGAGGGCAGGTGTAGAAAGAATCAGACCATAGCAAGACTGAAAGACAGCAGGGCAAACATTAAATCCTGTAGTTCTATGCCCAGCACACAGGGTAGATTGTGGTGAGATGTGAGCTTGAAAGGGCTTACACAATTTTGTCCCTGTGGCCCTATCTGTTGCCACTCATAAAACCATTGTCTTGGGCTGGTTGTGCTTGCTGCCTGTAGCTTTCCATGGCAGGCATTCCAAATTCCAGCATCTCCATTTTCTTGGGGTTTCCACTGTACTTTTCACTTCACTTTCACAGCTTTACACATTGCCTGGCCTTCCAGGCCTCCTTCTGAAATCTTGGTGGAAACCATTATGATCCCACAATTGCTGCAGGCTGCATGCCTGAAAAACCACCAACACATACATAGATGATGCCAAGATTTGCTGCCAGGATGAGCAGAAGCCAGGATCCCTTGGACCTGCAGGCTGCAGTAGCCTGTGCGTGTCTGGATGGCCAAGCATAGCGAAACAATTCCCAGGAACCAGTTCTCTAGTGACACTTCTTGAGCAGAGTGCTCTGAAGTTCTCTTCTCAAAGCAGTCTTTTAAAAGTTATATGTTTACACTTGTGAGGGAGAGATGTAGTCAATTCCTGAAATGACTTTAAGCCATCTTTTTTTTTTTTTTTTTTTTTTTTTTTTGAGACAGAGTCTTGCTATACAGTTCAGGCTGGCCTTGAGCTCACTTTGTAGCCCAGGCTGGTCTTGAACTCACAATGATCCTCCTGCCTCAGCCTCCTGAGTGCTAGGATTACAGGCATGTACCACCACACCTGGCCTTAAGTCATCTTTCTTATTGTCCTGATGCAAAGTACTTTGTTTCTTTTTACTGTTGATGTTTTCATCAACCATGCTGCCATTTGTCCCAACTTTGTAGGCTCTTCTATTCTGGCAAAACTGGAAACTTTTTATATCTTTTAGCTCTATCTTTTGCTCTTGATTCTATTAATATGACTAAAAGCAGACAGCAGCACTCACTCCACAGCCTAAATATTGGGCTGCCTTGAAATATCCTCCAGCAGCTCAATTAGTCAAGCACCCTTAATCTCAGTCTCCTGCAGTCTAGGGACATGGGCAAAATGAGACAGATTTTCTGTGATTGTAACGCAAGGCCCCTAGTCCAACTGCTAATGGTTATTCCTGATTAAAACTGTCTGAACCTAGCCTTTACTTTCTGTTTCCTATCAGGATTCTGGCTTTCTGAGCTCCTATCAAAATCATCCATCAAGCTCTGTTTATAGCATTCTAGGCCTTCTCTATCCTGCTTTTCCAAACTCCTCTTGTAAACAAGTCCCAAAAGCTTTTGAACCACATCACGAGACACAGTCACAACAACAACCCATGAATTTTACCAAAATCTATATTCTTCAGCCTTCCTGTCACTGAGGCACAGTACCCAACATCCACAATTTAAAGGAGGAGTTTAACTTGGCTCACAGCTTCAGTGGATAGAGTCCATGGTAGCTCCAAGGCAGAAATGGCAGGCTGAAAGAGCATGGTGGAGGAAATCTGCATATGCAGATGGTCAGGAAGTAGAGTGAGAAAAGGAGGAGCCAGGAACAAGAATACATCCCTTTGGATCATATCTGCAGTGATATACCTCTGCTGAGCAGGTCACACCTCCTAAAAGCACATTGAACTAAAGTATGAACTCACCACTGACACTATGATCCAATCACTTTCTAAAAGTCCCACCTCTGAATACATGAAACTTTTGGGAGAATATTTTATTTTATTTTATTTTTTATTTTTTATTTTTTTGGTTTTTTTCCTCTGGTACTGGGAACCGAACTCACGACCTTGCGCTTGCCAGGCAGGAGCTTTGCTGCTGAGCTAAATCCCCAGCCCCTTGGGAGAATATTTTAGATCTAAACTATAACAGCAAGTAAAAAAGTGATGTTGGGAAATTTTTTTTTTACTTTTATTTTTATTTTTGTTGTTTTTTGAGACAGGGTCTTACTATGCAGTTCAGGGTGGCTTTGAGCTCACTTTGTAGCCCAGGCTGGCCTTGAACTTGTAATGATCCTCCTGCCTCATCCTCTCAAGTGCTGGGATTACAGGCATGCACCACCACGCCTGGCATTAAATATGTTGGGCAAATTGAAAAAAAAAGAAAAGAAACTAAAGGAGAGGATGTACAACATTGTGGGTTTCTGAAAAGACCGATGGCATATGCCTCTGAGGCCCTGCTCTTATCTCAATAATCTATTTTTTTAAAAACCACTGACACTAAAGAAGTCTTGTCTATTTGCAAGGTGCTCTAGGGCCATTCACCTTGCTTTGCAATCCATTCAGTGTTGAGAAGAATTTTATTCATTCATTTGGTACATGAAAGATTGTTTGCATTATATTTTTTTTATATCTTTTTAAAATTTTTTTTAATTTTAGAAATAAAAGGAGGAAAATACTAACAGACCGACATTTTACAAAATAGCATAGGATCAGTACAGACATTACAGAGTTACAAACAGAGTGGTAGGGAATTAACAATGCTTATTGTATTACATATTGATATCTTCAATGTAGTTTCTCATGAAAACACATATAGACATACAAAGCTAATCAACCAATGCCTCACTGACAGTTTCTTTCGGCAAGGAAATACAGGACAGTAGATTTTTTAAGGGAGCAGATCATACTTTTGCCTCAGCATTTGAAAATTTTCTTTTCACAAGTATTAAAAACCGAGTGCTGTTTTTATGGTGTGTAATATAAGACTTTATCTTGCATATGATGTGTAAAGGAATATAGTGAAAGGTAAATATTCTTGTAAGGTGATTCCTTTATCATAGCTTTATACATTAAAAAAACTAACTCAAACTGAAATGAAATGCTAATATGTAGTTTTCCTTATATTTAATAGCTGGTTTTCGCCAGAAAGCTATCTCTTATGTCTATTAATGTACATTTTATTTGCCTATATCTATTTCAGTGCCCATGATGGCATTTGAAGAGGGTGACTAGGTGGACTGTTGGTGACCAAATTTGAGTTTCTCTGTGGTAGCACTTATCACCACATTAGTGTGATTACATGTCCTAAGGAAAACAGCCAACCTATGACCTTCATAGATTTCTCTGAGGGACATGAACAATTCCCTGAGAGTCTGTCACTTCTTAAGGAATCTCCCACCCAGCCCTCAGAAAATGAGCTAGACTGAATTTTCATCCAAATGTAGCAGGTTGTACCAGTCATATTCTGTCTTATTGTCCAAATGCAAATATTGCTACACTTTGAATGTCTTAGTGCAAATTCATATTAGCCTTCTAGTGAAGTAAGTAACCATCTTGACTTTATTTCTTTGGAGTTTTTGAAATTCTAGAAAGGGGCTGGGGATTTAGCTCAGCGGCAAAGCGCCTGCCTGGCAAGCACAAGGTCGTGAGTTCGGTTCCCGGTACCGGAGAAAAACAAAAACAAAAAAAACAACAAAAAAAGAAATTCTAGAACATATATCATTTATTATACAGCTTGTTATTCTTAGTATTTTTGGTGAGGAAATGAGTTAGCCTTTAATCTTCCTTGAAGCCTGTTAATTTCCTTAAGAGTAAATTTTCAGTTCAATGATAGTTTTTATTTATAAATTATGGTAAAATATATACAATATAAAATTTAACACATAGATCACTGTGAGTTTGCAATTTAGTGGCACTAAGTGTACTCAGTGTTGTGCAGTCCTCACTAATATCCCTTTCCAGAACTGTTTAACACTTTCCTAAATTGAAACTCTGTACTTATTAAATTAATTCAACTCTGTATTCCCCACTTCCTCCAGCCTTGGTGTCCTTTAACCTACTTCCTGTTTGTATGAATTTGCCTATTCTAGGTAACTCATATAAATGGAGTCATATGACAGGTGCCACTCTGCCTTGGAACCAGTCGAGAATGGACTGAAATCTCCACAAACCGTGAGCTAAATAAACCTTTCCTTCCTTAATTTTGGACATCAGGTATTTTTTGTCCCAGCAATGAGAGAAAAGTAACCAAGACAATCACTAATTCCTTAGCTATTGATTTTTCAGGTTTTGCTTTCTGGGTAGGTAGACAAAATCCTCAGTGAGCATGGGAAAGGATGATACTTCCTACAATTTCTATAACCTATCATATATGATTTTTTAGGATTCAACATTTATGCATTATAGGTATATTTAATTAGAAATTGCTTTCTTGCTCCAACTTCTATTCTAGCCAAGATTGGATACTCAGTGTGCAAACATTCCTATGCACACATGGCACCTGTAGGTTGGAGCTGACAGTCCCTAGCAGGGCCTGGGGATCATT
The DNA here is from genome assembly GCF_000276665.1 of Chinchilla lanigera. Lineage (NCBI taxonomy): Eukaryota > Metazoa > Chordata > Mammalia > Rodentia > Chinchillidae > Chinchilla > Chinchilla lanigera. Next base: position 10,071,543 of record NW_004955404.1, on the reverse strand, counting down.
GCTGGCACTGAATTTCCTATCATTTACATACTGTAGTCACCCAAGTAGACTAGAAAGTCTTGTGCTGTAGTTTGATGTAGAATTTGTTTTCAAATGAACTCTGTACTCTGGACCATATACTGGTCCTTTACCATCTAGAGAAAGTGAGATCTTTATAATTGTGAACATTTAGAAAATGCTAAAAAGAGGCACCCTGCTTCTCAAGGGTAAAACTACCTGATACCAACTGGAATCCCTTGAATTTTCTTGTGGCTGGAATGTTTAAGTCTGATGTATAAGGGACTTTTACTTCATCGTCCTGCAGAAGGGGTAGACTGTTTAAGACATTGGACTTGATTTCAGATGGGAAGTGCAGTGAAATAACATTACCTTGCTCTCCCTATGTAATTTTGAGATTCTAGCTGCAAGATATGAGCTGAGACAATGAGCAGAGAACTGGGCCTCCACTGAGCATGATAGCTGAGGCCCTGTTCTACCCAAGAAAGTTGACCTTTTACTGGGAATAATGAACATGATAGAAGTTATTTTCAAAACATCTGTCTACAAGCCTTTGAAGAGAGAAAGATTAGCCAACAAGGGCTCAGAGAAGAATTACACAATTAAAATCTCAGACAAGAGTATTTGTGAGTAAAGATCTCTAATTAGTCACAAGATCAGCAAAAAATAGCTCTGCTAAATTCTACTTGATATGGTTTTACACACTACAGAAGATAAACAAGCAAAGAACAACAGTGGATTTTTCTTGAAAGAATTAATGAGCATTTATTACCAGATGGTCAGAATCAGGAGGAATAAATAATAGTGCGGTTTAGATCCAAGTGTTCCCCAAAGACCTCATCTGCTCATAAATGAGGTTTGTGGAAGGGGCCCATATAACTGACTTGCTGTCAAGAGACAGGTCAGATCAGAAGAGCCAGGTCACTGGGGTGTGACCTGGAAAGGTACATCTATCTCTCTTTCTGGCTTGTTACTTCTGTCTCTGCTTCCTGGTCACCATGATGTGAGCAAATTTCCTTACCCTGCCCTTTCCACTCTGCTGTTTCTGTTTTTAAGCTTGCCAAGTATGGACTGAAACTTCCAGAATTGTGAACCAAAATAAATCTTTTGTTCTTTAATTTGCAGGTGTTGGGTATTTTGTTTCAGCAATGGAGAAAGTAAATAAAAGTAAGTAAAAAATTAAAGTTAAAGAAAAAGTGAGGTAACATTTCTTTCATAAGAATCTTTCTGGCAAAGACTGAATAGATGTGTGGCTATCCCACAGGTTAGGGTGGGATGAAGGGACAACCTGTCTTCCATACGCTGCTGAGGCTGGTTAGCGCCTTAGCTGGTCAACTTTTGGAGAGCTCAGACAGTACTAAAGCTTTAGAAAAGAGTCTGCTTAGTTCTAGCTTTTCTGCTCATAGAAATTTATCCTCAGAGAAAGTCTTGAGCAGTGATAGTGGGTGTACATTGGATTTTCCTTGCAGGGGTGTTTATCTGAGGGAAATATTGGAAGAACTATAGGCAAATTATGATTTATCTTAGTGGTCAGCATTTTTTCTTAAAGAGCCCAGTCAAAATGGGTAAAGTTTAGGGTCAAGAGGCAAAATTAAGGATATAATAAAGGCACTAATATGATAATTTAAAATGAAGTGATTTAATCATGGAACAATCATTTTTAGTTTGTGAGCCATTCAAAACAGGCAGCGGTTGGCTTAATACCTGCCAAAAACTGAAAATAGACCCAAGCCTATCACCATGCACCAAACTCAAGTCAAAATGGTTCACAGATCTCAATATTAAACCAGAAACACTAAATCTATTGGAAGAGAAAGTAGGTAAAAACCTCGAAGACATAGGGGTAGGCAGAGAGTTCATGAATAAAAACCAAATT
>NW_004955404.1:10026023-10068660 GCF_000276665.1 Chinchilla lanigera | reverse complement strand
GTAATACAACCACCATTGTTAATTCCCTACCACTTTGTTTGTAACTCTGTATTGTCTGTATTGTGCTTGTGATATGTTGTAAAATGTTGTATGTCTTTTAATGTTTCCCTCCTTTTATCTTTAAAATAATAAAAAAACAAAACAAAACAAAACAAAACAAAAAAAAAAAAACAGGCAGCGGGTTGAATTTGGCTTGTGGACCTTAGTTTGCCAGGTAGTTTACCAATTTGTGATGTGTACAATGCAATATTATAAAGCTTCTGAAAATAATGGCATAGATCTACATTTATTAGCGAAGAGAGATATCAACACTAAAGTTTTTACCATGGGTAAAAAAGCAAGTTACAGGACAGCATGTATAGAATGACTGTGTAAAAATCAATTTTTGTGTATTCATACACAAACACAAAATCTATAAGCCTACAAACTAAACTATTAACTAATTAACTTTAGATTGTTGATTAGTGTGGTATTCTCTTCTTTGAATATTTTTGTATTTTCTGATTTGAGAAAAGCAGTGCACATATGTTATTATTTCCATGATTGTAAAATACTGTAAAACTGTGGAAAAACTCCACAAATACCTCCAGAAAACAAACACAAATAACAAAACAAAACATTATTATATAAAATATTGCTATTTTTACCTCAGTCCCAAATTTGAAGGCAGGAAATGGTCTGACAAGCCCTTAATATTCTCTCCAAAAATCTAATCATTACCATTGCTTGTGTTAAATATAAGTTTTAGAATCTATACTAAAATAAAAATCTTGCTAGTCAACCTCGGTGGGAATGGAAGATATGTTGATATTGCCCACCACAAAGAAAATGAAAATAATTTAAGTTTAATCGTAGTTTTAAGTTTTAATACAGGAACATTGCAAAGTTTCGGAGATACAGTAACCTGAACTAGAGAGTGACTAGGGAACAAAAATTCTCAGAAACATAACAAAAAAGCTATTTAGCTCAAGGCAATAAATAACTCATTGTACGTTTCAGAAGAATTGGTTGCTCAATGCTTCAAAAATAGCCCTCTTGAAAGTGTTACGTACACTTTTTAAGTTTCCATTACTTCCACTGGAAGAAGTTCTCTCTGAGAATGGATTCTTTGCACTATTTATTATCCATAGGATAGAATCTTGTTTCCTGTGAAAATTGCAGGTGAGTAAGAAAGCCCAGTAAAAATTCTGTTACTGATAAAAGTATACCGAGTGAATAATGGTCTTTACTTTATCTGAAACATTTTTAGTCTGGGAGGAAAATGGACATTTAAATGTATTGAGTGAAATCGTTCTGTTTATGTACCCAAGCCAAATAATGAAAAAAGTGATAATAATAAAATCTGATTTATTAAGTTCCTACTAGGTCAAAGACAATATCAGATAACCAGTTGCTAGGAAGCAAGTTTTAGCATACTGATTTTTACAATGTAGGGTTCAAAGAAACTGAGTAATTCTCTTGAGGTCATACAATTTCTCAGTGGCAGAGATGAGACTCAAACACAGATCCATTTTAACTTTGTACACTTTTCTCCATGCCAAATATTCACCAGGCAATGGAAATATAAACTATATTGGTTTTCTATATTATCATGCTCTCTTCAAGGGTCTGCACACATGATCATGAGTTGATTGCTGTTATAAAGTCCTATGTAAGAGGAATACTATCATCTTATAAAATCATTTATGAAACTGTTTAGCTCACAGGGACTCAGTCTTGGTTACTAGATGACAGAAGCCACATGCATTGCTTTAGTGAACATTTGCTGCAATCAGGTCCTTTCCCCTCATAGAAATATGCCATTCTCATAGCTCCTCTGTGTCAGCCTTCAGTCTCTGTGATGCATACTGCAGACTCAGGTCTCAGAAAGGTCAGGTATTTGCATTTTGTGGACCTTTGTCTCTGTCCCCATTGCTGCCTGATTAAAGGATAATTTCTTTTTTGATAATACGGACTAATGAGAAACAGATTTGCATGTGCAGTTGCACAGTAAGAGGGGGAAAACACAAAATCAAACAAACAAAACAACTCTATTCTTTGCACAGAGACTCAAAAACATTCGAAATTTAAGTTTGAATTTCCTTCAGAACATTACTCATCTGTCATATTTACTTAATAGTTTTTTAAGCTGGGGACAGTATTCACTTATTCCATTGTACATCACTCCTTTACTCTCACGTGTTACTCATCCTGACATCATTTATTGAGAGCCTGTTCTACACTAGATATCTTCATAGCTACAATGACACAGGGACAAATGAAAGATTGCCTTTGACTTCTGGAAGCTTTTGGCTTCCTATTTTACAAGCATTAACATTTATATTGTGACTACGTAGGAGACACAATAATGCAAATGAAAAATGGAAGTTCAAACTACGCTTAACTATTGCCACAATGATTTTGTTTAGCATAAGACTCTGAAACTCAATGACTCCAAGCAGTGGTCATTACACTACATGTTGAGTGGTACATTAGCCATTTAGTGCTTTCATAATAAAATAGTACCATTAATTTGGGGGATTTAAAGAACAAAAATTTGTTTTCTTACCATTCTGGAGGTTAAAAGTCCCAAATCAAGGTGAAAAATTCTGCTGAGGCTTTCTCCTTGGTTTTCAGACAGTTGTTATCTCTGTTTTTTCACGTGATCTCTGTGCATGGATGTATTTGTGTCTTACTATTTTTCCCTTCTAAGGACTCCAGTCATACTGCATTAGAGCCCACCAGTCATATTGCTTTAGAAGGCATTTATATCAATTACCTCTTTTAAGGTCCTGTCCCCAAGACAATCTCAGTGTCCCGTACTAGGGGTTAGGACATATGAATTACAGTGGGGGAGCTAATTTAGCTATTGTAGATCAGGCTTAGTTCATAAGAGCTGGGATCAAATGTCCTTGGCAGGCCTCACACCTTTCATTTCTTCTGCTAAATGGGGCACATTCTTTTCATGGAAGAAGTGGGAAACTTCCAGAAGGATGAGCAGTGACACAATATTTCTTAAGGCTTCAGCTCAGAATTTGCATATTTCACTTACTCCCAAATTTCATTAGCTAAATTGTTAACTTTAATGGTGCAGAGAATACTTGGCTTCCAGTAACAGGAGGTGCAAAATCATAAGATTAGCATGTGGACACAGGGAGGGGTGAAGAATTGGAAGGAATATCATACTCTATTCAAAAAGTGAAATGCATTCATTCAGGCTGGAGCTTACTCTGCTTGAACTAATATTTATTTTGCATCTAAGTATTTAGCATTGAGTACTTCTACTCAGGTTCTAAAATATGTGACAGTATATGTTCCAATCTGAATGCTTCTGCTCCCCAATTCATTCTAAAATATAACTCACAAAATAATACTATTAAGACACAGCAAAAAATGAGCCATCTATGAAACTAAGAATGAGCCCTCACCAGACAGTGAATATGCTGGTTCATTGATCTCGGATTCCCAAGCCTTCAGAACAGTTTGCTGATTAATAAATTGGTGTTGCTTATAAGTTAACCAAGTCTAGGGTATTTGTTATATCAGTTAGAGTGGACTAAGGTGGTATGTTTGTACAATATTTAAAAAATTCTTTTTTGTAACAACTACATTAGCAATTTTTATGGTTGGGATCTACAATAGTCCCCCAAAGGCTCATTGTGTTGGAGGCTGGGTTGCTGGAAGATGTCCTATTGGGGAGTGACCTCATCCATAGATTAATCCATTGTTGAGTTCACACCAGAATGCGCTGTCAGCAGGTGGGACCTAGGTGAAAGGAATGAGTCAGAAGGCTGTGACCTTGGGACTCTATCTTGTCCCCAGCTCTTTCTTCTTAGGTTCTCTCACTGCCTCTCTGCTTCCTACCAAGGGGCAAGCAGCTTTCTTTTGCTACCTCCTTCTGCTATGATGTTCACTTTCACCACAGGCCCAGAAACAATGGCGCCAGTTGGCCATGGACTGAACTCTTTGAAAATGTGAACCAAAATAAACTTTTCCTCCTTTAAATTACTTGGTTTTTTTGTCACTGTAACAGAAAGCTGACTAACACAACAGTCATATTAGTTTAGTAAAATTGACCCCAACTAGTATGCATTGAACCCTACATCAGTAAAGAGAGGTTCCCACACTGCAGTGGGGGCCCCGACTTGCTGTCTCCTTCTATTGCTTCACACCTAAGGATTCTTTTAGAAGATTTGGTATGATGTGTGGGGTGAGGCAAGACTGGCAGTCAGTCACTGTTCTGATGGTGAGAATGTTTCTCAGTGAGTGTCCTCTGGTAAAGGTCAGTTTATCCAGAACAACTGATTAGGTAATAATGTGGTGTAGGCCACTGAAGTACTTTATAAACAACTGAAGCAGAAGGAGCATTGTGCTAAGAAGGAAGACTCTGCAGTGCCTCTGCTGAGAGAGAAAATTGGAATGGTGTCTTTTGTAGGAACTGCATTGTCATCCTTTGGATTATTATGAACTTCAGTTCCAAAAGGTGGGCCGGGCTCCACCAGAGAAAAGAGGGAAGGATTGCGAGGTAGGAGATGAATGTCTGTGGGATTCCCTAGGAGACAAGAGAGAAGGAAGCAAAGCAAATTGGACCACCTTAGGAAAGGAAAGGAAATTTATGGGAACAAAATAATTATAGGAACACAAGTGAGGAGGAAAAAAACGAAGGTACAGAAATGAGCAAAGGCTATACTAAAACAACACTGAGATTCCGTCTCACCCCAGAAAGAACGGCTATCATCAAGAAATCAACCAATAACAAATGCTGGAGAGGCTGTGGGGAGAAAGGAACCCTACTCCACTGCTGCTGGTGGGAGTGTAGATTGGTGAAACCACTGTGGAAATCAGTTTGGAGATTACTCACAAAACTATGATTGGAAGTCCCATTTAACCACAGTATTCCTCTTCTGGGTATTTTCCCAGAAGAATTAAAGACATCATACCACAGTGATATATGTGTACCCATGTTTATAGCAGCACAATTTGTTATAGCTAAGTCTTGGAAACAACCCAGATACCCATCCACTGAGGAAAAGATAAAAAAGATATGGTATTTTTATACAATGGAGTATTACTCAGCTATTAAAAAAGATAAACTCAAGGCTTTTGTAGGTAAATGTATGCAACTAGAGGCCATACTCATAAGCGAAATAAATTGGACCCAGATGTGAAAATATCATTTTGTCTCCTTGGTGTAGGAACCTGAAAGCCTAGGTAAAACTCAAAATGTACAATAGATGATAGGAAAGGGAAAGGAAGCTCAAAGGAAGGAATGGCTGAGATGAGGGCAAGAAGATAAAAGAAAGAAGGAAGGCAAAACACAAATATATATATGAATAGCTGCAATGACTGTATTGCTGTTGTCTGATGGTGTATTGAAATGAACAGTTAATGCTCAGAATATTTTATGTTCTGATTGACTTTGCTTGCTTGTGTCTGGTGGTCTGAGCAACTGATTTGAAGGTAACAATATGCAGTGGAATTACAATGGTGAACTCCTACCATCTTGTCTAGTGAAACTCTGTATTATGTCTGAGGTTTTATTGAAGTATTATTTTCTTATTCTCTTTAATGGCTTGAGCAATCTTCCATTCTTACATCTGGTAATCTGAGCAATGTAGTTGAGTATAGCAATAGGTAATGTAACAACCACTGTTAATTTGTATTATTTTGTCTTGAGATCCTGTATCACTTTAAATGTTCTTGCTTTGATTTGTTTATGTTCCTGATGCTGGTGTGCTGCTACTGTTCTGTGTTTTGTTTCTTTGTTTCTCATTTACTACTCTCTTTAAAATTAAAAAAAAATTTGGAAAAAAATAAAATTGCCCAAATTGACCAAATTCTGACCCCTGTAGGCTATGGCTGTAATTTCCAGGGTCCATAAAATTTTTGAAAGTCTCTAATTTATTGGTACATTTTAGATGTACATAATGATCATATTCATCATAGGGAATTTGTACCTGTGCATGATATAACTTAATTCTTTTTCCCCCCATTTTCATACCTTCTCTTTAACCTCTCTTCCCCTTCTTGTTTATATAAGCTTTGTTTCCATTTTTCCTTCTTTTTTCAATTTTTCTTTTCATTTCCTTCTTTTTCCCCTCCCACCTCCCTAGTTCCCCTTCCCATTTGAGCATTTTTTCCCCCTATTTCATATCTAGTATGCATTTTGGTACTTTTTTACACTTTTCATTTCTCACATCAGAGAAACAATGCAATATTTATACATGTGTTTGATTTATTTCATTTAAGAGTACTGTCTCAAGGTGCATTCCACTTACCTAGACATTTCTCAGATTTATGCTTCTTTTTATGGCTGAGTAGTACTCCACTGTATAAAAAAACACATCTTTTTTATCCAGCCATTGATTGGCATTTGGGCTGTTTGCAAGATTTAGTTGTTACAAACTAATCCACTATACACATGGATGTGCATGTATTGCTGTGGTATGATATTTTTCATTCTTTTGGGAAGATACAAGAAGTGGAATAGCTAGGTCAAATGGGACCTCTAGTTTTAGTTTCTTTGAGGAATCTCCACGACGATTTCCACAGTGGTTGCACCAGTCTACACTCCCACCAGCAGTGGAGAAGGGTTCCTTTTTCACCAGGGCCCCACCAGCATTTGTTATTGGCTGATTTTTTTGATAACAGCCATTCTTTCTGGGGTGAGATAGAATCTCAGCATTGTTTTAATTTGCACTTCTTGAATGACCAGTGTTGTTGAACATTTTTTCATACATTTATCTGTGTTTCTACTTCTTCATCTGGGAAGTGTCTATTCACTTCAGATGTACATTTTTTGAATTGGCTCTTTAAATTTGGGGAGTACAATTTTTTGAATTCTTTATATATATATACATACATATATATGTATATATATATGTATGTATATATTAGTCCTTAATCTAAGGAACAGCTGGCAAAGATTTTTTTCCCATACTGTGGGTTGTCTCTTCACTCTGTTGATGATTTCTTTTGCTGTGCAGAAGCTTTTTAATATGATGAGATCCCAGTTGTTGATTCTTTGTAATATTTTCCATGTGGCTGGGGTGTTATTCATAAAGTTTTTGCCTATACCTATGTCTTCAAGAGTTTTATCTGTTCTCTCCTCTGGCAGATTTAGTGTTTCTTTTCTTTTCTTTTCTCTTTCTTTCTTTCTTTCTTTTTTTTTTTTTTTGGTACCAGAAACTGAACACAGGATCTCACACTTGCCAGGCAGGTGCTGTGCTGTTGAGCTATATCCCTGGTAAAGATTTAGTGTTTCTGTTTTAATATTTATACCTTTGATCAATTTTGATTTTAATTTAGTGCATAGTGAGAGACATGAATCCAGTTTCAGTCTTCGGCATGTGGAAAGCCAGTTTTCCCAGCACCACTTATTAAAGGGAGTATCTTTCTTCCAGTGAAGGTGTTTGGCCCTTTGTTGAGGATAAGATAGCTGAGTATGAGACTTCACCATTTTTCTGTTTTCACTGTATGTGATGGAATGTTAAAAAAAATTAATCAAAGAATATGTGGCACCATCTGGATGACTATCTTTTAACCGGGTGCTGCTAGACACTTTAAATTTGTCCTTGCACTTCCATTACCATCATATCTGGGCTAAACATAAACCAACAGTGTTCTAGAACACTGGATGAAAAGCAATTCAAGATGGTTCAAATATGTGGCTGTTTAATACAAAAAACCCAGCACAATAAAGTACTGACTGATGTTATACTGAACTTGAAGGTGTTCATAAGTCTTTGCAATAGTTTGATAGTAGAATTAAAACAATTAATGTGAAAGTACAATTTTTAAGATGATAGTATTAAAATGTTTTAGTACTTTGTTTTTTGATATGCTATAACATTGTGTGGTTCACCAACAAAACGGATTAGAGTTAAGTTTAACTTTTCATGCTGGAAAAATGGAAAAATAACAATGGAGGTAGAAGGAAAAGCTTCAGTGGTGATTTCTTCTGCTTAAAGCACGAAGTCAACAGTAAGTGAAATTGGAAGACACGTAGCTATTTCTTCAACTAAACCCAATGTTAGTGATTTATTCTCAGTAAACATCATCAGTCAAGGTAATTCTATTTTAAAATTATACTGTAATTATAGCTTTTTCCTATTTAGTTTGTAAATTTACTTTGGTTGAAGAATTGCCTAAGCATAAGGAGTTTATATTTAATTAAATGTCTGCCCAAGTTTTAACAAATATTGCAATAAAAATTATTTACAGAGGTGTTTAACAATTTGTTTCTATTTCGCTCAGAGAAATACAGTAGGCCCTTCATATCTATGGATTCCTCAGCCTAAAATTTAACCAACCATGGACTGAAAATATTGAGAAAAAATTGTGTCTGTATTCAAGATGTAAAGACTCTCTTCCTGCTATTATTCTCTAATACAGTCTAATAAGCATTTGCATAGCATTTACATTGTTTGCTAGGTCTATAAGTAATCAGGAGATGATTTAAAGTAGATGTGAGCAGGTGTGTATATAATATGCAAATATCATGCTGTCTTACACACCAGGGACTTGAGCATCCCTTGGCTTTGGCATTCATAGCAGGCCCTAGACCGTCCCTATCCCATCAGGTGCTATGTACTGACTACCATTTGCTCATAAGGGCCATGCAAGGGGGAGGTGATAGGAAGTAGATGGTGAAATAAAGATTTTCTTGAAGAAGAAAAGGTCCCTAGTGATACTGTAGCAAATCATCACAAGATGAGCGTTTGAAAGAAGCCAAATACATTCTCTTGACGTTCTGCAACCGGGAGCCCATAGTCTGTCTCACCAGGCTAAAGTTGAGTTGTCAGGCTGGTTCCTTCTTGGAGCTGTGGGGGGAAATTTCTTTCCTTTCCTATTTCATTCCTGGCTTGTGGATCCTTCCTCCAATTTCTCCAACTTGCATGTTCTGTAGTCACTTCAGTTGTTCCTTTGACCTTCTTACCTCCCTTTTAAAAAGACCTTTGTGATTACATTCCGGGTCACTTTGGATAATCTGGGCTAATCTCACCATCTGCAGATCCTTAGCTTAAATCACACCTGCAAAATCTCCTTCACCAGGTAAGGAAGGTAATATTCAACAATCTCAGCACTTAGAATATCTTTGGGAATCATTTATTATGTTTACCTCAGGGACAGAGTTATATTAAGAGCCAGATGAGGAGAAGGAGTGGGAAATGGTTGGGGCAGTGGCAGTGGCAGTGGCAGTGGCAGTGGGTCATCTACGGGATTATGTATGCAGTTTGAGATTTCATTACTTGATAGATTAAGCAACACTTATAGATAGATTCCTTAGAATGAAACACTGCATACAAGGAAAGACAGGAAATGATTCTCTCATGGGCTCTTTTTTTTTTTTTTGAGGTGTTAGGGATTAAACTCAGGGCCATGCACACTACAGGAAAGTACTGTACTACTGAGCTACACCCTCATTTCCTAAAAACAAAATTTTAGGATGAGAAAAATATAAGAATATTATGTTTTTTTAAAGATAGAAAGGATGTGAATGTTGGTAATCAACCATTCTTATAATAACAGCTGGATGCTAGTAACCATCTATTGTCCACATAATCACAGCCACATAATTCAGAGTCTAGAGAAAGTCCCTATGATTTTTTGATGGAATGAAATTATTAGCTATTATAGACTGTAAGTTTGTGTTTCTACTAAAATTGATATATTCAGTGATACACACCTGCAATCTGAGCACTCTGAAAGACTAAGGAAGGAGAATCACCAGTTCAAATCCAGCCTGTGCACCTCACCAACTTACTGAGACCCTGTTTCAAAATTAAAAGAAAATAGTACCAAAAGGGCTGGAGACGTAGTTCAGTGCAAAGGCCCTGGGTTCAATTTCTAGTATCAAAATAAAAAGTTGTATCTTGAAATATGAAGCCCAGTATTAGGAGATGGGGCCTTTGGAAATTGATTAGATCCTGAGGCTGGAGATCTTATGAACAGGATTAGTGCCATACAGGGGCGCAAGAAACTAGAGTTCTCCCCTCCCATCAAGTGAGGTGACAGCCAGAAGCTACTCTTCCATGAACCAGAGAGGTGAGTCCTCATAGGACACTGAGCCTACTGGTGCTTTGATGTCGGGCTTTCCCAGCTCTAGAAGGATGAGAAATAAATTTCTGTTTTGTATAAGCTGTTTATCAATGGTATTTGGTGATAGCATCTAAAATGAATGAAACAAATAGACTTTAAGCAAATATATTTGGGGATGTTCTGGAAAATTTTAAGACTTAGAACACTGTACCATTAGAGGTGGTGGGAACTCTTAGGAGAGGCATGGCATAGGATAAACTTGAAAGGTTTTGGATGCAAAAACTTCTCAGTTGGCCCTTTTTGCATCCTCTCCAATCCCTGTTCCTCATTGAGTTTTGTTCTCCAGCCTTTCTGGTTGTTCATCTGACTTGGCTGAACTTTCTGGACAGCAGTGAGTGGTTATGCATTTTAGAAGGCTGAGTTATGGAACTTCCCTAATGGCTTGCTGCAGCTTGGTTAGGCACATCCAGCTTCGCAACCACAAGGTGAGGTGGAGTTGCCGGGGCCCTATTTCACTGTGCATAACAACCCCCCAGGGTAAGTGTTACAGCAGGGCTGCTGACACATCCCTGCAGACTGTACGTGGCTTCTGCATAGGGTTAGCGTTGTGTGTGTGTGTGTGTGTGTATGTTTGTGCATGTGCATGTGTGTGTGACCTGGCTGGTGCCATAGGACCCCCCATGCTTAGAAGAGTCCTGCATTGGGTTTCATACTCTGTGGCTGTCACCTTGAAAATCTGAATAATTTTGGACACAGGAACCTGTTTTTCACTTTACACTGGGTCATGCAAATTCTATAACTGGCCCTGCATACAACTTCATTCAGCATCCCTTCTGTTTGCTTCTGTGTGGTCAAGCCTGTCCAGACTTTTGAAAATATGCACTCCTATAAAATCTTGTAATAGGGGTAGCAGCGACAGCTGTTACAATAGTCACTATGCACAAAATTACAGTAGTCTTCTCACACTAAATGACAGTAGTCATGTGTGTGTAGGTGGTGCTTCCCTTTTTCTCTCAAAGGAACCTAACAAAGCCCATATAAAGTTACTGCGATTTCATTAACCCAGAAATCACCTCAGCACAAGAAAACTTGCCCAAATCGTTACGAGCTGGTAGACGGCAGAGCCAAGGATCAGATACAAATCTGTGGCTCCAAAACTCATCCTTTATCAAAATTAACTATCTTCTCTGACATTTCCCTAACAGGCTTTGGGCTTTTAGGAGAATTGCCTTCTGGGATATTTTCATAAGGAAACTCATTTAAGCTTTAGGCATGGCCAACTGTAGCAAATTTTTACTCATTTTGAAATACAGAGAAAGCTCCGCACACAATGCGACTGACTGGTCACAGCATAGTTTAAACATCTGTACATAAAACATATGGAAACAGTCTATATGAGAGGTTAAGGAAACTCACGCACAACTACAAAATATAAATATAAATGTATTATAAAGATTTTGATAATAAAGGAAATAATTTTTTAAAATTTTATTTTGATGTAATATAGGCAGATATTAATAAAGAAAATATAAAAAGCACTCTTCTAACTTCTGTGAGGAAACAAAATTTCCTAAGAAAATGAAAAGAAACCATACTTAATACACTATGCACCAGCATCTTCAAAGTACTAAGAGTACAATTCACGGACAAAAGACTCCCTTACAAAGAAGAAGCACTTAAAAGCACAAAATTTTCTCTTCAATGAACTAAGAAAAACTAGTAATACAAATGAAGCAATTAGCATATAATTGAAATATTTTTGAAACAATGAAATAGATGATTTGGGGAATTATTTATATTTCTCCCTTCTTCCTAGTTTGCTCCCTCCTCTCTCTCTATTTTTATTTTCTCATGTAAGAGAAGCCATTAGATATTTAAACTTGTCTGTCTGACTTATTTCACTTAACATTATGTTCTCACATTGCATCCATTTACCTACGACTGCCCAAGTTTATCTTTCTTTTGGAAAAGTAGTACTCTGTTGAGTATAAATGCCACATTATAATATAAAGTAATTATGATATAAAATTGTTTATTTTGACCACCTGAAAAGAGCATAGAGAAAAGACTTCAAGAAACTATGCAAAGATACTAGCACAGATTTGTCTTAGGAGTAAAGGTAATTTTTATTTCACCTTTCTGCTCCTCTATGTTCTCCAGATTTTTTAAACAATCAATAAAAATTCCGTTTATAATTTAAAAAGGGTGGTGGAAAAATACGCTATTTCTCCAATAAATATTTACAGGGCTGAGGATATAGATCAGTGGCACAAGCACCTGCCTGGCAAATGCAAGGTCCTGAGTTCCATTCCTGATATAAAAAAAAAGTGAGTTTCCAATAAATATTTACTAGACAGCTACTATGTGTTAGGCATGGCTCTTGACACTGAAAGTAAATAAGACAAAATCCTTGCCCTCATTTTGCTTCTATTGTACAATTACTATCTAAATAAACTCTCCTATCATTATTAGGCATCTATGCCAAGCTAAGAGCCACTGTTGAATTCATAGGCAACCACATTTTTTAAAAAGAGTCATTAAGTCTATTTTGTTCTTATAAAAGTTTTCATCAGATAGGCCCAGTTTATCGAGATGATTTGCAAAGTATTAGGTGTCTCTTTTAGCTTTGAGTTGTATGTAAATCACTCAGTCGTATTTTCTCTGGCTTCTTTTAGGCTCCCACTAGAGACACTGATGGAACAGCACCAGACATAGAGATTTATGGCTTCCTTGTAAGTCCCTGACACTTGACTGAACTCGGTACGATTATTTAAATAGTGGGTTCACTATCATATACATCTTCTAGGGAGTCCTGAGAGATTTCTCTGAAAGTCTTAGTAACGGTAGGATACATTTGTGGGATCCTCCCATCAAACAACTTTAACAGCGCTATCACAGAAGGAGAAGAGGTCAGCCCTGTACATCCTGTTCTTATCTTGTCACTTAGGGTCTGCTGCCCACCCGTCTGCACAGTAGCTTCTGAATGCTTACAAGCCATCTGCTAAGTAATTCCCCGTAGCATTCCCCTGGTGAATAATATCAAGTTCATATGGCTGTGGGTTGGGAATTTGCTTTTCTGAAAATCAGTGCAGTATTTTCCCATAATAATGTTTTTGCTGGGCTGAATGGCCAACCTCAAATACCTTGATAGGTGGTCTTGGAGATGGAAAATAGTCTCCAATCCAGAGCAGCCTGAAGACCATAGACATATGTTGGCTTTTTCTCTGTGGTCTGAGGCCCTTGGAGAGAGGTGAGCTCTGTTAATTAAATACTTTTCATCTAAAACAAAGCTTGCCAGCCCGGGGAGATTTCAGAAGGATCATAAATGTGAATTTTATTTTGCATTTAAAAAGCTCTGCTTTACACAATTGACATGCTGGAGAAAAGATTGATAGGGGGACTTCTTAAAAACAGGAGAGAGGCTAGTAATTTGCATATTAATTTATGTGCCCAAAATGAATGCAGACAGCCATAAAATGCACTTGTAATAATTATACTACCATGGAACTGTGGGCTTTTAATTACAAGGAATGTTTTTATCTTGTGTTTTTCACGTTAACCACGTTGCTATGGATGTCAAGCTGTTCTTGCAAATCAAAGCGTTGGAGATGCCTGATCTGGGGCTTTCATCATACTGGCCCGCTGTGGTCTGCATTCCAGGAGTGTGGCAGCTGGGTCTTGGTGCCCTGGGCCAGCTCTGGGCATCTCTGCTTTATACAAGCTTTAAAAGGGGGCAGTAGAGATCCAGTCACACTGGCCCAGGACAGGCATGACAACTCCAGGCTTTGAAAATAAGAAAGAAATGATGTGTGCAACCCGTGAGCCTTTTAAATAAATCAGAAACTGAAATCCTGGGTGTTCTTCTGGAGATGTGCTCGCTTTATTTGTCGGCACTGATTATTTTGATCTTTTTCTACATAGTGGGCATATCAGTGCTCAAGACGGAAGCGGAGTTATTTGAATGATCACTTTCACACTTTTCAATGTGGCAAGAAGGACGCTGTCTCTGTCACCCCACTTTGTTTCCTTCAAATACAGCTGTTCAGTGGACCCATTTGTGACTGATGTAAATGGTTGGTGTTCTCCTTTGGTGGTCTGGGTTTAATACACAAAGCCACTTATTTTTATCAATCTAAGTTCCTGTGTCTTGATGTATTATCTTCATGGTGAGAGTGAGACAGATCACACCCACGCCAAGGCCAACCAGCTATTTCCAGGAGGGATTCAAGGGCACTCAGTTTGGGGGCCGTCTTTGTTGACATAAAAGGAGCAGGCACTGCTCATGTGTCCAAGGATGTTACTGAGAAGAGTGACATCAAATACATACAAGACACAAGGGATCATTAGAACTTCAGGGCATGGATGAAGCTGAGAGGTAGGGATATTCATTTCAGAAACTAGGAATTTGTTGGCAAAATCCCAGGGAGTGTTCTGCCCATCTCCTGGTCTCTATTCCTTTTTGTCATTCATTCTTTGTTCTTTTATCCTGGCAGCCTAGCTCTCCCTGCTGCTTGCCTACAAAGCAGGCAGAGTAGAGTACACTGAGACCTCCCTAGCACAGATCCAGCCTCAATGTGTGTCTCTCTCTGTCACTCCGCTGCTTTCCATTCCAAATTCCCTGGGAAGGGCCTTTGGCCCAGCCTAGACCTGTGGGTTATTCCTGATGCAATAAGCTGTGGGCTGCGGAAGGGTGTGAAAAAAGAGAGAAAGAGAGAGAGAGAGAGAGAGACAGAGACAGAGACAGAGACAGAGAGACAGAGAGAGAGAGCTGATGGGGACAGCTAATCACATTCTACGTTCCCTTACCACTATACTTTTCTTTTCTTTTTTATTTTCAGGGTGAAATATTCACTGATTGTGTATAGAAGTTTTCCTAACAAGGAAGGTTATGAAAACCAGGACAATGATGGGGGGATCTTGGTTATATATATCTTTTTAAAGATGTAAGAGCTCTAGATACATTACATGTGCCTCATAAGGGTCACTTAGAAGAGAGCTGGAGTGACCACAGAGTTGACATGCTGGGAGAAAACAGAAAGGGTACTGATTTCTCACTTTAGTCTAAAAATATGTCTGAGATCTACATCGATGACAATGCACCTTTCTTCCCTACAGCAAAGAATGATTTGGTCTGTGGGGATTATGAAATTATATCCATCATAGACAGTAATTATATCCATCATACATATCCCTCATAAAGGCAGACTGATTACAGTTATCATGGACATTTTAAAAGCAAGGTGCTGTGATTCAGAGATGGGTTTTCCATCAAAGGTTGATGAGTTAGAGGCTTAGCTCTTATGTTGGTGTGTTGAGGTGGTGGAACTATTAAGAGGCGGTGAGGTCATTGGGGTACTTCTCAGGCAAGGGATTAAGGTTATCTTGGGACTGTAGCTAGTTTTTGGAAGAGCAAGTTGTTATAAAAGAGCAAAACTGGTCCCTCCGTACTCTCTAGCTTCCTGTCTTCCCTTTGATGTTTCTCGCATGTGTTCCAGCTGTGATGTCACCTGTCCTGATGTGTTGCAGACAGGGCATCTTGGTTAATTTCTTGTCTCTGGGACAAAATACCCAACAGATGAAACTTAAAGGAGAAGACTTTTACTTTGGCTCAGGGTTACAGCCCATAGTTGGCCAGTTCCGGGGCACAAGCAACATGGCAGAGCGGCATAGCAGAGGTAAACTTCTCGTGTGACGGTGTCGAGGAAGCAGAGAGAGAAGGTAGGAGCTGAGGAGAGCGATACACCTTTCCAGGGCATCCACAGTGACTCACCTTTTAGACCAGATCCTATCTGCTAACAATAAGCCAGCTATTGCTTCTCCATGATTCAGTCACCATCCCAGAGCCCTGCTTATGAGTACATCTGGCCTCTGGGGACATTGTTGATTTTAACGGCAACACAGGGGAACACTTGCCAGAGCTGGCAGGGCTGTTTGAACTTTCAGCCTCCAAAATTGTGATTTTGATAACATGTTTCCCTTTACAAAATGCCCAGACTCTGGTATTCGGAGTAAGGCGCAGATTTATCTGTACCCTCTTACTCTCCTAAATTCTAGTTTCTACTTTGTTCTATTATTTCAACCACTCTCTTCCTTTTTTCCCCCCCATCCTAATTCATTGTAATGAAGTCTCATGTTCTCTAGTATTGGTGTCATATTTTCTCACAATTCATAAAGCTGCAAAATTAAAAGCTGAAGAAGGGAAAACCTGCAACTGTGAAGTTTTAATTGTTTCTGTTATGACATGAATTATCAGGGAATAATCAAAACATAAATGTCTGTACAACCTACAAAACAAGATAAAATAAGAAATTACAGTGGTGCTAGAATTCATCAAGAAGCTTGGAGTTTTTGCCTCCATTGTTATAAATCCTGAGTGACATTGTCACGGGAGGTGCAGAAGCCTCGCCAACGAAGCACACCAGAAGGCTTGTGTGTCCTTGAGGGGCACCTCTTATGCCACACCTTCTTCTTCATCTAAATTTTTAGTTGCTTGGAAAATGAAAAGAAAGAAAACCATGAGAAAATTGAGATGTGTGTTCTTGCTGCTGCCTCAGGCTGGGCTGGAGAATAGAAGTGTAGGGAACGTGTGAGCCCAAGCAGATTATAACCTTCATTCCTCCTCAGGGGTCCTCCCTAAGGCCTCTGGGAGCATGGCAGGGTCCACAGATGTCCCAGATGGCCTGTTCCGCTGCTCCAGGTGAGAAGGGGAGGGAAGATCCCACCACCCTCTGCAGAAAATCTACAATCTTTTAGCAGTATATCAGGAAGATTTAAGGCAAACCAACTAGCCAAGTCATTCCACCCGCATGAGGGGGAGGAGGAGTGGGGCAGGAGGCCAGGAGGGATGGGGGTACTGTGTCCTCACGGAAACCAGAGGTGGAAAAGTGGGTCCCACAGACTGGAACTGCACAGTCAAATGCCAGGCCTTTGGTTGCCATCTGCAGCCAGCACATGTCACACTGCCAGGCACAGGAAGTGCCAGTACACACTGCTGGGAGGATAGGAAACTTCCCATTCCAGCTTCTGAAAAGTAGCAGGGGCCGTGTAAAACCCAGTGCTTAAGTGCTTTAAACAAATTGAACCCTGGAGAGAATTAGAAAGGATACTACTACTACTACTACTGCTACTAATTTTATTATGGTCATATTCCACATCCTCTTACAACCCTCAAGAACGACAGTGATTAAGAGCCAGCCCATCTGCGGGTCCTGACGTCTATGTGGTCTGAAAGATGGTTAGCCAGTGTCACTGTCCCACGCTGCCGAAAGGAAGCCGCAGCTGAGGGCCTGGGTGGGCTCACTCCACCCTCCCAGCCGGTCTCTAAATCCTCATTAACCACATGGCAGATTGGTGTCCAATGGTTGATGCCAGGACTGCTGATGTTAGGAGATAATTAGCCTTGGCTCGGAGCACCCAAAGTGGTTTCTGTAGTTATCCTGAATAGGAGGAGGATTTGATACAATTAATTGGCATTAATTTGGTGCCTGAAGGTATGATTAAAGACTATTTGGGTTTTTAATGAGGTATTGAAAAGACAAAAAAAGGGTTCTCTTTTGTGCACTTCATTGTACCAGTTAGGGTTCCTCATTTCTAAATGACACACACACTCACACGTGCACACACACACACACACACACACAAATGCGTACACGCATGCACATGCACATGGTACTTTGAACAACTGGGGTGCTTTAGAGTAGGCCTCACACAAAACCATCTTTTGAAGTAGTTCCAGTTAAATTTGATGTTAATGTGGGTCAGGGGACAAAGTGGCGAGGTGGCCAGATCACTCCTGAAGTGGAGCACTGTCCGGGAGGGTGACTGCACACTCAGGAGGTATGGAATTTACCTGACTGTGGTCTCATCATAGAAGAGCAAAGACAGACAGGTTAGATGCAGGCTGGACTCAGCTCAAGTTGTTGCAGTCACTGTTGGTAGCGAGCTGCTTCCTGTTTGCTTGGGACTCTGGTTACACATTTGAGAACCAGGCAAGGTTGGGCCTGAGGTCATGGTCCTGCCAACAGAGCACTGTCCTGCCCTACTTTAACTTACTGAGTATGCTTGCAGTATGCTGCTGTGGGCTGAATTGTTTCCCTGCAAAAGATACGCTGAAGTCCACAGTCCCTGAAGCTTGTACCGTGACCTTATTTGGAGATAGGGTAGTAGCTGATGTCACTGTTGAAATGAGATGGTTCTGGAGTACAACGGTCCCTGATCCAATAAGACTGTGTCCTTATAAGAAGATTACCATGGGAAGACAAGGACCCAACTCAACTCATAGCAATCCTCATGACTAGGATGGCCTCCCTTAAAGTGTGGACTGTAGTCACACCTTTTGCAACCTCCAGAGCCTGAGACAGGACCTAGCCCAAAGTCATTGCTTAAAACTTCTGCTGAAAGAATGAGCTATGATTCTCAGGGGCAAAACAAAAACAAAGACAAAGACAAATTTGGGTTTTGCTTCTGTACTAGCTGTACCTAGACCACAGTCCCAAACTGAAATCCATATTTGAAGATGAAAATGTGCCTTTGGGAAGAGGAAGATAAACAGGGCAAAGAGACAGACGTGCCAGATGGGAAAATGTACACTGATGCAGAACAATACTAGTAATGCCATATGGCTTGCTGTTGTTGTTGTTCTTAGTGTAATTCTCTTAACTGTGTTACAGTCGGGAGATGGCAATATCCCTGGTACATATTATGGGTCTTGTTTTATAGTCAAGACCATGAAAACAAAAGGGAGAAGACATGGACACTGCCGCAAGTGCTGTCTTTCTGTGCTGTCTCTGAGAGGCCCAGCTGGGCTGGATCTCTCAAAGCTGGATCCTAGCACACCTCTTTTGCTTTTGTCTGCCCACCCTGTTGCTGGCTGTCCCAATCCATCCAGTTGTACAGAGTTCCTGGGCCAGTCTGTGGCTGTCTCACTCTTAGAATAGCACAATACTTACAAATTTGAATTCAGTTTTCCTCAAATAGACTAGAACTGTGTGCAGACATGTTTGACATAATTTATAAAAATATATTGGTGCTTACATGAAAGAAGTGGCTCTTTTATTCCTTCAGGTTTTTTATTCATAGATGTACATGTTCAACATCCTGAGAAACTATGGAGATCTGGAATTAGGCACTGTATGTCTAAAAGATTTATGCTTCGGGCATTATTTTAGCTCTCCCCTCTACTTGGTTTCCTTCCATCCAGAAGCAGGTCTTCATAACTCAAGTCAATATTTCTCAAACTTTTATGGGAATGAGATTTTCCCTGCTTGCTTATTAAACATGTAGATTTGCATGTTCCTTATTCACAGGGAGTCTGAGTCAGTGGTCTGGCATGGGGTCTAGGAATGTGAATTACATTTCAGGAAATTCCCAAGACTGCCTAGTTCTAGATGAAGGAAGGCTCTTGGGGAACTACTTCTTCAGAGTCGGAAGTACAGGTGGGGAAAGTGGCCCTTAAACCTTACTGGCACCTCGCTCTCAACATCGTGGCTGAGCAGCCTAAGAAACATAGGTCTGTTTGGATGGGACCTGTGGGGTAGGTCCCTGGGATGGCACAGGGGTACAAGATCCTTCAACTGGGATCTCCCTTCCCTGATTTTGTTCTACTTGAGAAGTTTTAGGTTCCAATGCCCAGGGCATAAGACTTCCTTGGCTTGCTTTTGCTGAATGCAGCTCACCGAAGTTCAGAGTTAAATTGTTTTCTTTCATAACAGAATTTGATTTCAGCTTGTGAAAATGTAATCACATTGCATGGCCCTTTGACTTGGGCCTTCTAGCAGCATCTTACTGGTTCAGACTCACTCATCAATGATAAGATTTGAGCTGTACCTGGAATTCCCAGGAAAGGTTTCTCTTTGCTGCTCTGAGAAGCAATCATTTTCACACCCAGAATTTCCAGCTTAATTTAAAGTGTTTGTTGTGGAGAGAAGTGGCCTTTGCTTAGGCTGGGAAGCCTTTCGCTCAGATCTGAGACATCTGTGTTTACAGAATGAATATTCCAGCTTGGATGGACAGTTATTTTTATCCTATTCTGTGTTGAGAACTAAATAGGAAATAAATCCACAAAAACTAATATGCAACTTTACCACCTATGGCAACTCATTTCAGCATATAAATTTGTTTTCTTTTACCTTCAACATAAAAATCCTTTGTAAGACTCCCTTGGTAGTATCCAAAATTGCTTCTCTGATCTTTTATGCACCAATCACTCCCGAAAATATCCCTGCAATTTCAGTGCTATCGGGAGCAGTTACTGTCCATATTCTACGTAAAGGACTAATGGAGGAAGAGGAATAAATATTATGGCAATTATTACTATGAGCTTTTATTTTAAGCGGCAAAGCTTAAGATTTCTATGGAGACGCAAGTACATTGAACTGTATTTTTTATGGTCACATCTAAACTGGGCAATAATAGCATATCAATAAACTTCAATTATACTCAAGAAAATACTAAAAATGAATCTCAAGCGATGCTCAATAAAGTCTACAGGCACATCGGAGTTATAAAGAGCAGTGACATCCATCTGGTATTTTTCGGTGACTTCTAGTCAATTACTGCATCTCATCCCGTGTAATCCCCTTTTATCTGCAGTTCCTGCTGGCATGGTAATTCTCACTCTGCTACATCTGTGGCTTGCCTGTGAATTTTTATCGCCTGCGAGTCAATGCGTCCTTTCCTGCCCCTGGATACCGCTGAACTGTATTTCTTGAAGGTTTAATTGCAATGTGACATAAAATATGGATTTAGAGATGCGCAGGAAATAAGTATAGTGATTGGCAACATATTAAAAATGGGCATACTCTGAGGGAAAACATTGTATTCTAGTCAAAGTTTGGATTCTGTGAGAGCATTGGATTTGGAGTTGCAAAGCTGTTTTTACAGGGTGAAGAGTAAACAAAGGAAAATAAAAACAAAGGAGTAGAATCAACCCTATTTGATGGTGGCCTTTTGGGAAGGAGATTTGGTATGCACGTTTTATATACAGTGGTACCTCAGTTCATGAAGCTGAATCTTTCCATGATTCTGGTCACAAAAGCCCAAAGTTGGTTGAGAATTGGATGAGAACCAAATCCAATTTTCCCATAAGGTCAACATGGAACCTCACCATCGCATTTTATTTGGTTCTTGGCCAACTCAGAATCATGGAAAGAATCAAGTTCATGAACTGAGGCTCTCCCTCTGTCTCTCCCTCTGTCTCTGTCTCTCCATCTGTCTCTCTCTCTCTATATATATGTATATATACACACACACACATATACATATAGTGTGTTTTGTATGTGTATATAAAAATGTATATATATATACATGTCACATGCATATCTCATGTGTTCATATAAATGTTATAAAATGTATTTTACATTTTGGAAAATTGGATGTATTTTTTCAAAGTAAGATTCACTTTTTTTTGTACTGGGGATTGAACCCAGGGCTTCCACATTAAGCAGCATCCATGCTTCTGTTTAATTTTATTTGTTTGGAGTCAGGATCTTACTAAATCACTAAGTTTCCCAGGCTGGGCTTAAACTCATGATCCTCCTGTCTTAGCCTCCCAAAGTTCTGAGATAACAGGCATGTGTCACCATGCAATGGCAAGCAGAAACACCAAGATGATACCCAGAATTCGGAGGCAGATTTATTTACGTCAATGAGCACTGATTGGTCTCATTCCCAGGATATCAGGCCCCGATCTCTGGTGATCTAGGGCTTTTATATAATGTACAAGTAAGAGCTACAAAGGAGGTACAACGGTGAGACAGAACAGTCTGCAGTTCTCTTGATAGCTAACAGGGTGATGTCATCAGTTACAAGGGTAGATTAATGATCATCGGTTTATGAAGCTTGGTACAGTGGTACAATCAGGAATCCTATAAGTTCAGTTATGCTGTCATGGTTACAGGGGTCAGGGAAGTAATTACAAAGCCATGAAGCAGGTATAGTGCCAAGTAGTTTCAAAAGAACAAAGTTTTAAAATGAATAATTTCTCTTGTACAGTTTTTCCCTTTCAACCACACCT
Source organism: Chinchilla lanigera (assembly GCF_000276665.1). Taxonomy (NCBI): domain Eukaryota; kingdom Metazoa; phylum Chordata; class Mammalia; order Rodentia; family Chinchillidae; genus Chinchilla; species Chinchilla lanigera. Next base: position 10,046,627 of record NW_004955404.1, on the reverse strand, counting down.
GGTTAGAGTTTACTTTTTAAGGTAGTTTTAGGTTCACAGCAAAACTGAAAGGAAGGTACTGAGATTTCCCATGTACAGTACTATCTACCACCATCTGTCCCAAGGGCTCCTCTGGGTCAACATATTCAGCCTGGAGCAGTCCCTTTGTTACCACAAGTGATCCACACAGATACATCATTGTCACTGAAGTCCACAGTTTACATTCGGGCCCGCTCTTGGTGATGTGCAGTGTTATATGTCCACCATTATTGTACCACACAGAAAGGTTTCACTAGGCTGAGATACCTGTGTTATGTCTATTCCCCACCTCCACCCCAGCCTTGAACTACTAGGAATAGTAGATGTTTCCAAATCTCCACTGTCTTTGTGTTTATAGGGCTAAGCTGCCCTTTCTGGGGGAAAGAGCTTCTAAAGTTCAGAGATGGTTTGGACTTGTTAAATTCCAAATAAATTATAGTCTTAGTAAAGAAACAGAGAGTCTCAGTTCTTTAAACTGGCTACTCTTTGCTGGTAACTGTTTTTGAGCTCCGAAGCAGGCTTATTTGAAAAGAAAGTCTTTGTTCTTCTGGATGACTTTTAGTTCCAATTTGCACTCAGCAGTGGACAGCTGAGCATTGCATTTGCCCTTTTTAGGCCCTTGTGGCCTCCTTCAAGTTCATCACACAGTTTTTGAGACATGGCACACAAATGTATGTTTTATTGTAATCCCTTTCTCTACCCTCATCCTTGAGGTATTTCCAACTTAGACAAGGGCACTTTTCCTGTTCCATTCTTTGGACATACGACTTTATGGTGGCATGGGATTTTAACACCATTTTTTTTATGGCTGGTACCAAAGGCAGCATCTTGTGGGACGTATTTGAGAAGGTGATCTCTTGTAACTTCAGCCAGAACTCTTCTTGCTTCTTTTGCACGTCTTGAGTCAATTGAGAAGTGCCAAAACTTTCATTATGCACGCCTCAACACCAGAAGAGCAAATCAAACCTCTTTTTAGCAATGTTATATACATGTGTACAGGACACTTGGCAGTAAGATCTTTTCTTCCTCTTTTTTGGAGGTAAAAATTTATGGACTGAATCAAACTTGCCCAAATTTACATTTGCACTGTCTCTTGAATATGCAGACAGATGAGCAAAGTCTAGTTTGAATTTGAGCATGATATCAACAGTCTTCTGTTGTATATTTCATTAAAATCTTCATAGGAATCAAGAAGTTGATTTGACACTCTGTTTTTCAAATAAAAGTGTCTAAGATCTAAGAGGACATTTCTGTGCTGATGTGATTCCACACATCAGTTGTTGCACTGTAGAAATATGATTGCTGGAAAGATCTGACAGAATCAGCTCCACATCCTATGAGGCTAACACATCTGCTATCAAAATCCTCTACTCGGCTTATCCGTGGAATAGGCGGTCTGCAGCTCTGAATCAGGAAAGTGGCTGTCCTCTATTTCATAGCTCACAGGGGACCCGTGAAATGACCTAAGGTTTTCCTGTAGTGGGCCCAAGCTGATTTGAGTTCCTGCAATTACCCACTGGACATTGGTGTCTTTTGGGGATGAGGTGAGATAATATCAGATTGATGTAGAACCACTGGCTTGTTTCATTCTGCAGCGGTGAGATTCAGTCTCTAAATATGCATTCATGTTCCCTTCTTCATCAGTATAATCACAGACTTTTCCTCAGATTTTGCGTTGTTCTTTCCTTTGGTTCTTCGCTGCTTTCATCCAGCCTATAGGTCTTCCTAAGTGCTATTAAAACTCAGACTCCTTTGTGCCTTCTTGTTAGTAATGTCTGGATCCTGTTGGTGTTGGCATTATTTTCATGTCATTACCCGAATTCCTAGAAAACATGGTTATGACAATAGGACTGCTCAATTCAGTTAAATATTATATTAAATGTTAACAATGTTAAATATTAAACTAGAAACATCTGGATGCAAGGCCCAGTATAACCCACAGGCAAAGTAGGACTGCGAAGTCTCCCAGTCACAACACAATTAAATTGCATGCTTGAGTCTGTTGTTTGAAGTCATGTAAAGTCATGTGGCTTACTACTGTGAACCACAAATCAGATTGTCAAGTGGTCAGGCGAAAAACTGTGACTGCAGCTACGGTAGGCTGATGACCTTGCTCTTCCTCTTTAACACTAAGTATGGTATTGCTTTCAGCCCCTGTTTTTCTTTGACTCATCTTCTAGGCTTTGTACATTTCTCCCCAGACTTCTGTACTTATTGTCAAAGACCAGGATCCTGGAATGAGGTTTCTTGGAAATGAGAGTTTTAGTGTCAAAACCTGGAAAGTCCTGGGCAGACCAGGATGGCAGCTCACCCTCCAAGCCACTCATTCTCTGGCAGCTACACTCAGTGCCATGAACCTAACTGCAATGAATCTGTGACTACCTGAGTGCTCAGGAAAGGGGGTGATTTAAGTGCCTAGTGAGATTGCTTCCTTTGTTTTATTTGCAAGCTAATGCCTATTTTTAAAATCTTATCTCAGATATAAGATTTTCTGAAAGTCTGAACTTGCACAACTGTCCTCACCCTATGGTAGTTGCAGAGTATTCCCCTTCTTCTTACCTCTCTTCTCTTTTCTTCCTAGTTTCTGCTATTTCCCTCTTCCTTCCCTCCCTTCCTCTCTTTCCTTTTACTTCCCTTCCTTCTTCTTTTGTTTCCCAAACAATTTGCTGTATGTCAGCTAGGGGTCAGAATTACCGTTAAGTAAATCTATGTTTGCCTTTATAAGAAACTACCAAACTGTCACTTTGAATTTCCAGCAGCACTAAGTGAATGTTCTTGTCCCACATCCTTGCCAGCGTTTTGTATTGTCAGCATTTTTAGATGTTAGTCACTCTATGCTAATAGTGTCCTCTACCGTTTTAATCATCTGTACAGTCTCAGTGATTAGCGTACATCATGCCACTGCTGGAATGGACCAGTGAGTTGCTAAACAGAATGAGAAAATGAAAGTTTATCATTTATGTCTTTGAGGTTCCTTCATTATTGAAGGTGGTGTGTCTGGTTGAGAATTACATTGGGGAAGGGATTGGAAGCACAGTTGCTTAACAGAGTAAAATGGGTGGAGTACCATAGCAGGACAATAAGGATTGGGAAGGATTGTGGCAATATGGAAACTCCAAGAGAACTCAGTTTTCTCAGGTTTTCTAAGGTTTTAGGTTGAGCCAGCAAATTTATAAGCAATAGAAACTTAAAACACTGCATGGGATAGATAATACCTGTATGTGGGCTAGACTGGAAAAGTGTGTTACTGGTTTTCAATGTTTCTTAATCTTTGATAGTGGGACATCCAGGTATTGTATTCTTAATGGGCCAAGATTTTGATCATTATTTGATTGTCATTTCTTATTTGAGGTTATCTCAGAAAATCAAAATGGGTTTGAGCTATTGTGCATAGGACTAAAGAGCAGAAAAAAAAATCAGTGAAGATTTGATACTAGAGAAGAAGCTAGGAAATGTGGCTTTTTGCCCAGTTAAAAGTTTCTCTTAAGGAACAATAGTTAATAGCTGATTATTGGCTCCTCTGTCCATGTGAGAACCCTAAGCAAGGACACCAGTGAATCAATGAGTTCATGTTGCCACATAAGTATTTAATTTAAGCTACTGACTTTTTATCCATAGTGGAGTTTTGTGGGGGAGTCAAGGATGCCATCAAAGTGGGACTACCCATTTCAATTACCTTTTTCGTTTGTTGACTTCTTACCCACCCCCCAGTGATGTATTAGAAAATGTTCATAAGAGAGAGGAGAAATTATATATCACATGCAATGATCTGGTAAATATTTATGAATATTCTACTTGTTATTATGAGGATATAAAAATAACTTAACTACTATTTGCATATTAGCAGTTAATACAAGCTCAGAGAAGAAGACAAGAGACACAGAGCCCTCCAAAAGAATTCAGCTTCTGCACAGAAATGCTCCGTTAAATTCTCTTGCCCTCTCTTTTTGACATGCTTGGCTCCCTTTGGTTTCATTACTTTTCTAATAAACCCTGAAGCGGTGCTTCCACGGAACCCAGACACATGCTCATCAGGGACAATGTGATGCACAGTAAAAAGGTTTCTTTAGCCTGCATGGCATGGACAAGCAGCAAGAAAAGCGCCCTGTTTGTACTTTTAATTAGAATGAGGAGGCCCCTGAAGAGGCTGCCTGACCCTCTCCTGGGCCAGTCAGTTTTGCTTGGATCAGTAGCCACAGCTTGTGTCTTCAGCTCTGCACAGTCATCCAGAGCGCAGGTCCCTTCATCATTAAGGAAGCAGAAAGCCTGAGTGCAGAAGCGTCCCCACTTCTGCCTAAAGAGCTTAACAAAGCAGCCCTGCTAATGTCTGCCATCAGTACCGTTGTCTTGGTAGCCCAGAAGAGAACATTACCCAGACAGCATCCCACTCACTGTCTGCTGTCTGGGTGACAGCTGTCCTTTAGGCCTTGACCTTTAGAGCCTTAGCTCTGTTATCAGGGGGTCAGCAGTGAGGATTTATATCACGTCTGATAACGCTTCCAATGCTGAGAGTGGCAGAAACCCAAAACAGCATGGTTACTTCTGGTTCCTCTTTATGGAAATAATATCTGGCCATGGCAATATTTTTAACTGAAACTCTGCATTCTATTTATTTCAGGAGATGATATTTTCATCAGTGCACTAAATGAGTGCAGGTGTTCAAAATCTCACTTTTAACAGAAATTCACATTTTGCTACTGCTTCTCCACTCATTCAGACCCAGGGGCCCGCAGCTGTGCTGTAGCTTCTGCTTTCTGTTTGGGCTCTTTCTGTTGGCACCGTTCTAGTACCTTCCTGGGCTTTAACTATTGTGCGGGCATTAGTATTTGCTATTAAAATTTATGTTTAGCAATCACTGAGGATATTCTAAAATTTCTAAACTATACCATGGATATGAAATGGAAAGGTCTGCAAGATGGATGACCTGGTATCTGCAACAAATCCATTGCCAGGGGAAGAGGGATGTGCCTACATATTTTACATTTTTTCCATCAAGTCCTTCCTCTCTCTTCTGCAAAAGTTTATTACTTCCTCTCAAATGGGTCTTCTCCATCAATGTATAAATATTTTTAACAATTTAAAAATATTTAACCTATTTTTAACACGTTAAAAAATATTTGACCTAGTCTGACTGAGCTACAGTGGCCTCACTCCTTTGCTCCTCTTTGCAGTAAAATTCTTTTGTGTGTGTTTGTGTGTATGTGTGTATGTATTTATTAATACATGCTTGTGATACATAACAGATACATTCATCTTGGGGAACTGGTACATGGGTTACTGGTTCCAGGGTGCTGGGGAGTCCTAGAGGTATTTGCTAGGTTCTTTCTGTGCTGAGTAAAGAATTTGTCAAGATAAATGCAAAAGGAAGCAAGGCTATACATTTATTAAAAGTAGGAAAAGAAACAGGCTCAGCAGAATGAGTGTGGGCCAATTAAATGTAGGGGAAAATATACTCTGTAGGGCGACAGGGGAACACTATGAAAGAGAGAGTACAGTGCCAAGAATTCAGTGGGAACTGTCTTTTGTATCTTCCACTCCTCACTCCCAGGTCAGGTCTAGGCCACCCTATCAGAAACCTGCTTGAATTCTCAGGTGAAGAATAGCGGTCTTTGATTGGCCGTAGGTGGAGAACTTTGGATTGGCAGGCCACACCCACTTACTCAGCCTGTTGTCCATGCCCTAACTTCTGCCTGACATGTCCATATGCATCTTAATCTTTTTTATTTCCACTTCTTCATACCTCCCCCAAACCTCAATGGTTGTCTCTACTTGCCTGTAATTTCTCTCTGCTCATTCTCTCTAGAAAACAATTCAAACCAGTTTTTTTGTTTTTTTTTTTTTCCTCTTCTGGAATTATTCTTGTGAAGGATCTTGGTGATATTACAAAACTCTGGGGTCAATCCCTGGTGTATTTCATATGACCTTTCAGTAGAATTTGAAATTCACTTATGCAAACACTGTTTTCACCTGGTTTTCCTGCTGCTGTGGCTGTTTTCTCCTTTATTATGCTTTCCTGGTTTCTTCCCTCCTCTTGGTCTCCACGTGTGATGAAGACCACTATAAAGCAGCCCTGAGCAGGACTTAAATGAACCATTTGACTTTTTATGTTTACTTGTGAATCTGTCCAAATCCTAGGCCACTTGTCTGGAAGTGGGTGACAGACTCATAGTAAGTGAACCTCGTGAGTCATTAATCCTTACAAAAGCCTTTAATGGTGGATGAAGCTGGAATGCCTCAAAGGACACAATAAAATCACAGCCAAGGACACCTGGATCCAGTCTTAACTGGACAAAGGCTATAGCCTCAGGCATCTCACTCCTGGGTGGATTAACTTAATCCTTCTTAAGGATGAAGTTAATACCTTACTTGGAGAAGTCCTTGAGTAATTACACTTTTCTTGAGTATTCCCCTCCCTTCTGCTGATAACCAAATAAGTATGGGCCACCCAGAGAAGGTTGTGGTCTTAGCCCTGAGAGAATCTCGAATTCTGTGAGTGGGCTTTGATCTTCCTGGAGCCCAAAAATCATTCCATTTGCCTCCTTCTATTTAGCCTTTGCTGTACACTTATTTGGGAGATTGGGGACCTGATCAGCCTGAAATATCTAAGGGATATTTTTAACCCAATATGTGTGTTCTCTTTCTCAAGGCTCACCCCTTGGTACTCATTTCTTTGCTGTTCACACTGCCTGCTATGGTAGGTTCATCAAATTTCTGTCCTTGAATACTATCTCCATGCTGAGGATTGCTGAATGTTTATCTCTAGTCCTACCAACTCGTATAAATCATAGGCCCTTATGCATAGATTTATGCTTGTCATCTCACTTGGGGATATGATAGATATCTCAAACTTAATATTGTCCTGAATCTGAATCTGTTTCCCTCCCTGCCCTGTGATAACCAGCTCATTCTTCTGTTAGTAGCACCTCCAGCCTTTTGACTGTTCAGTTGAAACATCCTAGTGTTACTTTTAACTTCTCTCATTTGCTTTTTTCCATAATCTGGTTTCCCAGGAAACTTTACTTTGGTTCTGCCTTCCAAACATATCCAAAATTTGACCACTCTTCCTTACCTACTACCTCTGCTCCTATCCAACCCATCATTCTGTTTCACCTGGATTTGTGCCACAGCATCCTGCTTCTGCTTTTGCTTCCTTCCATTAGATTCTCAACCCCACAACCCTGGGGATCCTACATACAGACCTACAGGTGGTCTCTCTCTTCTGATCAAAATCCTCTGGTGGTTCTCACCTCACTCAGTGCAAAAGCCAAACACCTGTCTTTGACCTATGTGACTCCTAGTGACATATGTAGCTCTCACTGTTTCCTGGAATTCGCCTCTCAATGTCCTCTCTCTCACTTACTGGGGCTTTGTTGCTCTGCAAATACCTGAAGGCACTTTTTACTACCCTTACTGCCTTTGCTGTCCTACTAGGATTGGAAATTCCATGAGGTTATTGTGTTTCCTGCTCTGTGGAGTCCCTGCTCTAGGATAATATCTCACACTGGATAGCTAGGCACTGAATACTTGTTGAACAAACATATCAATTATTTTTCATATACTTTTAGAGAGGCATGTTCAGATGTAAAGGTAAATACCTAAGGAATAGAAATGATGGATGTAATTTCCAAGCAATTAGAGAGTAAAAATGGAATAAAGAAAATTTTACTAACAAGAGACCAAAAGAAAAAGGTTGAATAATAAACTGAAAACCAAAATAGAACAGCAGAAAGGTAAAGTACGTCAGAAATCACAATCTATGTGAATAACACAACTATCACATTGAATTAAAAATCCAGTTATGAGCTGTTTACAAAAGGCAAATATAAAACCAAATGATGCAGAAAGGTTGAAAATAAAGTAAAAGAAAATTATATACTAGGAAAATTTTAACAAAAAGGAAGCAGGAGTAATAATGCAAAACAACAAAATGTAACTCAAGGATAAAATCAAGGGAAAATGAAAAAAAAAAGAATTATATGCATAAAAAAACTACCAAAGAGATAGTAGGATCATAAATCAACTTTCACATATAAAAATATAAGAATAAATTAAAAGTCTGCATTCATAGAGATTTTAAAACACTTTTCTCAAAATTGACAGACTAGATTTTTAAGAAATGAAGACACAAGGTTTTTAAATAGCAGCAACAATTTTCTTGGGCCTTGGGTGAAGGCTGTACTCCAAGTGTTTAGAGGATGATAAGGATTCAGACAGGAGATATTCATGAAGATGGTGAGAACAAATCACACACAGTAAACCCATTATCTACACAAAACTTTACTCAACTAGCTCCAATAGAAAAATATTGTGTCAAAGATGAAAAGAGGAGAAATAAAGTTGACCTGTTATGATAATTTGTCATGCTTGAATTATATGCATGGATTATGAGCAAACTTTTCATTGAAGGCCATCTCTGGCTTTTGGTTGGTTGTGTCTACACACACGGTCATCTCCAGGAGGTCTTAGAATGAACCTTCTATCAGGAAAGACACTGAGACCTGGCAAAACTTGGAATAGAGGGAAATTAATTCCTCCTTTTCCCTTACTCTTGCCCATTCTTAAGTGGTATTGTTTCTCTGTCCCCCCCCCACCTTTTTTGTGGTACTGAGAATTGAACTCAGGACCTTGTGCTTGCCAAGCAGGCTCTGTACCACTGAGCTACATCCCTGGCCCTCTCTGCTTCCCTTTGCATACATTCTGACTAATTAAAATGGCCAAGAGTTGCTGAAGAGCATTTGCAACAGTCAGTGGGACATCTCCTTTGAAAAATTTGTCTATAACAAAAGAACAGAATCACTTATGCAAATGACAACTTGCATACATCCATAAAATTATTCAAAGATGCATTTCCACCACACCATAGTGGAAACCATGGAGGAGAGAAGTAGAAATGATGGCTGTGGGGGTGGTTAAAAAAAAAAAAAGAGCAGACAAAATGATTATTATATATGCTAAATCCAGTGGTATAATTAACTGATATCTCTGTACCTAAGGTCCTATAGACAAAAATTTAGTGAATGACCTTGAGGGAGCACCTTTCCTCCTCTAATCTCTGGGGACCCCACCTGAGACTCAGAGCTCTGACCTCACCGTGACTGCTCAGGGAAGCCCAGCCTGGGTCCTCCCTGTTGTCTTGATCCTTCTCCTGGGAAGCACTGGAAAGGACAGACAGGAAATGCTTCCCTCTGTGTATCAGCTTTCACCAGAGTGATTCATTTGTGCACTCACATCACAAGCTAAGGAGTATCTGCCACTACTTTTTTTTTTTTTTTTGGTTTTTCTCCGGTACCGGGAACCGAACTCACGACCTTGCGCTTGCCAGGCAGGCGCTTTTGCCGCTGAGCTAAATCCCCAGCCCCGTATCTGCCACTATTACCACTCAACACGTACATCTTGGGAGCTGCCCACACAGATGTCCTTATTAGGAACCTTGTGTCTGAGATGCGCACAGTTACTGATTTCTTCTTTTTCCCACCTGTCCTGGCCTTGTGGACTTCTAAAAATCGATTGTGTTTATCACACGTTTATTTGATGGTGGCTTTTGCTACATTGAAATTTCTCATCTCTCAAAAAAGGCCCTTATGCACTTATGTGTGAGGATAGTTTTATGGGCTTCAGGGTCTTCAAGGGCTCCTCTTGACTTTTTAAAAATACCATATCCACAAGACAGTAAATGGTGGGACAGGAAGCTACTTTTAGAAATAACCTTAGTACTTGAGAATGGTACACATATACATGTAGAGACTAAATACAGTTGAATTACGCTATGGACCTGATCCGAGTTTCAGTGAGAAAACAAATTGTCCAAGACTTGGGTTGGCAGCTAGGACCCACTCTTAGCTGAACCACTAACTTGCTGTATTGCCATGACCTTGGTATTGAATTATTTTCAAATTAATTTTCTCATCTAAGAAACAGGGCTAATGCTATCCATTTTATCGATTTGTTGCAAGTGTTGAATATGATATTATTCCTGAGGAAGCTAAGCATGTGTGTATAGAGCAGGTACTTTTCAAAGTCTGTTTCTTTCCTATTTAATGGAAAGTACTTTTGATACACAGCAAATGGGATCCAAACATCTTACCTGGTTTCTCAAGATCTGAGAGTGTTAATTACAATGAAAAGTGTGAATAATCAATGAGGAAGGATCTAGAGGGATTAACTTTATTTGAACCTCAATAACCCCTCCACTCTTTTGAACTGTTCTTGGAACATACTTTTTGTCTAAATTGCTTATGCAAATATGTGAGAAGCAAACCATTTCCTTTCTTCTCTCCATCCTTGTCATATCCCTGTCACAGTGATCATACATTTCCTACTGTGCAGACCTTGAGGAATGTGGTCTGGTGGCTTTTAGAAGGAAGCCAGATCCAGAAAACAGCCACTGCCCTGGGTGTAGCTAGCTGTGGGTGTGTCCTTCAAAGATTCTTCAGAATGGAAGCAGTTCTTCTTGATCATCTCTTAAGTCTCATGTCAGCTCTCACATTTTGTAATTTTTCATTGAAAGAGTAATACCTCCCATCATTTCAAAGTCTAAAAACCATTGCTTGTTTCTGGAGCATCAGTGAGCTACTGGCCTTGCTGCTCAAAGTGTGGTCCACGGACCAGTAGCACCATCAGCATGAGGAGCTGGTTAGAAATGCAGACTCTCAGGGCTCACCCAGGCCTCCTGAATGTCAATTTTCACTGGATTCCAAGGTGACGCATATACCATTAAAGTTTGAGAAGCACTGTTTTTAAAAGCACAGCTCACTTTTATTTGTATAAAATTCACTGCCATCCTCTTCAAATGCTGTCTTCAGCAACCACATGCAATCTCATAAAACTCCTGGGAAGAGGCTCCCATTTTTACCATTTTTATAGAGGGAAACTGAGCTGGAGAATAAAAGGAGCTTGCTGAGGGGCCGGGACTGGTGAAGGGGGAACAGTGAATCGGGCCACAATCACGTGCAGGCAGCTGTCACCATGTGTAATGTTGGGACTCCCATTGGAGCCACATCTGCCTTTTGATATGAGAGCTAATTAAACCGTTCTAATATTGCATGTCATTTGCACAAGATGGTCCCCTTTTGGAAGTTGTTGATGTTTCTTTGAAATGAGAGAGACTGATTCGTACACTAGCATTTTAAAGACTTGATTAATGTCATGCTATTTATTTCGGCCACCCCTGATCTTTAATTATAAAATTATGCAGTCTGGAATGGGACTGTGGGACCCCCTCTGTGTCAAGTTTAACTGAGCACATTTCTCTCTGATCTCTTGTCATGGTGTGGGCTTCAAAATACACGAGCAAACTGCCCTCCTCTCAGACCCTTGATCTCCCCTTGTGTTGGTAGTGGCCATAGCTTTTTGAAGACAAATTATGTAGCTGCTGCTGTGACCAGCTGCCTTGTAGCCACTTGAAAGTGAGATGCAAGAGAGATGAACTTCCTCTGGCCTCTAGTTGAGTAAATGAATTTGAGCTGCCTCTCCTGGGCCATTGGTTCTCTTGTGCTGTTTTTCTTGCAGTGTGCATTCTCTCTGTCCAGAAGAGAATTACAGGTGGGTAGTAAGTCTTGTGTCTACCTAAGCTACCAAGAAATGCACAGGAAACCTACAAGCCTATGAAAATCTGATAAACAAATAAGAAATGCTATGTTACTTTCTTTTAAAGTCCTGTTCCTTATTCTTCATGTCTTGCTTAATTCTGTAAGCTTTTCTGTCATGATTTGGTGACTCTTACAGCTCATGATTACAAAAATGAGGAGTCTCTGTCCCACTTTGCACCCACTTTAGCTCCTATTTTCTAAGAAAAAAGAATGAGCTCTTGGGATAAAAGTGTGGCCATATCATGGTAATACTAATTGGACAAACTTCCTCTGAAGTGCTTCCAAAACTAGATGGTAATTCAAAATAATACATCCCCTAGAAATGGTTACATAAGATGTCTTTCTGTCTTTTATTTTTCCCTCCCCATCATTTTTGGGTATATTCAAAATTATTTTGTTTTTGATTTCAGTTTCATAAGGTACTTAAAAAAGATAAATAGAGGCTAACTCAATAGTCTTTATTGTACAGATAGTTTTGGTTTTCCATTCTTAAATCTTCTAAATAAAATTTCCACATGCTTTTCAACACTTCATCCCTGGTGAAAATTAAAATGTTGCTTAACATCACACCACAGCAATTTTGTGCAGAATGTGAAACTTTTACCCTATTTGATGCTATTATAAATCATTCATATGGAGTAAATGTCAAAAATGACTAGAATTTAGTGGCTTAGGGAATAAAATGTTCTGTTTTCGACTCTGATCCAAAGAAATTTAGTGTAGTTTAAAGACCTTGAGGCCTTGACTTAGCTGTTCTGAGAGGATGGAAATGCTCCATGTTTGTGCTGTCCAGCACGGCAGCCACTAGTCCTGGGTGGTCATCACGCATTTGAAATAGAGTAAAAGCAATTGGATCGAATTTTAAATTTCATTTGGTTTAATTTAAATTTTAAAAGCCGTATACAGCTAGTGGTATAATATTAGATCTGGGGTTGACCAACTGTGGTGAATTGGCCGAGTTTGGCCTATTGTCTCTTTTTATAAAGACACTTTACTGGAACCTAAATATGTCCATTTATTTTCATGTTGTTTATGCTACTTTTGAACTACTATAGCAGAGTTGCATAGCTACAACATAAAGTAGCCCCCATAGCCTAAACTATTTAAGATTTAGTTTTTTGTGGAACACTTCTACCATCTCTGGTCTAGACTGGTGATCAGTGGACTAGGGTCGATAAGGTATGAGAAAAAGCAGCCATGCTAATTCAGAGCTGCCTAACTTTGGGGGCACATAGATAAAATTATAGTTTGAATATTCTGTTAGGAGATTGGTAATTTTTAATTAGTATTTTTCCTATGAAATGCAGTTCATGGTTAAGATAAAATTTTAGAAAATGAAAATACAAAGTATACGTTATTTTCTGTGTATTTATAAGCATGTATATGAGTGCTTATACGTATAATATAGAGCAAATACTATCATTCCAGGTATAGCAATCTAGAACTTTCAGCTTATTCCCATTTAAGACTTAATTTTGATATTTGCTTTTGGTGTCACCAGTGACCCCTGAGCTACATCCCCGATGTGTATATGTACATATGTATATATGTACATATGCATGTATGTATGCATCCATGTATTTGACAGAGTCTCTCTACATTGCCCGGGCTGGCCTCAAAATTACAATCCTCCTGTTTCAATATCCTGAATATCTGGGATTACAGGCATGCGTCACACACCTGACCTCATCTTGATAATTTTAAGACTTCAAACATTAATGTACCACTGACAAGGAGAAATCTCACTTCAATGATCCTTCTTTCCTTCCTTTCTCCTTTCTTTCTCCAACCCTTCTTTTTTTCTTTCTTGTTTTTTAAAAAGAAGTGTAATCTTACTTGCTGAATAGTTTTTGTATTTGTGCTACAGATGTAGAAATTAAAGTTTCAAACATTTAGCTATGTTTATCATTTCAAACAAATTTTTTCACATGTATAGACAGTTACTGTAAATTTCAGGAACTAGAATTGTGATAATATTTCTTATTAATAAGAGTTAAATGCATGAGAGGACTTAAGCTTACTCTTTTCTATATGAAAACAAAGTAAGAAACATATATATGTGATAAGGGAATTTATTTGAACTTTTAAAGAAATCACACAGGTTTATTTTCCATATACATAGAACTGTATGTACTGTATAAGAAAGACAATGATTCAACCATATTCTTTGGGTGTGGACTTGGTGAGGGCCAACAGTGCTGTATTATAGACGGAAGCTATAGTACTGTCTTTGTTTATGATCTCCTGGGTGTACAAATCATAAAAGTGTAAAAGAGGTAAAACGCAAGACAATATGTAACTGGCCTCACCTGCGTAGTATAGTATTATATCTTTTGTTGTTGCTCAATTTTCACCTGTGCTTGATGGAGCACTTTAGTATGAGGTTCAAGAACAAGACACGAGTCTTATCTTCCTGGAGTTCAGCATCAATTTGGTACACAGGAAAGCTGAAAGACTTAGTGAGCTCAGAAGAGGGTCATGTGCAAGGGAAAGGAAATGTTTCTAGAAGCTGGTATAAATGAAAGGGGAGATTCAGTTAGAGAAAGCAGAGACCACAAATGGTTGGAAGTACTGCAGAATTCTCATGTTTCCCCCATCCTCACCCTCTGTGGAATGCACAAGCCCAAGAGAACTCTCTGAAGTTGTCTGGAATGCAACCCACCTGACAAAGCTAAGGAACCCGGTCATGTCCATGCGGAATGATGGGCAACCTGGGGGAAGTGATTTTTATACATTGTTTTAGAGGGTGCTGCTGACAGTTAGCCTGTCACTGCTGTGCTAGAGGAAGGCAGTTCAGTCAATGCCGAAGTTCATGTGTGCAGATCACTGTAAATAACACTGCCTTTGGCTGGAAGTGACTTAACAACGCCCTTTCCCAACTGCACTGTGCCAGCAAGAGGCTGTGAAGAAAACTTATTCTGGCATCTTTGGGGACAGAGTGCGCAGGTGAAGAGGGCAGAGAATGCCTTTCCTTGGGGGACAAGGGAACCTGTGAGCAAGGGGTGGCCTGGCATCCTAGTTTGTTTTGTGTTGGGTAATGTATGAAGAAAAGAGGTTCATTTTGTTAGTACTCATGGTTGGAAAGTCCAAACAGCGTGGTATCAGCATCTGGTGAGCATCTGGTGAGCATCTGGTGAGTATCAGCATCAGCATGGTGGGAATAAGTGTGAGAGAAAGTCACGTGGTACATCAGGGAGGGTTCACTAGAAGAACAGGGTAAATATGAAATGTATGTGATTATGTAAAGGATTTACTAGGCAAGCTTACAATGACTGCCTGTGGAACTAAAGGCGGAAGAATGCAACATGACCATCTACGCACTGGAGAGCTGGAAGGTCCAGTCAAAGGTGGAAGGCCTGGAACTCACTGAAGAGTCTGGTGCAAGTCTGTGTGGGAAAGTTAAAGTTTGTGTTGGAAGGCTGGACTCTGCGCTGGATACCTGAAGGAATTAGAGATCAATCTCCAAAGGCAATGGCAAAGACCCGAGCTCCTCCAAAGAAGAAGAAAGGCATGCTTCCTTCTTCTTTTCCTTTTTATTCTGTCTGAACTACAAGCCTATTGGCTGGTGCCCTCTGCATCTGAGGTGGATCTTCCCTTCTCAGCTGGAAGCCCACATGCCGATCATCCAGACACACCCAGAGCTTTACTAAGCTGTTAGGTGGTTCTCACTCAAGCCAAGTTGACGTCACAATTGACGATTGTACATAGCTAAGGAGGAAGTAAGAGAGCAAAAAGCCTACAATTTCTCTTTTACAGTAATCACTGCTACTGCCTTCGATCCACTCCTGTGAGACCCAAGCAACTTGTGAGGCCAGCATTACTCCCTTTGGGAGGGTGGTGATCATCGAGTCACCTCCAACCAGCCCCATCACTTAAACGTCATACCACCTTTCAATACAGTTACATTGAGGGCCAACCTTCTAGCACATGCAGTTTTGGGGTGCAAACTGTGTCCAAATCATAGCAGCTGGAATGTGGTGACCGCAATATCCTGTGACCTTAATTTTTCAGGATAACAATATGCAACGTTGGAAGGTCAGGTCAATGTCAAGTGATCTAAAGCAAGCCGTGCAACCTTTGTGGAGATCAGTTTCGTTTTGTTTCTCCCTCCCTCATACCTCACACTCAGTAAAAAGATTTGATAGACAGTGATTTGAAAATATAAAAGAAACAATAACTATAGCAACAACAGCAGTCTCTCTATATAATTAAAAATTCACCATTACTCCTGAGCCAACCCAAAGGTGAATGTCAGAATTGGTTATGATCTGAGTGAAGGGAGGGAGCTGTTTCAAAACAGTCATCCTATTATATAAAAAACCACATCATTTTTATCCATTACTTGGCTGATGAGCATTTGGGTTGTTTCAAGATTTAGTTACTACAAATTGTGGTGCTATAAATCTGAGTGTACATATATCGCTGTGGTGTGATGTTTTTAATTCTTGTAGGAAGATATCCAGAAGGGGAATAGCTGGGTTGAATGGAACCGCTAATCCTACTTTTTTGAGGAATTGCCACACTGATTTCCACAGTGGTTGTACCAGTCTGCACTCCCATCAACAGTGGAGAAGTGTTCCTTTTTCCCCACAACCCCTCAAGCATTTGTTATTGGTTGATTTCTTGATGATAGCCATTCTTTTTGGAGTGAAATAGATTCATTTTCACCTCTTGAATGACCAGTGATGTTGAACATTTTTTCACATATTTATTTGCTGTTTGTATTCTTCATCTGAAAAGGGTGGGTACACTAAGAAGTGTGTATCCACTTTTGGATTGGGTCTTTGATTTGGGGGGGACTGATTTTTTTCAATTCTTTATGTGCTAGTGTACTCAGGTATTTTGTTGTGATAAAGCAAAGCTGACTAATACACTGGTGGAGTCTATAGAAAATTCTTTGGGAAAAACCCTACCCTGAGTAACTTGAAAACTAACTTATAAAGTTGTCATCCCGGAAGTATAGCAGAAGACACATGCAGTGTTTAGCTGCAAGTGATAGTCATTGTTTTGGAACCACAAAGAGCAAACCTGTAATGGTGTAATGATAAATGAAGACCAACCAAATGAGAAAAGGAAAAACTATTTATTCTGAGCCTATGATAGCAAGAGAGTCATCCATGATTAGTTGTTTTATGCAGAGATTCAAAGGCAGAGGAGGAAAGGGAAAGAGCACTGTAGTAGAAAGAAAGGATGGCCTCATATATATTCTAATGGAAGGCTGTTGGTGTGGGGAACCTGAGAGAAGCCAACGAGAAGTGGGGCATTCTATGAGATTGTTCAGAGGATCATATTTGGTGGGTTTGGGGGGGCTCTAATATAAATAGTTTACAAGTACATGTTTGCAGTATATAATAATTATATTACTTATAGGGAGTTGGTACATGTACATACACATCTTCATTCTTTTTACATCCTTTTTTCATCCTCCTCTTTCCTTCTGCAAAGTGTTTGTCTATTATCTGGCTTTTATTTTGCTTTTTAATGTATTTGTACTTTAAGTTTCCAAATAAGAGAAATCATGTGATATTTAAGCTTATGTGTTTGGTTTATTTCATTTAATATTATGGTCTAAAAGTGCATCCATTTTCCCACAAATGACTCAAAACTATCTTTCTTTCTGGCAGAGTAGTAGAGATAGCATATTTGTCTCTCTCTGGTTGGTCCTCAAATGGAAGTAGGGACAAAAATTAAGTCCTGGTTGTTTGGGGATTGTTGTAGGAATTATAATTTATCTGCCTAGATTATTGCTGGAGATAATGCACCCTTGCATACTTCACAGGATTGCACAAGGGTCAAATAAGAAATGTGCACCCCCAACATGGCAGCCTGCTTCTTGGGGGGTTGAATAAGGAAGCTGTGGTTTGTTTTTTGGTTTTTCTCCCGTACCGGGAACCGAACTCATGACCTTGCGCTTGCCAGGCAGGCGCTTTGCTGCTGAGCTAAATTTGGGGGGTTGAATAGCTTCTAATAATAACAATGGTAGAGATCAGTGTGGCTATCCTTCCTTCCTGCCCTCTGCTCTAAGATTCATGAAACCATGTTGATATTTATCAGGAATGGTTAATCCATACTATTTCAGCTTCCCTGGTACTCAATACTGTATGTATTTGCACCAGTTTTACCACTAAGTCTCCAGGCTACTAAGTACATGTGAGGGAATGCATCCTTCTCCCTTAAATCCTTATATTATTAACTACTTTGGGGATAACAGACCTACATGAGAATTTGGTGAAAGCTGTAAAACCTTTACACATAGTATCTCTGTGTGTATGAAATATATACATTTGCAGTACACCCTGTTTGACACAAAATTTCAAGAAAACTGTAAATGTAGAGCTCTTGTATAGAATTTCTATAAGGCAAAGGCTGTCAACCTGGTGTGTATATTAAAAACACCTGGGTAGATTGTCATTTTTGCAGTGCTGGGGATTGAACCCAGGACTAGGCAAGTCCTCTGTCACTGAGCTACATTCCCAGCTCCAATGTGAGTAGTTTTTAAACATCTCATTAGGTAGACTATATTCACTGGGGTGAGATTTAGACCTAATCCTTTGATTCATTTCAAATTTTTCCTAGTATTTCTCAAGCATCATGATCGTCAGAGTCACCTGAAGGTTCCATTCACTCTGGGTGGCCTGGTGTCACCCTGAGTTTTTCATTCTGTGGTGGGGTGTGGAGCTTTGCTTGGTGAGGTGCTCCTCAGGTGATTCTGATGCTAGCATCTGATTGATACTCAGCACCAGAGGGGTGCAATCAGGATCTTACCAGCTTGGAAGTGCAGAGCCCCTGAACAGACCCAGACCAGACCTTCTGAGGCGACATCCCACGTGAGTTTTAAGGTTCTTATTGCTCCAGTGTTCCCATTGAAGCATGCAGTATGAATACATTCACATACTTTGTACTGTGGATGACTTATATCCACTCTGCTCTTTGACTTGGGACCTAACCTCTCTGGATTTATAGGTCAGACGTGCAGTTTCTTAGGTTCTAAAACCTCATTGGAGGCTGCTTGTGACCTTCTGTTTATCCATATTGATCCAAGAACCAGAAAAATAGGAGAATTTGGGACAACTAGCTAGGACAACCTTAACCAGAAGTACTGATGTGATTGAGGCTGCACCAAGGTGCAGTTCTCTCTTCTGGGTGTAACCAAGCACATCCAAGGTAAGGAACAACTCCAGGACACAGCCCACCTAGCACTGATGGCTTTGCATGAAAGAAGTCAGTGCCTTTGTATTTCTTTTTCTGTTAACAACATCTACTCCTCCTTGGTTGTCTTGTGTGCTCGCTGGCCTTGTTCAGAGTGGTCAGAGAGCAGGGTCACCAAATCTGTAAGGCAAGGAAAAAGTCCTGGAAAGAAGTTCTCCTTCGACAGTGAGAGATTTCTCCATTTTTGGTAGAAGAAGCTAGACAGAAATTTGATTTTATCCATTAAATCATGAGCCATAATCAAAAAGTTATGATGGCTGGTTTAGGTGCCATGGGTCTGGGACCTAAGTGGTTTTGCAATTAAAGGGCTGATTATTTTTCAGTTTTCAACACCTCTTGGCAAAGCTGTGAAAATTTACTGAATCCATCACACTAACTTATTTTCAAAAACACCATATTTAACTCATGAGCCTGTCATCAGTTCCACTGATACCTAATCCAAGATACCTTCAACCCATGATAACTGGTGTTCTTGTGAGCTTGAGCTGCTTGTAAATTACAATGTTTGACATTTGTGTCATCCGCAGAAATTATTTTCTTAGTGTCACTGTTGTTTATATTCATGTTCTCAGAAGGCACTGATGCTGAATCACTTATGGTATGCTTAGTATGTGCTAGGAAGTACCCATGACTTCATGTGTACTGTCTCCTCTAAGAGCTCTGTGAGACAGGCAGTACCACCCACACTTTAAAGATGAAGAAACTGGTTTCACGAAGGTGAAGTTAGTACCTTTTCCAAGTTCAGACAATGAGGAAGGAGTAAGTTGCAACTCTAGACACTGTCTGATTCTAGACACATGGTTTTAACCACGAAACAGAGCTGCCGCCCCATGGACGTGCTGCCATTTTGTTTTTATAAGAGGTCATAATATTGTTACTTGACAGATGTGGCCCTCCCTCATTTGATGACTTCTGAATGGAATAGCAGAAACCAAGTCAGAGTTTGTGGTGTACCTGATTGGCATTCACCCTCTTTAAGGATGAACTTGCAAGTGGTATGGAGCAGAGAAAGCTTTTGAAGGGGTCTGGGAGAATGCTACTGCCTTTTGATTTAGTGCATAAAAGGACACACAAATAGCTGAGGAAAAAAGAGACAAGTTATTTTAGTTTATTAACTGATTGAGTTGCTGCTCCTTCCTGCCTCAAAGGACTATTTACAAATAAAATGAATAAAAATTTTGACACAATTGGGCGGTTGGGAATTGGGAGCAGTGATTTGTATGCTTCACAGTGCCTGGTGTAAGAAGGGAAGGCTGGTATATGGATACTTTCACATCAGGAACTATGCAAAGACACATTTAACTTGGGGCATTTTTGAAGAAAAAGAGTGAAAGATCTGCAATAGGCCGGGGGCTTGTATGTGAGTATACATGTGGTGGTGGTGGGACAGCAGTATGGTCAATATACATGGTAAATCTTTAAATTAAAAAAATTTGTTACAGAGGCAGCAAGTTCTCCAGGAGCGGCAGGGCTCCTGGGACCGAGTGTGGGCTGGACGCATACCACCACGATTCCCAGCTGAAAAGCGCGCATAGAGCCAGGTAGGCCCCATCCAATCCCAGAGGTCAGGATGCGAGAACAAAGACCCCGCGGACATTACAGACTGAGTCGCTGTGGCGGCAGAGAGGAGATAGGGACTGAACGGCCCAGGGTCCTCTGGCTGGGGGCTGGGAGAGCAGGCTCTCTGAGCCAGGCAAGCAGACTCTCTGAGCCCCACGCACCCTGTGCCAAGAGAGCAAGTACTCCAGGAGCTGCAGGGCCAGTGGATTCGAGTCTGTGCTTTGCCTTC
>NW_004955404.1:10001873-10020251 GCF_000276665.1 Chinchilla lanigera | reverse complement strand
GTAAAATGTTGTATGTCTGTTAATGTTTCCCTCCTTTTATCTTTAAAATAAAAAAAAATTTGTTACAGTAAAAGACACGTTGACACGAGTGCCAACACTCATCCTTGCCTCAAACACACTTGTGCTGTCATTCTTGCCACTTGCTGAAGCAGTTCTGAAAGTTCTCTTTTGTGAGTCCTGAATTGATTTAAAAACATTTACCTTTCATCATTCATGAGATCAGGGAGAAGCAAGATGTCACATGGTGCCAACGCACGTGAGTGAGGACATGCTGTCATGTGTTCACAAGCATATCTTTCCATTGGATGGCACTCAGCAACAACATTTATCATATTTGTAATGCTACCTTGTAAATTCATGAAAAAGAATGGATAGAACTGCATTAGAAAACTGTGGGAATGACAGGATATATATTTGAAGTGAGGGGAAATATTTTGAGGGGGATTAGTGTAATAATATTTTTAAAATGTTACTACTCACTATATATTTTGATCACACCTTATGTTTGAGTTGGTGTGATGGTTAATGTCAACTTAATTGAATTGAGAGGTCTAGACAAATAGTAAAGTATATGTCTGGATGTGTCTGTGAAGGTGTTTCAGGGAGGACTGGCATATGGGTCATGTCATCATCCAATCAGGCAAGGGCTTGGATGGAACAAAAAGTGCAAGGAGGGATAAATTCACATGCACACATGCTCAGTGCTTCTTGAGCTGGCGAACACTTTGCTATTGCCATTCCCATGGGTATAAGACTCCAGATTCTTCAGGCTTTTAATGTGGACTTGCACAAGGGACTCTGTAGAGGTCTTCAAGACTTTCATTGCCAACTTTAGGTTACATCTCTGAGAAATAGGAAACTTTAGTTGAATGACAAAAGACCACCATTAAGGTAATACTGAAGACCACCTTTGTTGGTCTTGCAAACCCTTTCAAAGACAGAAATCTACTGGAATATTTCAATGCCATGCTCTCAGGGGAGCTATGTCTCAAGGTGGTTTCTTTCCCATCATTTCCTAAGGAGAGACTTTGGAATATTCTGAAGCTCATGTCCTGTTTTCTCCAGCCTCTTTCCAGTCTCAGATCCTGCAGAGCAGTGTTGAAGATGAGTGGCTCATCTGAATCTGCTGTAGACACGTCCTTAAATCTTAGATGTGGCCTTTCAGCTTTGCTGTGCCCACTGGGCATGAATGAGTTCCAGGAGGATCAGGTTGAGTGTTACCTGGCTGCATCAGTCACCCTTCGTGTTCTCATAAAACGTGAGCACATTGTGTCACAAAAATCACTTTGTCAAAGACAGAACTGTAGTACTTATTTAATGGGATTGGAGTGCAAAGGATGGACAAATTCTGCTTCTTATCGTTTTAGAGCTGTTATCTTCTCACTCTTTTAGATGGCTTTCAATGACTCCATGCTTTGATCTTCCCAGGGATATGGAACCTGAGTATTTAGAAGTATTTATGGTAGGCAAGAGACATTCATTTCCCAAAAGGAAATCTTGTTCGGCTTCTGTGTAATTTTGTTCTTACCTAAGAGAATAAAAGCTACACTCCATGTGATCTCATGGAGAGCATCTCTGCATTCTGGTATCTTGGGAGGCTGAGTTCAAGGTACAGTGCGATTTCAGCTTTTTTCTCTGTCATAGGCTTCTGAGAAAGAGGCATTAATGGATGTAGAGGCACTTTTATACAGCCAGAGAATTGTTCTCATAGGAGCCCAAGGTGTGATGTTCACCATAGACGTTGTTCTGGTCTGTAGTATGAAACCCGCCAACACTAAGTTCTACACAATGTAAATACCTTCACCTTCCGGCCCTGCTCATCCTGAGGTGCTGTCTCTTTGCACTCTGCTGTTTTCTTCTTGTCTTGTAGGTCATTGTACTTAATTGTTCATTTTTTTAAACAAAATTAACTCCTGAATGGAAACGAGGTGCCCTCCTAAAGTACTTGGTTTGATATTTATCACAGAACCACACAAATGAACAAATGTCTCAACTATTTATTCACCTTCATGAAAAATCCAAAAAAGTTATGGGGAATTGAATTTGAAACTCTGTGGACTGACCTCACGAGATAATTATCCATTCTTCTGGCTTGGAAATGCTAAGGAGAAAGAGAAGACGGATTTAAGGTCTGACTCTTTAACAGTGAGGGGCTCAGGAGGTCCTGGTGCTTGCTGCATGCCTCCACAGCCCTGGAGGCTTGACTGAGCCCAGATTGGCACAGAGTATTGAGTTCACATGGAGTAGGAGAAGGGTATGGTCTCTAGTCTGCTGTGCAGTGGAAGTTTCCTTGGCAATCTTCAGTCACTTTGAAGGGTAGAGTAGTCCTGGGGTTGCCTATCAAGTGTTACCAGCCTCTACTGAGAGTTGGAATAAGACCCAGGCTGGGATAGTGAGTAGCGTGTGTATCACATAGTATTACACAAGGATCAAGTCAACTAGTTATCTCCTGCTGTATACAGTTACCCTAAAACCTGGTGCCTCAGAACAACAAACATCTATTATCTTTCTGTTTCTATGGGTAAGAAATTTTGATGCAGCTTGGTTGGGTCTCCCAAAAATTGCAGCATAGATGTCAGCCAAGAATGTAGTGTCTGCAAACTTGGCTAAGAAGTGTGCTTCCAAATATATTCATGGGATTGTTGGAAGATTGAATTCCTCATAGGCTGTTGAACCGAGGGCCTGATTCTTACCAGCTATTGGCTAAAGAGCTCCCTCTGTGCTTTTCCGGCTGGCTTCTCCCTGGGGCATCTTGCTTCCCTGAAAACGATGAGAGCAAGAGAGACACTCAATATGGAAGCTGGTCTTTTTGCAAACCAATTTTCCAAATTCTTTCCCATAACTTTGGCCATGTTTCCCTTACAAATGACTTGATAAATCCAGTGAACACTCAAAGAGAGAGGATTATGGTAGGATATGAGCACTAGGAAACAAGGAGTCGACAGGAGCCATCATGGAGTACTCTCACCATATCCCGGCAGAACAACATCGGATAGCAGAGATCAGGTCACATGAGCAGAAATCTATGGAATTCAGAGCCGAACACTGAAAAACAAACCTGTAGGAACTGTTCTGGGCTTTGAACAGATAGCCAGGAAGGACAGGTATGGGACAGTGAGCTCTTAAGAGCTAGGATATATTTTACTAAACTCATAAAAATGACAAGGATATGGCCCTACACATCTTCATAGTCACTGTATAGCTAAGTATTGTGGTTTATACATATTTGTTGCATGCATAAAGCAGGAAATTTTATATTTTTTCTGAGTTACAGTGGATGATCTCTCAGATTTCTTATAATACTTTAATGAATTTGAATATCTCACAGAGTACATCAAGTAAAATTATTTTTACTGTGTAGTTATTAAGGCAGCTAATATTTCTGTAATACTCACTTTTGAGAGTGAGAAAGACTTTGTTAATGATAATGCAGGACCAATAGATGTAAAGCAAGACTCTTCCAGGCAATGGGGATATTTATGAATCTTATCTACTACCCAAGCTTCCTGGAGAAGACATACAAAGCCTTAGCCAGCCCTGTAAGGATTCCAGAGTCCTCTGCTTTGGGAAAGAGGTAGCAACCCTGGACCAGAGATACTTCTAGAACCCTAAAACAAGCCAGACTATGCCACTACAAAATATGTCTCTTAGCATAAAAAATTATTTTTGAATAGAAGGCAATTAAGAAGCAACAACAATTTGGGAGGCTGAAGCAGGAGGACCATAAGTTTGACCTCAGCCATGCTACTTAGCAGCTTAGTGAGATTCTATTTCAAAAGAAAAAATAAAAAAATGGGCTGAGAATGTAGCGCAGTGTGATGGCTCTGGGTTCAATCAGAGTACTTCAGTACTTCAGTTCAATCAGAGTACTTCAGTACTTCAGTTCAATCAAACAGTACTTCAGAAAAAAAGCACCAAGCAAAGGAAAAACTTTCTTTGTTCTCTCCCTTGTCTGCCTAATGACAGATATAAATTCTCCTTTATCTGATACAACTCTAGACTCTTAGCAGCCTAGGTAGCACCAGAGGGATGGACAAATAGACTTTGCTCCATTAGTTTCCTCCCTATTTTTACCTTCCCACACTTTCCCAGCATTGGAAGGTTATTCCCAAACCACTTTATTTGTTTTCCACCTATTTATCGTTCATTGAAGATGCCCTATAAATCAAAGTTCTAGGCCTCTGCACTGAGTTACTTTTTACTGGGTTTCTTTGATCTGAGGTGTGCTGTACATGCTACTTAACTTGTTTGCTTTTTTTCTTTGTCTTACTTTTGTTGTTGCTGAGACAAAATACCTGACATTCATAAGCTAAAGGAGGAAGGGTTTATTTCAATTCACAATTTGTAGGGGTTTTGGGTCCATAGTCAGCTGGCTCCAAAGCAAGGTAGTGTCACAGAGTGGCATGGCAGAGGAGAAACGGCAGGCAGCAGGCAGCAACCAACAAAGCAGCAGTGAAGAAGCTGCAGCAAATAAAGAGAGCCTCCATTTTCCTTTTATCCAGTCCAGGCTACAAGTCTTTTGGGTGGTGCCACATACACCCAGTATGGGTCTTCCCATTACCCACACTCCGAATTACACTAAACCAATCAGTGGACTAATTTAGTACCATACACCCTTAATCCCAGTACCACACACCCTAGATCCAGCCAGTTCTGAAAAGCCCCACCTATGAGCTCATGATGCTTTGGGGGTACGACTAGATACAAGCTATAACACTCCTCTTACTCTGCTTTTTGGTACAGGCATGCAACTACAGACTAAGATGGGTAGAGGTGATAGTTAGCCTCTCTTGTAACCATCTTCCTCCAGGATGGGTCACAGAAATCAGCAAAGGGTGAGATAACACTCTTTCTCACCTGGGAATTGGCCTGTTACCTTTCTTATCGTGCTGCAGTTTGTATGAGTTTGAGAAGCTTCTGAGAACACAGGGTAACTAGACTATTGCTCAACAAATGACGGTACAGGTGAGCAACTGTTCTAGTCTAAACTCTAGTCCTGACTTTGAAAACCACTTTGCCTGTGGAGTTTGCATTTTTGTTTTCCTGTGAAATTTAAAGAAAATTTCTTTTTTTTTGTGAATGAAAGTAAGAAACTCATCCCTATGGTGAGAGGAATAAAGGATCTATTTAGTTTTGGACTATGAGATGTGGTAGAAAACTATGGTAAGTGTTTAAATTTAAAATTTATTACACTGAAAGACATGTGGTCATTAATAACCCTCAGAATACTCCCCCTCACTTTGAACATGCCTATCTCATAATGCTTGTCACTTTCTGAAGCATTTTTGGAAGTCTTTTCTGAGTGTCTTTCATAGGCTGTACTGTTATGCCTGCTTCAAGTGATTCAAAACATTTACTTTCATGTTCATTTTGACCTTAGGAAGGAGCCAGAAGTCTCACAGTGCCAGATCCAATGAATAAGGTGAATGGAGGCACACCATAATGGTTTTAAGAAACTACCTTTTCATGGCATTATATATATATATATATATATATATATATATATATATATATATATATATTATACATACTCTCCTTTATTTCAGTTACCATCGCCATAGAATTTGACAAGAATTGCTATGACTGAAAGTTTTTCAAGTCCTAATTAAAACTTTTATTTATGACAGTGTTCATAATTAGCCTGAAATGCATTCTATAGTAATTTCTCCAAAGTTTTTGGAATTTTTTTTAGACTTTTTATATGTGCAGCAGCTTACATGTCTGAAGTTACCTGAAGCCACCACTTCTAAGAAAGCTTACAATTGGGCCCTGTGCCATCTCAAATCCTCTGTAACTCCTCTTGGATATTTTTGCCATAATTGTAAAAGGGTAGTTAAATAGTATCACCATTCTTTGCTGTGGCACAGGTTATAAACTTACGTGGAGTTTACTGGCAGCATCAAATGTTTCAGCTTTCAAAAATAAAAGCAGGGTACAAGTTACATGGTTAGTTACATGTTTAGTTCTAGAAAATTTGTGCAATATGTTCATAACGATGGCTGTGATTGCCACAAAGTGTCTCGTTTACCTTTAAATACTGTTAATGGGTCATGCATGCAGATGGAAGGGGTGGGACTGTGCGCTTAAGTGGGGGCTTTAACTGTAGTATTTGGCAGAGTTGCCTTCTATCTGCCAGTTCAAAAGTTCAATCTTTTTATATAGACTATATATACTAAACATTTTCAGTCTGTTAAACAGCCTTACTCTGATTTAGCTTCTTCAGATATTCTTGTGCAACAGTGGTTCTGTGTGTAAATGCTGTGCACTGAGGATACACACACATACACACACACAGAACGATGTGTACAGAATAATGCCTCACACCAATCAGATGTCCATTTGTTACTGTTTTTTGTTAACAACGCTTTATCTCTTAGTGTTATAAACTCCACTTAAAACCGATTAAAGTTTCATTCTTATCATTGAAAACAAAACAAAACAAAACAAAACAAAACAAAACAAAAAACCAAAAAACAAAACTACCTTTTCATTGAATGGCACCTGAAAACAGAGCTCACTATATTTTTGGTAATACCTTGTGAAGACACTCATCAAAGAGCACTTCCAGAACTGCTTCAGAAAGTGGTAAGAACAATGGGGATGCATGTACTTGAAGTTAGAGGGAGTAGTTTGTGAGGAATTAGTGGCAATGCATGTTACTGTAATAAAATTTAAAGAATATAAATGCAAGTCTTTTTGCCCTATGTATTTTGTAAATAAAATATATGGCAGAAATGACAATTTACTGAGCATTTATTACAATAGTTACAAAGAGACCTATGTTTTGATGTCAGAATCAGTAACTTGGATATTCAATCATTTAAAGTTTTAGGGGTGCTTTGGAGGCTAAGGTGTGTGTCTGGTATCAGAACTACCTGACACAGTGTGGCAAAAGCATTGTGTAACTCCTCACAACTAACTGAGACAAGGGGAGCTGTGGTTTTGTGTGTACATTGACTACAGATTACTTTCAGCTGCCATAAAGGCTGGAACTCTGAATCATTTGATTTTCATTGGTCAGTGGTTCCTAGAGTATACTGGGAACTCTGAGGTTGAATCCTATAAAGCAATGATCTCTTTCTCTCATCCTGAGCCAACTCACTTCAATGGGAAGAGAAATATCTCCATGTACCTATATTAGTTTTACCCTTATCCAAAGGTGTGAAATTATGAATTGTGTTAATGATCTAACCCAATTAATATTTTGAGGAAGAGTTCATTTTATTTATAAGTAGGATGAAAAATACAAGCCATGGAAAAGAATAGATTTCATGGTATGGTCACAGCAAAAAAAAAAAAAAAGATTTTACTATGTGTCACATGTAATGGAAAGAGACTCAGATGAATCAGGGATGGAGACACTTACAATTCTGTACAGATAGATAAATTAAACATTATTAATGAAGTAAAAGTAACCATTACCCATTATGTTATATTTATTGTAGTTGATATGGATGTGAAAACAACAGGCTGACAGATGTACAGCTTTCCTTGAAGGTTCTGCTGGATTTGGCTGATTTCTTCTGACATGCATTAGGAATTATATTTCCATGGCAGGTCAGAATTTCACAGCTTTTGTGGTTTGTGACATTATAATTTATGTGGAGATTAAAAAGGAACAACACACAAGTGCAAAAGAGTGTGATTTCAGAATGAGTGTACCACAGCTGGAATTGAATGTACCTCTTTCTGAGGTTCCACAGAAATCCTGATGGCTTACGCATCATGTTCAGGTCTTAACTAAGCCCTAAGGTGTTATTAGCATTTTCCTGAAGGACCTTCCAAATCAAGGTTATATAGTTGTACCAAATTGGAGAGTGGTGATAACTTAATGCACACAAAAAAATGACCCTTGAAAAGTGACCCAGAAGTGGGTGCAGTAGCTGGCCTCAGTGTTGTGGAAAGAATCAGGACATAAACTGTAGAGTCAGTGTTGTGATTTATATGCAGATGTCCTTTAAAAGCCTCAAGTGCTCATAGGTGGAGCTTTTGGGAAGTGATTGGATCATGGGGGGAGGTGACACTCATTAGAAAATTAGCTCACTTTTGAGTTTATAGTTAAATGTGATGCTGGGAGGTAAAACCCAGTTGAAGGAGGTGGGTGGCCGGGGTTACAGTGTGAAACAGTATATTCCTCTCTCCCTCCTCTCTTGCATGCTCTCTGCTTCCTGCCACCATGGGATGAGCTGTTTCCCCTCTGCCATGCCACTCTCCTTGGTGCCAGCTGACTTTGGACTGAAACCTCTCTAAACTGTGAGCCCAAATCTTCCCTCTTTTAAATTGTGGGTGTCAGGTATTGTGTCACAGTGATGAAAAAGTAACCAAGACAGTCAGAAAATGGGAATTTACATCTAGCCTTGATCTTTCTGGTTGCGTGACCTTGGGCAAGTCATGCATTGTCTCTGGAGATAGCTTTTTTTAATACATACACAGGAAACAATAATTAAAACAACTCCCAGAATGTGAAAGCACATTATAAAATGTGGTAATTAAATGGAAGAATACTTGAAAGCATAAGCACAGTGCAGATACAGCAGTTGTGATTATCGGAGCATTCAAGGAAGCACACACCAGATGGTCTTTGAGTTGGTCTTTTGAAGTATTAATATTTACAACATGGTAATATTTATACCTTTGTTCCAAGGCTTATGATTTATATCACATCAGAACTAGGAACATTGTTTTCAGTAATGCTTCTGAAGTTTTCGAGGTACAGATGGAAATGGGAAGGATAGAGGGTGTCAGTGGAGATGTGGACCTTTTTGCACACTCAGACAATTCTGAGAGTGAATGTGTGCTTTGGAAATGCCATTTTCTCCTTAAGCCCACTTTGTAGTCAGTTGGCGAATAGGAGGGGACTGGAGGAGGTTACCATTGTCTCCCTGCTCGCTGGCTTTTGCTTTCTTGATATTCTAACTTCCAAACACTTTCCTATTCCAAGATGGAATGGCCTCATAGATTCCCACTGACGACCAGTTGCTATTCTTCCTTAGCCTCCTGGCACAAGTCACAGGTGTCCTTCAGCTGTGGCTTTAGTGTTTCCTGCTTCCTGACCCACCTCTGACCACAGTGTTGTAGTTTGCATCTGTGTTTTCCCTCAAAGCCTCATGTACTCCAAGGGGGCTTTTGAAAGGTGACTGGACTTGAGGGGGTACTGCTGACCTGCCATTAGAAGCTGGGGCCTGTTCAGAAGAGGTGGCTCCCTGTGGGTGTTTCCCAGAAGGTTGTATCTCCTCCGCGGTCTCCTCCCTTGACTCTTTGCTTCCTGGATGCCATGTGGTGAGTTGATTTCCTCCACCCATGCCCTCCCTTAATGCTGCTTCTGCTCTGGAGCCTACCTACTATGGACTGAAAACTCTACCAACTGTGAGCCAGTGTGAGTCTCTCCTCCTTTAAGCTCCAGAAGTTGGGTATTTTGTCCCCAGTGACTTGGAAAGTGACAAAGACAACACCCTTGGCCCACAGTTGGAGCCAGACACTCTTTGGGAGCTTCTACCAGGCCAGGTCATTCATTTTCTTCACTTTCTCTGTTAGTTACCCACTTTCTGGCTGGCTGCCGTGGAGAACTGGTCTGGCATGGCCCTGGTTTCCTCTCCATTTGCTGTAATTCATAATTCAGAAGTCCTAGCATGCCTTGTACTTGAGAATGTCCTAATGACTATAAAAATGAAGAATGAAAAACAGAGTCCTCTTTCTAGATAGAGAGGCAGATTTTCTATAACAGAGCATCAGCATTGTAGCCTGGAAATAGTAGATCTGAAACTTTTGAGCAGGAAGACTTGGGTCCAGATCCTGACTCAATTTTGTGCCCTTAAACAAGTCACCCAGCCTCATTCAGGCATGGTTCCTTTACCTCAAATGTGGATAATGATATTCATCTTACAGGATTATTATAAAGAGTGAGACAATAAATGAAGGTAAGTAGGATGTCACATGGCAAACACACCACAAATACTGACTATCATCATCATTGTCAAACTAATAATTAATTACTGCTGAAAAGAATTTACCCCCACTATCTAAATACAGTTTTAATTAACTCCCCTCCCTACAAACAGAGACATATGGAAAGCTTCCATTAAGAATCAAAATGTGAAATGACTTAGTAAAATTTTAATTCTTTTTTGAAGGAGAATGGTTTTCTGTTTCACAGGGAAAAGAACCCCCTTGGAATTCTGTAGCTGAAACGTGTCAGCAAGTTCTGATGAAACCATGAAGGAAGATTACAAACTACTCTAGCATTACAAATGATGAATTCCTACTGAAAGTCAACAGATGTTCGGTAAATGAATGACTCATCTAAGACTGACCTACCTTGTTGTCATGATGGCTCACCTAGACTCAATAATTAGATGCAGAAAGAAAAAGCCTGATGTGCCCAATTTATCTTTGAGACATCTTTGTAGCTAATAAGTATACAATGTCTGGCATCTTAATTATGGAGATTTTTTTCCTCAAAAAATAAACAGCTTGGAGTAATGACTACTGAAGATATATGAGACAGACAGATGAAAGACTTATCAGTCTGGCAGAAACCTCTGAGAAGGCTATGATGCGACAGAATGAGATGGGGAGTTTCCATATCCTCACCTCTTGCATTAGGAGCAGAGCGACTACCCGCTTGTGGGTACTGTCAGCCTTACAGCTGGACTGAGTGGTTTAATTTGGCCACTCACAATTAGCTGGTATCAGCAAAGGAAGAAAGTGTTGCTCTTCGGGACCATCAAACATTCCAGATAGCTGTAGAGACTTTTGAAGTGTCACCTGTATTGCATATCTCTTCAGAGGAAAGCTTGCTCTAATCTTGCTTTTCTTTAGTAAGAAGATATAATTTACTTATACAAGCAATATACCTGAATGTCAAGGTATAATGAAACATTTACATATAAAGAACAACAATAGAATGAACACCAGTACCATAGAAGATTCTTGGTGTCTTAGTCCAATTTGCATTGCTATAGTAAAATACTTCAGACTGGGTAATTTATAAAGAAAAGAGGTTTATTTTGATTATAGTTCCAGAGATGGGAAGTCTAAGACCAGGCAGCCATATTAAATGAGGGCCTAGTCTGTGTCAACTCATGGAGGAAAATGTGGGAGCAAGGTTTAGGTATGAGAGAGAGAGGGCAGGGCCAGGTTCACTTCATCACAGCCTGGCTTTGTGAAGACTAATTCATTCCTGGGAAAATTGATAAAGTTTCAAGTGAATGAGTTCATTCAAGAAAAACATGAACCCATTCATAGGACTGTGACCAGTTATCTCTTAAAGTCCTCACCTTGCACCCTATGAGGATTGGCAAACAAATTCTAGCAAGAGCTTTGGCAGGGATGAACCATATCCAGGCAATAACACCTAGAGTCTGTCAAAATTAGGTTCATAGCCCCATGGCATTAAAGGAAACCACACATCAAGAACCACAAGATGTCTCATCAAATGAAGGAAAAGACAGAGATGTTATAGGCTTGGGGGAAGGGAGTCATTGAGGCTGAAAGCCACATCAAATAACCCCAGAACTTGTTTTCCTTGGTCTTGGGAAAGGACAATTAAGACAGACTTGGAACGCTGCTTTTGGAAACCCTCGTCTGAGGCTCTGCACCCTTACTATGAATCAGTAATGCTGCTCTGTGTCAAAAAGATTTAGATCCATGGTCAAGAGTAGAATATTTCATATTGATATAATTTCAAATAACAAAGTTTATGGCAGTCCCCCATCCTAGAGCATACAATTTCTGTAAATTATGTGGTCAGTTCATTGATGGTAAAGAGAAATTAACCAGGAAAGGGGGATAGTAAATTCTGCAGAGGAGGTTTCATTTTAATAGCACCGTCAAGGATTGCTCCTTATTTAAGTAAATCAAAGAATGAGCCACATAGATGTGGTGGGAAAGGACAGTCTGGGCAGGGAGGAAGTGAGAAGGGTGAGTTGAGAGACGCCCTTGAATATTAGAGGTCCAGCCAGGGGGCTGCGTGAGTGGGAGGCAGGGAGGGAGGGGAGGAAGCTGTGAGCACACCAGCTGATTACAGTCACTGGGAGTGGAGCAGTTAATGCAGGGTCTGGAAGCTTTTCCTTTGAATAAGAGGTGAAATCACCGGAGAATCCCAAGGTCTACTTTTGGTTTTGAAAGGTCACTGTAGGTTCTTTAGAATGTTAAAGTTCCCAGGTTCTATATGGATCATAAGCTCAAGGACAGAACTCTGTTAGGAGGTGCTGTGATAATCCCCGGTGAGAGATGACATACAATGCCTTTTGTACCTGAATGGGAGCAGGTGAGGGGAAGAGAAACAATCAGATTTGGAATAAATGTTGAAGAACTGACAGGACTGTCATTCTCTGGTCTATTCTTGGTGCTCACAATAGCTATTGCAATTTATTTAATTTGCCTACTTGACTCATCAAAATCTAAAGTTTATCCACATATTTACCCTATTCTGCAATAATTAAGGAGTTTAGAATACTTTTACTTTTTAAAACTCTTCTAAACTGTATGTTATGGTCATCTATTTTGCATGTTCTACCATATTTCTTATGCATATTAGACATTATTTTGTTGCACATGGTTAATATTTGCTTATATAGGTCTTCCTCTATATTTTTGTTCATTGGTATTTCTTCCATCTCAGATCTGATGACATTTTTCTCTACCTGAAGTATATTTCAAATATGTTCCAAATCATTTCAGGTTTTTTGATTTTAATACACTTTTATTTAAAAGAGTTTCAAAAAATTGTAGTGCATGACTGCAGTACATAATGATTGCATTCATCCTGGCGAGCTGGTCCAGGTGCATGGTGCATCTTACTTCTCTTTACATCCCCTTCCTCATGACTCCCTCCATCTCTCAGCCCTCTTGCCATTGCAAAAGACAGGTCCCCTTGTTTCCTATTATCTATCTCTTACTTTTCACTTCATTTATACTTTGCTTGCTCATATAAGGGAAGCCATGTGATATTTAAGCTTATGGGTCTGACTTTTTTCACTTACGTTATGGCCTCAGGGTGCGCCCATCTTCCTAGAAGTGACTCAGATTTACTGTTGGACTCACAAGTGGCAAAGTACCGAGAATTACCATTTAATCTTGTTGTTTCCCGTTATTAACATCTTGCATCACAGTGGTGCATTTTGTTACAGCTAATGAACCAATGTTAACCTACTACTGTTAACTAAAGTTTATATTTCATTCAGATTTCCTCAGTCTGTCTTAAATGGCCTTTTTCTTATCAAAACTTCCATCCAGAATAGAGCACCTCATTTAGTTGTCATGTCTCTGTACACTCCTCTTGACTGTGACAGCTTCTTATACTCTGTTGTCTATGACCTTGACAGTTTTAAGAAATTTTGGTCAGATAGTTTGTAGAATAACCTTCCATGGGACTGTGTCTGATGTTTTTCTCATAATTAGACTGGGGATATGGGATTTGGGGAGGAAGATCACAGAGAGAAGTGTGTTTGCCATCACAGTATGTCAAAGGTACACATTACTAACAGGAGTTAGCACCATTTATCACTTGGCCCAGGTAGGACACGGTGGCTGGTGCCACACCGAACTTCCTTCTGTTTCCTTCCTTCATGGGTGGCACACTGTGGAGGGAACTCACCCAGTCCTGCAGCTGGCATTCAGGACTGGGGTTTGGGCTCCACTTCTTCCCAGGTGGATTGCCTGCTTCAATGATCTGGAATTATTCTGTATGAAATATTGTCCTGTTCTCCCATTTATTCATTATTTTAATTACTGGTACAAGTCTGGACTCATGGATATTCATTTCATGTGTTGGATTTATAATCCAATACCACAGTTTTTATTTTCTTGTTCAAATTTTTCCCACTTTGGATATTGGTAGCTCTTCCAGGTTGGCCCCTGTGTCTCTTTTTACTAATTTTTACTTTTAATAGTACATATTTGCAGCACATAATGATTACATTCATAACAGGGAGTTGGTTCATGTGCATAATACATCTTATTCCTTTTTCACCCCCTTGTCCTTGCCTTCCAGCTCATAGTGTGCTTTCCATTTGCAAAAGATCTACCTTCCTATTTCCTGTTATTGGTCTTTTATTTTACCCTTTATTTATATTTTGGATTTTTCATACAAGAGAAGCCATGTGATATTTAAGTTTGTGCATCTGATTTATTTCACTTAGTATTATGGTCTTAAGGTGCATCCATTTTCCCACAAATAAAAAGTTTATCTTTATTTATGGCAGAATAATATTCCATTGTATATAAATATCACACCATCTTTACCCATTCTTCTATGATGGACATATAGACCACTTCCAAGGTATTGTGACTTGTGCTGCTATAAACATGGGTATGCATGGATCAGTGTAATATCATGTCTTCAACTCTTTTAGGAAGATATCTAAAAGGGATATAGCTGGATCAAATGGAATGTCAAGTTTCAGTTTTTTGAAAATCTCCATACTGATTTCTACAGCCATTCTACTAGTTTACATTCCCAACAACAGTGTAGGTTTCCTTTTCTAGCTCCTTTGTCTCTTCGACATGACCCCATCATTTGGTTCTGCCAGGACTCCTTGTTTTCTGGTCCTTCCACACATTCCAGGTGCCTGCAAGATGTCCTGTCTCAGCCTTAGAATGAAATTTCTATATCACTTGGATTTCCACCACCAGGGAAACTTCCAGATCTTTTGACTTTTGTGCAGCAGTTGGTATTGTAAGTTTTTTGGTAGTAACTATTATAATAGGTATGTAGTAGCATTATTTATAATATGTGCCCTTTATGACTGGTTTGTTTCATTTAGCATATTTTTCAAGACTCATCCAGGTTCCTTTTTAAGGTTGAGCAATATTCCATCATAAGTCATCCCTTCTTGTTGCTGAGACAAAATACCCAGCATTCAAAGTTAAAAGAAGGAAAGGTTTATTTCAACTCACAGTTTGTAGAGGTTTCAGTCCATAATCACCTGACTCCAAGACAGGGTGGTACGTGGCAGAGGGACATCACAGAGGAGAAATGGTTCATGGCAGGTGTAAGGCAACAAAAACAGCAAGTAGTAAGCCTCTTTCTGTCCCTCATATTTTATCCAGGCTACTGACCCTTAAAGCAGATAAGGGTCGGTAGCCTCACACCCTTGATCCTAGTGCCCTTAGTCCTAACATTGCATCATGAGTCAATTCCAGCATCACACTCTAGATCCAGCCACCTCTGAAACAGCCCTGCTTATGATTGCATGTGACTGGGGGGGCATCTAGACACAAACCATAACATAAATACATCCCACATTTTCTTTATTGATTCTTTCTTTCTCTCTCTACCCCTTCTTCCTCTTCCTTTTCCTCCTCGTCCTCCCTCTCCCCCACCTCCCTGATCCTGGGGAATTGAAGGTTGAACCCAAGATATTCACACTGAGCTACATTACTGTTGCTCTAAAGTAAAACAAAAACAAAAACAAAAAAAACTTTGAGACACTATCACACTAAGTTCCTAAGTTACTCCAACTGGGCTTAATTTTATGACCCTCCTGCCTCAGTCTCCTGAGTTGGGGATTGTAGGAGCTCATCACCATGTGGGCCTATTCATTTTTTGATGCACACTTGCCTTCTTTCTTTGTTTTAGTTATTGTGAATAATGCCACCGCGATGATTGTATACAACATCTATTTGGCCCTTGCTTTAAATTCTTTTAGCAGAGGAACTGCTATGTCATACCGTGATTCTAAGTCTAACTTTTCTAGAAACTACCAAACTGTCTCCCACAGGTGCTACATCACTTTATGGTTCTGCCAGCCGTGTATTTCTCTTCACATTTACAGGCTAATTTCATTGGTTGTGGATAGCATTCCAGGTTGGTGGGATTTTTTTTCCCTATCCAACACTTTAGCATTTCATTTCACTCCCCTTTCTCCTCAGTGTGTAATTCATATTCTCGTTCTTTTATAAAGTGTTTTCTCTTCATCTTTACTATGTGCAGTTTGAATAAGGTAGGCTTGGGTGTGTTTTATTTTTTTTGGTGTTTATACTGTTTAGTGCTTTCAGAAATTTCAGAAATTTAGTGTTTTTGAATCTGTCATTAATTTTGGAAAGTTCTCAACCTTCAGATTTTTTTCTTTTGCATGTTCTTCTAGTGTTCTAGTTAATACATGTACTGGAGATGTCTTTGAATTCCTACAGCTGTCAGTCTCTCTCCCTAGTGTCCTATGATGTGTATCTACAGCTCTTGAATATCCTACTCTCTTTTTTCACTTTTTTTCTCTGTATCTTTCATTTTGGAAAGTTGATATTTATGTGTCTTCAAGTTCCTTGGCTTTGCCAAAGCTACTGATGAGCTCATCGTAGACATATTCATTTTTTTAATGGTGCGTTTGATTTGTAGCATTTCCTTTTGATTCTTCCTTAGAGTCTCCCTTTCTCTCCTGGCTTTTCCCTTCTCTTCTTGCCAGTTATCTATCTCTCTCATGTCAGCTTTTAACATATTAATAGCTACTCTAAATTCCCGGTCAGATAATTTCAACATCTTGTAATATCTGAGTCTGTCTCTAATGATCATTCAGAGCACATTAGAAGGTGCAAAGGTAAGAGAATGTGATGTATCTATGGAGTGGGAAGAAACCTGGTACAGCTTCCTGAGCAAGGAAAGAGCAGTAAGAGATGAGGGTGGTGGGGTGGGTAGGTCATGTTGTACAGTCCTGGGTGCAAAGTGCAAATGGAAACTGGTCAGGAGTGGCTGGAGTAATTTGGAATCCACCGTGACACCTCTGGAGACAGACAACGATACCTTAGTCAAGGGTGACACAGTGCACTGAACAAAACAAGTTAGGCGAGGAGATAATATGTTGGAAAGGATTCTTGCAATAGAGGAAAAGGGGAACTGTTGCAATAGCAGAGCATGCTGACCATGAACTAGGCAAGTGTATCCACAGGTAAGCAGGAAAAATCTTTCTTTTAGGAAAGAGAGAAAAGAGGAGGGAAGTGGAATGGACTGGTGAAGTTGGAGTGGTCAGATATTAAATCTAGGAAGTTTTATCCTGAGGCCAGCCTGTTCTCCAAAAGGAATATTAAGTAGAAGCCCTATGCTGCTTGTGTGTGTGTGTGCGTGTGTGTGTATGTGTGTGTGTAAGTTCAAGGAGGTTAAGCAAGAAAAAAAAAATCTTAACTAAAGTTTGATCAAGTCAGATTAATGGTCGTGTTGTTCTGATTGATCTGGAAAGACAGTTCCTTCAATGGTTTATGAGGCAACAGATGGAAATTGGAGGGCTGTACCTGATCTTGTCACAGGGAAAAGGGAAAAGGTCGGGGGATCGGTGTGGGCCTTATCTAGTTGTGTAGGGAAGGAGGCTCTTTGCAATAAGCCATTTCCTGGAACACAAAAGAGTAGGCATTTCTTTATCATCATTATTTTATAGGAGTACAGACTCAGTAAAATTTAACTTTGTCAACAGGGTTTTGAAAGAGTAAATATGTTTAAGAGAGTATCAGCAGTAGGTTTCAAAGGTTTTGCTGATAGATTGAATGTCAGTGTAAGGAGAAGAGAAGAATTAAGAATGTCTCCCAAATCTCTGGCTTGGGCCCTGGGTGACCGTAGTGCACCAATGAAGATAGTGACACAGAAGGGAAATCAATTCAGTGTGATGGGAAGACAGAGATACCCAGGGGATGTTTTCAATTCATCTCCCACTCCTACCCTCTTGGTTATCACCTTCTTTCTATCTTTCCTCTTAAATACCTCTTTAAGCACTCTCCTCTGCTGCTGCCTTAGTTCAGACTTTTAGCATATGTTGTTTGTACCATTAAATCGGCTTCCTAAAGAGGCCATTTGCACCCGGACTCAGTCCCTGACTCTCACATACATCTTCCACATTCCACTGGGTTAACCTAGCCAGATAAATTATAGCACACCACTAACACTTTCGAAAGTTTGCCAGTTGCACATGTGTTTGGACTTGCAGTGAGATTTCCTAGTCAGTGGGAAAAATCTTCATTTCTCACTCTCCTCAGACATTGCTCTTTTGTGAAGTTATGTTTCACTCTATCCCCTCCCAAACTGAATTAGTCTGTTCGTCTTTAAAAATATAGCCTGCTCTTCTTCCCCTTCGATGATTTGTTCATTTCTCTCAGTGGGTTTGAGTTCCTTTTGAGACAGCACCTTGTCCTTATTTCTGTCTCCCTGATGCAGATGGAAGTGCTTTGTGATTGGGGTGTACTCAGTAAATGCTTGTTGAGCTGTTGATTCAACTGTATGTGCACAGGGATCTGTCTGCATGGAGTCTCCCGAGACTCCTCCAAACTGGCTTCGTAGTCCCTCCATTACCCATAAGTGAAGGGTGCCTGTCCTGTAGTTTGTGATTTGGAGGAAATTGTGAATCTGTACATTTCTCCAAAGACTCTTTATTTCTTTTTTTTTTTTTTTTTTTTTTT
>NW_004955404.1:9986894-10001773 GCF_000276665.1 Chinchilla lanigera | reverse complement strand
TCCGGTACCGGGAACCGAACTCACGACCTTGCGCTTGCCAGGCAGGCGCTTTTGCCGCTGAGCTAAATCCCCAGCCCCAAGACTCTTTATTTCCTTATTTTTCAGGTTTCCCTCTTTTCTCTGGTTTCTCTAGAACTGACCATGACTGCCCCATGCTTGGCGGGAGTGAGTTTATCTGGTAGATTTTCTCCTGGGTGGGGAAAGGGTTTTCATGTTTAGGAGTGGAGAGGGAACAAAAGAAGAGAGTGAAGAATACAGACAGAGTTAATTTGGGTGGCTGTGGGCAGCTCTAGTGAGAGCATTATTTCTTAGTGGTAATTTACTACACCCATATTTATTATAGACATTAGCATAGATGGTGGATTTCAATATGTTCTGTGAAATCTTCACCCTCTGTGCAAGTGTTTCTAGCTTCTGGTAGGCAAGGAGCAGATGTGTGGGGAATAGGATCCCAGACTTCTTACTCCCATCCCCATTCATCCAGGTACCTCCCTGGATTCAAACCTGGATCCACACCTGTCCTCTCTTAACCAATAATCCACTAATAGTCCTTTAAATTTGTTGTGTTATTTTCTCTGAGATAAGTTCTCCTTTTCCCTATTTTAGCACACAGATTTCACAATTTATTTGTATTCAGAAGGAAATATTTCTCTCTTAATTCTCATTGCTGAATCTTCTTTCTAGACTGAAGATTTGCAGGAATCAGAAATTGGCTTCATTCTATTTTCCAAGATTCACAAGGGATCAAAGAGGCTCAAGAAATCTCAGAACAGACCAGAGAAGATAGTTTCTAAGCCACGTTCTTTTGAGATGTGGAGTATTTATTGCAAAGGCACTTAAGGCCCCCTGGGGACTGGGATAATCGCCTGCATCTGTGCTGCAGCACTGTTTTTATCTCTTTTAATGACTGGGACTTTGTAGAACATTTCACTTGAAAACAGGGTTCTGCCAATGGGGGTTTAACACGACTGACCTAGAAGATTACTAAAGCCTCTTGAAGCCAATATGTGTGCATGTCCTCCTTCATGGGCAATAGAATTAATTGCATTCTTCTTATTGTATGGAGCATAAACAAAGGCTTATAAAGTTCAGAGGCTGAGCCCTGGATGGCTTTGCCTCAGGACAGCAGATAGGAGTCTGTCCTGCAGGAAAGAGGTAAAAGAGTTAGTAGGTAGAGATGCTGGTGTGCTCCACTATACGAGAGTGGATGTTAATGCCAGTGTCAGGACGAACTTCCACCAGCTGTCTAAACATTTACAGAACCAAATAATAGCATGCAAGATATGTGGGTTTCAGACATTTGCCATCTTCAAACAGTACTTAGTCATTAACTTAATCACAGCTGCTAGATGCCAGCCAGTGCATTCTGTTTGTAAACAATGCCTCTGCTCCGGGCAATGTTGCGAGCTCACAGTGCTGCTCAATGCAGAAAGGAGCATCCCGTGAGTCTGAAATGATCGGGGCCATCTCTCACCACGTTAACTTGAGTAGGGCTTATTAAACTTGGTCTTCTGGGAAGCCTAAACTAGCACAAAGGCTCCTCCTTCCCAAATTGCATAGAGTTTCTGGATAAAGAATGGTAATATTTTAAAAATATACCCAATCTTTCCACACCTGTTTTGATAGGTATGATTTTTTTTAAAAAAGAAAAGTAAGTGTTGAGGAAGATGTAGGGAAATTGGAACCCTCATACATTGCTGGTGGGAGTATGAAATTTTTCAGTCCCCAAAGAAATCAAATTTCCTAATTTTCCTAATTTGGAAGTCCTTCAAAAAGTTAAATGCAGAATTATCATATGACTCAGAAATTACACTCCTACTATGTATTCAAAATAATTTAAAGGAGAGAATCAAACAGATAACTGAACAACAATATTTATAGTAGCTTTAATCACAATAGCAAAAAAAGTGGAAACAAACAAAGTATTCATCAGCAGATGGATGGATAAAAATAATGGTATATCCATGTAATGAAATGCTATTCAATCTTAAACATAAATAAAATTCTGACACATTTTAACATGAATTAACTTTGACAACACGCTAAGTGAAACAACTCAGTCATTAAAAGACAAAAACTGCTGTGATTTCACTTACATATACATGGAGAGCAATCAAATTTATAATGACAAAGTATCAATTGAAAGTTACCAGGAACCACGGCGCAGGGAGAATGAGGAGCTATTATTTAACACAACAGAGTTTCAGTTTTGGATCATGAAAATCTCCCAGAAATGTATAGCTCTGATGGTTGCACAATAGTGTGACTAAACCTGATGTCACTAGACTGTACACTGAAAAATGGTTAAAAGTGGTTTCAACCACAGCTGCACACTCAAGTCACTAGCACAGTCTGAAGAAACACTGATATCTGGACCCCATCCATGGGAATTATGATGTAATTAGTATGAGGTGACCCAGGCTATTCCTCTAATCAGCTGCCAGGGATTCCCATGGAAACAAATCCTCTTCGAATATGAGTTCACAGCCAAAATTATACATTACACAAGGAAGGAGTTGGGTTGGCAGACAGAGCATATGTTTAGACTCAAACAGAAAAAAATCCAGAAAAGCAAAAGATAATATAAAGGCAAATATGTTTTAAGTGTTCAAAGACTGAAAGGAAGGAATAAAAACCACAGTCAGAGCATCAAAATTTGGCATAACAGGTAGATTTGAGATGGCTAAATATTCTACAAACAAATGGAAAAAGTCCATTAGTTAGAAACTTTGAAAGAATGTATAAGGCTTGGGCTAGAGTAGTGAGTGCCAGTATATTTCTAGTAAATATTTCTGAATGCAGAGCAGAGGGAATAGAGGAGAGACACACTGCAGAGAACATTTTCATATTGAGAGAAAGTCTTCAGATTAAATGAGCACACCATCCTAAAGCCCTAAAGAAACAAAACAATAACCACAATGCATCAAATTGGAAAATCAAAGACAATGAAAACATTATACACAGCACCCAAGAGCACAGACTGGTGACTTAGAAAGGCATCTACATCAGCAGCTGCTGCCGTAGGGACAAGAAATGCTGAAAATTGTCTCAAAAGTTGAGGAAAAACACATCACACATCATTATAGAGTCTGGGTAGAACTAGGAAGGAAATGTAATGCACTTCATGTCAATGGTTGTGGGGGTGAATAAAGCATTTTTTTAGGCAGGAATCTATAGTTTTACTTGCATAAATTAGAAAAAAAAAAAAACTCTGTCCAAATCAAGAAAATGGAAAAAAAGTCAGAATCAAACTGAACAATCTAACCCAACAAAGCAGGGTAAAGCAAAGCAAAGCAAAGCAAAACCAAACCAAACCAAACCCAGAGTGAATCACAGTAGAAGAAAAGATGCACTATAGATAGAATCAGAAATTGATGAATTAGAAATCAAAGACATGAGAGATGAGAAACAAAGTTATTTGAAATATATAGATCAATCAAATGATTACTGTCTTAATTACTTTTCTCTTATTGCTGAGACAAAATACACAATGCCCAAAATTAAGGAAGGAAAGGTTTATTTGGCTCACAGGTTGTGGAGATTTCAGTCCATACTCTGCTGGCTCCAAGGCAGAGTGGCACATGGCAGAGGGCAATAATTCATGGTGGCAGAACACAGCAAAAGCGGCAAGAGTGAAAAAGGAGGAGCAGCATCAGAAAGCAAGCCTCTTTCCCTCCCTTATATTGCGTGCAAGCTATGTGCCCCAGGGCAGGTGTAGCACTCACATCCAGAAGCTGGGCATTGGACCATGAATCAGTCATAAACTCTAGAATCTGGGTCCCATGACTGCCTGAAGCTTTGGGAGGACATTTAGAAACAAACCATAACATTCCACTCCTGGCCCCCTGTTATGGTTTGTGTCTGTGTGTCTCCCCAAAGCCTCATGTGGTCATGGGGCAGGCTTTTAGAGTTTGATTGATTATGGGTGTGACAGCTACACCCTCCCTGGGGTGGATAGTTTGCATATATAAGGGAGTGGAAGAGGCTGTTTGGGGCCATTCCTCCCTTTTTAGTGCTTGCTGCTTTTGCTGTTTTCTGCTGCCATGAGCTGTAGCCCTCTGCCATGTGCCACTCTGCCTTGTAACCTGCCAAGTATGGACTGAAACCTCCACAAACTGTAAGCAAAATAAACCTTTCCTTCCCTAATTTTGGGCATCAGGTATTTTGTCCCAGCAATGAGAGAAAAGTAACCAAGACACCCCCCAAAGACTCATGTACTCCTTTTTATACAAAATATTTTAGTCCATCTTTAAGAGTTGTCAAAGTCCTAACAGTTTAAGCATTGCTGAAAAGTCCAAGTTCCAAGTCTCCTCTGAGATTTAAGGCAAACTCTTAGCTGTGAGCCCCTGGACAAATGAAAAGTTAAATACTTCCAACATTCAATGGCACAGGATAAACATTACCATTCCAAAAGGTACAAACAGGGGGATACAAAGCATTGGGACCGGGGCTGGGGATTTAGCTCAGCGGCACAGCTCCTGCCTGGCAAGTGCAAGGTCATGAGTTTGGTTCCCAGTATTGGAAAACCCCC
Organism: Chinchilla lanigera; assembly: GCF_000276665.1. NCBI lineage: Eukaryota > Metazoa > Chordata > Mammalia > Rodentia > Chinchillidae > Chinchilla > Chinchilla lanigera. Next base: position 9,997,242 of record NW_004955404.1, on the reverse strand, counting down.
CCACAGCCCAAAAAACAAAACAAAACAAAAAACCAAAAAAACCAAAGCATTGGGACAAAAGCAAGTCCAAAATTCAGCAAGGCAAACATCAAGTCTTGTAGTTTCATGTTCAACTTCCAAAAAAAATCTGTGGCAAATTGTGAGCTCTATGTGGCTCCAGCTCTATGGCACTTCTGGTGGTTGTAGCTCCAATGGTTTCTCTCTTGAGCCCTCTCTGCTCTCTCGTTGCAGCTTTCCTCAGACAACCCACATTCCTGACTTTCCCAAATTTCTGGGGTTTCCACTGTACCTTTGGCTTCACACTCACAGCTTCACACACTCCCCTCTCAGGGGCACACTACCTGGCCTCCCAGGCCTTCTGAAATCTAGATGGAAGCTTTCTTAACCTCAGAATGCTAGCATTCTGAGTGAACAAAAAAATCAAGTGAACAAAAATTCTACATGCACCTAAAACCAGTGTCATATGGATGATGCCAAGGTCTGCTGCCACCTGGAGCAGTAGCCAAGCTTTCCTCTCTTGGCTGTAGGGATCGAGTGCCTGAATCACTGTGTACTCTGAACCTGATTCTGAGGAAAAAATTCCCTATGCTGCCACTATCTTAGAAACTGGTGCAGCAGCCACCATCTTGGAACCTGCTGTGGCTGCTACTGTCATTCTGGAACGTGGTGTTCTGCAGCTTTCTCCTCAAAGCAAACTCTTTCATTTTTGCAGTTTTCATGCTGAAAATGGTGGAGACTTGATGCTTCTTGTGATGGCATTAGGCCATAGTTTCTATTCTGTTTCTTCTCAGCAATGAATATTTCCTCTGCTCTCCCTTTGCAGTCCATAGCTTTATTGGACCTTCCTTTCTGGCCAAACTCACCACATTTTAAAACATCCTGCTGGGCTCTTTGCTCTTGATTCTCAACATAAATCTAACCAATAGCCATACCACAGTACAACATTAGACGGCCATGCCACCACAACATTATTTAGTCTGGTGCCCTTAATTTTAGTCTCATGCAAAGTCTCTGGATATGAGCAAAATGCGACAAACTTTCTGCCAAGCCATAATATACATCATCTGGAGTCCAGCACCCAGTGTAGTCCATCTTCTCAGCAGAAACCTCCTGAGCTTGGTCTTTGCCAGCAGGATTTCTATCAGCCATCCAGTCTTCTGAGCTCTGACGAGAATCTCCTACATAGAACATCCAAAGGCATTCTAGCACTTCTCTTTCAGGCAACAACTCTGAACCTTTCCAAACTCTTCCCACAAGCCATTTCCAAAGGCTCTTGAACCACATGGTCAGGTATAGTCACAGCAACATCCCCACTCCTCTGATATCAAATTCTGTCTTAATTATTTTCTCTTGTTGCTGAGACAAAATACCTGACATCCAGAATTAAGGAAGGAAAGATTTATTTAGCTCACAGGTTGTAGAGGTTTCAGTCCATACTTGGCAGAGTGGCACATAACAGAGGGCAACAATTCATGGTGGCAGAAAGCGGCAAGAATGCAAAAGCAGTAGCAGCATCAGAGAGCAATCCTCTCCCTCTCATATTGTATGCAACCTACCTGCCCCAGAGTGAGTGTAGAGTGTAGCACTCACACCCATAATCCTGGCATTAGACCATGAGCCAATCATAAACTCTAGAAGCCTGCCCCATGACTGCCTGAGACTTCAGGGGGGACATCTAGACACAAACCATAACAATTACTGTGCAGAATATCTATCTATGGGTGTGTCTCCTTCAGAAATCAATAAAAAGCAAAAAATAATATAAAAGAGGGTAAAATTATGAGCATACATTTCATATGAAAAGATTTAATGGTGTGTAAATGTAAAAAGATGTTTAGCCTCACTATTTATTAGGAGATGCCAACATGGAGATAGCACTCTACATACATCAAGTGAACAAAAATTAAAAATGAAAATCTAACAGTACCAAGAAGGACACAGGAAAGCTGCAATTTCAGGTTCATTGTTGGGAGGAATGTAAGTCAGAGCAATGACTTAGCAGTTTGACAACTCCTGGAAAGCTGAAAATGGACACAGTCAGCATTTCTGCTTCCAGATGGGTGGCTGTTCTAATCAGTAGGAAAGTGTTTCTGTTACAGTAAGAATTGGAACTTAAACATCCATCAGTAGAGTTTTGGCTAAATATTTATCTATAATATATGGGAAAGCTGTATGCTGTTTTGAGATGAATGATGTTTATCAGTATGTACAAATATGGAGTACAGTATGTACAGATATAAAAACAAAGTGTTGATAGTGAGATAAAACTGAATTAAAAAGATTTTGCATTGTTTCACATATACGAGCTGCCTAGAGTAGTCAGATTCATAGAGACAGAAATAATGAGTTTCCAGTGCCTAGGGGAGAGAGGAAATACAGGAACACAGAATGTCTAGAACAATGGAAAAGTTCTGGAAATAGAGAGATGGTTACCCAACATTGTGAACATCCTTAGTATCACTGAATTGTACATATAAAATAGTTAAAGGGTACATTTTATGTGTATTTACAATAATAATTAAAACTCCATAATGTTGAATGAAGAAAACAATTTGTGGAAAGATAGGTGTGTATGCTATCTAAAGATTGTTTAGCATACATGCATCTATATTAAAAGCATAACTGTAGAATGGACATGATGTGTGCAGCTTCATGATAGTGATTTCACCTTCAGGGGGTCGGAGGCCAAAATGGGAATAAACCTTCAGCTGTGTCTGTGATATTACTCAAGAAGGACAATTCTGGTGATAATGACAAAAATACTGACTTAATTCTTAACAGTGCTACATATATATTTGAAATATTTACATTTAAAAATTCATCCAGATTATGGCTTTGGGGAATGCTCTGATCATTTAGTTGACGTTTTCTAAAATCTACCCAATAGGATGGTGATGAGTTGGAGGTAGGGAGGGAAATGTTAGAGTCCAGATACTAAATATCTCTCAAATATCTGTTTATATCTTATTCTGAGGAATTTAATTACTAGACATTTTCTTGTTTGTGATGGACCAGGGATGATGAGAAGGGTCCTAATGTTTCAACAAATGACAATGAGCCTGTCTGTTTAGAGGAAGACCTTCCTCTAAACCACACAAGATCCTCAAGTAATGGAAATCATCTGGCACCTTCTGGCTGGCTGAATTGTACATAGATTCTAGCTAACTGTAAATAACCATGAACAAAGAATATCTCAGTAGCCAATATTTTTCTCTGCTGGTATCAAATGAAATTCATTTGGTATCAGCTGGAGTTTTTATAGTGCTAATGGAAGTTATTTTCAGTTATCACGTCAGTCCATAAGTATACAAAGGCAGCAATTTCACTGGAAATCTGGAGATCAGTTTGTATGTAGGGGGTATGCTTTAGACTGTTTCTGCAGCGTAAGCCTCTATCTTAGGAAATGTAGGGAGTCATAAATAAAAAGGGGAATGATGAAACAGAACATCCAACAAGGGCGAAGGTTGGACGTGGAAATGTTTCAGAGTGTGAACATCTGAACTCTAAGATGTGGTGATGTCCAGGAAGCTGTATGCACAATAGGGAGCTCTCGCATTTGAGAACTCATTCCTGCAAATGTTAGTTAGCTCTCCCCACTCCACCCCACTGATCGTTCTTTAAACACTGACAGTCCTTGTTTCTGTGCAGCTGCTATTTGATCTCATTCCATGGGGTAGAGGAATGGAGCTGGAACCATCAATTTTTGTTTTTTAATAAACTCATGTAATTTTGCCATAGTCCCACCAGGTACAAAAATGACAATGGAGCCCTGTAAATAAAAATCTGCTCCCTGCAGGATTTTAATTATTTATATTCTTTCAGCAAACAGAAGCCTCGTCCATTGTTGATGATGGCTTGTGTGGAGATTGGAAAATCAAAATGCAGTGCCAACATTGTTAGCCCAGAAAGGAACAATTTACACCAGCTCCTTGAACATGAAAATACTGAATGCCTGAGATGACTGTACTAAGCATCATGTCCAGAGGCATTGCAGAAAGCTTGTTTTGTAATAAGGACTCAGATCTTAAGTGATTTCCCCTAACAGAGGTCACCTGGCTCCCATTACTCTGTGTCCAATTCTCAGTAGAAGAGAACAATGCTTTTGAAAGAAGTAAACAGAGCTTGCACATCTAGAAATGACAGATGGCAAATTTAATGTTATGCATTTTTTAGCATGATACATTTACCATGTTATATGTAGATAGAAAAAAAATCATTGAGCAACTAAATAAGAATTAGTACATGTTGGTTAGGCTTGGGACACCACACCAGGGACTGTAGAGGGACAGTAAAGATTGCTTGTGGAATCATAAAGAATGCAGTCTTAATTCCTCCTTCTGCTTGCTTTCCTTGTGGAACTTCCTATCTCTGAGTAGAGTGCCAGCTACCAGTGGATGACAAAGGTTTAATGAATGGAATAAAAGATATACTTCCTGCTCCCAAAGAGTGGAGCTTTACAAAACACTAAAGAGGAATTATTCATTTCCATGTCCCCATCCTGAAAGACACGGATTGGAAAGATGTGGATTAAGTCTCAGGTCTGTGTCCTTGGTGACATCTGAGCTGGGTGTGCAGTGGTGGCTGTTGGGGCTGTAACAGACCCCTTGGCTAATCCATGCACCTGCCCCCAGCTGCTGGGAAATTTGGTGCTCACAGATGATTGCCACTCCTGCGTAGCAGAGCCACTTCCTGGCCCTCTAGATGGCTCACCCTTGCTGCCTTTATTTTTCTGCCCTATTGCACTATTCTTGTTCTTTTTCTCCTGAGATCTATTGCCCAGTGAATCACTTGAATAAGACTTCTTGTCTCAGGCTTTGCTGCTAGTTGACCCAGCCTATGACAGCACAAGATGAGAATTCCACTCGCATATGTCAAGAATCCACAAGAGGGAAGACAGTCTAGGGGGAATGAGATGTTATCAACTAGAATAGAAAGTGGGGGCCCAGTTGAGCTTGAGGGCATGAGAATAGGGAAGAAAGTATTGGGGCTTTTTCTTGGTTTCCTTCCAGAACAGTCCCTAAAAATATTACCATTTCTTTCCCTTCCTGTCATAAGAAAGGATAAGGTTTCCTGAAGGAAACAGCTTCAGGACTGCTTTGTGGTAGCATAAATGAATTGCTGGGGCACAGATGCATTCAATAACTGCATGTCTTACATTTCAGTCTGCTTTTAAATTACCATACTTTGCCAACAATTCACAGGGGGTCTTCCTCCTAAAATACTTGGCCAGGCTTCCAGGTGTCTATTTGGGCTTAAATTTTTTGAAGGTTAGAAAACATTGGTCTGTTGTGATTCATTGATTCTTACATCATTTAATGTACCCAGTTATTTTCCTCTTCTGTTGACAAGATGTGGCAAGCTTGCAGGAGCAGAGTTTATTTCCCCTGGGCTCCTTCTTCAGGGCTCTCCTTCAAAGCAGGACCAACAGTTTTGTCCCTTGGTGCCTGCATTGCAGACAGCTCTTGTGAAAGAAGGGGCCATGCTGAGTTGGAATTTTTGTTTTCTTGATCCTTTAACAAAGATTTGTCTGATACTTTGCTAGAGAACCTGGAGTTTCAGCTTCATCTAATGCTGCAGAGGCCCAAGTCAGACACTGATATCTGTAAACATTTGCAATTACCACTGAAAACAACATTAGAATACTTGGGTTCTGGCAATTTTTAGTGCTTTACTAAGTAGAGACTAAACCAAAGGCCTTTGTGAAAACAAAGCTCATCTTCATCCTGGCATTAATAAGGTATAAAAGCCATAGGATCTCCTGCCTTTGCATGAATCTACTCAATAGCTATCATGCCTGGTTGTCTGGCTATTACTAATACTGATTATATTGACATTTTATTTTTTAGGGCAGATTTAGGGCTAGGGTCATCATGTGTCCATATGTAAATGCTGTAATAAAACACAAACACCTAACTTTTTAACTGCATGAGATTAGCACCTGTGAGTAATAAATAGCATTCTGAGAAAAATGTCACAAATTCACTGATTAAATATGTCTCTGATATTTGGCTTGTTCAGCCTAAATTGCAGCTCTACAAATCCCATAGTGCATATGCTTTTGTTGTCTTCTTCCTCTATACACAGCACTTACCCAAGTCCCAATTTCTTACCCCCAATACTTTCTCCAATTGTAAATTCCTTTCTCATGTTTCCTTTACAGTTATTAATTTCAAATAAAAAAATGTGTGAATATAGTCTTGTAGAAAAGGAAGAAGCCCTCTACTGATCTTCCCAATTATAGTCTCTATTTTTTGTGTATATCTGTCTAGGTTTTTCTTTGCATGTACATATATTCACATAACTGCAAGGAGTAGCTGGAATTGCATGCAAGGGAATGTAGGTCATATAAAAATAAAGAGGGGTTACATCTTAGTGGAAGCTCAAAGTGGTTGATAGTAGTGGTCTCCACTGGCAGGTACTTTTCAGGGAATCTACAATATGGAGAGTTTTAAGGGCATTAATGTTTATCTCCTTAGACTCTAGGTCTTTATTTTTTCTATAATTCACTCCTGGAAAATTTCTCTGAGTTCGTAGTAGTCCTTCTTTCTGTTGGTAAGCCAAAAGCAGGCTCTGAATCTATCCATCTCCCAAATCTTACTCATGGTTTGGAAGTGTAGAAAATCCCATTGGCTTTCAACAAAGGGAAGCATTAAAAAAATATACAAGGAGTGCATAGGCTTTTCTGTATTTCTCTGTCATAATCACTATTTCATTTTGGGTGAAATTTGATATTTTGCATCTGGGTTGAAATGATCCTGTTCAGATATAGCTGTGAGTTACTGACAGCTTTTGTTTAATGATTACATTTCTCCCATTCCCCTCCTTTTTGCCAGAGAATGTAAAATCCTGTGGGCACAAGGCAAAGCACACTTTAAGAAATAGTGAGTGTTAAAAAATGACATTTTTCATGTATATAACCATAAGCAATCCTTTTCAGCTATTTTTAGGACTCATCCTTGGTCTATTTTATTGACTAGAAAGAAGAGAGCTTTGAACAGCCTGACAGTCAGGTATTGCTGCAGACTCGGTGTAATTGGAATGCTTCCCAAGTGACCAAGATTTTTCAGATACATCATATAAACCTTTGGCTAAAACTTGTATGTGATTTCTTGTACAGTCAGCATGTACTGTCTAATTAAGTAGTCAAAATTATTTTATCATAACATGTAATAAAATATGTAAGTATGTTGATCTTAAAATAACTTTATGCTATAAAATGTTTAATATTTTCAATTACTTGCCAATATAAAGTCATATATGGTAGCTTTCAAATGGATTCATTTTTTTGCCTGTATTACATGAGGTGATTAACTTTCAATATCATTTTTCCTTTGATCAGAATTATTTATTAAAGTTTCAAATATATTCACATTTCTGATCTGTTGCCTACCAATAATAATCTTTAGGCTTACACACTATGGAGAAATTTTTAATACTTAGAACATTATGGCCAGAGGAAATGAAACAAATTTAAATACTGAATAAAAAATAGTGGTGAAATCAATAGAAGACTTCCAGGCAATAAAATACATTAGATTAAGATATGAGTCTAAATAAAGACTAATGGAATACAAAACAATAGAAAAAGAAAATATAAACATTTCTAAAGTTAACACATAACTTGTTTGTGTACTGCTAACTTGATAATACTGGTGTCAAGAACTGTGAAAAACCTGGGAGTTTATCTCTTTGCAGCCTGGCAAGTTGGCCTGCAACAGTCTTATGGATTCTGATAGAAGACATGAGACTCCTGGGTCAGAGACAAAAGACTTCAATGTTCAGGGAATAGAAGATAGCAAGAACTTCATGTTTTGGCTGGCTCCTCATGCCTGGCAAGATTTGTGGTGCAATGGCTTTGTAATGTGTCTACTTTAAGCTAAACTGTGTTTTCTAGAATTTTCTTTCTTGTATGCTTCTGGTGAGGATGGTAGATATGCAGGGCTGAAGGCAGCTGCTTTGTAGCTCATATACACTGTTCCTGGTCTACAGATTCACCTTGTTGGCATGATACAGCATCTGAACCTGAATATTCCACCTCTCCCTGGGTTGCCACATTCTTTAGCTTCTCTGACTGTTAGACCAAGCATGTTGTTCATTTTGGTAATAAAAGATATTAGCTTCTGCCAGATACCACCCTCTTCAGAGGCAGAAACAAGAAGAAGAGGTAAGTGTCTCCCAATTTGTGGCTTTCAACTACTATGCAATTCAGATTCTATTGCACACATTAAAAGGGTTCTGTCAGTCTCATTTTTAAATTGTAACATTTGCAACACACACATTCTTTACATCTATTCAAGTTCTTGGATAACATTTTAAAAGTGTACAGGGCATGCATAATTTTTCAAAATGTTTGGGGTATATAAGCAATGAACCTGACTTTGGTTTGTGGAATAGTCTTGGTCTAGAGGAAAGTTTACAGGAGAAATATATAAATTTCTCATAGAAGAAATCATGTGACAGTGAAGCTTGTGTCTGACTTGGTTCATCTAACATGTGATCTCAAATTGCATACATTTACCTACAAATGCCTCAAGTTTATTTCTTTATGACAGAGTATTATTGTCTTGAATATAAACACCACATTTTCTTTAGCCATTCATTTGTTGAGGGGTATACAGGCTGCTTCCAAGATTTACCTGTTATAAATTGTGCTGCTATAAATATGGGTGGTGCATGTATCACTGCGATATGATAACTTTAACTCTTTCACAAAGATACCTAGAAAAATAATAGCTGGGTCAAATGGAATTTTTATTTTTAGTTTTTTGGGGAGACTCCAAAGTCATTTCCATAATGGTTGCAGTAGGTTACATTCCCGCTAACAATATGTAAATGTTCCTATTTCCCTGCAGTCTCTCCAGCATTTGTTATTATTTGAGTTCTTGATGATAGTCATTCTTTCTGGAGTAAGATGGAATCTCAATGTTGTTTTAATTTGCATTTCTCTAAGAGTAAGCCATGTTGAACATTTTTTCATATATTTACTGACCATTTGTATTTCTTCTGTGAAGGGTCTATTCATTTCAGTTGCCCATGTTTTGATTGGATCTGTATTTGGAGAGTCTAGTTTTTTTTGAGATCTTTAAATATTGTAGACGTTCGCCTTCATCTGAGGAATAGCTGGTAATAATGAAACAAGGAACAACATCAAGAATCAACAAATGGGATCATATCAAACTAAAAAGCTTCTGCACACCAGAGGAAACAATGAACAGAGTGAAGAGACAGCCTGTGGAACTCATTTGAAAGACTTTTTTCCCTTGGTTCTCTTTGTCAGCTCACAAGACAGCTTCCTTCAGCCTTGGTGTGTGTCTGATAGGATTAGCAGCCAGAACACCTGTCTGTGACTGTGCAGGGACTGTGTTTTTGTCCTGTGGGACAGTGGGTAGTGAACATCGGCTGGCACTAGCTCAACACTTCCTCCCTACCACAGGTTGCCTTGGCTCAAGGAGACAGAACTTCCAGGCAGATACCAAGAGTGACTTCAATACTGGAGGAGAAAATACTGTCCTTCTCTTGTTCTTTTGAGGAAAGAAAAGTGGCTTTTAAAGTTCCAGAAGTCAAGTTTCTTGCTTGAATTTCATAAAAAATTCAAGATATAATTGGAAGTATAGCAGTATGTAAGCACAAGTTGAAATTCTGGGAAGACAGATTTCCAAGTTCCACAGACCTCCGTATTAGTTTCCCAGGACTGGGGTAATACAATATAATAATCTGGGTAATTTGCCAGGCATGGTGGTGCACACCTGTGATCACGGGGCTCCGAGATGCTGAGGCAGGATGATTGCAAGTTTGAGCACAGTTCGGGCAACCTAGTGACTTAGTGAAACCCTGCCTCAAAATAAAAAATAGAAAAGATCTGTGGATGTAGGTCAGTGTGAAGAGCCTAGCTTCAAGCCCCATTACTGCAAAAACAAACAAATAAAGTAGGTAGATAAATAATTATATAGGTGTGTGTTGTCTTGGCAAATTATATGAAGGGTTCCTGGGAACCCCAATTTATGGTTGGTCTGTTAGAAGTACAGGTGATAAGCTACCACTTGGAATTAGCATCTGAAACAACAGGCAGTCTTGTCAAATTAAGCCCCTAACCAGTGTATTCTGATGGTTATCTCTAGGCAGATGGTTTCTGATCTGAATTGAATTGTGGGACTACAGGTGGTGTTGGGTGGAGAACTGCTTGGTGTGTGGAGAAAATTCACACATGTTTTGGCTACAGAAAGTTCTGTGTTGATCTCTAGAAAACATGCCTTAAATTCATCTGGAACCAGAAGAGACCCAGAATAGCAAAAGCAATCCTGGGCAACAAGGACAAGTCAAGTGGAATCACAATCCCTGACCTGAAATT
>NW_004955404.1:9597069-9985914 GCF_000276665.1 Chinchilla lanigera | reverse complement strand
GTATTTTCCCAGAAGATCTAAAAACATCATATCACAGTGATATATGTGCACCTATGTTCATAGCAGCACAATTTGTAATTGCTAAAATGTGGAAGCAACCGAAATGTCCATCCACCGAGAATTGGATAAGAAAATTGTGGTACTTTTATATAATGCAATATTACTCAGGTATAAAAAAGATAAACTCAAGGTCTTTATAGGTAAATGGTCACAATTAGAGACCATATTCATAAGTGAAATAAATCAAACCTGCATGTGCAAGCACTGCATTGTTTCACTAGTGTAAAACCTGAGAGTTAATTTAAACTAGGAGTTATGATAGACATTGTGAAATGACAGGAAAACACTCAAGGGTAAAGGGCAACTGGGATGGGGGAAAAGAGAAGGGAAAGAAGGAGAAATGTTGTATGTATGTATGTATATACAAGATAGTGAACATAGTTGCTTTACTGTCTTCTCTTTCTTTGCTGAATGAAACTGTCAGTGAGTCCTTGATTGATTAATATTGCATGTCTCTATCTGTTTTCATGGGAAACCACTTTGAAGACATCAATATGTAGTACAACAAGCATTGTTAATTTCCTACCACTTTGTTTGTAACTCTGTATTGTCTGTACTGTTCTTTGGCTATTTTGTAAAAGGTTGTCTGTCTGTTAATGTTTTCCTCCTTTTATTTTTAAAATTAAAAAAAAAAAAGAAATTTCTGTGTTGAATGTGAAAATAGGAAAAACATTCTGGTCTTTCACATCTCTTACAAATGCCTGTATCTCTAAATAAGGTAATATTCTGAGATTCTAAGGTTTAGAACTTCAACATATCTTTTGGGGGAAATGATTCAACCCACAACAATATCTAAATGCTAAATGTTTGTGTAGGAAATCTCCTTACTGAAGTATCCCCAAACAGCCAAGCCATAGACCTGGAGAGATATGCTACTATTTTGTATATTACAGTGCTTTTGTTTTTGTAATTTCCTTGTTGAGGAATAATAGGAAATAGTTACTTAGTAAAGCTTTAATGTTGGGCAATTGATTTGGTCACCATTTTACATGCAGAGAAGAAAGCACTGATCTTGTAAAATTAGTTTTTAAAAAAAATTTTCTTATGAAGGGCAAAATTTAAGGATTTAAATTTCAATAATTATAGCCTATGTATGTGTATATATATTTTTCTCCTGTTAATTCATGTACACTACTGAGGTGACCTTAATTATGACCTTAAATAGACCTATGATTTATTCTGTTTTCCTTTATAGATCATGTCTTAAAGGCAGTTTGAGTTTGTTTTTTGCAAACAGCAAGATTTTTGGGTCTCTCACTTAAAACTCCGACTATTGACCTCAAAGACATTTGATTTTCAAGATACATACATCAATATCTAATTTTGTATCTGGAGATTAAATTTCTAGGAAGAAGTAATTCAAGAAAAATCTTTATGGTTTTTTTGTTAATTTTCAATATGGAAAGGATGAACAGTAACATAACCTTTTAGTTATAATTATAAAAAACATCAATTGTGATGCAGTTTTAATGATACAAATCCAACTGAAAATATAAAACATGAATATGAGATTTTAATTAAGATACATACGTAATTAGGAGGGTACTTGTAACAGGAAAAAGCATAGAAAAAATCATTTTCACTTCTCTTTCTTTAAATGGCATTCTGGTTCATTAAACCCCCAATATCCTTGGAAATGTTCTGATTTTCTTCTATTGCTTATAGACTTCACAAGTTAAAACCCCAATTCATGTAAAATCCAGTGTGAGAGACTTATGCAAACTTCACTTTGTGTTTTTAATGGCAAAATGATCCACATTACTCTCACTTGTATGTCACCAGAAAAATATCTCAACAGAAGTGTATTTCTAATCCAACAGTAGCTTATGGGAAATATTTGTTATATAAATAATAGGAACTATGTTGTACTATGTATTTATAAAATTTTTATATTTTGTTCAAAGACTGTTGAACTAAATATAAAGTTGTTGTTTTTGATGTATAGCTCTCAGTTGTTTGCATGAATCCCTTTATATCTATGTTCTCAGGTAGGTAGTGAAGAATACTAACCCTCTATACACACTCATATACCAATAATATTTTTGCTAGACTCACCTTTATTCAGTGTGAATAAGTATCTATACTTTGCTATTAAATAATATGATGGGTACAAATTTCTAATTATCTGCTCCCACTACCAATTAAATGATTAACCATTGACAAATTTACAAGGCAGTTGAAGTTGCCTTCTTCTGCATAGGGGAGCCATAGGACAATACACCAGGGAGGCCCAGAGGCAGTTGCCTAGGACATGAACAGAGGTGTCTCTGGAGGCAGTTCAAAGTAGTCTCCTGGCCTAGTACTTCCATGCTAATCCCAAAGCTGTTTTTCTCAGCAATGCTAACATGATGTCAAATGCAATTTTTGCCTGGTTTTCCTATCACTTATATCTGATTGCTATGTGTTATAACAATAATTATGCATAGCATTAAGTATTAGTATTGGGAAAGGTTTATTTATTACCATACAAATTTCTGTTCCCATACGACCAGTTTGCATATTTTCTTGCTCAAGCAAAAACTGTGTATCTACAGAAAAAACAAATTAAGAAGGAACACTTTTATCAATCTGCCTAAAGCCCGACATGGGATGATTCACTGAATTGCCTAGCAACAAAGCACTTTGATTTTACAATACTGGGTATAATTTTACTACTCAAAACACAATAAAAGGGAAATTTTCATTTTTCTGCTTATAAGGATTTTCCACTGTTATTGTGGATGTTTAAATGAGTTCTTAGAAACACGATGAAATTAAAAACAACAATAACAACAGCTTCTTTTTGAATTAGTGACTTATCTTTAGACACCTTTGTGGATATTTTATTATTCATCACTGTTTTAACCAATAGCACGATGATTATTATGGAGATGTTATCAAAAGCATTTATTGCAAGCATTTTCCTGCAGTGAAGAGAAGGTCCCTTGTGTGGGAAAGAAGTGCTCATTAAAGAGCGTCTTAATGATACAAAGCATTTGCACATACCTTCCTTGTTGCTTTCCAAGGGTTTCAGGAGACATTTTAAATAAGAAATTATCAGGAATTGAGGTTAGTGGAGAGTTTTGTGGTAATTAGCACCAAAGTTAACTTCACATTACCTCTCTCCTCAACTCTGAGCCACTGAGATGAATCCTGTATCAATATGTTGCACGAAAGCTTCCTGGTGTCCAACTGGGTGTGCGTGTTCTTTCAGAGGAGACTCATGCAGAGAATGCTTTGGTGTCCACAGAATGGGTAGATCTCTGGTTGTATCATTTCTCCAGAGTTGTCATTTCTTGCGAATAGTTTAGGGCTTTGCTGGAAAGTGTGGAGAAGGAGAATGAGCAATATCTCTGCTTCTTCAGCTCAACCTCTGTAACGTTCACATAGCAACAGCATATACATTCAATACAAAGAAGCCCTTTTGCTTTCCATAATCCGTTCTTTTACTTTGCCTTTTAACCACAAATAATTTCTGTTTAAGAAATTCTGATTGTGAACTTGAATGTACACTTTTCCCTGAGCTTCAGTAAATTTCTGAAAAATGATCCTTTGATTTCTCTGATGGGGTTTTTGTATTGTTTTTTTCCACTATGCATTTATTATAATTCCCCTAACAGATGTCATTATTTTATAGTAGAGATTGAACACTCCTAGTCCAAAAATAGAAAATCTAAAATTTGAAATGTTTGAGTGCCTACATGACCCCACAAGTGAAAAATCCCATGTTATGAAAGTTTGTTTCATGCACAAAATTATTAAAATACTGTATAAAATTGCCTTCAAGTTATTTGTATAAGGTATATATGAAACATAATTGAATTTTGTATTTAGACTAGGTTCCCATCTGCAAGATACCTCTTGACATATAGGCAGATATTCCAAAATCTGAAAAAATATAAAAGCCAAAGCACTGCTGGTCCCAAAGGTTTTGGATCAGGGATACTCAAACTGTAATATTTTTGTTTATATTGAATAATCAAATGGATTTTTTCTTCCTGATTATATGACTCCATATATTATTATGTTAAATTTGTTGAATTCTGAGAAAATGTTACAGAGTTGTTCTACAAATTTTCTCTGCATCATTTACTAAGCTCTGATTTTTTCCTTCAGTAATCTGAAATTGCTAATTCTATGCAATGATAGCTTATGGAAAACATAATATTTTGCATTTTTTCCTGGTGAATTATTTCACTACTATGTAGAAATATAAAATTATCCTTACCTCTCATGGTTTAGTTTTACTTCTTCAATTTGATTAAACATTTCCTTCTAGTGTCATTATTAGTTCAATTTTTTTCCCTAGGAATTAAATCCAGACCTAATGCATACTAAGTCAATGCGCTACCATTTAGCTTCCCCCATACTCTCTGTCATTTCATGCCATTAGTAGTAAGATGGTCTATGTCTGTGATCCCCAATGTGCAGATTATAAATTCCAGGGGGTCACTGAGTTACTTCCTAAGCCCAATTATCATTAAACATAATCTGTAGTCTGGATAAATAATGCCTTGCAGATGTAGGTGTTAGTATTTTAAGAATATAAGTAGATATGATTAAAAAATTAAAATTATTTTAAAGAACCAGATTCATAGTATTTTAATATATTTTCTTAATAGAAGAAAACAAAAATATAGACAGTGTTTCACAAGGATCTAAGAAATATTCTAATATATAAAAGCTTCCAAAGGGTCCTCATTTTCAGCCTAAAAGGCTCTATGTTACTTCTCTCATCTAATAAGGTATCCTAGTATGTGGTGTTGTCCATACACACAATGTTAGTCCAGCATTTCCTCTTATTCTTTTCTTGCTCTTAGAATTTTCTCCTAGCAATGTGGTAAGTGGTTGAAGGGTGTGATATTTGTTTACTTTAATAATATTTGTACATTTGTTCATTGAAAAATACATATTGAACTCATAGTCGGTGCGCTTCATCCCCAGTTATGTTTAAAATTTGCCTGTGGAATTAAAAAAATACACACAAATGCTTCCAGTCCCACCAACTGTACAAGCCTCCAGGGGAGTGGGGGGACAGTTGGGCATCTCTGTTTTAAAATGATGCATGGGAGATTCAAATGCATGGCAAGTAGCGAGAACCAGCTGCTTGTGGAGGGTCAAGAAACATATCTGGTGCCCAGCCTCACATGAGCAAAAATAAATTAAACTCAGTAACAATCTTTTCTAAGCCCCTTGTGGATATCCCACTGCAGCTTATCTCTGAGTCCCATTAACCTGAACCAAATGCATTCTTAAACCCTGGAATTATTGCATGCAAATGTTTCACTTAATTAGAAAATACCAGACTTATGTTTTTGATTCTTGGCCTTAAAAGCTCAGAGACCAGATTGTCTGGCTCTAAACTGTATGCCTGGCAAATTGAATGAACAATGCCAGGCATATAGACATGAATCAATAGATGTTTTTGTTGAATGAACAATTGAATAAAAGAGCAATGCATGGTACAATGGGATTGTTTCAGTTATTGGTGGTGGGATAAAACAACCCAGGGGCAATTTCCTGATTCACAGAAAAATGAGTTACAAACAAGGCCATTCTTATTACATTTCCCAAGTCTATTACATTTCAAGCATATTATAGTCCTTACTGCCAAATATTACGAACTTTCCTTAATTCGAAGAAAAATAAATTAGTTTATAATATTTTTCTATTGCAAACTTATAGATTTTTTTGTTGTTACTGTTCTGTTTTCTTTCAATCTTTTTTCTTTGGCTAAAGAGATGATCGATTTTGATACCAGAAGAGAAGATGAGGGTTGGATTTAGCAGTGGGATGTCATGACCATAACAGAGATAGGCCAGACAGCAGAATAAAAAGGAAGATTTGTGATATCATGATTCTAGGTAATTTTTTCTTTTCAAGGAAAATAATTTATCCATCAGTTATGCAATATTTGGAGCAGAATGCAGCCCACTCAAGAGATAATTGACCAGGACTATTTGGGTCCTAAGATCCTAGACATGTAAGTTGAGGGTAAAAGTTAGCTTCTGGCCTATACTCGGGGACAACTAGGGTTGAGATTTGTTTTTCAGTAATGGAAGTGAGTTGGATCTTAAAATCCTTTACATTTATAAAGCATTTGAACATACTTTGCTGCATTTGATGTGCACACCATGAAAGACAGGCTGAGCAAGTGTCATTATTTTAAATTTTCATGTGAGGAAAGGAGTGTTCAGATATGTTAAATGACTTGTCCAAAGTTACCTGGTTGGCAGGTGATAAAGATGAATCCAGAACCCAGACATTCTCCCCCGAGTACTCTCTGCACTGACGCAGAACACTTGCTTAATGATGAGGGATACTCCTCTGGCAGGGCGCTACAAAGGCCGGCCTAGAAGGATGCACGGGGTTCTTTCCTTCTGTGGCCAAGAGGGAAAGTAAAGCAGTAGTAAGAGTTTTCACTTTCCCAGATGTTTTGAGGAAATTCATTCTAATGTAAGCAGAGAGTGTGATACATTTTTGTTTTGACTGGCATAAAAAGCAGGGGAGCTGTGGAGGAGAGGTGACCTGCTCTACTAGATTTAAGTACCATTAGCAAAGAATGGGTTAAGGAAATAGAAATGATGGGACTCAATATAAAAATCTTATATTTGGCCAGGCGTGGTGGTGCATGCCTGTAATCCCAGGACTCAGGAGGCTGAGGCAGGAGGATTTTTGCAAGTTCAAGACCAGCCTGGGCTACAAAGTGAGCTCAAGGCCAGTCTGAACTCCATAGCGAGACCCTGTCTCAAAAAGATAAAAAAAAAAATCTTATATTCGAAAGAGAGTAGAGTGAGATTTTACCCTACATTACCAGCTAACAAGTTAACCTACTGTAATTTTATATACACCTATTATGTGAGTGCATAATAGGTGGTTTAGACCAGGGTAGTCACCCAAATCCTCATATATTTAGTAAGTGGATTGGGTCATGGAGGTACTATACTCATTGTTAATTAGTTCACTGATCAATTCATAGCTGACTTGCTCTTAGGAGATGGGGTGTGGTTAGAAGTGGGTCGGGGAGTGTGACTTGGTGTATCTCCTTCCCCAGTTCTTCTCTTGGCTTCCTCCTGGGTGCCATGACTTGAGCAGCTTTCCTCTGCCAGATCTTTCCACCACACACTTTCTGCCTTGGAACTGGCTGACTATGAATGTAATCCTCTGAAAATAGTGAGCCAAAATACACCTCTCCTCCTTTAAGTTCTCGGTCAAGAACAGACTGCATATATGATGGTGGTCCCAGATTATACCACCTAGTGACATTGTTGTTGTCTTATTTTGTGCAAGTATATCCTGTGACATTCTCACAATAATGAAATTGCCTAACCAAGCATTCCGCAGAAGGTGTCTCATTGTTAAGCAAAACAGGATTGGATATCATACATGGGCATATTATTTGTGTATAAGTACATGTATGCATACATTATTACACAAATGTACATGTGTATAGTGTATATCTCTATGTTCTAACAGGAAATGAAAATGAGGTCTCTGGATCAGAAGCTGTTTATTATTCAAAGAACATCCTAATGTTAGTTTCCCAGCCCAAACCCACAGAGTTATAAGTTACCTAGAATGCCATGAATTATCATCTAGAATGCTTTAACTAAGTAATTGCAGACCAAGGAAAATTACTCTTCTTCCTAAGCATATTCAGAGGAACCCCACTGACGGGAATGTGTATGGAAAGATGGATGTGAAATAGAGAAAGTGAAGACAAACTTGAGCCAGAAGCACTAGATGGAATCCATATGGATGGGCTAGAATCCATGTTGACATCTACTGGTCTCCTGGCCTCCAGCACTAAGGATGGGGATACTACTAGTAGCAGCTGGCAACTGCTCAACCTCATAGTCACAGACCTAAAGAAGGGTATTCAGCAGGAGTCAGAGTTGAAGCAGCAGGAAGATGAGCATGCAGATAAATAGTAGACTCTTGATCTACTCCAAGCTTCAAAGCCTAGAATGCAATATAGCTGTGCTTGACTGTAATGACCAAATCTCCCACACTGTACCTCAGGATTGCATAGGCAGAGGGATTCTGGGAAATGTAGTTTCTACTCATTTGGGCTGAAATATTCCCGAACTCCATGCCCTGGTATGTTTTGAACTATTTGGTGGGCTCAGGAGATGTCTTTGATTATTACTGCCTCCATGGACAGAAATCTTTTGTGTGGATTTTCAGATTGTTTCCTAATCTTTCAGTCTCTTCTCTCCTTTATATCTTCCTTATATCCCGTTCCTCTTCAACAATCTTTTTTCTTATTTGTTTTTTCTCAAGTTCCCCATCTCTTTATTCGCTGATGTGGCTGAGTGACAGGCAGTACCCTGGCAAAGCCTTCATCAACGTTGCCTTATGAGAATGAGAACCTTATGGTTCAGATGCTTTGTCTGATTTCTTCATAATTTTCAAGTTGTATTAATGCTGCGCTAGGTTGATGCTGTGTTTCCGCAGCTGATCATCCCTCATTAGGGAGTCTCTCTTGCATACATCTCTTTTGACCCTGGTGGTGATTGATGCCCCTGATTTTGCGCAGGTCAGAGTATTTTCCTAACAAAGAAGAGCAGTGTGCTTTGGCACAGTGGCTTGGTAGCTTTCCTAGAATGCTAGGAGGGAGAGGAGATTCATTTGTTTTTGGCCAATCTCTCTACATCTAAATTGTCCCATTTGGTGTGGCCTTTTGGCTTTCATCTAATAGAATGGGATACAAAAAGCTCTTCCCTCTTGGTTTATGAGCTTAAACCCAAGCACATCAACATGTGCCTTACTGGGATGGAGATTTACATAAATATTTCTGGGCCATCAGAGTTGGGGGAAGAGCGCTTCCATGTTCCAGATGTAGGACGTACACGGGCAAATCCCTTGTGGGGATCTCAGTTTGCTGACTTGAGGATGGGTGCCTTGAGGAAAGAAGTGATTCAGAATAGTGACTCTGCAAACCGAAGACAAGAGACCCAGAAATCATCATTCTTCTGGCCCTGTCTGCAATTTGGGCAGAGAGCCACAGACACATTTTTGAGGTGGGGAGAGCTGCATTTTTTTTTTTTTAGACAAAAAAAGTCTTTAGCATTTTTAGAATAAGCAATATCCATCTCTCAATTAGTATTAACAGCTAATCAGGGTGCAGCAGGATAGCAAAGCCCTCATTGAACAGCAGGAAGCTTGTTTTATTTTTTCAGTGCCGCTTAAAGATTATTTGAAAAATCTCCTTTGGAGGCCAGTGTGCGGGAAGCCACCTACCCCCAGTCAGAATTTAAAGTGATCCAAAATACAATATTAATGATTTATGCCGAGGCTCACAGTTTGGTGCTGCGGTTTAATTAGATAAGCATTGCAGCTGTTTTCGGGTGTAGGCAACTTGATAGGACACAAGGCTGTTATGTGACTTCCCATCTACAGCGTATCTACTGAGGCGGAAACAGAAGCAAGCTATTAGGAATTATGATGATGACTTTTTTTTTCTCAGTGGCTGAAATGAGTAGAGGTCTGGTGGGGGGGCATTTTGTAATTAAAAAGATGTGTTTGAATCTTCTATTCATTTGTCGGTGAATTTAACACTCATAAAAATCTGCCGGTTGCAGCTAAGCAAAGACCTAGCAGACCGTGTATAAAAAACCTGCATTTGTGGCTTTTTTGGTCCATACCACTTTACACGCATCTGATTCTCTTGTCTAAAACCCTTGCAAACCTTGCAAGCATTGGCATTATGTCCAGATAGCCAACCTCTTATCAATGGGGATAAATGTCTGCAACAGACTGCTTTGGAATTGTTTTTTCTCCCTGAAAACTTGAGAAGCATTTAAGCTGGGGTCCATAGCATTTCACTTCACGGTGTCAAAGAGACATTCAACACTGATTATCATGAGAGTTTAGTGTCTCATGTGCCTCCAGCTGGAAATGACTAGAATACACTGTGTAGTCTGTCCACAGCTAAGCTGCAGCATGTGTGTGACCTTCAGTCACGTGTGCATTTAAAGAGAGAATTTATCGAAGATACTGTATATTAAATGTGCAAGACTTTAAAAAAGCATTCCCTTTCTAAGAGCCGTGCTCAAAACTCTGCACATCTAATGTGGTATTGTTAGACTAATTTTAAAAATATCTCTACTATTAAAAGGGAAGGCTAGCTAGACATTTTTTGTTGTAAAATAATTGAAATAGACATCCTACCATCTTAGGAAGTAAATTCTTAATTGCTTATTGCTAATAAGTGATTATAAATGTGAAGTTACATGGGAATGCCAAGTGTTATTTTTGTGACATAAGCAAAGACTAGTAAGTATTCCTCTGATTGTTAGAAGTTATTGTGAACATTTTGAATAAACTCAACCCTTTCAAAATGAGTAGGAGAGAGATGAAGTTTCTCAGAGATGTGCTGACTCTTTAGGAGTAGAAAAGTTGCACTAGAAAGGACGTAGGCACTGCATTCTCCTCTGCTGCAGCTACTGAGAGGTGTAAAATGAGGAAATTAGAAGGTCTGACAGATTGAATTCCAGTTTGGTCATTTTCTCACTGTTTCCCCTTGGTCAGTTTGTTAAACTCTGAGTCTCCCTTTCCTCATTTGGGAAATGGAAATAATAGTCCCTGCCTTCTAGCTCACTGGATAATTCTAAGAGCTGCCTACCTAGTTCACTGGGTAATTCCAACTGAATAGAACAATTTAGTCCTGATTTAGTTTTCTGTTTAGTCCTGAAGCTGGTGTTTAGAGATTTTGTAAATTCATTCAGAATAGCTGAATGGTAGCTTCTAGTAGGCCATTCCTTGCAGGTCACACTTGTGGAAACTGTCAACTCTCTTACACTCTCCACAGAACAAGGAAATGGTCTAATGTTTGGATTTCCAACTTTTACCACTTGACTTCTTTTAGAAAAGTATGAAGAAGGTACAATATTATTCACAAAAGTATAGGCTGAGGAAAATGGGATTTATTACCTGGGACTTCTGACTTCAAGATGAGGGCCATCGCCTTTGTAGCTGATTGTCTCTGCAGATCGTATGCAAAATAGATGGAAATGAGGAAGATTTGATTAGCTGTGCCATTGCAGAGTGCAGAGGTCAACAGAGCAGGTAGTTCATTAGGGCAGATCAATAAGCAGAGCAGCAGGGATGCCACCCGATACACTGCAGATAACTATTTTATGCATACATGACAGTTGGTTATACTGTAGATTTTAAAACCTGAGACTATCCTCCTTTTGTTTGCATGCACTAATCACTGTTAATTACTCACAAGTCGTGCTTTTGTACTTGTCCCCTTGGTAAAATAACTGATAAACATATGATTCCTTTGTGTCTTTTCTAATTGATGCTGATAGAGAAGCCGAGGACAATAAGTAGGTCATTACAATACTGTATCAAGATCTCTGAGCATAGAGATGGATTACAGTGCTTTAATCATCCCCATACAACCTAAAGACAATCAATAGAAATTACAAGTGATGGACTGAATTGATGAGTCAAAGCCTGGTAGTATACTGGATGAAAAATAGGCATGGCTATTTTGGATAAAAGGGGTGGATGGAATGTGGGAAGTGCTAATACAAAGCTAGTGTACGCATTAACCCAGAGCTTGAAATGTACAGGTAAGCAATTGCCTTGTAGAATAATGTTAATTGTGATGAATGATAGCAGCAGTTACTTTTAACTTAATGGTTCCTGTTCCCCTTCCATTCCGGTGAATAGCTTTTCTCAGAATTTTAACCCGTATTCTCTTTTCTGCCTTTACCTATAGTCTCCTTGGTCTTTATTTTCCACCCTGAGCCTGAATTTGCCATTTATTAGCAATGACTGTGCAGCAGTGGTCATGTGCCTAGATTGTATTAAGCAGTTAAAGGTACAGATCTGAGGCAGATTGCCTAGAGATGGGATAGAAAAGGAGAAGGGCCGACAGTCCACAATGAAGGATTAAGGAACTCCAACACTGCTATGTAGGCTGTATACGTGCAGACCTTAGAGACAGAGCAAAGGAGTAGCCAGAGGGGCAGGAGCACAATTTGGAGAGGGCACTGTTACAAGGGAAACCCGAATGAAGTGTTTTTTGGTTGAGGGTGTGGTCAATGAACAGTCCTATAAGAAGAAGGCTAGAAACTGTCTATGGAGCAAGCAATATGGAGGCCACTAGGGAATGTGGCCAGGCCTATATTCGTGAAATGAAATGGGAGGAAATCAGATCTCTGGGTGGAGCAAAGGGAAACAAAAAGTATAGACAACGGTCTCACCTAGAATCATTTTAAAATCAGTGATGCCTTTTTCCATTTATTCCCCTTGAGTCACCGTCCAGACAAGCTGTGAAGGATTCCATCCAGAAAGGCCTCCCATCCATCTGGAGCTAATGTTATTTCCAGCTCTCGGTATGGCTCCTGGGAACCAACCAACCCCATTGCCAGCCCACCTGGTCTAGGATTTCCAAGAGCAGCTGGCTTCTTCCAGAGAGGCCCAAGTCCTCCAATCCATCAGAGACTTCAGAGTTCACCTCTGTGGAAATTTCTAGGCCAGTTATTTTCCACAGAGTTCATCCATGTTTTTCATCCAAATCAACAGAAGTTTCTTTGGTTGTCATCCTTTCTGCGTGGCTGTGTGCTTCCTTCTCCCTGACCAGATGCGATGGTTCCCCTCCTGAGCCCTTCCTCTGAATTCTTTAGCACCACCCCATGGTAGACAACTTCCTGTGCACCCTTAGCCTAGCTATAGAATTCTTTGTCTGTCTCCTCCTTCCCTGAAACCTTTCCTCTCAAGTGAACACCCTCTTTTGGCTTGGGGTCCTTCTTGTAGTCAAAGTTATTTACAGATCTCTGCCCCTTCACAGCAGGTCCTGGTCACTCCCTCTCTCTCAGGGAATTCCTGAGAGTTCTCACCTTCTGTTTCATCATCTCAGCAGTGTATAATCCACCCTCTATCCCGAGATCCTCCCCTTTCCTTCAACAAACCAGGAACTTGGCAGGGCCGACCACATGGTTTCCCCTTAGTCTGGTCACTTTCTACTGCCTCTCTGCATCATTCTGTGAAGGTGGAAAGGCGGGTACATCCTGTTTCCTGCTTGATTGCTGGTGAGTGCCAAAGTTGTTGGCCTCTGTGTTTCCCTACTTTTCTGTGGCCAAGGATGCCCTCAGCAAGCCTTATGGATGTCCAACTGGAAAGTTCTCTGAACATAAAAATGCAGGCTCTTAGGACTTTGGGACTCTGCTGTGGACCTTAGTTACAATTCCAAGAAAGGCAGAAAAAGCCCTCTGACCCCTGTGCCATCCTCTCAACCCAACAATGGTCAGGAACTGCTCTCCCTCTGAAGCCATAAGATCAGCACACTCCTCTGGCCTCTGCTGTCCAGTGTTCCCATCCTGTGCCCCCTTCTGAATGTTCAGTTTCCTGAGTCTTCTCTGCATTCCCCGCCTACCTGACTCCCAGTTTCTCACAGAGATCTTCCATCCCTAACACAGCAGCTCCTCCTCGCCACATGTATTTTCATAGCGCATACTAAAAATGTCCCCCAGAGTCTCATGTATTTGGAAGGTGATGAGATCACAGGGGAGGTGGGGCTTTCTAGGGTCATGACCTGGAAGGGTGTGTTCTTGTCCCGGGCTCCTCTCTTCTCTCTCTGCTTCCTGACTGCTATGATGTGAGCAGCTCTCCTTTGATACCTCTCTACCATGTAGTTTGTGCCTTGGAGCTGGCTGACTGCTGAATCCTCTAAAAACTGGGAACTGAAAAAAAAAAGCCCTCTCCTCCCTTAACTTGCAGGTGTTGGGTATTTTGTTCCAGTGATGGAAAAGTGACTGATAGATATGCCCACTCTCAAAAATTCTTACTTCACTTACCTCTTCACTCTTGTTTCCCTCCTCTGTGCATCACCCCTGGCAATCCCTGCCTTCTTTGTCCACCACTGCCTTTTATGGTTAGAACAATGCTTGGCACATGTGAGGCACTCAACAAATATTTATTGAATGAATGGATGCCTCCCGTTGTTTTAAATGAATGAATACATTCTCTTACATTGAATGAATGAATAATTCTCTTACTAATATTCTTATACCCTCACTCTCTAACTTCTTTTCCATCTACGCACAAAAAAGGCCAATCTTGGTCAATTTGCCTCTACCTTCCTTACTCCCACTCCAGCCTGGTGAAATTGTTAGAGAAACTACATCCAAGGCTGGGGTTATGGCTGTGACCCATCCACACTACCTAACATCAGCTGAGAGCAACAACACTTCTGTGATTCCTTTCTTTAAGATTTCCTTACCTTCTTCAACCCTTTATCCACTTGAGAAAATAGAAAATATCAGATGGGAATTACCTGAAGTGTTTGGTCTTGCTAAACTTGTCTTCCTTCATCTTCACATTCTTGATTCATTTCAATATGCACAGATTTCCCTTCTGGGTAAACAGACACCTCAGTGTGTCCCCCACCTCCTCGAGGACCTCTCTCCATCAATCATCCTCCACTGTGGCTTTAGCATCTTCTTTCTTACTATCAGGATTTAAACTTGATAAAATCCCTCTACTATTGTAGGGGAAAAAGCAAACCAAACCTCTGAACCTACCCTTTTACTCACATTTCTTTTAAATTCTGTCTCATCTCATTCAATTTCCTACACATTTTTCATTGAATCCCTTTCTTCCTATTTGTACCATGACATCCACAGTTTCATTCCACTCCAGTAACACAAAGAATCTCTCTTTCCTAGGTGCTTACTCTATGGTGCTCATGGGTAATTTTTGTCTTGGGCTACACTCAGTGCCCAAGCCCCATTCTTTGGGGAAAAGAAAATAGTTACCTGTATTTATGTGTGCCACTAGGTTTCTGCTAAGATCCCAGTGACACAAATAAAGACCCCAAATTTTTAGAGAAACTAGCAAGTCACTACCAATTTCTTGCCCTTCCTCTTATGTTATTGCAGTCAGTATCATTCTGAAAAATTGATTTCTATTTTTACCCAGCCTTCTGTTTTCATTTGGGGCAGAAAGTATGGTTTGCTGAACTCCTTCATCTTCCCAGGGAAGAGTCTGGAGTTTGGCAGAGGCCTAGAAGAGGATACAGAGGGGTGCTTCCCCGCCACAGGATTCCCATGAACTTTGCTCAACAGTGGAAAATTTCCCTTATGCCTGGATCTGTGTGTTTTGAGGCTGTTAAGCAGACTCCTGATCTTAGCCCTTGGGTGGACCTCACAGGCCGGCTGGGCCCTGTGTGCATCTCACAGAGAGAGCAGAAAATCACAGTGTCCCCTGCTGCTGCACCAGGAGTTTGTGAGTAGCTGCTGCAGATGGTGAGAGAAAGACAGATGTTTCTGGGTAACTTGGAGAAAAAAAAGTGCTGTGCAGACTATACTGAACTCTTCTTGAAGGGTGTCTGATTGGAATATGGAGAACCATGAGAGGCAATCGTTTTGGGGAGAATGAGAGAACTGCTGAAGGAGAATTGTCTTGCAACAGGTGTGTAGGGTGGCAGGTCTTGCCTGGCTGCTATGTGGAAAACATTGCCGCAGGGGCTTTGGGCCTTTTGTTGCAATGTAATCTTACTAATCTCCTGCTCCATCCCTCCACATTCTTATACCCCACAGCCATACTGATTGCTAACTCACTGACCTCACACCTCTCCAGGTTCCTTAGCCTCCATGTTGAACTCAGTTTCCTTCAAACCTCAACTCTGGTGTCACCTCCTCCATGAAGCCTTCTCTGATACCTACACTAGGAATGCCACTGGAGGGGGTTTCTTCTTCTTGCTTAGCTACCCCCACCATTTTGTTACTATTTTTATTGAGATACAATGTGATTCAGTCAAGAGAAAGAACATGGGTTGTCTAGAATCAAACACACCTGGGCCCTTGACGTTGGTTGAGTTATTTTATGTCCCTGAGCCTCAACTTCCCCACCTTTGAGTGTTGACAGTACTGAATCTGAGGGATGTGGTGAGGATTGAATTGAACCATATCAAACTCTATCTGCTCAATGCTCCAAAGTTTGCTAGGTCCCCCTGCATCTCAGTAGATCTTAGGGCTGGTCCCTTGTCTCTTTCTTGGGTGAAAGTTCTGTGAGGGCAGAGGTGATGACATCCTTATCAGTATAAAGTGCTCCTACGGACTTAGCACGTCTTTAGTACATGCTCAGCAGGGGGTTAACAGAGAAAGCCCCTTTTCCTTAATCCATCTCCTCCCAAATGAAGGCACCTTCTTGAGCTCATCAGAGCAGTAACATTTGTGGAGACTGCAGGGGTCATCTGAAAGCGGCAGAAGGACGTCACTTATGGGTTTTAGAAAAGTTTTGTGTGCATTTCCTTTATCTTATGTAATTATGATGAGGGGGAAAATAACATACTGAGAATTACATAATATACTGAAAATAATTCACTTCTTTAATACTTTAAAGCAGCATTTCTTCAAGTTGGTGAACGCAGGAAATTTACAGAGGAAGCTGAATTCTGAAAATTCAGAATTCAAGTAATTTTGAGTGAATTTATAAACATTACACTTTACATCTTTTTTTTAACCACCATAAAGTATTTACAGACAGTAACCACTTGTAACACATCGAAGTCTGTCCTGGAGAACACTAATGAGGAAGCTCGGTTTAAATCAATGTTTACCAAAGATCAGACTGTTTTCTAGGTGAGGAAACTGACAGGCCCGCAGGTGAGGACCAGGTGGAGGTGGGGTGCGAGTCAGCACACGTAGCTTGCTGATTAGGAAGGCCGGTCCCTCTGTGGCCCAGAGCCTGGTTGGCAATCTGCGAATAACACTGTCGAAATAACTCTTAACTTTCACCTGAGTCTGAGCTTCTGTCTTTGTTTTAAGGGAGGCCCTGGGTCATCAATGGAAGAGATTTGTTAAAATTCAGGAACATTCTGACAAGGTCAACTGACTCGTTTTGGACGTGGCTCATGTTTATAACTCTGGGTTTCTGATTTTGCATGTACATTGGCCTTGCTCACTGAACTATTCCGGAATGACTTTGAAGGATACTGCTGATTCCAAGGGACCTGCTACCTGCCAAAACTGTGTTCCAGGAGAGATGGAAGGGAAGCAGGGAGGGACAGCCTCAGGGATCGGAAAATGAGGCAGACGTGGCCATCTGTTCCTGCTGCCACCCACCTCCCAGTGGCTGGTGCTGCAGGGCTATTTTTACAGGTGCATGTTGTTGTTATGTTTGTCCTCCATTTGTCTTTCTGGGATCACTGTGAAGTGCTGATAGCAATCCAGGGAGCCCCATGGCTCTGTGGAGATGCAGGATGGCTCAGTGCCTGCCATGGCAGGAAGTCTTCTGACATTCTGGTAATTTTCCATATCTAAAGATGAGAAAAACATTTGGTTGTGGTGGGGAGAGCAAAGACCTGGGGGTCCAGGGTGGCCAGATGAATGATGTTGAGAAAATATATTAGGTTACTTGATGATAGCTTCTATGTCCCCATATATACCAAGCTGGATACTTGGGGCCCACACCAACACCAATAATACTGTACAGAGTGTGATCAGAATAAAACAACTCACACATATGTGTGGGCACATATATACATATGTCCATCTTTATTATATGCCCCTAAAAGGGTTTATGTACAATGTGCCAACTTATCTGGGCCTCAGTGAAATGTCTCTTCAGGATATGACTCCATTTTGCTTCTGGAAGTTTCCATTTAGAAGGAAGCTCCAGTTCTAAGACCTCAAGCATTCTATACTTTCTCTGTCACTGGCATAGATTTTTATCATTTGTTAATGTCATTTATACATTAAAATCAACACAAAGGTCAACTAACCACTATGAATCAAGCACTCTGATAAGAACTGGAGACACTGGACTGCATAAATTAGTCCTTGTTCCCAGGAAGTTCCCAGTTCAGTGAGGAAAACCGACACCAGAGTTCAGGCTCACCCTGGGTGACATGTGTTAGTGAACGCTGTGCAGTGTGTGGAGAGAGAAGCGGGTATTTACATCATCCGAGCTGTTGGAGGAGATTCATGACAGAAGTAAAGGAAGTGCCTAGTTCCTGTCTCAGAATAAGTAAACGTTAGTTAAGTAGCCCAAGGACACGGAAAGAACGGAATGGTAGTCCAAGAAAATAGAATGGTATATGCAAAGGTCCCAAGGTGAGTAATGGCCCCAATGAGGCCATTACTAAGGATGAAGGTACAGCAGGTAGTTTGATGAGGCTAGAGAACATTATTAGTGAGGAGAAGACTGGGACAGGGAGGTAGAAATCAGGAGGGCCTTTCTTAAGAGAGAAAGGAACATTAGCAAAATAGTGTAAATAGTATTTGAATTTGAGAGTAGTCAGCTTGATGGCAATGCAGAGAATACAATGAAGGCATCAAAATTAGAGCCAAAATGGCCAGCAGAGGATAAGGCCTTGAATTATGGTACTGTGGGGAGAGATGGAGAAGAGAGGCCTTGGAGTGCAATGGTAAGCAGAAACACTGAAACGACACCCAGGATTTGGAGGCAAATTTATTTACACCTACGGGCACTGATCCGGATCATTCCCAGGCTGTCAGGTCCTGATCTGTGGTGGTCTAGGGGGTTTGTATGGCGCCCAAGGAGGAGGTACAAAGGAGGTACAAAGGTGAGACAGAACCACCTGGTAGTTCTGGTTAGCTAGCAGGGTGAGATCATTGGTTACAAGGCTAGGTTAACGATCATCAGTTATAAGACTAGATTAATGACCACAAAGCTTAGTACAACCAAGAGTCCTGTGTATTCAGTCATGCTTTCATAGTCACAGGAGTCAAGGAAGTAATTACAAAGCCAGGAAGCAGTTACAGAGCTAGGCAGTTTCAAAAGAACAAAGTTCTAGAAAGAACAAATTCTCTTGTACAGTTTTTCCCTGTCAGGAGAATTTTTCAGAGGAGGCAGCATGGATAGGACCAGGTGTCAGCACAGGTGAAGGGACCAGTGTCAAGGACCTGTGGGGTGGGCTGCTAAGAATCTAGGAGGGCAGTGCCGAGGTGGTGTTCCAGGTAGATGTGGTTCAGAAAGTAGTAGCAGGTGTGTGTGTAGGGATGGGTGGCAAGAAGAAGAATTCAACTGGGGCCCCTGGGGTTGGGCCTGCCAAACGAACTTTCCTTAAAGTTCCCTTTCTTCATGGTAATACAAACTTCAAACCAACCTGTGGTCTACAGTGAGCCTGGCCTTTTCTGTCTTTGAGTGCCTGCCGTGTCCTGCTCTGCTCCTCTCTGTTCTCTCCTCCTGCAGGTGACCAATCTTGCTCTCTCCTTTCAGCTTTCTTGGTTCCAAGCACTTTTAAGTCTTGTTTCAAGCTTCACCATCCTTATGTGACTTCCCTTGATCTCCCCTTCACATTAATGTTCCCTTGGCGCCCCAATTCTTGGTAATGTTCCCTTGGTACCCATTTCATGCTAATGACCTCTCGGCACCTTGCTCCTTGTTAATGCCACCACCGTGCAGCATACTGACTTTCTTTGTCTGTGCTCTGCCTTCTGTAACAGAGGTAGGGGCATTCTCCTTCACAAGGCTCAGGTAGTAATGGCTGGCTAAGTGCAAAATGGCCAGAGTCCCAGGAGTTGCTAAGTATGTTTACAATAAAAGAGCAAAGGAACTGTGTCTGCACTGTGGGGAGGGGTGGCTCACTCGTTCTTCACAGGGATCCTCATCCTTCAAAAGACTTTCAGGGTGCTGGCTCTTTGCGTTTGGTAGGGCTCCCTGTAGGTTTGGGATACGGCAGTGCTGCCAAGAGAGACCCAGTAGAACCCTTCCTGTGTGAGCAGGGGGTTGCCCCAATTTCATCTAGCGACATTCTTCACATTGCTCCATTCTTTTCTACCTTCTGCAGCACTGTATCTCTGATTATGAAAATGTAAAAGCCCTTGGACTTCAAGTCCTCCACCCAACAGGGGGCAGCACTGCATCTCCATGGGATGACTGCACCTTGGCATTATGGTATACAGTAATGAGGGTGCTTCATCCTCCATCAGCTGAGATTTTCTCTTGTGCACCTGACCTTCTTGATGTCAACATAGGAGGCTCTGGAGAATTCATATTCTAATATAACCAAGCAATATTCTAAACTTGGCTGGCAGTTCTATGTCCCTTTAGTGCCTAATACTTGATATGTGGTAGACAGCCAATAAATGCATGTTATAAAGGTATGTGACTAAGTACATTTCCTGAAATCAATCAACAACAACAGTTAATGCACACATATATAAATAATACAATACTGTTTTCATTGTAGTTACTGGGTTTTGTTGAGTATTTACTATAAACCAGGCATTACTCCAGGCATTCTGTATATTTTATTTCTAACCATCTCAACAGTTTAAGTGTGTTCATCTGTTTTTAGACATGGACTTATGGACCTTTCATGAGGTGATTACCTGTCCAAGGCATACCGAAGGAGTCCTGAACTGGGGTTCTATATAAGTTTATTATTACACAAAGCTATGTGCTTTCATGAACTCATTCTTGTCAGCAAAGATCTCTGACAGGAAAGCCTATAAGTAAGTCAGCAGCTACATACTCTCTTTGGGTCTGTTTGGCTCTACCTGTAATTTCTGCCATGTACATTCACCAGCCATATGTGTGTACACAAACATCATTCACATGTGTGTGCACATACAAACACAGACATACAAACACAGACACACTTCCTCCACCTCTCCTTGACTCATACCCCATTTTCCACTGAAAGTGAGACCCTTACTGTTTCAGATGTTCACTGGTTTGTTCTGAGCATTGTGTTCTCTGTCTTTTCTCTCTCTCTGTCTCTCTTCTCTCTCTCTCTCTCCTGTCCTCTTGTACTATAATTTTTGGTTATTTAATAATTTTAAGAAGGAGGGCTCATTAATGTGTGAAATTTAGTAAATTACCCTAGGCTGATATTCCACAGTCCAACTATTTTTCAAGAAAAGAATGCAGCTATCCTTTACAAATCACTCAGTTTTGCAATGTTTTCCCTGGTAGATTAGTCTTTATATTTCTCCTTCATCCCCCCTCCCTTTTAAAGCTCCACTCCTTCAATATTTTCCTTTTGCATCTGTCAGGACTTTAATATTGGGGCTTCCTTGGAGACTCATTGTTGTAAAATACTGAGCCATTTTATTGGAGAACTGGGTAAATACTGTGACTTATTGTGGTAAGGTCAATTTAATGGCAAAGACCAATAATTACAACCCATTCCTCACTGGCTTTCCTGCTTCTAGCATGGTTCCCTGCAGTCAATCCTTCATGCAGCTACCAAAGTTATTTTGCTCACCTGCTGCTCTGTGTCATGTCCTTCATCAGGCCTTCGTGGGAGCCTGCTATCTGTACCCACACGCATCCCCCGAGTTCAAGATCCGCACTCTATCAAAGATCTTATACCCTCTTACCCAACCCAGCGTTCTGCTGTGAAAACATTCACATTAGAATGAATCCCCATCCCTAGAGCCGTTTTTCAATCTCTTAGGAATCCATTGAGAGAAAACCAATCGACTCCAGTTAGAATTCTGTATCTTGCTCTCTCTGCCACTTAATCCTTTCCCAAGTTTTCCCATCCTCCAGCTCCACTCTTTGTCCAGGTCACCTGCTGAAAGTTTACTTTTTCCCAAAGCTTTCTTTATTTAATAGATTACTAGATTATACTCTGTAAATTTAAAATTTTTATTGGTGGAAAGATACATATAACACTCCTATCTTCACCAGTTTTCAGTGTACAGTTCAGTAGCGTTAAATGTCTTTGCATTGTTGTGCAACTGATCTCCAGGACTCTTCATCTTGCAAAGCTGAAACTCTGTTATAAAACCCCCAGTGCCTCTCTTCCCTCAGCCCCTGACAACTATCATTCTGTTTTGTCTATGAATTTGACTAGGTAACTCATATTTAGTCTGTTTCATGTTGCTAAAACAAAAGACTTGAGATTAGGTACTGAATAAAGATGAAGGTTTATTTAGCTCATAGTTGTGGAGGTTTAAAACACTGGTTCCAGCATTTGCTTGGCTCTGATGAGGGCCACATGGAGGATGGTATCATGATGCAGGAGTGAGTATAGAAGAGATCACATGTTGCATCAGGAAGCAAGAGACTGGAAGGAGATCGGTTCAGTCATAGCAAACTACTCTAGTGGGAATTAAGTCACTTCTACCAGACCTACCCTACTCTTGTGAGACAGTGTTAATCCACGCATGAGGGTGTGGCCTCCATGACTTAAGTCTCCACTACCACCTTCCTTCTCTTAAAGGTTCCACTCCCTTAACAGTGCCACAACGGGGACCAGCCTTCTCACACATAACCCTGTGGGGGATGAGCTACTGTATCTCACTGCAGTGCAGTCATAAGTGTTCATCTTTTTTGTGACCTGGCGTTTTCTACTTTGTACAGTGTCCTCAAGCTCCATCCATGCTGTAGAATGTGTTCAAGTGTCTTCCTTTTTAAAGCTTAGTAATTTGTGTTGTGCATGTACACCAGATTGGGTTTATGGTTTGTGTGATGGACACTTGCGTTGTTTTCATCTTTTGACTATTATGAATAAAGTTGATATGAACATAGGTGTACCAGCACAGGATCTTCGAGACTATTTTCAATTGTTTTGAGTATATATCCATCTGAATATTTTAAAACTTAAAGCAACAGTTTTTAATATTTGGTTAGAGGTTTAAGTAGGAGAAGACAAGAGCAACTGTGTAGGGCTTTTTAACTGATCCATAAGAGATGTCCTAATATTAAGACAGATTGAGTTTACTCCAGAACCCAGTGGTAATAAATGAATATTTCTCAAAGCATTGTGGGTGACATTTATTGAATCACTCAGCTCTAACTTCCGAAGCAATGGGAGAGATGTTAGTCTGAGAAATTGTGCGACCCGTTTGGCTGATTAAGTGCGCTTTAGGTTTGAAGTGTTTTAAGTCTTAGTCTTCATTTTATGGCACTTACTGTACTGTTTTGATGTCAAAATATTTTTGGTGGAAAACATGGGAAGCACAAAAAATATGTGTGTGAGGGCTGGAGATATAGCTCAGTGGCACAGTGCCTCCCAGGCAAGCGCGAGGTC
Source organism: Chinchilla lanigera (assembly GCF_000276665.1). Taxonomy (NCBI): domain Eukaryota; kingdom Metazoa; phylum Chordata; class Mammalia; order Rodentia; family Chinchillidae; genus Chinchilla; species Chinchilla lanigera. The sequence continues at coordinate 9,962,906 of NW_004955404.1, read as the reverse complement.
CTGAGTTTGATTCCCGTACCAAAAAAAAGTGTGAGTGTGTGCAAGCTACTTTTTGCAGAGTCCTCCACTGCCGCGATGGCCTCTTCCACACTTCTGTCTAGTTGTTCCATGTACTTAAAGAGCCCTGGCGAGCTGGGTTAGGGGACACGTGAATCACAAGGATTATTCTTGTCTCTGGCATAGGATGTAGACTAAATTAATCTCCTTTGCCCTCAGTTCACACCTGGATTTACCCTGGATCTTAGCCTTCTGACTTAGGAAAAGATGAGCCCGAGGAAAGTGCACCAAAGGCAGAGCATCGTCTGCCAGGGTCCATAGCAGAGCTGGCCCAAGTCCTTTCCTTCCCTCTCCAGGGTAGAAGGCAGTGTGAGGCTGCTCCAGCAGGTTTTTCATCACAGAGAGCAGCCCATGAACATCTCTGGTCAGGCTTAAAGCTGCAGTTCCTAGCGCTACAGCTCTTTATCCTCGACCTTGCCTCCTGCACACAGTCTCCGCCGGTGTGCCTGCACGTGGCTTTGCCCTCTCATGCTGCTCAGCATGTGCACTGCCTGGGTCATGCAGAGGCCTTCTTTGTCCTACACGATGTATCGTCTCCTCCAGTCATGTTCACCTCATGGAGCTCAGATTTTACAAAGGAAAGCACTTTGCATTCAGCCAGCATGCTGCAATTTTGCATGTAAGGAGGCTTTCTTCAGTTCTCCCAACATGCCTTTTCTCTAGATGATTTTTTATGCAAGACAAGACTGAAAAAATGAAGAAAAGCTAGGCAATTACTTTCCTCCTCTCACTTGTTATTGTTTATCTGTTCATCTGGCTTGATGGCAAATTCGATTGCAAAAGAGCTGATCTATCCATTTTTGCTTTTAACAGAGAGCTGCAGACTCTCACGTTAGAGCCATCTGAAAAACCCAATCAATAGCTGCTGAAAGAGCAAATTAGAGGCATCATTCTCATTTCAAAGTTGAGGCCCCTTGGGATGGGCTCAGAATGACTCCTTCGTGTTGTGCCACCTCCTTTCCTCTCTGAAGGGTTTGTATTCTTTTGCCGTCTCAACTTCCCACTTACTCAGTAGCCCTCGTATGCCATCCATTTGTTTGGACTTTCTCCTTTGATCCAGAATTTGGAATTGTCCTTCACGCTTACGGTTCCTTGCAGTAGGTCAAAGCAAATGAAAGTAACAAAGAAACCCAAATTCCTTAGGAAATAGCAGTTTACAGAGCAGATCTCAGTTATGGATGCTTCTCATTAACACAGGGTGAGATAGATATCCATGGAACACTGTGGAGGGGTTTCTAGAACATTTTTTATGCCCTGCACTTCCCCAACTAAGCACACGACTTTTTCTACCTTGTTTTCTATCAGAATTTGTTTTGGGGACTTTGAACTGACAAGACCATGGCTTTTGAGGCAAACGCATTAAAATGAATGAGGAGACCACAGGAAAGGCCCTGGTGTGGCTGAAGTTGTCTGGTGGACAGAAGAGTGACTTGTTCTGGGTTCTCTTTATTCTTTCAAATCTCTCAGCTATTCAATCAACAAGACCCTGCATGGCATCTTAGCAGAAATGAGCTGCAGACTTTCCTTGGTTGTCTAAATTGTGGTGTGTATCTGCCTGAATGGTACCAGCCTCACACATCATATTAGAACCTTCATAATTCACCATTTATAATGGAATAAAATTAGAAAAAAGTCGAGCCCATCATGTATGTGTGTGTGTACAAAAATAAAACTTAGTTCTGTTCTTACAGCTATCTACGGTTATTCTCCCTTTACAGATGTAAAAGCTAAAGGTCCAAGAAGTGACATAATTTGATAGCTCACTGTGAGTGAGCTGAGATTTGCATGGTGGTCTGCGCTTGCAAAGCCTGTGTTCTTTCCACGTCTGTTGTGCTGTTCCCTCGATAGTGAAAACAATGATTATCAATCAGTCCCTTGACCCTCCACTTTTCTCTCGGAGAATGCCTGGCTGATAATAGTTGCCCAACAGTAGTTAATTCCATTCCCTCCCTTTTCTCCTTCTCCTATCTGGCCAATTTTCTTTGCTGCAAGCATTTGCAGACTATCAAAATTCCCCAAACAGTTCAAACTAGTTCTGTATATGAGCAAAATATAGAATCTGTCATAATGTTGGCCACACTGGAATTATGTTTTTATACACTGTGCTTTTCAAATTGGGGCCAATCAACTCGTCATTCACAGAACTGTTTGCAGCAGAGATTATGCTGACACATGGGGACGCATATGTCACATTTATAGGAAAAGTTTTAAAATATGATCATTTCACTGGCATTGATTCAAAGATAGGGTTATTTAGATGCATTGAATGTGGCTGTTTTGGATCAACTTGGCTACTTATGATCTTCCCCAGGCTTTGAAAAATTTCATCTACAAGGATATAAAAATAAAATTGCATCTTCCTGATAAAGTAAGAAAAATGACTAAATATATATATTGGACAAACGCTACCTATTTAATCAATTCTAATGCAAATATATAACATTTATTCTTGCCCTGTCTGACATGTTCTGTTCTAGGGTTTCTGCCATATTACCTTGGACAGGGAGCCCCTAGATTGAGGGTCCTCTTTAGGGACCATGCAGGAAAACTTGTTATCTTTCTTGGAAATAGGACCCATGCAGATTGGAGGGCAGCAGGAGGGTGTAGCTTCACTACCACATTTCTCATTCTGGAGAATTCCAAGCTATGGCTGTGAAGAAGTACAGTGAGCTGGGATGAACAGTGCACCAGGAACTCCTATCTCAGCCAAAGAATGTTGGCTGTAGCCCAGACTTGCACATTAAACGGCATCCTTGACATCTCTTCTTGGTAAACAACTAAAGCTTAACTTGTCTGAGACTGAATTCCTCTTCTTCCTCCTCAACCTGTCAGCTATTGTCTTATGTGCTTGGCAATGTCATGCTTCTTGGGCTCAGGCCAAAACTAAAGGGCTGTCCCCAATTTCTCTCTTTTTATGTCACTACACATTCAACCCACCAGCACATTCTGTTTACTCTGAACCCACAACGCATGATGCATCCACATTCTGATCACTTCTCACGGCCCCTGTTGCCAACACATTGGCCCAGGCCCCCGCCACCTCAAGCCTGAATTTTTGTAGCAGTCTCCATTTGGTTTTCTTCTTCCATCCTTATCCTGGATAAGTACTATCAGCCTGGCTGCCTGGTTAAAATAACGGGCAGATCATGCTTCTCCTTTTTCAGAACTCTCTCCTGCTTCCTCATTTTCCACAGGATGAAAGCCACGGTCCTTTCAATGACCCCACAAGGCTCTGCAGCATTAGCTTCCATCCCCTCTCTGACCTTCTCCAGCCCTCTGCTGTCTCCCATCCCTCTGCTGTAACCCAGTGGAGTTCCTGCTCTTCCTGTCAGTCATTATGAAACTGTTCAGTGTCACCCCGAGTCTGGATTCATTACTGGCATTCTAGCAGGTGTCCTCATCTGGTGTCTTTTGATCCTGTTTCAATGATCATCTTGGCAGCTCTAGAGAAAGCACAAACCATCCATCTAACTGATCAGGGAGACAAGTCAATTTTACTTTCAAAGTATGTGTCTAGCGCGTTCTTTTTTCGCCCTCTTCATCATCAATAATCCCTACCACACCCAGTTATTTTGTCTGAGCTGGTGCCTGATGGTTCTGCCAATGCACCTACCAGAGACACTCGTGTAGTAGTTTGCTCTTTCCTCTTTACTCCGTTGTCTTCTTCTCAAAAGGGCTATTTTGATCATCGTATTTGAAATTAAAACATCTTTTCTTTTTTTATTTTAAGAGAGTAGTAAATGAGAAACAAAGAAATAGAACAGCAGCAGCATACCAGTATCAACATATCTTTTCTACTATAATGTAAGCTATATGAAAGCAGAAGTAATTATCTTTTAAAAAATAATTGACATATCCCTAAGAATTTACAACAATGTTGAAAATAGTAAGCACTTGTTACATATTAGCCTATAGTGAATAAACTGGATAGTCCTGATGTGAGTCCTGGGTTTGTCATTTTCCAAGACAATTCAACCTCCTGAAGTCTGGTTTCTTTGCATCTGGCAACATAGGGTCTGCAATCCCTACTTCTTGACTTTGCTGTGGAGGAGGAGGACTCTCAGATAATTGTGAAAACATACCAGAGAATGAAGACACTGTTCCCCTTCACATACTGCAGATACCATGGATTAAGGAGCACATGTGCTAGAAGGCATGGATGGCCCAGTGGGCTGCCATCCCACATGGTCAGTATTGTTCTTTTAAAGAACTATCACTGTATTGTCTTGTCAAAATCTAGCATAGCTCTAATGTGCAGCTACAGTGGAACTGGACCAGGCACAATCTAGACCATGGAAAGTTGAGGGATTTGGAGTGGGAAATGCTCTTGGCAATCATCTATTGTTGTGGAAATTCTCCACTTGGCTTTACTTGTCTTCCATTCTGAAAGTGACTGACAGGGAAGATATAGCTAGCTCTGTGAGTTATTTAAAAATCACACCTCAAGTTATTGTTTTCTTTGTGACTCAGCCTCATGTTCATGGTCTGATCATGCTCTGAAATTCAAAAATGTTGCTACCTCAGGTTTGAAAAATTTTAATAAGTTCTTTATTAAAAATACTTGTATCAGAATTACTGATTACTTTCTTCAACTGGTGATTTATAATTGGAACAGATGAAGTGATGCATAGAATTGTCAGTATTTCATTTTAAAGTGTCCTTCTTCATTTTTAGTGAGATATCTAGACTTAGGGATTATACTTTGTGACTTTATCTATCCTGTTAAGCTTTGTAAACAGCATTAAAATAAAATTTTTATTTTTACTTGCAAAATTAGTAGCCAGCCAATCATAAATATGAACATCCTATCTAGAAGAGAGAAATGATTTTCACTTTGTTCATTCAACAACTATCTAGCGTGCTCATCTGCTATATTGCAAAACTTGTGCTAAGGGACATAGAAAAAGGAGTTCACAAAATGCCACCAGTCCTTACTTCATTGATGGTATATGCAGACTATTGAGAAAGAAATCAAACAAACAATACAACACAGTGGAATTAAAATTGGGCTAGAATTATGTAGGAAGAGCTGGTGTAGGCAGTAGGAGACTCAAGCTGGTTACAGGAGGGCCTGCAGCACCTTCCTGTGTCCTGGGACCTGAAGGAACCAGCCAGGTAAGGCTAGGGCTGGGTGCTTATAGAAGATCAAAAAGTAGATATGAAGATTTTGAGAAGGGACAGAAGGCCAAAAATTAGAAGAAGAGCAAACTGAAAGGCCTTGTAAGCTGAATGAAGAATTTTGGAATACTTTAAGTGTAAGAGAATCCATTGAAATGTTCCAGTAAGAAAGTGACAGGACCGAATCTGATTAAAAGATCACACTGAGTGGTGGAGAATGGGCTGGGGACGAGGGGCTCAGGGTCTTCTGCACATGTTCTGATGTTAATAATCTGTTAATTTGCAGTGGTAGTGGGAATTGTTGGGAAGGAAGATGTTGGAAAAAGAACCTATTGGACACACATTTTGGAAGCTGAACCAAGTAGTCTTACTGATGGGTTGAACGTGTGGTTTATTATTCAGAGAGTGTGAAGACGATTTTAACACCAATCTCAAAAGACACTGTGTGTGGACACCTGATAGCACATCAGGAAGGAACGGGTGCAGACCAGTGTGGGTGATGGCAGTGAATCTAGCACCTGAAGCTGGGTGGTTGCCACATGACAGAGACCTTGGAGATCTGTTCCATCAGCCCTCACTGTCCAGCTCACATCGTGGCCTTGCATAGCCATGCCCACAACTGCTGGCTGCGGTTTTACTTCTGTGAAGGTTTCTGCCAAGCGAGTGATCATCTCCTACGTGTGTCAGAAATTGGCTCATTCTCCTCTGTTCCCTGAGAATCCATACAGAACTGCCAGGACTCCAACATCGTGGAACACTGATCTTTTCAAAAATAAGAACTTTTTCATCAAAGCGATACAAGCACAGATAGCATTGCATGGAAAGACTTAGAATAAGAAGCTAAAGATCTTCCCTTCCTGCAAGCCTAGTCTCCAGAGGCTGCCAATTTTTAATCTCTTTTAGCAGTTGTTGTGGTTACTTTCATCTCTTTAATAATAAGATCATATTACTCTTCCCCAATTCATTGATATGTATACACTATGCGATTAACTTTCTCGATGTACACAATTCAGTGACATTTAGTGTATTCAGTACTGTGCAGCTACTGCCTTTTTCTACTGTCAAAGCTTTTTCATCATGGTAAAGCATTTTACATTCTATGTAACCACAGATCCTCACTTGCCCCTCCCTCTATCCCCTGGCAACTGCTAACCTGCTCTCTGTCTGCATGGATTTGTTTATTCTGGGTATTTCATATAAAGAGAATTATACAGTATGTGACTTTTTGTGTTTGACTTCTCTCATTTAATAAAGTGCTTCCAAAATTTATCAAAGTTATTGATATACCTGTACTTTGTTTCTTTTTATGATTGAATAATATTCCATTATATGTGTGTTCCATGTTATTTTTTTCCATTCATTTATTGATGGACAGTTGAGTGATTTCTGCCCTTTGGGTCTGGCTACTGTAAATATTGATATTAGTTTCTGCATGGACATACACTTTCGCCTCTCTTGGATAAATACTTACGAGTGGAATTCCTGGATCTTAGGATGATTCAATGTTGAAGATTTTGAGGAGCGGCCAAACTCTTTTACACAGTGGTTGGACAATTTTACATTCTCACCAGCAATGAATGCATGAAGGGCCTGTTCCTCTACATTCCTGAAAATACTTACTTTCCCTTTTAAGAAAATATAACGATCCCTGTGTGGCTGAAGTCATGTATCATTGTAGTTTTGATTTTCTTTTATCACTCATGAAGCTGAACATGGTTTCACGTTTCCATTAACCATTCTTGTGTCTTTTTGGAGATGAGTCTGTTCAAATCCAGTGCCCATTTATAGTTGGATTTTTTTGTCTTTTTATTTTGAGTATTTTTTTAACATATTCTGAATGTTACACTTCTAACTAGATATATGATTTGCAGATATTTTATTCCATTTTGTAAATCTATTTTCTTGACCCTCTCAGAATTTTAATATAGATAAGTCAAATTTATCTCTTTATTATTATTTTAATAATAGTAATACTTATTTGTGGGGTGGTGTGTGATAATTTGATACATGTATATGATGTATAGTGGTCAAATGAAGATAATTAGCATTTCCATGTCTTGAAACATTAAAATTTTTCAGTAGCATGCAGTAATCACACATATTTTTGAAGCAGATGTCAATATATGCATACCATATGTACTGGTCAAGTAAAAGTAATTAATGTTTCTACCTCATTATCATTACTTTATATTTGGAGACCTTCAAACTCCTTTTTTCTAGTTTTTCATAAAATATATGATAAGTTATTGTGAACTATGGAAACCACACTCTTCTGTGGAACACTGGAATTTATTACTTCTATCTAACTGAATTCACTGCCCAATTTCCAAATGCCCTCCACTATTCCCCCAACCTTTCACAGTCTCTACTGATCATTATTCTACATTCAGATAGACTGTGTTTTAACAAGCACATATGAGAGGGAACATGTGATATTTCTCTTTCAGTGTTGCTTCATTTAGTATAAAATTCTCTAGTTCTATTTTTCTGTAACTGACAAGACATAATTATTTTATGGCTGAATAATATTTCAATGTCTACACAGTATTTTTCCTTTATCCATTTACCAGATACCTATTGCAAATAAAACAGTGATAAACATGGGTATGCAGGTATCTTTTTGATACGCAGTTATCATTTCCTTTAGTTTTTTTGCTGGTTAATTTTTTCAAGTCTTTACAGTTCTAATCTAAAAATTAATTGCCAAAGCTGAAGTCATGAGAATTTGCTCCTCTTGTTTCTTCTAATCATTTTAACTTTTAAAGGAAGCTGTCTTCTATTCCAAATTTGGTGAATATTTTTTTTAAATCAGGAAACTGTGCTGCATTTTGCCAAATGTATTTTTTGTGTCTATTGAGATAACATAGAAACCTTTCTTTTAAAAGGTTGAGGCTCTGTTAATGTGATATAATTTGCTTATGTTAAGCTACCCTGGTTTTCCTGAGATAACCCACTTGGTCATAGTGTATCATTTATTGAAAGGGCTAGCAGGTTTTGTTTGCTGCTATTTTTTAAAAAGATTTTTGTATCTATATTCATAAGAGATATTCATCTGAAGTTTTTATTTTTTCTTGGAATTCTGTCTGGCTATGGTATCAGGTAATGTTGGTATCATAGAATGAATTAGGAACTACCCCTTCCTAATTTTTTTTGTGGGGGTGGGGAGAATTTGAGCAGGGTTGGTGCTAATTTTTCTTTAAATGTTTGGTAGAATTTGCCAGAAAAGCTGTCTAGTCCTGGACTCATCTTTGTTGGAAGCTTTTGGATTACTGATTCAATTTCTTTTCTTGCTATATACAGATCTATCAAGATTTTCTATTTCTTCTTGAAAGAGTTTTGGTAATATTAAATTCTTAAAGCTGTGTTCCACTTACTTTAGTCTTTGACATATTTTCATGTGTTATCTTTAAATTATTTTCTGGCAAAAAAAAATCACATTTTGCAGGAAATCCACCTAAAACTTTCTTTAAACAAATTTACTCAATTGCATTTATGTTGCCATTTTGATATTTTGTTTTGAACCAGAGGTAGCAAAATAAGTGAGTGCAGTGACATCTGTAATAACAACTGTAGAATCTGCCCTCCCTATTCAATTTTAAAAATTAGAACTTCTAATGTATCACAAAAGTAGAAGAGAAAATGGCAAGTTGACAGTGTTCATCCTACTCATCACCAAGGTTACTGGTAGCATTTTGTTATGCAAATAATTACACTTTAGCTAGCCTTGCATTTCTGGAAGGCTTAGGGCTGAAGAATATTAGCTCAAACAAGGCAAACATATCCCTGAGCTGATGTCAGGCAAAATTAATAAGTGGTTTATCTTCAACTTTACTTACAGAGGCACACAGAATCTTTTCCCACCTCTCCTCACATCCTAATCCAAGGGAGGGAATGTTGTTGTCACGAAGTTCTCAGTGATGGATGGAACTTTGTTGGAACCTCCTAGCACCATTTTTATTCTAGAAGGAACTGTGTTCTGAAGCTGAAGAAATGAGGTGACACTATTTTTGGCACTGGCCAGGGAAAAAGACGAGGCAGATGGACTTTCTAGAGACTATCACACCAAGGAAGACAATCTGAGAGATATTTCTAGTCTTCGCAGTTTGAGTCTCTATTTCACCTCTCAGGTTCCTCCTCCTTTATAATTTCATTTCTAGGTACCAGATAGGAGCCTCACAAATTATTCCAGCAGGAAAAATAGCTCTTTTGTTGCTTCGTGTGAATAACAGTTTATGGCATCTATAATAACTACTGTAGAATTTGCCCTCCCTGTTCAATAGTCATTTGAACAATAGTCATTTGGTTGAAAGTTATACCTATGCATTGTGTTTTCACATAGTGACTTGTTGTCCATGTTCAGTTCATTGATTGCCTGATTTGGTCTTTTTCAGCTTTGATTTGTGTGATTCTGATAACTTCATTGTTATCAAAATATTTATTTATAATTGACAGAATCCCTGTTTAAAAATTTTGAGTAGCACACTGTAGTAGATAAAATAGTAGTAACCTTCAAAAGAGAAATCAAAAATTAGAAGCTATGAGTAAAAGCAATATTTTGAAGCCAGACACCTCAAGGAAAATTAAACTGTCTTAGTTTCAGTCCTCTATATATCAAATGGAAATAACAGTCCCACCTACATATTGAGGCTAAGTATTTAGTTTGATGTAGGCACAATGACAAAATTTTAAAAAGGAAAAGATGCTACCATAGGGTTTGGAGGAAAACAAATGAACCCAAAACCTCAGGGTTCTCCATTTCTTATGATTTTATCTTTCATCTGAGAGTTTCTTGGAAGCCCAAACAGAAATACGGATGCACTGAGTTAGATATTCTCCAAAATTTTATGAAATGTGGCTTTTTGCTGGCCACAACTCTCCTGCTTGCTAAGGTGTGACCCCAAGTTGAAGTTATAATGTTTGAACAAGGCGTGGGCTTCCCAAATAGTTTTCCTTGAAAGGCAAGAAGAAGCTGGCATGGAGGGAGTGACTGAGATGTAACGGCTGTCTAGTTTGCACTGGGACCTATTTCAGGAAAGAAGTGTATTTGGTTTCATTTAATACTCAATAATTCTGGTAAGTAGCTGCTACTTATCTTCTTCTTCTTTTTATGAATGTCTAAATTAAGGAAGATATTTAATTAAACTCACAGAATCATTTACTCATTGAGGTCCTGCATTAGAATCTAGGTCTGTCTGATGCCAAAGCCCCTGGTCTTTCCAGGTTAACATCCACCTGCCTTGTCTATTCCAAAGTACCGAGTATACAGGTGATCTGGTTGACTAAGAAATGTTTAGTGGAGTATAGGTCTTTTTTTTTTTTTTTTGGTTTTTCTCCCGTACCGGGAACCAAACTCACGACCTTGCGCTTGCCAGGCAGGCACTTTTGCCGCTGAGCTAAATCCCCAGCCCCTAGGTCTTCATTTTTAAAAAACAGTTTGTTTTCATCAACTTTTGCCTTAAGACTTGGGGAGCTTCTCTTCCTGATTTTTCACTGACCACATGTTTTGTAACTTTCATCTTCCTTAAGGACACTTAGGAATTTAGCTCTAGATGCTAAACGCTTTCATTTAGTTTTTATTAAGACATTTCCTAGGGAAGACATTAAAAGGAAATCTCTGGATGTTCTTTTCATAGTTAAGGATACCTTTTGACAGATTATATTTAAAGGCAACCAAGAAAATCCACTTAATGGAGAATGCAGCAAAATCATCATGATTGTTTTGCCTTGGAAATGCCAAAATTTGACAACCCAAAATTAGCAACAGGCTGGATTGTCTTTCACATGGGACAGTGATCAGGAAAGGACTTTTTGCAACTATACAACCTCAGAGATACTGAAGGCTTCTATGGAAGTGGATGACATCACTGCCATAAGCGAGACTAACAGAGGAGGAAAATGATGGTGATAGATACTGGTGAATATAAGCAAGGGAAGTCTTGGGTAGTTTTAAAGCTATTTTGAACTAGGTTTCGAAGGTATCTGGAATTTTCATAACTCTGAGTGGAGACAGAGACCTAATATTCTGTTTATATTGCCCTTCTAATATTCTGCTAGGATGTTATATTTTGGAAGTATATATTGCAATCATGAACAACAATCACCTTAAAGCATATCTATAACAAAAGACAAAATAACAAGAGAAAAGCACAGAGATTTATTTAATATATGCTTTACGTGACATGAGAGGCTTCAGAAATGAAGACAAAGAAATAAAGAAATTTCTTAATGGAGAGTTGTATAGAAGTATTTCTGTAGGACAGGCGGTTCCAACCTCCTGGCGATAACTGGGACTGCTTAGCAAGGCCTGCCTGTGGAAAGTCTTCTCTGTGTTTGTGTTTTCAAGGAGAAGAACATTTCCTTCCTGTACTCCTTCTTAGAATGAGGGTCTGGTGTATTTTCAGGTGAGACCCAGCTAGGTTTTCTGGCTTGCTTCAGGGGAGGAGAGGTGAGAAGAATTGAACCTAATTTCTGTGGTCTGCTTCGGTTGTTTCCCAGAAGCAAGGTGCCATATTTTGGGGTAGTTGTGTCCTGATGTCTGTTCTGGGAGAATGGGGAGAGAACAGACTCAGATGAGGGGGAAGAGGTGGGTAAGGGTTCCATTTGCCCGATTAAACTTCAGCTGTCATTGTGGTAGAGAATTTAGGTGATACCCCAAGACAAGAGGAAATGGAGAACTACAGTAATCATAATAAAGAGCTGGGCAAGGCAGACAGGGAGCTGTCAGGTGGTTGGCAAGGCTGAGGTGCTGAGATAGCAGGATGGCTGTAGGATTAAGGAAGATATAGAGGACACAAGGTTAGAGAACTGTTGCTGCTGTAGGTTGTGAACCTAGAGTTTCCTCTTAAATTCCTTGTAATTAGATTGGGTTTTCTGGCATTTGACTCCTTGCAAAAACTGAATCCTATGAAGCCTCTGGAAACAGGAAAGCTACCCCAAGCCTGAACAAAGTAGCTGCAGTTTCTACTATGATATTAGCCAGTCCATGATACTTCAGTAAGTGAAAGGTAAAAACAAAAGAGCTCGATCAGAGGCAAGATGACCAGGTATTATCAAAATATTAAGTGTTTTTCCTTAGGTCCTTGTACTATAGCTTGTGAGTAAAGTAAATGAGGCTATGGGAAGAGCATAATTTTGTTTTAACTGGAGTTGTGTCTTTGAATATTCATAAATATGAATTGTAAGCTCATAAATCAGGATTTTTTTGCATAGGATACCAACCAGAAATAATTTATTTGAAAAACAATATGGTGTGTAGGATGGAATGAGGTTATGGTAACAAAGTTTTCCTGACCCTAAATTGGGCTGCGTTCTGACACATGGCCTGATAAGGCAAAATATTTTAAATCAGTAGAGTCCTGGAAGAGCCAGGACATATGGCTGCCTTAGCTTTGGAACTAAAATAGGACTCTTACTCAGACATGATCTTTTTCAGTCAATTAAACAGCACTATCCAAAGACATTAATGGATTTTTAAAGATTTATTAATTCAGTCACTTCCCAGCAAGGAACAGAAACCTTTCAATGTCTGCTTCCAGCCTCCTGTTTTGTTTCTGACCTAACAGCCATTCTAAACTACCTGGTGTCAGTGCGTGTTAGGGTTTAGATCTAAAGCATCCTCCCAAAGCCTAATGTGTCCCAAGGGGGGTTTCTGGAAGGTGATTGGATCAGTGATTAATCCACCAGTGACTTCTGTCTTTGAATGTGCTGCTAAGAAGGAGAGCCTAGTAGGAAGATTCAGGTCACTGAAGGAGTGACCCGGAAGGACCCGGAAGTGGATATCTCTGTCCTTGGCTCCCTTCACTCTCTGCTTCCTGGGTGGTATGGGATGAGCAGCTGTTCTCCACCCAGGCCCTTCCGCCATGAATCTCCTGCTTTGGAGTCAGCTGGCTATGCACTGAACCTGCAAAAACTGAGAGCCAAAGTAAACTTTTCCCCCTTTAATTTGTGGGTGTTGGGTATTTTGTTCTAGTGATGAGAAAGTGACTAAGACAGCACATATGATGTGCACTGCAATTTTTCACACAGGGTTTCCTTTCCATGGAGCAGATGTCCCACAGTCTTTGCTAAAAAAACTTGATTATTTCCTCCAGATTCACTTTAGATGTCAGGACCTAGGGGGCACATTCTTAGATCACTTGTTACCTTTATTCTTTCATCTTCGCCCTTTCTCTGTACCTCAGGTTACCTCAGTGAACCTCCATCACTGGGATCTCCCTAGTGCTACCTAAGCTTATATACTTGCTACTATCTTTTTGAGACAGTATGCTGTTTGAGGGCAAGGTCTATTTCTTATTAAAATTCATATCTCTGCATCCTAGCCAAGGGGCAAACCAAACTTTTTAAAGGGTCGCATAACAGTTGGATGAATAAGTGAATATCATGATGGAAGTTTCCAATTATCAAGTCTGGAAGAACTCAGGATTTGGAAGGATAATCACAGCACTGAACTGAAAGTATGGTAAACTATAAGATGATGAAGAGGGTTTATAAAGGCAAGGAAAAGAATAAAAATGCCACAGTTTGGGAGGAGTAAAAGAAGGAAGAGGCATAGGAGAACAGAGGATGAAGATCAATATTCATCACACATGTAGAAGGTATGAGTTTATAATAAAAGGAAGAGTTGCCAAAGTTAAGTCTGGAGGAAGGTGACACTATTGGCTTTATTAATGTTTGAAAATCATTAATACACAATCACCACAATGGGAAAAATGAAAAGATAAAAGTACCAAGTGTTGGTGAGCACATAAGTCAACCAGAATTCTCATATATGGCTGGTGGGAGTGTAAATTTTTACACTTGGGAAATTAGCAGTATTTGTATTAAAGCTAAAGATGTGAACACTGTACAGCCCCCCAAGTTCTACTTCCAGGTTCAACTCCATATGTGCACACATGTCCTCACTGAAGATTATACATGTATGCATCATAAGACATTGATAGCTCCACTATTAACAAAATAGTTGGGCTGGAAGCTACTCAACTGTACATCAACAGTGAGTAGATAAACAAATTGTAGCATACTTACATAGTAGAAAACTTACAGGAAGAAGAATGAGTGAATAAACTACAAATACACGACGTGAATAAACACAGCTACAATGGTTAATGAAAGAAGACAAGTACCAAATAAGTACATCTCATATACTTCTGTTTTTAGGAAGTTTACAAAAAAGCAACGTTAAGCGGTGGTTTCAGAAGTGGGAATAACAGCCTATGGAGTGTGTGCGTGCATGCGTGAGTGTGTGTGACTAAAAGCATGTGTGTGCCTCAGGGAATAAGTTTTAGAGAGGAAACATGAGCAGGGAGTCTAGCATTTGGCTTATGTTCATTTTCTTGGTCTGTGTGCTGGTACAAAGATGTGATTAGTTTGTAGATATGCACTGAGCTTTGTGCATATCTACAAATCACAGTTCTGATTTGTCTGCTATGCTGCATGCATATTGGTCTTTGATACAAATGTTTAAAAGCCACCAAAACTTAGTAACTAGTGAAGTGAAATAATATCCTGATGATCTGACCTGGAGACTTAGAAAAAATATTGGTGTTTAACAGAATATTTCTGCAAAAGGAAAACTATTAGGAGGATGGAGGAAATATGAGGGTTTGTACCTAGCTCTGGAAGAGGAATAAAAAAAGATCCACTGAGATGCTATATTATTTCACACTGTTTCCTTTGATTTGAAAGAGGGAATAACTCAAGGGCGGTAGGGTGTAAAGGAAGGAGAAGTTTGAAGTATGAGGAGAAGGAATGAGGAAACCAAGTCCCAGAGAAGGTGTGAAGATGGGATCAGGGCAGAGGTAGGGAAGTGTGGGCCTTGCGGAGAGAACAAGTCCACTTCCTAGAAATGCAAGGGAGAAAGGGAGGATCTTGAGTCTCTTGTGGATGTCTCAGTCCATGTGGGAGACTGAAGCTTGGGAGTGAGTGTAGAGATGGGTCTTGAGAAGAGTGAGAAGTCAGCACAAAGGTCCCCTGGGAACATGTTGTTTGACAAGTGAGGAATGAAAGTTTGGCCTGACTTTGTTGAAGGCCCCTGTAGCATGCTGTTTGGTTTTATGAACAAGACTTAAGTGTTTAGGGTGAAATGGAAAGAAAGTGGCCAGAAGGGTTCTCAGACAAGTTTGAGCATAAGTAATGCCCTGAGGGATGAGCAGTTCCAAGGTATGATGAAAGACATTTACACAACTCTACACAGTGCCCAGAGTTCCTTGGCAGAAATTAATTGAACTATAGTAAGATGTAAATGTAAATTGGAGGGTAAGATGGTCCAAGGGACTAAGGGTGGGGGTCAGTGGGGAGCATATTTCTAGGCAGCAAGAGAGACGCTAGGCAAAATTTTCTGTGGCTCTTGATGTAGATTTCAGGTCTTCCCTGAATTTTAAGTGTCTTACTCTCCCATTCCAGAGGGAATATTTCACTGTGACCATAATTTCTCTTCTTAAAGCTTCTTAAAAAAGCAAAACTTGGGATGAACATTTTTTTCAAGAAAGAGACAAGCTCCTTGTCTTCCATAGCAGTGATCCTCATGATTGGATACCTGCAGTCACAGCCAGACATCCTATTAGCCCCAAGAGGCCCAGGACAAGGGGTCTATTATTCAGACATAAAGAAGGGGTCCTAAAAGGGTTGATAATTACAGTGAAAAAATCCTATGCCACTGCAGAGCTGCAGCTAGGATGGTTTTCTTAATTCAGGTCCCGGCTCCTTCATTTCTGTTGGAGTGCATGCACTGTTGGAGATGCTGTTTTCACTCTTGCCAAAGCGAACTTCAAAACATATTCTTTTCACTAATAGAACCATTGAATCAAGGCTCATCTTAGCCCTCAGGTGACTAGCCCTGGCCGGCATCTCACACTGAGCTGGATTTTTATCCATACATAACCTTTCTGCCACCACCACCACTGCCATCATGTATTGCTTCTCCCCCAAATTCTTGTATTACACTTTCAGCATCATTATCCCAAATTGGAGAATTTCGGGCAGAATCACCTGTAAAATTATCAGAGGTAAAAATCAGCCATTTTAGAGTGTTGATGTCACCCTGAGGCCGTGTTTGCTACTTTTCTGCTCATTTTATTTCACTTAACCCACCAGAACAAGAACTGAACTGTCATCAACTGCAATTTATCAGTGCTAATGGAGGAAGAAGAGGTAATGGCAATACGTGGTAGTGAATAGTAAGGGATAAGTATAGGAAATAACACATGCCCAGGTGTTTTTTTAGCTCTAATAAATATTTGCCTTAATAATTTGACAATTCTGTCAGCACGTTCTGTAGCCTGGGATAGAGAAAAAGTGGAGAGAAATTACCTAGAGGCGGTGTGCATTTTGGTCATTGGCAGATGCAGGGAATGGTGTGTTAGGAAATAAAACAAGCTGAAAATTGAGAGCTGATTTGCAGCCAACTAGAACTGAAAATAGACAGGTCTGTGTGAGCCATGCTCACATCTCTTGTTCATTTTCTCATTTAAAAGCTTGCCACATTATTTTTATTCTACGACTTCTTCTTCTTTTTTTTTTTCTATGACTCATCTGAAAGCAGATCTAACACTTTTGCTGAACTCCAGGGAAAATTCCCATTCCGTGTGACTCTGAGCTATGACTCTGCTAGAAGCAGACAGGAAGCTTGGCCGATGTCAGTCTGATGAAAGGGCTCAGATGTGGCCTGTTCTTGAAAGATGCCCTGGGAGGTGGCTGTGAAGCAGGCCGTGTCAGCCTGTGCCTGGGACGCAGTCATCTTTGCATCTTGACATCTTGTTTCTGTAGAAAGGCATGGATTGTTTTGCTGGGCCCTGTAAATAAATAAAAATAAATCAAGATCTGCATTAGAACCAAAATCTCCATTACTTTTTATTTCAGATTTGCCTAAGCTGATGTATACGTGGGTTGAACAGGGCAGATACCTAAAGCCCAACAAAGGAATTCTCTTTTCTGTAGCCAAATAATTGCCTATGGACAGTTTATTACTTCAGTAATTCGGAGAGTAAAACACGTCTAAGCATTCTCACGGACTTTTTTCCCCTCTGTAAAATGTCATTTTCTTCCTTGTCCCTCACTGTCACATGTGACCTTGAGTTGACCCTTGGCATGTCCTTCAATCTTGAAGGCTCATGCTCTAGGGAATTGTAGTCTCTTAATATTTGTTTGGTGTAGCCAATTAACTAGTTCACTGGTTCACGGAAGCTGAGACGCATCTAGAAGCAATATAATTAAAACACAGCACTCTTTAAAAAGGCAGGGACAACTGGCAGGATTTTCTGTGGATGCTGCTGTCCCTGTTAGCTGTCCTTCACGTCTGAGTAACCAGGGCCATCAGGAGATGCCCTGTACCTTAGAGCTTGGCCTGGACACGTTGTTCAATGATAAAGCTGGGCATTTGGGATAGGGAATGATATTTGCAAAAGAAATCTTGACAATGAATTTTGTTTTTTCTTGGTAAGTGTGACAGAAATTGATTAGCTCTAACAAAACCCATTTTCTCTTCCCTCTGAACTGGGAGTAGGTCACATTTTAAGGCCTCTTGTAATTCCATGTGGCCACGTGCCTGAATCTGGCTGATAGAAATCTGCTGAAAGTCACAGTCGTACCTCTAGGCCTCTCTGGGAAATACCTCCCACATCCAACCCATGTTTTTCCCCCTCTGACTTCAGATGAGCTTGGAAACTTGGGGAATCTGGCATTGAAAATGAAGGAGCCATAAGACAGGAGATCAGGCCCCTGAGTGAAATATGGAGGAGAGCTGCCTTCTGATCGGGAAAGGCCTTTATGTGAACAAAAGGATCATCTTTTCTCTGTATCAATTTTTCAGTGAGGGTAAGCATTTTACCAAGTATATCATGTTGTAGTCAGCAGTTTTGCAAGGGAATAGATTTAATACAGGACACATAATTTATAGGATTATTTTATAATATTCACTCGAAAAGGCAAATGCCGAAGAGTGCAAGAGATCTGTCTGCGTGCTAGAGATCCAAAGAATCCCGCTGAGATCTTGGAGCCCATGGCAGTGTCCCCTGTGAGTCCGCCTCAGGAGGCCCAGGAGTCTGCATGGAAGACGGAGGAAGGTCTGAGAGGGAGAGGCCAGGGACCAGTGCTGACAGCTGGACAGCCTGTGCTGAGAGCCAGGAGATGACGCCCAGGTGAAGGTGAAAACCGGAGCTCCTTGGGAGAGAACGGCAGCCAGATCTCAGCCTCCTCTGTTCTTCTGAGGGTAGGAGGTGGATGGGAAGTGAGATGCTGTTTGGAGACTCTGGAGGCCCCATAGGTGAATTGCAGCAGAGGCCTCCAGGATTCTAGAGTAAGGCACTTCCAAGGAAAATCAGCGTGAAATCCTCCCCTCTTGCTCTCCTTTTATTCCTGTTCTGACAGAAATCCACAGGTGGTTCTCCTAGCCCCAGAACCACACTGACTCTGTCCACCTGGACATTCCTACTCAAGCTGACCATTAATTAATCCACCACATATCCTACCTCATTCTCCCTTAATGAAAACGCCAGACAGGCATATGCCAAAATTGAATGCATGTTGCAACTGTTTTGATTCACCACGGCAAGCAATTTTAGACTTAAAATGAATAAAGGTCTGTGCGCTTGCAAGAGTCATTTGTTTCAAATCCTTGAAAGAGAAGAGATTTCCAGAAGTGAGTACATGTTAATGATCAGAAATGTCAGTGTGTCAAGGACCCCCCAAGATACTAGACAGGGATAAGAGTCACAGATGAAGGTGGATGAGGTCTGTAATTGAGGGGGTAAAAATAAACCTAAAAGCAGACTGTGATACTAAAGGCATGCACAAAAATGAAGATCCATGAATCAAATACAGGCACTGTGCATGTGAGTTAATCTTTAGACTTCAAAAGAATGGCTGCAAGAAAGCCCCCTGAGAGTTTTCAGACTTGCCAAAGATGCACTTAGAGCCAGGAGTTATACCAAGGTGAGGTACCAGTGATGGAGCTCATGGGTCTGAATTGATTTCAGTTTCCTTTGGAGGTCACCACTAGCTTTGGGGAGACGGATTTCAGTGACAGTGTTTTCCCATCACGGTCCTCTCTCTGGATAGAGAATAGAGATTTTATTAGGTTCCTGGAATATACCTTAGCTTTTCTAGGCAGCTTGTGTGGAAAGAATCAAAGACCATTCACATAGAAAAGTAAAGGCTGTTTATTCAGAGCTTGCTAGAGTATGGTAGTTAGCCACCATTGTTTGTACTTGGCAGAGACTCAAAGGGGGTGGGGCTTTATGGTGGATAGAGGTGTGTTTCAGGTACACCCTTTTGGAGGCTGTTGGGCAAGCTACTGATAGGTTCCTTAGGAGAGCAAGGCAGTGTTGGAGGGAGCATATTTGTCTTTTTTGGTTAGTCCTAATTTGAAAGCAGAGATAAAAAGTAGGGGAAATGTTAGGTATTGCGATGGTTAATTTGATGTCAACTTGACTGGGTTAATGGATGCCCAGACAGCTAGTAAAACATTGTGTGTATCTATAAGGGTATTTCTGGGAAAAACCAACATTTGGGTCATTGCATAGAATAAAGAAGATCACCCTCAATGTGGCTGGACAGCATGTAATCTCAACTAGAACAAAGAGGCAGAGGAAGAGTGAATGCACCCTCTTCTTGAGATAACATATCCGTTGTGTGATCAAACTTAATTGTGTCAACTTACCTGGTTTGGGACCCAAACCAAATGGCCGAACACATTTCTGGATATGTTTTGGTAGGTTATGGAGGCATAAACTTGGAAATTATACATGGTCCTTGACCCCTTCCTCTCTGGTGATATTTCCCTATGCTGTTTCCTAGCAACCATAAGCTAAGCATCTTTACTCTGCCATACCCTTCTGCTATGATGTCTTCACATTGGATCCAGCCTAGCATGGATGGAATGCCCTGAAATCCTGAGCCAACATCAACTTCTCCTCTAAATTGTGAGTGTTGGGTATTGTGTCCCAGCAGTGAGAAAGCTGACTAATACATTCATCTTCTCCTAACCTTGGGTATCAGAGCCCTTGGTTCCTAGGTCTTTAGTCTTGGACTACTGCTACTACCAGTTCTCTAGCTTGCAAATTGCACGTCAAAGGCCTGCTCAGCCTGCCTGTGTCAAGTCTTATAAGTCTCTTTATGTGTGTGTGTGTGTGTGTGTGTGTGTGTGTGTGTTTATCTGCTACGGGACCTGTTTCTCTGAAGAACCTTGATTGATACAGTTCTCAATCAAGTCCTGGCAATTTGGGGCAGATTGTTACAGAAGTTATAGTTGAGCTACCTGGGTTGAAGGTAGAGATATCAGGCTGCTGGCGGTTCCCTATAAGACTGACTTATAGCAGGGTGACTTCTCAGGCTGTGTATTGTAGTTGAGAAGATTGGCTTCCTGGGCACACTGCTGCATGTTGTGGGTCATGGTTCTATTTTGATAGTCTGGCCATTGTCCATTTGTATACCCATTCTCCCATCTATTCATGTTTAATGTTTAAAGATTTTAAAAATGCAGACATCTTCCCTCCTTATAAAGGACAGCTACCTGGCACTTCCACTATCATATTAAAAACTTTGCCTTAAACTGTCCCTGAGGATGGATGCCAAAAATTCAATGTCCTGTCTACCTAGCAGAAAACTCTATACCCTGCTGAGCACCTCTCCCAGACATGTGGGGGTGAATTTTGTCTCTTATTATCCACCTTAAAGTCTTAGTTCCACCAGCTCTCAAAGTCTTTTCCCGTAATTTTGCCTTTCCCAGTGCCGTGGCATCCTCATGCAAGCCAGCCTTGGTGGCCACCCTGTGACCTGCTGCTGTGTGGTGAAGCAGGACAGGTTGTCCATTGTGTTGCATTTAAATAAAAAGTGAATTAAGTAAAAAAGCTCTTCAAATAATTGAGTGCAACTATTGGGTATAAATTGAAGCATATTTTCCAGTTGAACCTGTTGACTTATTTTGCTTTTAAATCAGCAATAGATCTAACAAAAAGGTGAACATAAAGCACTTTGCATTTCCTCCTCCTTTTCCCTTTTCAGTCGCCCTAGCTAATGACAGAAAATCCCCAGCTCATTTAGTATTCTGGGTGTCTAAAAAACCCTCAAGCATCAGCTCTTGGGAAGCCCAGTGTTCTTAAACTTGCAGAATAGGCAGGCAGGGCACGCTGCCATGTTTCCAACTCCCCAGGACTCATTTCAGGAGTTTGATTAACTCTTTGGTTTGTTTCAGCAAAGGGAAGCTGAAGCGTGTGCTTAGAGGAAGAGGTAGGGGGCATTCAAATGAGGGCTGTCGTCTGTCAAGATCAAAGCAGTGCTGTGCACGTAAAGAGTCTCATTGGAAGAGCCTCCGTGGCTGCAGCACCAACTTGAAGCCCATTTGGTGGGAAGTGGCCACTTGAACAGTGTGAGGGCTGGGCAAGAGTTCTTTGTTTGAGAAAGCGCTTCCTGCGGGCACAGGGAACGTGAAGTGAGGGGGCCCTCTTTTGGAGGAAGAACGCTAAAGAGCAGAGTGAGGGAAAGGGGGAAATACTGCAGGTCAAGAAGGATGGGCTAAGACAGGTTTCCCCTCTCCTGTGCAATCCAGAGCAACATCTAAATGTATTTTCTGTGATAGCACAGATCTCTTGAAGCCTTCTTAGGCAAAATATTACTTTCCAGCCTTTCAGTGGCCATTCATGCTATATCAGCGAACATGGGTAAGCTCCAGAAATGTTGATGAGCAGATACGCAGATAGTTGGCTAGTAATTTTTATTTTTGCCCAGTTGGTTTCCAACCCAGAGAGCTCTCAGCAAGATCCAGGTTAGGTGGGCACAGTCCATTCACAAGCGCAGTGTTGCCTAGTACCTGCAGGATGATTCTGGCCTTGGGCAGCTCATTATGACTAATTTTGCAAAAGTGGTAACTAAAACTCCTCCGTAGCAATTTGCTGGTGCTTTCTTGCTTTGAGTCCTCGAATTCAGCAGGTGCCTTGGAAGGGATTGCAAATTAGGAATTGTGATCATTCATTTCTGTGTAGTTCTTGCACAAGTTCCACAGGTGTGTCTGCTTTGGGAAATCTGTGACCACACTAAGGACCATACAAAGGAGGGGCAGTTAACCTTGATCTTACAAGGTGAGTGCTGGAGGGAAAGCTTGAGGTCTTTCTGTTCCTGGTCATTCTCTGCATACGCACAGACCATTGAGGTTCTATGTGCCTAAAACTATGACACCCCACAGGAGACAGATTTGAAGTGGTATTTTAAAAGAGTTGTTTCTCGCACCTTTACTGGGACGTGGACATGTGAAAACAAAATATCCTGACAAGGGTGGTTGATCATTGGAACATAACAATGAACTCTGGAGCCTTTGACTAGCTGTGCAATTTTTTTGTTGTTGTTCCGGGAATCGAACTCATGACCTTGTGCTTGCCAGGTGGGTGCTTATGCCACTGAGCTATATCCCCAGCCCTAGCTGTGCAATTTGGGTAAGTCATTTTTTTCTAGGCTTTGTTTTCCTTCTCATAAAATACACTCCCCATCTATTTTAAGATTATACAGAATGATGCATAAGAGCACAGGTTTTGCTGTCAGACAGACTTGGGCTCAACTGTTGGCTCAGGTACCTTCAGCCTGAGCAAACTTGGACAAGTTGCATGATCCTCATGAGCCCAAGTTCTCCTTGCTATAAGGCGGCAATCGCATGATCTATTTCCTACTATGTTTACAGGGTAGAATGAGGAAGTATGCACAACGCCCTTAGCACACTCCTTGGCATCTAGAGGAACACACAAAAAAAAACCTTATTCCTTGTTACGCTTCTGTTTGCAGGCTGATTTTTAAACCCTTATTTATGAAGCTCCTTTGTGTGCTACACTTGGCACATAAATCTCAGCTGTAGAGCAAAGTTAACTTCCTCATGAGACATGCTCACGCAGCCTCTGACTTGCACTGTGAAGGACTCTTTCCAAAGAAGAGCTGACTCTTACTGAGTGCTTAGGTTGAGCCAGGTAAGTCCTCAAAATAACCGCATAGAAATGGAGTGCTGTTACTCATGAGGAAATGGAGGGTTCCTTTTGGATGGCAAGGTCACTTTTGGTGGAATTTGGATTTGGGTCTGTGAGCCAGTGGATCTGCCCTGGGGGCCTATCTCCCCTTCTTGGTGGGAGAATTTGGCTGTCCGGAGACATTTTTGGTTGTCACAGCTCACTGGGCGGGGAGGTGGGGGGGGTTGTGTGTGCTACTGGCATCTCAGGAGTAGAGGCCAAAGATGTTGCTAAACTATCCCGTAATGAGTGGGAGAGTCTCCAACAACATAGACTTACAGAGAACAAAAGTCAGTGGTGCTGTCTGAGAAGCCTTTCTGGTTCAGTCTGGCCCCCCGAGCCCACATTCTCACTTATATCTGTATCCAGCTCCCGTATATTTTTTCACCAGTCTGACAAAGGTCATTGAAAGATGAAGTGACAACTTTACAGGTTTCCTCGGGTCTCATATGCTATTCTCTGATAACTTTAGAAGTAATGAATCCTAGTACTGATTACTGTTTAGTTTCTCAGAGAAGTTCATTATAGCATGCACACAGTTTAAAGCTCAGATATACTACAGTGCCAGAAAAACCCCCAACTTCTCCTCCTTTGATCCAGAAATAACAAGTTTCTATGAGTGCCTGGTGAACTTGAAAAGGAATGCTAGAGTGATACTTCAGTGAGAGCTCAGATCCTCTAGGAGGTGGCCTCGGGGGCGGTGACAGCGAGGAGAAAGAGAAAACACAAAAACAGGTGCTGGCTGGCTTTTAAAAAAAGCTCGAAGAATGAGGTAGCACATAAAGGATTAGCACCAGCCTTGGGAAAAACAAGGCTGAGGCAGATGTGAAGCACCCTGAAACCCACTGGCGAGGAGGTGCATGCAGCCAGCACCTGGTCCCTCACGGCAAGGGGTTCCAAGGACAGCTACGCCTGAGAAGTGAGGCCCTGCCTTCCTGAGGCTTCTCCTTTTGGATGGGAACAAATATAGAGTTAATATCAAATGGGACCCATGCAAGAAGGAGATGTATGGCAGAGGAAGGAGTTTCAGGATGTCCAAGCTAGTGCTGTTCTAGGGAGAGGCCACTGGAGAGGCCTTCCTGAGAAGACGGCATTAGAACAGGAACCCCGATGAAACCATCTCGAGCTGTGAGAGAAAGCAATTTAAGAGAGGAAGCAGAGCTGAGGGCAGGGCCTGGTGGACAGGCCGCTGCAGGCAGAGGTCGGGAGCTGAGGCTGTATCCTGCAGAGTACACTACAGAAAGGGTGTACTGGAGGATGGAGAGTGAGAGTGATGTGAGGGAAGGAAGCGTCATGCTTTAAAACACCACGGCGCCGCTGATGGAGAGCCTGCAGTGGGATGGGGCAACAGCGGCAGGGCAATGGCAGCAATGGGAGAGTCACTGTGGCAGATTTTTTCCTTTTCTTACTTGAAGGAAAAGGCACGAAGAAGATGGACTTTAGTGTCACTCATTCTTGGGTCTGTTGCATAGCTCTGTCTTTCAGTATTTGTGTAGCTTTGCCTACCATCACGGAAACATGTTTCCCACCTGAACCACAGCACAAGGCTTCCCATAACTATTTCCAGGATCAGCTGAGAAGTACATGCCTAACATCTACCATGGTTGCTGGTATTAAATGGCATAGGCAGTTGATAATTGTTCTGTTTGTTCCCATAGACATGAGAACTTTCCATGGAGGTAAAAGCCACAAATTAGCAATGATGTAAATGAGGCCAAGTTCATTTACTTTCAAAGTACACAACTGGCTTGTGTTGGCCACTAGCAAACGCTGCCTTCCCAGGCAAAGGTGCCTGTGATGTAGCCAACCTGGCTCCTACTTCAGTGTCCTGAGACCTAGTCTGGACGACAGAATTTGTTCCTCCTTTCCCATCACGCCTTCTGCTAACTCTTTACTGGTGACAGGAGTTTAAACAAGAATGGGTCCTTCTGGACCGAGACCATGTGCATGAAATTGGCCCTCGGGCCAGACTTTGGTGGGATGTAGTTACTTTTGTTTTCACAAGCCCTTCCTCCATAAAAATATTAAACATTACCTTTTATTACTGTATATTAGGGTACCGACAAATATATTAGTATTACACAGTAAGGCATTTTCTCCAAACTAAATTAGAATCACTGCCTTCTCCTGATTTTAAAAGAAGTTAAAACAATTCTATTGCCCCCTGAAAGTACTGCAAGCTTGTGTTTCTATTACCCACGTGTATGATAAAGATTCTCTAAATGGTAATGCACGAGACAGACCTCGGGGAAAGCACAAAGAAAATCCAGGAAGTTCTCACGTCTCACTGTGACCTGTAATTGCTCCTCTGCTGCTCATCAAAACTCCCAGCTGCGACACATTGCAGTCACCAGGAGGATTTTGACCGCAGGTTCTCAAAGACTGAGGTTGTTGGCCACTTTCCCTGTACGAGAAGAGATGAGGTAACTTACACAATAGAATGAGAAGATGCAGATTATATAATTAGCTTCTGAAAGCAAAAAATTGATGCTATAGAAGAAAAATAGCAATTATTTTTTGCTGACTCTCCACTTTCCATACTAAAATAAGGTAAATATAAGTGACAGAAAATTAGATTTTAAAGGGACATGAGGCCGGTGGTGTCTTCTGTAAACTGATTATCCACATAGGTAACTCCTCACTTCCTTTCAGTCTTTGCTAAAATGTCATTTTTTCAGAAAGGACATCTCTGACCACCATAAAAATTGGCAATATCTCTCAATACCAGATAAAGCACTCTTTATCTAAAGCACTCTTGCTCTCATCTTTAAGTCCGGTCAAGGGTAGGAGCTTCATGAAGACAATGACTGGTTTCTTATTCACTGCTATTCTTAGCATCTATGATTGCATGTGTTATAATATGCAAGTCTCCATTGGTATTTGGTGAATGAAAACATTGAATATTTATTCATTCAAATAGTCCCTCGAATTTGAACCCCTGGCAGTTTCCAATGTTGACCTTACTGGAAGCTTCACCTATCGCTGGCTCAGCGGTCAGGGGATGATTTGGCTAATGTGCATGACTCACCCAGAAGCTTTCTTACTTAGCCATTACCTTCCCAATCTGCACTGTCCAACAAGGTGGATCGCATCTGTGGATTGTTTTCCTACTGGAATAGACAAGAAGATGTGCTCTCTTTACACTCCCTGAAACTATTTTAGAGAGATATTTGCAGATGAGAAAAAAATTCTGCATCATTCTGAGTTCTAGATGTGGGCTCAGAAATGGATGAACTGATGATCAGATCAGTTCCTGCTGATAGACCTGACAGGAGCAAGTTTAAGGAAAGAAATAAGAAAGATGCTGGCGATGTGGTCTCCATAGGACTGTTATCACTTAAAATCCCCCGGGATGCTCCAATTTGCTGATACTAATGGAAATTAATATTCTTTGGAGTAAATTGACAAATAAAATGGCAATTGCCTGCATGAAAAATGGGCAAATAATGACCCTGGAGGACTGAGGTTATTGTGTGGTTACTGGTGAGGCTGTATCCCCTCTCTGCTGATAGGTCATCCTTGCCATTAATAACTGCAACAAGAGTTAAAATGCATGTGGCATTTCTCAAATGCCATTTCTGTTGAAAGGTTAGCACCATAATAAAGTTTCAGAGAACATGAGAGACTTTCTTTCTTGTTTTCTTGTTAGTGTGTGCAGTTAAAAGGTTTCTTGTCAGCCAAGCCAAAGAATATGTGATTGCAAGCTAGTAAAAGCTTGGTTCCAAAGCCCTCAGTGACCTGAATGGTCACTATGGTATTGGAAGGATGAATTATTCTTTTCACACATGCCTTCTGGCCATAAGGAGTTTCTTATGTAAGATGTATCAGAGAAATTTCATGATGATTAAAATGATTTCCTTGAAATTTCAGCTACATGTCAAAGTATCATAAAGCCCAGTGCTCACATTTTATAATAAAGGTAAAGCCATTTGCCTAGGAATGATTTTGCATGAAATAAAGATAAAGTTTAAGATGTTTCCTTTGACTATAGAGAACTCATTATAGAAATTATGTTTCTCTAAACTCAGATGAGGATAAAATTGGATTTGAAACATCCCAAAGTGACTGATGGGACCAGACATCTGTCATGCCTGAATCAAAGTTTAAGGTAATTGCTCTTTTACTTAACAGCACACCTTCACTAATTAGGTTAGGGAATTAAGGAAGAGTGAAACATACTGAATATATGAAGTGCTGTGCAATGCATTGATGATCAGTAAGATATGAAACATAGCTATATAAATATAAAAATGTGTAACACCCTCACTTCACAAAGCGTTTCACATTGGGTAGGTTACTGAACACTCAAACATATCCTCAGGTATAGCACTTACCTTAAGCCCATTTTCTGGATGCTCAGGGATATTTGGGCAGGCATTCCAATCCACATTCCAAGTGGCTGGGCCTGTGACCCTCTGTGTTCTTCCTGTCATGCTGTGCAGCCTGTGGAAATCTGGCAAGCTGTTTGCTTTGCACATAGCATCTACCTATCTATCTATCTACCATCTATCATCTATCTATATCTATGTATGTATCTATCTATCATCTATCTATCTATGTAGTTTAAGAACTGGTGCAATGAAAGAGCTTACAATGAAAAGTTCTTTCTTGATTCTCTTCCCTACTTAGCTTCCCAACTCTGTGAGATATGCATTTATTTTAGTGAGGCCAGCTTGCCAACATTTGCAATCTGGATATTAAAATGTTTAAGTCTCTATGCTTTGGACAGAGAAAGGGTCACAGAGTCAAAATGATGCAGTGCAATAATCTCAGAAGTGGTCTGTCTGCTTCCATCTCTGCCTCTTCTAGTTCGAATGCAGTACCAGAGTGACCTGATTAAAGACTTAGTTACTCACCTTATTGTTGGGACAAAATACCCAACACCCACAATGTAAGGACAGAGGCTTATTGTCTCACACCGTTCAGTCCATAGTCCTCTGGTTCCAAGGAAGGACTGCTGACAGACGGACATGGCAGAGAAGAAGCACATTGGTGGCCTGGCGGCTGACAAGCAGAGTGAGGAGAGGAGCTGGAAAGGCTTGTTTTGTTTTGTTTTCTGTCTTGTTCACTGACAAAATCCTTGGCCTAAAAGGTGTGTCATATAGTAGGTACTCAATAAATATTTGTTGAATGAATATGCAGAATTTCCATTATTATTATAAGAACCACCTCTATTAAGAATCAACTAGCTTCTTTGGATTGGATTACATTTTTTTTTGTACAGTTCTGACTGATGTCATGATCCTCATACAACTGAAGGCAGAATGTTCAAACTAATTCTGTCTCCTTATTCTTTGCCAATGTAACAAAACAGAAATAGGTATGGTCCAAATGTGAGCCAGCTAAACAGTGGCATGATTTTTAAGTTATTATTATTTTGCATTATACACCTGTCCTTTCCCTATCTTTCCTCCTCTTTTATTCTCCTTCTTCCTCTTCCTTCCTCTCTGAATATAGTATGTTCTCAAATGCTCATGTTCGTGTTAATTCTCATATTAACTAGAAAGTTTTTAAAAGCTCACCTTTCTTTCCTCTGAGATTCCCTTTTCTACAAGATTTGTCATGGTCATTTTATGCCATGCTGTGGGCTTCATTCAGATTTCTGGTGGTTTTTGACTTCTATTCACGTCCAGATTGAGGTTATAGCAACATTGACTAGTGCGCTGTGTCCTAGGTAGAGTTTGTCAAGTAGTAGGAAAATAGAACCTGCATTAACTTTCAATGATCCCTTAATAGTTTGCTTGTTTCTTTAAGGAAGGGAACTTGTTGTTTTCATACTGAGTAACTCTCTAGCCTGTAGGACAGTATGGAATTGGTTTTAACCATTTCAGATGGAGGTATGAATTAATATGCCTACCCACTTGTTTTAGTTACTTTTCTTGTTGCTAGAACAAAATACCTGACACCCACAAGTTAAAAGAGGAAGGGTTCATGTTAGCTCACAGTTTGTAGACCTTTCAGTCCATAGAAGGCTGACTCTAAGGGAAGGTGGCATGGCAGAGGAGAAACAGCTTAGGGCATGGGGTAGTCTACTGGATGCAGTGAGTACTCAAGGTATCTATCTATCTATCTATCTATCTATCTATCTATCTATCTATCTATTTCTCTATTCTCTATCTATCATCTATCTACCAATCATCTATCATCTATCTTCTATGTATCTCCAGGCCACCAGTGATTTACCTCCTGATATGAGGCTTCACCTTCCACCACCACATCCAGCTATTAACCCAGCAGTGGATTAATCCAGTATCCATACCCATGATCTAGTATCACACACCCATGCTCCCCTTCTGTTAGCACATAAAGTTTTTTGAGGCCATTTAGATACAAGCTGCAGCACTGCTCCTCCTCTCTGCTGTTCTGTCTGCTTCCTTGGATCCCACCACCAAGACTGGATCCCTCCTTAGCTGAAGCTTTCTCTTCACATATTTTCTGTCTCCTAGAAATTTGTTCAATTTCTTATTTTATATTATCTTTCACATTTTTATTTATTCTGTAGGCAAAACAAAACACAGTCCTTTATTAACATTTTAATGGAGCCATGGGAGGCTCCATGGGTAGCCATGGTGTGTATACACCCTGCCATTTGAACAGAATTCTATTTAAGCACAGAGTGGCTTCAAATCTGATAGTCTGAGCATGCTGTTTTAAAGTATGGATTATGGTTATCTACTATAAGCGAGCAAAGTTGATGTCATGGAAGTTTGCTTCTCTTCCTTGAATCCCACTGCTTTACATTCAGTTCATACTAAGTAGATTATACACACATGGGGTTTCCTACAGAACAACACCATCTGTATGTCTGCTGCTCCCTCAACTTCTTGTTAGTGAAACAACCATCAGTTATCTCCATAGAAACCATGTAAACCTGGGGCTGGGGGTTTAGCTCAGTGGCATAGTGCCTGCCTGACAAGCACGAGGTCGTGAGTTCGATTCCTGGTACCGGAAAAAAACCAAAAGAAAAAAAAAAAAAAAAAGAAACCGTGTAAACCCAATCTTGTTGTCTCAGGAGGCCAAAGAATGACATCATGAACAAAAAGGAGGAAGCTGGGAGAGTGATAATTAGAAATATAGGAAGCGACATAGTTCCCAGTTGAACAGGGTCCTGAGTGGGGTGCCGCATGTCCTCTTGATCCAGAGCTCCTTATGGATAAGCAGAGCATAGGAATTGCTCAATTGTTAAGCAGCTCAGTGAACTTAAAATGACCAATTGGACCTCATGATCTCTAATCCAGTTACTCAGAATGTAGAGTTTAGAGGAAACTGGGATTTTAAAGGAAGACTAGTTATTTTGCATTTTTAAGATCCTTGCAACTCAGGAACTTATTAGGGAGGGTGTGCAACTCCCTTCCCAAGTTGCCTGAGGAACTTTATTGTTGGTCTAAAGTCCTAGTCCACTCCCCGTTTTTATTTTAATTCTTACCGGTATACCTGATTACCTAGCTACGTCTTGGGCCTTTCCTTTGCTAACTGCCTATTTATGAGCTGACTACACTGTCTTTGACATTTGTATCGAGGACTGAAGACCATACTGTATTCATTTTGCTGCCTTAACCTAACTTCTGATGCAGTTTTCTGGAAAGATTTGTTGACGGATGCAGAGCAAAGTCTAAGTAACAGCCCAATACTTTTATACTTAAATTCTTACCTATCATTAATTACTCCTTGCACTATCTTTGTTTTTATCTCAAACTTATTAGAACTCCTTCTTAATTAAAGCTATCTGGTAGGTAGAGCCTCAACTTTCTGAATCTTCAGGTCTTTAGGTCAATTTGTTGTAACCTAAAAATGAACTCTTAGTGAGAAGCTATCAAGAGTATTCTCTTTCTCTCTCCCTCTCTCTCTCTCTCTCTCTCTGTCTCTTCTTTTTCCCTCTGTCTCTCTTCCCCTCTCTTTTTTTCAATCTCTTTCATATGTAGATGATTTCAGCAATTTAAGAAAATGTTTTTAGTTTGGCTTTCTAAATTCTAGATCTGTGTATGATTGCCTGTATCATGTATAATAAAGTTTATGATCATTAAGGATAATGTAATAGGTGATTTATATAACACATTTATAATAAAAATATGTTAACTAAAATTAAATGAGGAGACAAAAGAGCTATGCAATTGCTATCATGTTATGAGGTTAGTAAGGGACTTACATTAGTTGGTTAATAATGAAACATATTATAATAAATCTTTTTGAAGTATCATAGAAGGTACTTGTGCAAATCACCACTGAAGAAGAACTTCAAGAGATTGTTTTTACACCAACTGTTTCTTTGCAGAAAGGGTGATGCTAGGTTCCATGAGCTATGGTCAATCTTCCATTGCAACGTGGTAAATCAGGAGTGTGGACATCAGGACTCTAAACTGTTGCATTAAGGCAACATTGATCACTTCTGGAGTATCTGCACGAGAAACAGTGCAACACCTCCACGTATAAAAGGCTGAGTGAGTGAAGACTGTCCTTCGGGACTACAGTGTGGACCTCTGATCCCCTGCAGCTCAGCTTCTTTGGAACCTTGTCATCACAGCAGATCTCATGGCCTGTTCATTGCCCATGGGCTTGCTAGAGCAGTGCCTGCACCCCCAAAATGCTTCTGGCAGCACCAGACAGCACCAGGAGCACTTGAAAAACTTCAGTCTTGCCAGATATGATAGCATCCACCTATAATTTTTGCATTTTTGAAGGTTAAAGTAAGAAGATCACAAGTTCAAGCCCAGCCTGGCCAAGTTAGTGCCGTAGTAAGGCCATGTCTCAAAATAAAAAAGGGATGGGGAAGTAACCCTGTTGCATTCAGCTGGGGGGAGCACTGCTGCTCAACTGTGGGGGGGCCGCTCACTAGGGTTTGTAAACTTTGTATCAGGAAGGTATTAAAGATACAAAGTTTCAGGAAAAGAAGACATTTTGAAGGATACTTTATTGGAAAGAGGGGAAAAGGAGGAGGTAGGTAGCTGCACTGGTAAATCAGGGTGGGGGGTTGTGGAAAGATGGAGGATCCGAGGGCCTTTTGTTCTTGGCTGTTTTTATTGGTTACCAGGGCCCTCCCCTACCTGGAACTTGTCTTAATCTGATTGATTTCCTGGGCTGTCATAGATGGATCACAGCCCCCAAGACTCCTAACCTGCTTGCCTTGATCTTTGTGCAAATCCTTAGTGAGCCTGTCAGAATCTTATCTTTAGAATTTATGTGTTGGTTATAAAAGACCTTACGTACAAGGTTGAGTTAGCAAATAAAGGAGCTAGTGCACTAATATAGTGGCCGTATATCTTTTTCTTTCTTTTAAGTGGCTGCCATTTGTCTCCTTTGCATTTTATTGGAGGTGGGTGAGGCTACTGTGGTTTCCAGCACCTGGTTTTCCCTGCGCTCTTCCTGTCTACTGTCTCCTCCCATCTGGTCTTGTGAATTGCTTTTTCCAGTGAAGCTTTAACTCTTTCTAGTCAGGATTAGCCAAGAAGTTCAATG
This sequence comes from Chinchilla lanigera, assembly GCF_000276665.1. Lineage (NCBI taxonomy): Eukaryota > Metazoa > Chordata > Mammalia > Rodentia > Chinchillidae > Chinchilla > Chinchilla lanigera. The sequence continues at coordinate 9,930,300 of NW_004955404.1, read as the reverse complement.
AGTCCTTCCTCTATTTACACACCCCTTTCCCCTACAATCTTGTGCAAAGGCCCTGGGTTTAATCCCCAGTTTTGCAAACCAAACCAAACCAAACCAAACCAAACCAAACCAAACCAAACCAATCCAAACCCCCAAACCAAACTTAAACAAAATAAAAAAATCAAAGGCCATAAGAACAGGTTTTGGGATTTTATTTTGATTCCCAAATTAACTTGCCATTACAGATCAGGTAATGGAAGATGGGAACCCGGTTGCTCTTTAGTGCTGAGGTTTCTGATTTAGATAGCACTCCAGTTAGCTCCCCTGTACTTGCCCAGAGGGCCTTGTCCCAAGTAACTTGAGCTTTCATGTAGATGCTTCTGAATTATTGATATGTCACCATTATCTTGCCAAATTTACTAGCTCTCCCCTTGCATGGATTTGGCCAGTTATCCCTCACCGCCTCTGGTGTCTTGGGAAGTTCATGCATTGCGACAGCTCAGCAGGACTGTCCTGAGGCTCACTCCTTTTCTGCTGTGCCTCCTATGGGACCTCATCTGAAGCACCATGCGGAGTATTGTACAAATCACTACTCATGCTATGTCCGTGCCTTGTCTCACTTAATGAACCACTTCCACTCCCCGGCACTGAATAATACATCATGTATGGAAGAAGATGTTTAGTGTTTGCATAGATGAAATTTGGCAATTTAGTACAAATCTATTATAAACTTGAATTTTTTGCCCTTTGGCAACACATCTTTTCCTTCCTGACAGTTTCACATTGCAAAAGGTACAAGATGTTTTACTTGACACCTGCATCTTCCCAATCAAAGAAGAACTAGCAAGACAGAAAAGTTGCTGAGCTGCATCTCCATAATGACATGCAATTTCCCACCACTCTGACAGTTTGTAGCTGAATCTTTTTCTGAATTTTTTTCTAACCTTGGCCTATATTTTTCGTACCGACAAAATCCTCCAAACTTTTCTTGGAAGTCATTACTGTCACACTGTTTGTTTTTCAAAGAGTGACTTTCCTTAGTTATGATTCCACATTTTCTAAACTGTAAGATGACTCTAATTCAAGTTATTTTCTGATGTCTGGAAAATGTTGCTGTGGGTTGTTTGTTCCATTTTGAATGATATTGTAAAGACTTTCCTGACATTCTTGTATAGGAATGAGATGACAATAGCTGCTTGCCTTAGGTTACCTACTGTGTGCAAGATTCATTGCATCTGTAGACCCATGTCTCCTGCACTTTCCTCAGACTGTGGGCAGTTTAAGGTGAGTTTCTGTCCCTCATGGTTGGGAAGTCACCTTTGCTCCCATGCTCCTCTGAGATTCCTCTACTGAAGACTGTAAAACAGCATAAGGCAATTATAATGGAAAGGGACACAGAAAAGCTCCCAACACTGTATATCATTGCATCTAAAGTTCATGCACTGTGAAATTTCTTTCATTATTACTGGCCTAGCCTTTTTGCTGGGTTCACTCTTTCATGTCCCCTCTTAGGAATGCTTGAAATGTAGACTGTACCCTATATCCTCCACTTGCACCTTTGGTGAGTTGCCTATTTAAGCCTCCTGTCTGATATTCTTTTAGTTACTACCTTTTCAGTGTAAGAAAAAGAGGGGTGAGATTATAGACCTCCTTTATTTCTAGTTAAGAAAATCCACTATCCTGTGTAATATGTCTTAAATTCTTGTTCCTAGCAGTTCCATATCACAAAAGGTATCAGCTATTTCACATGGCACCTGCATCCTTCTTTTATTAGTTATCTTGCAACTAATAAAGGGAAATGTGGAGAAAATGTAGCAGTTATTCAAAGTAACTGTATTTGATTTTGGTTAGCAATGATACAGAATTTCAGAGGAAGAAAGCAGTCTGTGCTATTCTGACTCCTTCACTTTCTCTGCCTTAGCAGGTCTGGGTCACTCCTGGTAAGTCCACATATTCTAGAAGTTTAGAGTTAATGGTACCCTGTTGTATTATCAAACTCACCTAACATTTTTTTCTAAAAACTTAGTAAGACTGGGGATATAGCGCAGTGTTAAGAACTTGATTAGCATGTTCAAGGCCCCAAATTTGATCACTAACACCACAAAAGAGAAAAAGTGTAGCTAGGTTTTGACTTCATAGTACCATTAAAATGGAATAGTTAATAGGAATATATGCAAGCTGTATCAGAAATTAGCTTGAATTTAAAATACTATAGAATATGGAGGTGACTTTCACTTTTATTTACTATCCCCTTCTGCACCCGTGTCAGTGTCTACAGTTGTGGAAATTTTGTTTTGTTTTGTTTTACATTTGTGCAAGTAGTTGCCAAAGAATTTTTTAAGTAAAAGTTTTTATCAGAGCATACCATAAACACAGAAAAGTATCTGTAATATTAGAGCAGTATGATGAATTTTCATAAAGTGAGCATATCTAGGTGCCCACATACAAAAGAATGTTAATAATCAATTTTCTTCAAATTCTCTTTTAGATACTATTTTTCCAATATTAACCATTATTTTGACTTTTTAATACCAATTGTTGGGTCCTGGTAATATATATGTTGAGCTGTAGTAGATATTGCCTAAGAGTTTTCCAAAGAAGCTGTAACATAGATTCCAACAAGCATTATAGATTAGTTCCAGTTACTCTATTACTTTATGTTCTTGCCAACATTTGATGTTGTTAGTGTTTTAGAATTTTACTCATTATAGCAAGCATGTGATGATGCATCATCATGACTTTAATTTTATTTTTTTCTGATGACTAATGAGGTTGAACACCTTTTTGTGTTTATTGCCAATATGGATACCATTTATTGTGAAGTACCTATTTAAATCTTTTGTTCTATTTTTATCTTTCTTTGTAATAATAAATAGTATTTAAGTCATTTGTGAGTTATATTTATTGCAAAGCTCTTCTAGTATATTTGTTTTTTATTTGCTTAATGTTGAGTTTTGATATATGGAAATTCCTAATTTTGACACAGTCACACGTATTAATATTTTTCTGTAGTGGTAGTGGTTTAAACACCTTTTAAAGAAGCCCTCAGTATCCACCATCATACTATATTCTCTTACAATATCTTCTAGAACTTCATTTTTTTTTCCTTTTACATTTGGGATTGAGTTTTGCCTATAGTAGGATATAGGGGTCAAGGTTAATAGTTTTGTCCACATGTTTATCCAAATTGTTCCAGTCCATAGTGCAACTTATTTGCAAAATCAGTGCACTGAAAACAATTATGAAAGTTGAATTTAAAGGACAATACCCAGGGGCAATATATCACAGTGAAAACAAAGCTAAAACCCACCCCGCCCTCAAACAACAAAGATTGGATGGTTGGGTATGTCTGCAGATCATTTTTAACATATCTTAACATTTCCCACAACATGAATTAGTTCTGTATGTGGCTGGAAAAAGAACATAATACTTCCTTTTGTAAAGTAACATGACTTGAACTCATCGCATTTAGTACCCTTGTGACCATGACATTATGCAGGTATCTGGAATTCTTACCCATGTAGAGTTCCATTTCTTCTCCACAGTGTGCTCTTCACATTATGTAATATCTCTTACATTATTAATCTAAGATTGATCCACTATTTCCAAGGTTCACAAAGAGTCATTTAACATTCTTTGTAATCTACTGTGGAAGATGAAGAAAAAAATTTGTTTTGTGCAAAACTACACTAAGAATTTTAAATTCTATTTTGCTTATTGTTTCAAGAGAGTATACCCACTTTTCATTTTTCATTGAATTTAGAATTGCTCTTGTGTAATACATTTAAATTCCCCCATGTATTATTAGAGCAGTCTATTGAGTTAGGAGTTTGTAAGCAATGCATCCATCTTTTTGCATATAAATATTATGTAAAATCATGGTCATGCATTTCATTTGCTCACCACAGTGTGACTTGTGGGGGCAAAGTTTGTCTGTGAGCATTTAAAAGCTAGTTACAGGCAAGTGGATCAAATCAAGAACAAAAATGCATAAATTGTTGCTTTTCATTAAGGGTAATAAATATAAATGTGTGTTTCCAAATAGCACTGAAGACCAGTATCTTCACAGCCCCTGTACACGCAAAGGGGTTGGAAGAAGCTTACACCGAGTTTTAAAAGAGAAACACTGGTGATCTATAGGGTGCTCTATCATAGGCTGAGACACTGATATGTGGGTGTGTGGTGCTTTGTTATAGAGTAAGAAAGGTTGAAGAAATTCCTGTGTGGAGTCATAGAATGTTACGCCTACTTAAACAAATCTGTTCTATTCATGTTAAAAATAAGGGACCTGTACCTTTGCCCATCAAGGGGATTTTTGTTGGAACTTCAGGACACTGCCCCACTAAGTGGAATCTAGACAGAAATCATAGAAAGATCAGAAAGGAACCTGCTAAAAAGCAGGAGGTCAAAGAGAGAGGAAAGCTTGTATTGCTCGACACATTTGAAGAGCCATGCTTCTGTTGCATGGCAAGTGTGGAATTTAATTTAATTCAGTTTTTCTGCCACCAGTCCTGAAGCAGACATCCATTTGGAAGGTAAAACTTGGTATGATGTCCGTCTTGGACTTGGTTCCTTTATACACAAACTCTACCCTGTACCAAGCATCTCAACTAAAATCAAACTAACAATCAATTCTGCTCAGCAAGTATTTCCTAAAATCTATAGCCTATAGTTTTATTTAGCCGAAGCAATATTCAACTTCTTGGTTCTATTAAATTCTTGTTTTGTATTTGAAGTTCCATTTACCTTCTTAAAAACTCTTATTTTGATGACATTTCTTTTTGTAGTTTTGCCTCTTCCCTCAGTTGATTTTCCAGCTCATTAAAAATACAAAATGTAAACCACCACCACCAATAGCAAAATCAAAAAAACAAAACAAAAACCAAGAGTTATATATATTGGTCCACTGTGCCTTTACTTTTCTTTCTGCTTAATTTAAATTCTTCCTATGTCCCAGTATGGTGTACAACTCTATGTGTTTGGCTATTTTTACGTAGAATTATTGTCTGGTAGTAGCTGCCTTACTGTTAAGGTTGCAACAACAGTTTTTACTGCTGCTTTGCTATGTAGTACATTGACTTGAAACCCTGAATCCTTCTTCTAAGCATTCCATGTGTAATTACTTTACCTGTCACTGAAAAATTATTCATAGAGTATCTTGGAAACTACATATAAGTATGCTTTTTGACGTGTGTGACTAGTAGAACTGCAGGTGCCTGTTGGGGGAAGGAAGGAATTACAGTCATGTATCATTTAATAATGAAGATGAATTGTGAGGAATGTCATTAGGTGGTTTGGACATTATGTGAACATCAGAAAGTGCCCTTATATGGACACACATAGGCTACACAGTAATACACACACACACACACACACACACACACACATATATACACACACACAGTGGGTGTTTAAACAATTGATTATAGTAAAAGACACATGGCCCTTAATGTGAACACTTATTCCATTGTTCTTGTCACTTTCTGAAGCAACTTTGGATGTCTTCTTCTGTGAAGGTCTTCACAAAATATGATAAAAGTACAGTGAATGTTGTTAGATGGCCTCAGTGCCATCCAAGGGAAAAGGCAGGAGCCAAAAAACATTATGGTGTGTTCTCATTCACCTTAGTTCAATAATTCGGTACAATGAAACTTCTGGCTCTTCCCCAAAGCCAAAAATAACCATGAAAGTAAACATTTTTAATTGATTCAGGACATCAAGGCAAATAGGACAGCAAAAGACATTCATGAAAGAGGACTTCCAGAACTGCTTCAGAATGTGGCAAGAAAGATGGGACAAATGTGTTCAAAGTGGGAAGGATTCTTTTTGAGGGGGGTTAATGATAATGTGCCTTTTACTGTAATAAATTGTTAAATTTCACAGTATTTTTCAATCATATCTCATATAGTCCATGACTCCTAGGGCCATGATGAGGAAAAGATATGAGATTAAGTTAAACACAAGATGGGGTAAACAGGAGATGCATGAGGCTGCTGCCTGTTTAACATGCCATATTCTTTCCAAGTAAATGTTTTTGTATAAGTAGTACACTCTAAAATAATAACAATCACCATGTAGGAAATACATAAACCAGTAATATAGTCACTTATCATTAGTAAGTAACATGCATTATACTTGCATGCGCTCTACTCTTTGGTGACCAGCAGTGCACTAGTGTGTTTTTCCCACCATCACCATAAACACATGAGAAACGTGCTGTGCTGTGATATCATTACAGCTATGATGTAACTAAGCAACAGGAATTCTTTAGTCCCATTATGATCTTAGAGGATTGTCATTATCCATGTCCTCTACTGCTGATTATTTTGGTTTATAACAAGATGCTCCCCTCCAAGCTTCGTGCACTCATAGATGGTTCTCTGGGGGGGGGGTGATTGGATCATAGGGGTGTGAAACTTATCACTGGATTAGTCCACTGATAAGTTTATAGCTAAATGTGATGGTAGGAGATGGAGCCTGATTGGAGGAGGTGGGCCACAAAGGCATGGCTTGGAAGGGTCTTTCCCTCCTCCTCCTTTGATCCCTCTCTCTGCTTCCTGCTGCTGCCATGCCATAAGCAAGCCTCCCATGCCATGCCCTTCTGCCATATCACCCTGCTTGGAGCCGGGGGACTATGGACTGAAGCATCTACAAACCGTGAGCCAACATAAACCTCTCCCCCTTAGAGCTGTTAGTGTTGGATATTGTGTCTCAGTGACTAGAAAGTAACTAAGACACTGACTGAAGCATTTGTGGTACATTACAATACCACTCTTAAGTAAGCACAAAGTAATAAAAAAATGGTTGCTCAGGAATAAATGAGTGACAGGTACAGAATGTACTGAGATAATTTTTGTTATTTGCATTCAAAATAGTGTTATGCTCATGCAGCCTTTAGATAAGGTTTTCAAGACTATTTTTGAGAATCACAGAGAAAAATTTGGAAATTTGGGGCTTTCTACTGGTTTCTTCCTAAATAAGAACACTGAATTCATGAAGGTATTTTGAAATGGCCCTAATGTGGCTTGTGAATTTCACTGGAGATTCAACAAATGAGTTGCCAGCAGAAATGTATTTAGTCATGATCACATGCCTAAGAAGGAAGCAATAATAATTGAATAGAAACAGCAATATTCATCCCAGAAAGCATCATATATGACAATAAAAAATAGAGTTTTTCTAAATTTGTTTATCCTCTTTTCTCAAGAAAAAGGATGTCAATGTTATATTATCTCTTTAAATTCATTGATCTTGAGATCAAAACTGTGCTTCCAAGTTGATTGGTGTTCCTGCCTGTGGCACTATATGATCCAGCTGTATACAAAATCTATTCCACTTCCAAAACAGATGTCCTGTTGTCCGTTCACAAACAAACAGGGAGATGGTTTATTCATTGGCATACTGGAATGTTCAGAATCTTGCTTCTCAGGGAGTGAGGGAGGATTAGTGAGTGAGCCAAAAATCAAAAACAAAAAAGGTGCTGATCTTTGTTTTCACTCCTTTGCCACTGATTTCTCATGCTTGGTGATGCAACAGTAAGCTCGCATGGGACATTAGAGTAGAGGTTTTCCCTTCAGCTCCCTGTGTTTGGTGAGCAGCATCTCGCTGGCCAGTTGACTATTAGCAACTAGGAACTTTGATGGTCCACTCATCTTGGGATGGTAAGAAATTTATGGAAATGAAAGGTCCTGGGGAGCTAAAAGAGGCAATGATGACTGAATGTACAAAATAGCCCAGAAGATGGCAGGTGGAAGAGAGCAATAATATGTAATCTTGCTGATTAGTCATTAGTGTGATAGGGATTTTAGGTGGGAAATTGTGTTTGAGGGTGGAAATGGCTTTACTTTCCAAGGCGGAGAGCCCATGTTCCAGCAGGGACTAACAGCTGCAGAGAGTAATTGGGGTTGGCATGGAGCAAAAGAGGATGTCACCTTGCCCCAGAGCCCCATCCCTGGTGACAGCTTGGAATAACACTCAAACACCATGAAGAGCTACCATTGAGGGCTGTCTTGAAACAGGAATGCAAAATGGTTGTCTCTTTTTTGGCTATTTTAGAGCTTCCTCTAGGATACTACAAAACACTTTCTGGTCCTCAAATCTTTCAGCTTCATTTCTATCTTCAAGTAGAATGGAGAAACTTGTCTTTACTAGTCCAGAAAGCCATGAAAAATGAAGGATCTCTACGATCATCTCTTTGGCCCAGTGAAAGGGCCAATCAGAAAGAACACACAATTCAGGACAAGACTTACAATTAGAATAACATGGCCCAGAGGGGCTGGGGATTTAGTTCAGCTGCACAGCGCCTGCCTGGCAAGTGCAAGGTCGTGAGTTCAATTCCCAGTAGAGGAAAAAGACAAAAACAAAAACAAAACAAAACAAAACAAAACAAAAACCCTGAATTTTTCATGAGAAACCACTTTGAAGATATTAGTATGTAATACAACAAGAATTGTTAATTTCCTACCACTTTGTTTGTAACTGTATTGTTTGTATTGTTCTTTTGCTATTTTGGAAATAGTTGTCTATCTGTTAATGTTTTCCTCCTTTTATTTTTTTTTTTATTTATTTTATTTTTTTTTGGTTTTTCTCTGGTACCGGGAACCGAACTCACGACCTTGCGCATGCCAGGCAGGCGCTTTTGCCGCTGAGCTAAACCCCCAGCCCCTCCTCCTTTTATTTTTAAAATAAAATTAAAAAAAAAAAAAAAGAACAACATGGCCCAATTCTCTCCAGTTATAAGAACTTTAAACATTTTGCTAAAATGTTGCTAAGTTTCTTATAATAGCTGCATTGCTTTCTTCTGACTTTCAGATTTAGGAACTTTCTGTGCATGAATGTGGGGCTTATGTAAGTTTCAAAGTTCTATAACAATTAAAACCATCGTTCCCAAGCAGTTAGAAGGAAACCCATTGAACACACTGGTCCACATCAAAGGGCAAGTCAGTCTTTTATTCTAAGAAGGGAAGTAGGGTCAACCTTCTTGCTGCAGTCCTTCTGCCTCTGATCAGCCTCATAGGACAATGGTATGCTTTGGGGCCTTCCTGCAAGGTAGAAAGGTGAAATATGAGTGGAAAGGGGACCTCCGCTAAGCAACTGTGACTTCTTATTAGCATTTTGACCAACCCACATTATTTGGAACCACGTTCACAGCAAAGCATACCAGAGAGCACAAATATCTGCTGCTGAAAGGGATTAGAGGAGAATTGCTGCCTCATTTTGAAGGTCACAATCCCAACAAATTGAGGTTTTCTCTGAGTATATATCTGGTTTGCTTCTTAGCTTTTGCTTCATTTTCCAAATCTTAAAATAGTTTAAATCAAAATAGTAGCTTCTTGATGACAATATTTTTATCTGAGAACTCCAGATAAAAATATTTTCTCTCTTTTCTAAACTCTTATACTGTGTTTGTATCTAATGGGCTTTGTGATCTTTTGCTGGAGGACTGCTAGCTATCTGTGCTGGTTAATTTTGTTTGTCAGTTTGACTGGATGAAGAGACTTCTGGGAAGGTGAATGAATTGAGAAGGCAATGTTGTTAGCAATCGGTAACCATGGATCACTTCATAGCTGAATGGGGTATTGGAAGGCAGGACCTACTTGGAGGAAGTGGGTTATAAGGACAAGACCTTAGCAATTGTATCAGGTCCTCAGCCATTTATGTTTGATTCCTTCCTTCACTGTATGCTTCCTGGCTGCCGTGTATTGAGCACCTTTTCTCTTGTATACCTTTCCTCCACGTTTCTGCCTTGGAGCCAGCCAACCATGGATTAAAGCCTCTGAGACTATAGGGCAAAATAAACCTCTTCTTTAGATTTAGGTGTCAGGTATTTTGTCCTAGCAAATGAAAGCTGATCAGTATGGTACATAAAACCTACTTCAAATATCTCTTCTTAGTAAAGTCTTACTCGCTCCCATGTTTCTATTTCATTGTCCTATGTCCTGTTATAGGGCTTATGACGCTAAACAGTGGGATGCACCTCCTTTTGCGTTTCAGGCTCCATCTCAGTAGACAGAAAACAATTCCGAGACACTTTTTTGCATCGTGGTCTCTTTGATTTATTAAAAAGCAAGCTCCTTAGACTCCTGTTTATAAAGTGAATTGCCAGCAGTTTGTTACTAGCTGGGCTGGCCATTTACCTTCGTCTTGGGTCTGCTCCTAAGTCTACCTCTGCTCTGCTCTTTATCCCTCACAGATGGCCCACCTTGCAGGGTGTTTCTCCAACTGTCCTGTGGATTGGTTGTTGCCTGATTGGGCCAATGAGTGGTATGTAAGAGGGTGGGAGGAAGGGAGAAGCCAGGAACTTTCTCCTCTTCCTCCTCTATGTCTGGCAGCCTCTCCAGTGACAGCTATGTCTTCTCCTTGGCCGTATCCCATGGTAGTGTCTGGTTCTTTTTGTAGTTCTGAAAAGTCTTTTCAGTTTTCCTGTTGCTGAGACAAAATGCCACAACTCAAAGAAGGAAAGGTTTATTTTGGCATGTGGTCTTTAGAGATTTTGTCCAGGATTGGTTGGCTCCGAGGCAGAAACTACATGGCAGAAAAGCATAGTGGAGAAAGTATTCACCTCGTGGAGAATAGGAAACAGAATGAGAATGGTTGGAAATTAAAATAACATTGAGATTCCATCTCATTCCAGGAGGAATGGCTGTCTTCAAGAAATCAATAACAAATGCTGGTGGGACTGTGGGTGTAAAAGGACTCCTTCTTCACTGTTGGGAGTGCAGACTGGTGCAACCACTATGGAAATCAGTGTGGAGATTCTTCAGAAAACTAAACCTACAGGTTCTATTTGTTGCAGCTATTATTCCCCTTGTTGGTGTCTTCTCAAAAGAGTTAAAAGTGTCATACCACAGTGATATGTACATACCCACATTCATAGTAGCACAGTTTGTAATAGCTAAATCTTAGAAACAGCCCAGATGCCCATCACTGCATGAATGGATAAAGCAGATATTGTTTTTATATAAAATGGAGTACTACTTTACCATAAAGAAGGGTAGCCTTGTGACAATTTTAGGTAAATGGATGTACCTTAAGGACATAATTTTAAGCAAGATAAATAAGACACACATGTTTAAATATCACTTTGTTTCTCTTGTGTGAGAAACTGAAAGGATAAATAAGACCCACAATGGATAGTAGATATTGAGAAGTAGGAAGAATATGTTCAAATGGGGAGGGGAACAAGGGAGGGGGAGGGGAAGGGAAGGAAGGGAAAAGGGAAAAAAGAGAATAGAAGGGAAAATGGAAATAAAACTTTTGTAAATGACGGGGGAGAAGGGCTCAAGCGGGGAGGAGAGTGGGGAAAAAAAAGAAGAATCAAGATATATTATGTACAGGTATAGCTTCCCTATGATGAATGTGATCATTATGTGTATCCAAAGTGTACCAATTAAATTAATCTGAAAAACAAAAGAATATTCCTTTCTAGGTCATACCCCAGTGACCAGCCTCCCCCCAGGCCCCACCTCCTACAGCATAGTCAGCCATGATCTCATCAATGGATTAGCTCACTAATGTGTAGAGTACCCTTCCACCCCTATGAGACAATCACCTTCAAGACCCTACCTCGGAATACATGAGACTTGGGGACATTTTGGATCTAAACCATAACTGACCTCCATAGATAAAGATCTGCCAGCTGGGCTCAATTCCTGGGGCACACTAACACTGCTTGTGTTCCTGAAGAGTAGCAGAGGCTTCCTGCTATGGATATAGTTGATAAGTGGCCTCACCTTCTCTTTTTGACTTCTCAGTTTTTCCTTTATGGTATAATGAGTTCCCCTTGTTAGATCTACCAGACTGGCTATTCTTTTTCTAACTACTCTGACTACATCACCAGCCCTTGTTTTCCACAGGCTTATCTTGGCATTCCACTAAAATTTATTGTTCATCTATTCTCTTTGGGGTATTATGACAGGAGGACATGGAAAGATAAATATTTTCAAGAACTGATATTCTACCAAGAGAGACAGATATAATTTTCTGAATAAAGAAAACACATCTGGAAGCAATTAGTGGAATTCCATAAGGCTTGGTAGAGAAAACAACATTCAAAGGAGGAGCAGAATTTTGACAAGGGTTGTTCAGGGAATGGGAGGGAATGGTGAAGGTGATTGCTTATGAAGGAACTGTGCAGGTACAGGGAGAGCTGCACGGCTGTGTCTGGGGCTGTGTGGGTGGTCTGTGGCTGGAGAGGGTGTGGTGATGGGAAGTCATAGCAGAGAACTATTTGCTGAAAACTCAAGTTATATCTGTTGTTTACATCTTTGGAGCTCTAGATCCATATCTTTGGTACCTGGACATTTCTGTTTGGTATTTCTGGACATTCAGCCCAGTGCTGAATTCATCATATTCTCCCATTGAAACAGTTCTCATGCTTGTGTCTCTTAGGCCAGAAAATGGCGTCATCTCTCACCTAGCTGCTAAAGTCAGAAATTGGGAAGCCATCCCTTGTTCTTGAATCCTCAAAATATATCAGGCTCCAAATCCTGTTCCTTGTGGTTTCTAATAGGGTTCAATACAACCCTTCTTAATTCTGCTGTCCCCTTAACCAAAAGCTCTTTCTTGAAGTTGTCCACATGGTCTCCAGTCTTAGCTCTTCCAGACTTTACATCCAACTGAGGCCAGGAGGCTCAATTGCAAATGCAGGCCTGACCACATTGTGTCCTTTCCAGGTGCTTTTTCCAGTGACTTCCAGTTCTCTCAGGTAAGTCCAAACCTTTTGGCAGGAGTCGATAGTCTCTCCATGACTGGGCTTCTGTTTGCCTCTCCAGTTCTAGGTGTTATTCTTCTCCCTGAGGTCTCCCCAAAAGTCTTACTAAGTCATTCACAGTTACCAAAAGTGGCCATGCTTTTGTTCTTTGTTTACAAGGCCCGCTGTCCTTGAACTGTCCCCACTCAAAGTTGTCAGAATCAAAATGGAGTCACTTTTGTCAAGCCCTCATTAAATAGATCCAGGGGGACATGAAAGAAGATTCCTTGTGCACAATCTTCCCAGAGCGAGGAACTGTCACAAAAGAGTCCATCAAACCACCTAACACAGGGGCACAAGGCCAGCTCACTGGATGTACATAAACACTTGCCTGACACTGCCGCCACTAATGAACTGAGGTCAACTTGAGCCATAAGCCACTGTAGCCAATGTTCCCTTTGTCTCAGAATAACTTACACAAGCCTCTTCATTTTGGCATAACAGCTCCTGCTTTCCATTGCCTTCCTGGATATACTTATGGACCTCCCCTCTTCATGATTTGCCATGGCACCTATATCTCAGATTGCACTCACTCTGAAATAATTCTCTCTCTCTCTCTCTCTTTCTTTCTCTCTGTCACTTTCCTTCATTTTTAGAGCCTCTCTCTGAATTTCCTTAGCCTGACATTCTTTCTCTTGAGTGCAGTGTCCTACTTTTCTCATTTCTTTGCTGTCACCACTGCGTTCAGTTGGAGGCCCCTCCTGTGTGTTCTGAGAACACACTGTGCTTATCCAATTACAGCTCTTTTCATGCCCTCTTGTGGTTTGCTTCCTACTCTGTTGCATGCAAGGAACTGGAGGGTAGAGGCCATGTCTCATTCATGGCTGGATTTTCAGTGCTCAGGACAAATGACTTTTTTCAGTGCTCCCCCAAATGACTTTGGGGGAGGAGGGTAAATATTTATGGGGTGAATGCATTCAATAACAGATGAGCCAGGTTAAGCTTTAAAAAAAAAAAAGATTAGCATATTTGCATGTTCTTTAGTGTACATCAGAGAATGATTTATTTGTGGGGAGAGGGGGCAATTCTATCAGAACTGTCCCTTGGGATGCTAGCACCAGAGTGAGTGTCAGGACTGGTTAAGAGACAGTCAGTTAGTAAAGCATTGTGTGGTACAGATGAGATGTAATGAACTGAAGCTGAGTTAGGGAAATGGGAAAAGTTCAGAAATAAGAACACTAAGAAATGATCACCAATGCTGTGAGGAAGAGGGAAGAATCAACAGTGAGGTGCAGGTTTCTAGTACCTGCTGAAATTAGTAAATAATGATACCTCTTTCCCATCAGAGGAAGACAGAGAATGTTGGTAGCCAGAGCTGCTCAGCTGCCTGGATTACACAGGCTCAGGCTCACCTGGCTTGCCTGCATGGCACTACAGTTTATGAATATGCTAAAATATTTCCATGGTAAATGGCTTCCACCACAAGTCCTGGCTGTTGTAGCTCCCATCCAATCCCCTCCAGATCCCTTGATCTATTATCATTTAATAATAGATGGGCAATGGTGTCGTCATCCCTACAATTGCAGTTCATTCTGGTTTACTTGTTTTAAAGTATTTTGAATATCACCCTTGGCTCCCAAGGGATGAGAGAATTATGGGTGTGTTGTCCTTCAACTAGGGTTGGAGTAGCAGTGGGGGCAAAAAAAAAAAAAAAAAGATAAATTATGCCTTCAAAGGCTGTTGAGATGTATTGGTTTGCTAGGGCTTCTGTAACAAAGAACCACAGAATGGGCAACTTGAACAGCAGAATTTTGTTTTCCCATAGTTCTGGAGGCTAGAAATCTGAGATCAAGGTGTCAGCAGCTTTGGTTTCCATAAAGCCTCCCTTGATCGTCAGTGGACATCCAGATATCTCCCTGGGCCCCACAGGGTCTTTCCTCTGTGCGTCTCTGTGTCCAGTTCTTCTCTTCTTACATGGCCACAAGCTATGTTGGGTGGAGAGAATCCTAACAACCTCATTTAATCATAATCACTTCTTTAAAAACTCTACCTCTGAATAAAACACAGCCTGAGGTTTTGGGGGACTTCAATATGTGAATTTTGGTGGTGGTGGCAAATGGGCCCATCATTCAGCCTAAGGCATGAAGCAGAAGATGAGATGTGAAGTCAAACAAGGTTGACAAAAACAAGTTCAAAGACAAAGTGCATGATTCACATATCAAGAAAAGTGAGGAATTATAAAGTAGGCATGGCAGAAGTGACCAAGAGAAATGTAGGATCTGGAGTGCCACATATAGGGTTTTGACAGACTCTAAATGGTTTTCCTGATTGTAGAGGGTCAAAAAGTATTTAAAAAAGGAACAACTGAGGTGTCAGGCCAGCTTTCCATATCTGTTAAGTGTAAGGTATCTTTAGGACTTGCAGTTGGGATTTCCAAGATGTCAGAGGTTGGGGTTTGAGCCCAGAAGACAAGCTGGCCCTAAAGCAGAGATCAGAAGTTATCCATAGCAGATGTTGCTGAATCCATCCTCACCCCCTGTAGGGTGGGGGCACTTCCTAGGGAAGCAGACCACTTCCCATCAGCTGCCATAAACATTATGCTAATTGGAGTCCCCACTGTCTGGCAATTAGCATCACCCTGAAATAACAAGTAAGGGCTTCCTGGGAGTCAGCCACAGTCTCTTCACTCAGAGATGCTGCCTGAAGGGTCTAAACTCAGAACCATTAATTAATTCGTTCCCAGTGTTGGGGAAGGAGAGTTCAAGCCTTCCCATTTCCCTTCATAGATGCTGACTGGGTAAGGTCATGTGGGTTTCCCTCTTAGTTTAGCAATGTCGTATTTGACAAGCATGTAGATCACCGTCACCCATCCTTGTTTTCTTGAGCAGAAGAGAGAAAACAAGAGATCAAAGCATCAATGTATCAGCCCTGCAGAAAAATGGCAGAGGTTACAATATGTTATATTTAGATCTGTAATTTGCCTACGAAAGATAATTGGGAAATTACGTTGCCTGGCTGGAAAGTCAGCAGGCCTTCTGTTTTTGTCTGATTGTGTAGTCTCATAAATGTTCAGGGCTTCCATACCTCCAGGCACTAATAATTAATTTTTAAAAAGTTGGAAGATTCTGAGTATCAACTGCCTATCTAATGAGATAAGTCAAAAGGGGGAAAAAGAAGGGAGTTTCTTGTAGTAATTGGTTGTTCCACATTCCACATTGCCTTTCTAATTCATTCTTTTGAAAAGAGTTTTCAGATTACATAAGGACACATGGCCATAAGTGGTGTTTAAGATAAGGAGTTGTAATGAGTCTCAGCTGCATCCACAGAAGTCACAGGAGGTCAGCAGCTGCTCTATGCCATCACTGGGAGAAAGGATCTTCCTTTTGGGACCACTTAGGAGACAAGAGTTCCCCATGACATGCCTGAAGTTGGACCAAGGGGATACGTTTTAAGTGGAAAATTTTAGTGTTAGATTTTCTGGGCACTGTTCAGCCAACAGGTGTTAGGTCTGGATTTGCATTTCTAACATGTCCCTTAAGGAAACTAATGCTGCTGGACCAGGGACACATTTTGAGAATCAGAACCAGGGCCATCCTTTACCACCCTGCTTGCACTAGAGACTTACTATAAGATCTTTGGAAAAGATACTGAGGTCTCTGCTCAACCTGAGACCAACTAAATTAGAAGGTAAATGCAGGCTTCTGGGTATTAGTCAAGGAGACCCACTCACTGGAGGAAGTGAGCTCCAAGTCCTGCACTCCAAGCATGATTTCCAGGCCACAGCACGGTATCACTGGGGACTCATTAGAAACACTTTGACCTGGTGAATCAGTGTCTTTATTGTAACCAGGTTCCCAACTGATTGAAGTATGCATTACAATTTGGGAAATCAGACTCTAGAGGAAGTCACAGGATTTGAATTTATAAATTCCTCTTTCCTTTCTGAATGCCAGCTATTGAGCAGGCTGCTTAACTCACTATATCTTAATCTTGGCTGTAAAAGTTTTCTACTGCTGCCCTAACAGTAACAAAAACCTAATAGCTTCAAACAACACTTGCTGTCTCATGGTTCTGTAGGTTGGAAGTCTACAGACTTCTCCATTCAGGATTTCACAGGCATAAATCAAGGTGTTAGCAGGCTAGGTTCATAATTGGAGCCCATGTGGAGAATTTACTTCCAAGTTCATCCAAGTTATTAACAGAATCTACTTCCTTGTGGTTCTAGGAGTGAGGTTCTGCTTTCTTGTGGGCTTCTGGGTTGTGGATCAGAAGTTTTTCTCAGCTTCTAGGGGGCACTCTGAGCTCCTTTTCATACTGTCTCCTTCATCCTCAAAGACAGCAATCATGTGTAAAATCCTTCTTGTGCCTCCAGGGTCTCTGACTTCCCCTTGTATGAGCTATGAAAAACCTCTTGCTTTTCAAGTACTCCTATTAGTAGACTAAATTCATTCCCATGCTCTCCATTTTTACTAATTCAAAGTCAACTGATTAGTAGGCTTAACAACATCTGTTAAATCCCTTTTGCCATAAGTATGATAGCTCATCATACTCCCACTCCTGGGGATTAGGGGTGAGGATTTTAGGGACCGTTTAGGAATTACCTGCCTCCTTGCCCTAGAAACATCCCATTCAGGTGTTAAAAATCATTGTTTTAAGGAAGATAGTCATTGAAACTTTAAACATAATTCAGAAAACAACAAATTCATTAATGAAAACACATTTCACTGAATTACCAGTCAATCACGTAATTGTGCACACAGCCATAGACCACAGCAGTCTTAGAGCCAGATTCTGAATCTAAGTTGCTCTGACCCCAGGTCTCATGTGAACGCACTTTACCAACTTGCCTCTCAGTGGTAACATGGATGTATTACAAAGAACTATATACCCATCAAAGAACTTTCACATTTATTGTGTTGTTCAGCCTCATTAAAATAAATGCTTGTGAAGCACTGTTATTCTGTTGTGGTAGATGATGAGATTGGGGATTGAGAATGTTTAATTGCTTGTTTAAGATCCTTTAGGCTGAAAACAGCAAATCTAGGACTGAAGGACAGGTCTTCTGATTGCAAGTCCCTTTGCAGTACCTCAGTTCCCTAATTTCTAATTTAGATCATTCTTGTTATCTAATTGGAGAACAAACGTACTAGGACAGAACAAGAGACTAGTGAAGTAATTACAGGGGGATGTGAGTGTTTAAATTCCACACTGGGCCCTGCTCAGAAAAATAGACACGCCTGTTATTCTAAATGAAAGATGAATTCTGTCCAAATGCAGAGAAGCACTTATTCAGATCTGAAAATGCATTTTTTCTAAAGTGGATAGTCATTGCATTTTATAATTCAGAAATCAATTCATAAAGCAAACTTTTTTGACAGCATTCCAAGTCAATCACGTAATTATTTTTGAGAAATGCCAAGAAATATGTGTGGATTAATCTCACACTTATGATTAGATGGTGTTTTAAATTACTATTCTCATTGCTGAGATAAAATGTGCAATTCCTAAAGTTAAAGGAGGAAAAATGTATTTCAGCTCACAGTTTGTAGAGGTTTCAGTCTGTAGTTAGCCAGTTCCAAAGCAGGGTGGAATGGTAGAGGGGGGATCACAGGGGAGAAACAGTCAATTGTGTGGCAAGGCAGGCAGAAGGTGGTGAGCAACAGCAGCAGCAGCAAGCTTAGCTTCCGTCTGTTCTTCTGTATTTTATCCAGGTGACAATCCGACTGATTTGTGAAGTCCATCACACCCAGAGTGGGACTTCCATTATCCGCATTCTTAATCCCAGTATTACACCCTTAATCACATTCACAAGCATAATCCAGCAACCATAAAAATGTCCTACCTGTGAGTGCATGAGGCTTTGAGGGGACATCTAGGTACAAGCCACAACAGGAGTTAGCCCACTCCCACAGGTAAACCTTAAGAAGGCATTCTGGAAACATCTGCAAGTAAGTACATTTTGGTCCATTCCCTTTCCATTTCTAATGTTAAAAAATCAAACAAACAGACAAACAAAAAGTACAAAATAAAACAAAACAGAAAAGAAAAACTGATGTGTCCTGAAAGAATGTAGCTGTAATGAAAAAGTTTAGATTCTCTTGAGGTCAGGGTTTTTGCAGTCAGTAAGGAGGCTGGCATATCGAGGTTTTCTCAACTGTCTTAATAATTTGGTCATTTTCCTCTCTTCTTGGGGTGAAAGTCACAGCTAAAGAGAAATTACCCCTAGACTGCCAGTTTAGAAGTTATTTTATGCTTTAAAATATCTCAAGCATTTGTTCAAGTACAGAATAGCTAGAAATTCAATAATGTCTTTGGCTTCTTTTCTTGTCATCATTTATAGATGGAAGGAGTTCTAACAATCTCAGGTGCAGTCTGATTTAGACAAACTATATTAAAAAATTAGGTGTTGGTTAAGTCATTTTTATTAAGTCTTCAGATCTCAGAGGAACAATGAATGGCAGAGAAAGGTTAACCCACAGGGCTCCTGGTTGCTGAATAAATACATCAAAGTGAAACAAGAGTTAAAAGCCAGTGTTCTCTTGGCAAACTTGTGACTTTGCTGACTTCAATTGATTTGAAGAGATGCGGAGGGATATGGGGCTGTTTCATTGCATCCATTTACCCAGGAGCTTCATCTCTTTATTTTTCATGAGTTGGGTCATTTTAATAGTCATTGTTAACCACAGTCAGCATTCACTCTGTACTTATAACCCATCTTTCCTAGGATGATATTTCTAGCTGGTTTGAGAGAAAGCACTATCTGCTTATCATTTCCATGGGTTGCTGTGGTCTAACAGGCAGAAAAACGAAACAAATACAAGGAAGATCTTGAAAGGTGAGTAATTTTGCGTTCTTTATCTTGGTTTGAGAGTCTCTGATTGTTTTTCATCATGTATTTGAATAAGAATCAGTTGTAATAACAATATGGATATGGGTGAAAAAACAGGAGCCACATTCTGTCCTCCAAAATAAGACCTTGCCAGAAAATAATCAGCCTTGAAAACTAGAGATGAAAAATACCGTCACTGTTCTCTTGCTCAGTGGCTACTCTATAAGGCAGGGAAGGCAAGGATAGACTGATTGGGGCTAGCATTTTTTATCTCTAGTTTTCAAGGCTGATTATTTTCTGGCTAGGTCTTATTTTCAGGGAAACATGGTAGATTGGTCTATAGTCTATAAGATAAATAGTGATACTGGTTGTATTACCTGAAAATGATTGTACCCATTCTTAGTAGTGAGCATACAGAGATAAAGATACGGTCCCCACCACCAATAATACAATAATAATGGAGCAATGGCTATTATCATTTAAGAAAGTGCATGCATATCTCAGTAATTTAAATAAAAGCAAAATGGATATTCTTTCTAGAATATTTCTGCTGAAAATGCTTCTGTGGTTTACAGACTGGTGCTCAAGACCTCATTGAAGTTTTTCCTGCATGTGCTCATGAAGTTAAGTGCAATATATCTAGAGCATATCTATCATATCTGTCTAGAGCATGTCTATCTAGAGCATAGATAGATATCTATCTAGAGCAAGGAGGCTTGACAAAGGGACAGACATAGCCTTCTTTCCAAATCTTAACTTCATATCTCATTTTTGAAATGTCTATATCAGATCTATTTTTGTAAGTCAGAAAAAAATAAACAAAGAGACAGGAAGCAGGTCTGGCTATCAGCAGTGGCCCACTGAGGCAGGGCCCAGTTAATATGAAAGCTGTCTGGTTCTTGCTAGGTAAGCCTTCACCTTTCCAACAAGATGGTTTTAGTTTCACTCTCTGTTGCGTCAGCTGCATGAAAGAAGAAGAAAAAAACCCCTTCGAACGGCATTACATACCACTCATTTCCCTTGCTTATAGATTTTTCCTCTCTCTCCCTTTCAGGAACATTGATTTTCTTCCTCGGGTTTCAGCAAAAGCTTTGCTCCCCAGGCATCTTTATTTGGTTTGCTGACCAAGGCATTTTTCACACTTCTCCTGTGGCATTGCTGATGTCACACTTGCTGCTAGGTGCACCTCACCTCGCTCTGTCCTCTGGCAACAGTGGTCTGAATTTCCTACACAGACCATGGAAACCTTTGAAGGAAAAGTGGATTCAGAGCTCTGATCTCCCAGTTTACAAAGGCTTATGAAGCCACAAGTGCATGCTTGGTCAATCACTGTGTTAGATGCTGCCTTCTCTGCAGTTCTGTACTTATGCATAAGCAGCTGAGTAGCTGCTCAGACAGGCAAATACTTTTCCTTGGCTGCAGTACATGCCCAGGTCAACCAGCCTGGTTTTATGCCCTGGAAAAAAGGAAATGGTGCCCTGTCTTGGGGTTAATTAGGGAGCCACCAGGATCCCTATCACGGCCTCACACAGAGCTAACTCATGGTTTCTGGACGTGCAACATGGAGATTTTATTAGACTATGGCAGCCAGAGTGATCTCTGAACATGAGAGTCACATAGCCATAGTCCGAGATAATAAAAATAACTGACGGTATTAATTGGGTGCTTTGCAGGCTATGAAATCCAGCACACACTGGTCCTCACTGTCTCCATGAGAAGCAAGCGAAGCGGGCATCAGTACTAATCTCACTTTATAGAAAAGAGAACCCCTGAGATATGGGGGGCCTTAGGAGAGTGGAACAATGTTTAACTTTTCCTCAAACAGCTATTTCTGGGATAGAGTCACAGTAAAGGGTCACCTCTGCGTTCTATATCCCCAGAAATAGCAGAAGAACTCATGGGTCTTAGGATCCCCCATATCCTCATTCTTTGCCTCTTGAATGTTGAGCTGTACTGTTTATATCTACTGACAAATCTGAACAAAATTCTTATGACTTGACTTGCTTGAGATGTCAAATTTTTGCCAAATTATTGCGGCAGTCTTTTCAAATAAAGTTCCTTTTACCTAATCAGGGATTTGCTTTGTATCTGACACAGAAAGCACAAGCCAAGGGTCAAGGTGGCCTCCTGTCACCCAGCTGTGGCTATGCACATGACCCAGTGGCCACACCTGCCAAGGTGGGTGGTTGAATTGTGATTTCCACTCTAGACCCACCTCCTTGTTCTTTTTTTGGTTTCCCAGTGACTGTGTTCTCAGGACCTTGCATCCTTGTAGGAGGGTCTGCAATAAAGCACTTTGACAAGAACTGAAGAATGATTCCAGTCTGCCCTGGGCAAGTGTGTAAGTCTCTTTGTTTATGCCAGTGTTTTACCTTAACTAATGTTGTAGTCAGAGTTTGCAAGGGAATCAATTTAATACAGGACACATAATTGATAGGATTATTTTATAATATTCACCCAAAAAGTCAAATGCAGAAGAGTGTACTAGAGACCCAAAGAATCCAGCTGAGGGCCTACACAAGTTCAGCTGGAGGCCTAGAGCACACCACAATGTCTCATGCAAGTCTGTACCAAGGGTCTGCACTGGGAAGACCCAAAGGTCAGTGGTGGAAGCTAGAAAGTCTGCTCCAGCAGGATGAAGGATCTGTGCCAGCAGGCTGAGGGACCTGCACTGGAGACAGGAAGTGATGCTCAAAGTAAGGACCAGAGCTTCCTCAGGGAGAATCACAGCCATCCTCAGGGACAGCGAGGACCCAAGATCTTCCAATAATGAGAACAGCTGAGTCCATATCAGGAAAACCAGCCTGACAAGCTTCTTCACAACAACATGCCATCTTCCCCTCCAGTTCTCTTTTTATGCTGTTGGCAAGATTCCTCAGGTGGGTCTTCCACATCAAACCACATTGACTCTGTGTAGCTGGGTGTTCCAAGTTGACCATTGGTTAATCCATCACAACTAGAGAACAAGTCTGCCATCCTCAAAGAAGTGAGTTAAGAAGAGAGCAGCAACAGGAAATCAGTACGGAAAAATGAGAAATCTTCTCAAGGGTTATTATTTTGTTTTCCACAAATGCCAGGGACATCAGATATTCTTATTCAGAAGTGAAGCTTTTTCCAAAATCTGAAATATTTCCAGCCTTTAAGTCTGAAGAGCAGCACTGAGAGCCACATGTGGGTAACATGCCATCTAAAGAAGCTAGGGGTACAGAGACGGACTGATGTCCTCACCCAAAGCCTCTGGGGTTCTGTGGATGGTTGAAAGGTTGGTGTGGGCTGGAGAAGGAAGCTTTAGGACTATCTGCCAGCAAGGGAATTGGCTCTTGAGGACTTGTGCTGAGGTCTCAGTAACTGCGTAGTTTGTTGGCCTGCTACAAATATTTTTCTTTTGTTCAATGCCAACGACACTGGAGGGTTTCTGGTAGACATGTTTTGTTTCTAAGTCACTTTACTATAATGGCAATCTATGAGTTTTACAGCTGATATGTCTGTAGCTTGTTGATCCATGTGTGTGGCCCCAGGTCACCCCATACTACACACTCTACTCTGGAGAAATCTCCTCAATAGACCACCTGCAACATAACCTGCTTTTGTGGCTGGTTTCCTTAAAATCCAATATATTCTGAAGGATGTGATCAATAAGCAGATGGCTTAAGCCCATGCACATGCCAAGAAATGAGGCATCTAATTAACAGTTAGACAGGGTGTGAGGCGATTGCAGGAGGGGAGTGGAGAACCCTGCCTGGGCTTGGAAACCCCTGGATAGGAGAAGCAGGGCTGGTGGTGTGACATATTGTCGAGGGGTGGCTGTTGGATGTGAGAACACAGCCAGGACCTTCAGGCTATGCTCATTAGGGCTTTACAAAATTCCCAATTATCTTCTGACCTGGCCCTGAGCAGGGCCCCTTTTCATTGCTGTGAGAAAAGAATCAATGAATCAAAAAGAACACCCATTTGGACATCTTGCATGGGTCTGGCTCTGATGCAACGCTGATAGACAGAAATGAGGTGCTCCTTGCAGCCAGTAATGGCTACAGGAAGGATGGAGGTACCAGGAGTGGCTGTCAACCTGAAGGCAAAGTGGATATTTCCAGTTGGGCAGGATGGTCTCTTGAACGAAAGTCAGGAAGAGATTGTGTGTGAGAAGAGGCCCACGCATTCCAGCATGAGTCCCTAAAGGATGATTTCAGCTAGTGTGCAAGCTGTCTGGTTGTGTGTAGAAGGGAAAGCCTTGGGTCTCCTTCCTGCACACACATCCCTTAGCTCACACAGGAACAGAACTGTTTATCCTCTGTACCTGGTGGAGCCACCCAGTGTTTCCTGCTGTCCAAGAAGATAACTGTGCTCCATGTGACTACTTTCTCTGCAGTATGTGGAAGGTGTTAGCAACTGTTGCGGGTTGATGCTCCCTTGTAGTTGTGCTGCCAGTGTGTGCTGGATTGGGCCCTGAGTGATGCGTTTCATGTGACCTGCAGACAGTGAAGGAGAAGACGGTGCCATGAATCTAATATATCCCAAGACAGCTATCCTTCTACTCTGGGACCAGGAAGGCTCGAGCGGTCAGGACTGTATAGTACCTTGTGGGAGGTGAGTTATCCCTCATGCTCACTGGGTTACTTCCTTGACGGTAAACAAAAATATTGAAAAATGAAGTCAGTGCAACTTCATTCTCATTCTTGGAGAAAAGAAATACAAGGCGCCGAATGAACAAAATCAGTACTCCGAGGGGGATTTGTTTGGATCCCATAGGTCGATGAATGAGCACATCTAAGGTTTCACTAACAGCCACCTACAGGGAATAAAATGATAGTGACTGTGATGGGTAATTTTAGGTGTCAACCTTTCTGGGCTGTAGTGCCCACTTGTTGGTCTAACAGTACTCTAGATGTTGCTGTGAAGGTATTTTTTTTTTAAGGATATGATTAACACTTAACTCAGCTGGCTTTGGGTGGAGTAGATTAACACCTGCAATGTGTGTGTTCCTCACTGGGATGAGGACTCATGGTTTCTTGCAGAAAGAATCCTGCCCAAAGACAGACAACATAACACATAGACGTTTTGTGAGAATTTTCCGTCTGCTGGCTCACTGGACAGATTCTGGGCTTGTCATTATTTTCCACAGATAGCACGAGCCAGTTGCTTAAAATAAACCACACACAAGCACACATGCACGCATGCACACACGCATGCACGCATGCACACATCCTATTGGTTCTGTTTTTCTAGGTAACCTTGATTGATGTACTCTGTTCCAGATTAACTGCCCCCTGGGCCCATTGGCCATTACTCTAGCTAATTACCTGCAAGCTTGAAATAGTACGTTCTATTTCCAAGAAAGAAGGGCTACAATAGAGAGTATTTCTTTCCCTCTAATCTCTCTGTTCCCCTATCCTCTATTTTACTCTTAATCCTTCCAACTTCTCCTTATGCTCCCAGAGTATTACCTGTTCTTACCTTTGCATCTCCAAAGTCAAAATAAATAAACAGGGCTGAAGGTATGCAGATAATTCAAATTTAAACTGTTTTTCTTTTAGAATTTATGCATATAATTCTTTCCTTTGTGATCTTAGCTAAAGAAGGATTTCCTGGAAACTTTTTTTTTTGGCTCTTCTTGGAAATCTTTGGTTAATTTTCTGTTTTATTATTTTAGATGCTTTTGACATGGTTTAGAATGGAAAAATACGACCTTTTATTATGTATTTATCTGCAGAGCCTTACCCTATTCCTGACCCATGGGTGGCTTTGGTGTCAATGAAACGCTGATAGCTCCATGGCTAGTTGGGCCTTGGGAACACAACTGGGAATGATACACCTAAGCAAATGTTCCCACTTGGTGTCGTTTGGGGGTCATCATCCACATTGTACAGGAAATAGAGCGACAAATATCAATTTGAGAAAGGAACACAATGAAGCTGTATAATTCCTCTCATAGGTTAGCTGACTTTATAACCAAGCCTCAAAAACTGATATTGATATTGAACCACTTCCCATGAATGGAGAATGAGGAATAATTTCAAGTATGCGTCTTAATAAACCATCCATGCCTTAATTTGAAGAACAAGAGTGCCAACCCTTTATTGTCCAAATGGCATTTGGATATTTGTTAGGCATACTGAAGGAAAATTGTAAGTTGAATGGGTGACATACAACCCCGAAGCAAAGTACTGAAATACCATTACTGGTTTAGATGACACCAAAGCTCTTTTCAGCCAGAAGACTACAATGCAGAATTTAAATCAGAGAAAACAGGCAGACATGGAAGCATAATCTAAGGATAGCATTGGAATTGTTTGATATTTCAATTTGGTTATTAGCTTTTAGGATCAGAGAATAGGACGGATTTAACTTTTTAAAAATGTTTGTAGTAAAATGCACATTCCGTAAAATTTACCCTATGAACTATGTTAAAGTGTAAGTGCAGTGGTATGAAATGTATTCACATTGCTGTGCAGCCACCTTCAGTGCTTGTTCATCTTGCAAAAGTGGAACTCTGTACCCCTCAAGCAAAATTTCTTTCTTGAGCTCCTAGCAACTATGTTTCTACCTTGAGGCTCTATGAGCTGACTTCTCAGGATACCTTATTTAACTGGAGGATACAGAATTCATGTTTTTGTGATTAGCTTATTTTATTCATGTCTCAGTCACTTTCCTCATCACTGAGACAACATCTGACACCCACAACTTTAAGGAGGAGACGCTTGTTTCAGCTCAGCGTTTGTAGAGGTTTCAGCCCATAGTCATCTGGAGCCAGATGGCATGGCAGAGGAAAGCTAATCACAGCATGGCTTCTGGAAAGCAGAGAGAGTATCAAGGGAGAAGCTGGGGAGGGAAATAAACCCTTCCAGGCCATGTCCCAGTGACCCACCTCTTCTGATCAGAACCTACCTTCTAACGATGAGTTGGCTGTAATGCCCTCATAATCCAATCACCTTCCAAAAGCCCTGCCTATGAGTGCATGATGCTCTTGGGGGGACATCTAGATATAAACCTTAACACTTAGCATAATGCCCTTCAGGGTTATTTGTGTTGTAGCTTGTGTTTAAATCTGCTTCTTTCTTGAGGTTGCATAACATTCTCTCGTGTATGCATACCACATTGTGTCTGCCTGTTCATTCACCCATGGACATCTGGGTTGCTTCCACTTTTTGGCTTTTGTGACTAATCCTATCATAAGCAGGAGTATATGTACAAATATCTCTATGATCCCACTTTAAATTATTTTGTGTATATAGATCTGTGGATCATACAGTAATTCTATTTCTAATTTTTTTTTTTTTTTGAGGAACCACCATGCTGTTTTCCAAGGTGCCTGTGCTATTTTATATTTCCACTGGCAGAGCAAAAGGAACACGGATTCTACTTTCTCTATGTCCTGATCAAAACTTCTTTTTTTGCTTTTCCTTTCTAAAGGGTGGTTTATTTGAATGGCTGCCATCCTAATGAGTGTGAGACCAAGATGCAATTTTTAAATGGAGACCCTGTTATCTGTTAAAGGCGTTAATGTAAGAGAGACACACCAGGATAGCAAAGGCCCAAGTTGAGCTGATTGGAAAGATTTCTAGTCATGAGTTTGCAGGGAACATGCAGGGATTTAAGGTATCCCTGTGTGCCAGTTAATCTTAATTATCAGCTTGACTGGATTAAGTGACACATGGAGAAGCCATGGTATCATGGGGCACCAATTCATCAATGGACTCACCAAAAGCCACAGCTAAATGTGCTGTTAGTTGCAGGAAGTGGTCTCTGGCACCATGCCTTCAGAGTGTGTATCTCTTGCTGACACTCATCCCTGTGCCCAGCTTTCCCATCACCATAAATTAAGCAGCTTTGCTCCATTACTTCCTTTCACTATGGTGTTTGTGCCTTGGAGCCAACTGATCATGGATTGAATCCTCCGAAACCTTGAGCCAAAATAAACTTCTCCTTCTTTAAGTAGCAGGTGTTGGGCATTTTGTACAAGCAATGGAAAATCTGAGCAGTACCCAGCTACTCTTGGTGGCTGTTAGCCTCAAAATAGCAATTCACAATAGCAGACCTCGGTGTTAACTCTGGAAATATGGATCTTGGGTGTGTCTGGGCTTCTGGAAGGGGGAGAACTCAGCATTCAATGTCTTGCTTAGGGTCAAGCGATTCAGGCTTAGCTTTTCTGTCCTCTGAAAGATTAGACTTTAGCAGTAAGGCTTCCCAGGGATCCTATTATGGAGAAACCAAATCTAATACCTTGATTTTGGACTTCCAGCTTCCAGAAATGTGAGAAAGTAGCTTTACATTGTTTAAGTTATCCAGGTTGGGAACTTTGTTATGAAAAATCCATGTCACTCTCTCTCTCTCAAATGCAGTCATTCCTGTCTCTGAACAACTTCAGCAATATAGGCTAATGCCACGGTGCCCTCTCACTTAGTCAGACAACAACACTGATGGCTCTGCCTTTGAAATAAATACATCTGAGATCCTGCCCCAGTCACCAGCTCCATTCCCACATTTTGGCTCAAACCAGAATGATTTCTCTGGGTCAGGGCAATACCTTCAGATTGGTTTTACTTCTACAGTGTCCACACATAGTCAGCGCTCATCACTGAGAACAAAATGCAGAAGCTTGCTAGAGCTTCTGTAGGATTTTCTTTTGCTGCCATAACACATTGTCATCATTTCAGCAGCTACATCTGCACTCATTTATCATCTCACAATTCTGTGAGAAGTGTGGTGGACTTGGCTGGATTCTCCCATCTGAATCTCATTAGGTTGCCATGAAGGAGTCAGCAGGATTGCACTCCCTTTTGGAACTTTTAGGAATGGATGTGTTTCCTTGCTTATTCAAATTATTTGCTGAATATTGTCCTTGTGGTTATAGCAACAGGCACCCTTTTTTTGCAAGGCTGTTCTTGCTAGTGATTGTCCCCGTCCCTCCTCACTCTTCTCACTTGGTCCCTCCTGCCAGGGTAGGTGGCTATTCTACAAATCCTTCCTCCTTATTCTTCTGCCACATTTCTCTAACTCCAGCCAGAGATGTGCCTCTACTTTTCAATTGGGTTCATCTAGAGAACCCAGGAAAGCTCCCTGGCTTAAAGTTTGTGATCTCAGTTACTTCAGCAAAGTCCCTTCTCTGGAGTACTTTTTATTACTATTTGATCCAATGACCAGGATATAAGACCACTGGAGAACAGCTTTCAAATTCTGCTTACTGTTGCTCACAAAGTCTTGAATGATATGATTCCCTGTTATCTCTTTGATTTAAGGACATTCTCCTCCTTTACCATCTGGGTTGCAAGTTAGTATGACTTCCTTGTTATTTCCCGAACTCATCAAGCACATACCCATCAGGAGGCCTTTGTATCTCATTTTTCCTTTGCAAACAATGTGTTTTGCTAGGTGTTTCTATGGTCCACTGTAATAGCTGTGGGTTACTATAATTAAGTACCTGAGGTAATTAACTTGTGAAGAGGGAAGCTTGATTCAGTTGACAGTTCTCAGACTTCATGTCCAAAAGCAAGTGTCCCTAGGTGTACCAAGTGTTTTGGGCCTCTGGGGAGGGGACTGGATGGCAATGGCAGGGGGCACATGTTGGAGCAAACAACTCACTTCATGAACCAGGAATCCTAGAGAGCCTGGGCTCCCACAATCCCTTTCAGTGACACTCCCCCAATGACCTAAGGACTGCTCACTTCAGAAGCTTTACCTCTGAAAGGTTCCACCACCTCCCAATAGCCCCACTACAGGGACAAGCTTTTAACATGTGGACTGTTGGAGGACACCATCCATGCTCAAGCCATAGCACTGCTCACTCACTGTTTAGTAGGATCACTTTAGCAGATGCTACGATAGTGATAGAGGAGTCATAGATTTATGGGGTGCAAGATTGTGGAGTATAAAGGAGAGAAGTAGCAGAAGTGGAAAGGGAAGCTTTCAGGCCACAGTCTGACGTTAGGGAAGTGAAGAGAAGAGAAGAGGAGAGCAGGGGAAAGAGAAGAGAAGAGAGAAAGAGTCTCTGGCCCCTGAGGACATTTACAGAAAGAGTATCAGCCAGGGAGCTTCCACTGTAGTGACAGCCTGCACAACAGTCCCACCCTGGCTGCAAATAGCAGCCCCTCCTACCACCACATTCAGTCATTGGCTGGGCCATTCAGGAAGCATGTATCCTTAGCTCAAATGCTGAGGCAGAAACAATGTTATCAATAGATGAGTGGATGACACAATGGAGTATTAGCCAGCTGTGAAGAGGTATGAACTACTGAAACATGCTACAACATGGATACACTTTGAAAACAGTCTACTAAGTGCAATAAGCCAGATACAAAAGAACAAATATTATATGGTCCTTATGTATGAAATATCTAGAATAGGTAAATCTACAGAGAGAAAATGTAGATTAGAAGTTACCAGACACTTTGAGGGTGGAAGGAATGAGGACTTATTGTTTACTGGGTGACCCAGAGAACTAAAAATAAAAAAGAACAGATGCATTAATTACAAGCTATACAGTCATTGAAATGGCTGTATTAGAAAACTAGGGAAATTAAAATCAGGTCCAGGAAATGATCATTGAGTTTTACTATGTCCTATAGCTCAAGAAAAGGTGATCAAATAGCAATGTAGTGTGAAAGAGCAAGTCAGTTGGTGCTGGATGAGTGAATCCAGCTTGGTGGAGTCTGATGGTCCTATTATCTCAGTGAGACCTTGCCACATGTCTATCCCTGTTCTGTTTCTTCAGCCACCATAATTCTCAACTTCTGGGTTACTCTCACCTAAAGAGCTATTGTATTGTAGATATAGCTGCCCTTTGTATCCACAGGGAATTGGTCACAAACCCCCTTGTGATACTAAAATCTGAGATATTCAATTTCCACACATAAAACATAAGAGTCTGTACACAACTTATGCACCTTCTCATGTACATGTTAAATCATCTTTAGATGATCAGTTTTCTTCTGGTATGCTCATCTCTAGATTCTTGTCTCTACTGTCTAGGAGCTAGTAACCTAACAAGATTGCTAAGGTGTAATTCTATAACTTCTTTTTTTATCTTGATATTTTTGTATATGTTCATTCATCCTCTCTCCCTTCTCTTCTGCCTCAAAGAAAGAATGACTTTGCTTCCTTTCTAAATCTAATTCCTCCATCTGAGTCATTTATCATTTTAATTCCTTAAAATTTTCTGAGTATCTGCTGTGTGCTGTGCTATGCCTTGTGAAGTAGACAACTGATCAGGGCAGAAGTCAGAATTCAACATTAATCTATTGATAACTGCAAAAAGTGTGTGTGTGTGTGTGTGCGTGTGTGTGTGTGTGTGTGTGTGTGAGAGAGAGAGAGAGAGAGAGAGAGAGAGAGAGAGAGAGAGAGAGAGAGAGAGAGAGGAGAGAGAGAAAGGGTGGATAAATCAAGCCCAAGGGATACTATGGTGATGCATATGAAGAAAAAATAGAAGGAAGGAGGAAGCTGCCATGATAAGCCTCAAGCAGAATTTGAAAAAGGATCACCAGAGAGAAAATATAAAGTGTGAAAAAAATGGTAAATGCTTAAAAAAAGAATTTATTACAGTAAAAGACACATGGCCATTAATCCTCCTCAAAATACTGACCCCCCACTTCCAATACACTTATCCCATAGTGTACAGATGCCACTTTCTGAAGCAGTTTTGAAAGTCCTCTTTAGTGTCTTTAGGTGGCTGTGGTGGCTGCCTAAATGTTCTGAATCAATTCAAAATACCTTTCATAGCCATTTTGACTTTGAGGAAGAGCCAGAGGTTGCATGGTGCCAGCTTCAGTGAATAAGATGGATGAAGACACACTGCAAGTTTTCAAGCCTGCCTTCCCTGTGGATGGCACTTGGCAGGATTCCATTCGCTGTGTTTCTGATATCACCTCACAAAGACATTCAGGAAACAGATCTCTCAGAACTGCTTCAGAAAGTGGCAAGAATGGTGGGATGAGTGTGTTTGAAGTGGAGTATTTTGAGGAGGATTAATGGGAATGTGCCTTTTACTGTAATAGATTTTTAAAAATTCAAACACTCACTGTATAGTTTGATTATATCTCATAAAGACTAAAACAAATGAAACTAAATGACAAACCTTCTGCAGTGTCAGTAGTGGAAGACACAGAAGCTCCTCCTAGAGGCACACAAGTCTGTGTGCCAATGCCAATCTGGGGGAGGGGATAAACACATAGTACCGACGTAAGCATTGACAATGCCAATACAAGGGGATACTGCATTCAGATTGAAGGGATATATGAGGTATTGCCAAGTTCCTAGCATTGTGCTTGACGTTGCAGGTGGAAAGACAGCCTGGAATGCAAGCTTGCAGGAGGAGGAGGGACATCTCTTGCCTGAGTCTGTCTGGAAGGTTCGCCAGGAAGATGTGAAGGTGGAGGTCTGCTGTGGGGAAGGTGAAGGAAGCCAGGGAGTTCACTGCATGCTACATCATTTCATACTTTGGGGTTCTTCCCAGCCCTCATGGACTCCATGTGTTGGTGTAATGGACAGTGACTCCTGGGGACATGTATAGCTTAGGCTAAGGTCTTGGTAGAATGTCAACCCGAGTGTGTCTCTTAGCAGGACCCTGAAATATCCTCCAGTCCAGCTGAGAGGCGTGCTGAGGGAGCTGGGGGTTCTCTTTCCACAACCTTTTCCCAGGGCAAGCTGAAGCATCATTGCCTTCTCATCTTTGTTTCTCCCGTCCTGGGGGTGATCACAGCCAACTGGCTTGGCTTCCTTTTTCTCAGTTAGATTTAGTATGAGGGACTCAAAAGTCTCACAGTAAAGTGAACATTAAAGTTTCAGTATGCTTTCTACCTTAAAAAAGTCCATCTCATTACCCACATATCACCCTTGGAAAAGCTGAATGAAGAAAAGGAAAATGTGAGAGGAGAGAATTCACAAAAATAGTATTTAGGGTGGATTTTTGGAGTGACATCTGAAGGGCATTTTCTAAAAATGCTCTCTACAGAAGGTGATCCTCCAGTCAGCAAACTGTTTTGGTATTGGCCAGAAGAAGTTTCCCAAACTGACTGTAATCTTAGCTGAGAAAACAAAAACCTGACAATTGGCCAAGTGAGGATATGGAGAGGGAGGAAGGGAGGGTAGAGGGTGGGTTAATGATCTGGGTATGTCGCAAGTCAGCTGAGACTAAGCCTATCTAGCTGATTTTGTGAACCACAAAGAAATGAGGTGAATAAATTCCCTCTTCTGCCTTTTTTAAACACAAGACACAGAACTGGGGCTCCAGGAGGTGTGAAAATCATGAGAAATTATAGGGAGTAACCAGTAAATTCAGGACTTGGAAAACGGGCCACACTCTGAAGCTCCTGATCTTTGCTTTATACTGATGGTTACCAAACTGGGTTCCTTGGAGCACTAGGGTGGTTTGGGCGATTGTTGGGGGCTGGAGTGAGTTTGGGGCTGGAGTGTGTTAGCTTTCCAGGGCTGCTGTAAGAAACCATCACAAACTGAGCAATTTGAAATGACTGAAGTTTGGGCCAGGAATATAGCTCAGTGGCATAAGCACCTGCCTGGCAAGCGCAAGGTCCTGAGTTCAATTTCTGGTACCAAAAAAAAAAAAAAAAGAAAAAGAAAAAGAAAAAAAGAAATGGCCGAGGCTTAGTCTCACATGGTTGTACTGGTCAGTGTTGACAGGACCACACTCCCTCTGAAGCCGACAGAGTGGATCTTCCCATGTTCCTTGGAGTTGCTGGCAGCCCAGGCATTTCTTGGTTTGTGGCTATCCCTCTCTGATCTCTGCTTCTGTCCTCATGGACTGTCTTCCCTGAGAGTCTGTCTTCTCAGGGTGTTAACCTTCTGTGTGTCTCTCCTCAGTGTTACTGGATGGACGACCCATCTCACTCTAGTATGACCCCATCATAAGTCACTGCCTCTGCAAATGCCCTATTTCCAAATAAAGTCCCAGTCACCCTGCCGGGGGATAGAACTTCAACATATCTTTTGGGGGGACACAGTTCAATTTGTAATAAGAAGAGCCTACATGGATGGGGCGCTTATCTTCACCCTACCTCCACTAGGGCTGTGCTGTCTTTGCTCCAGTAAAGTTATGGGCCCCCTCAAAAAAGTTTCTTTGAGAAAATGTGCCACTGCTGAACAACAGATTGAAAATCGTGACTCTATGGTGCACACTTACAATAAACAAAGAGGCAAACCCATCATTCAGCTTGCTTAGAAGCCACTTTTGTGTAAGGCTTTATAATGGTGACTTTTTAATGTGCCCTTATCTTATTCAGCATGGACAGGGCACCAATAGCTGGTCAGTGCTGGTGGGCATGGGTCTGGAACCGCTGGTAAGAACAGAGTGAATGGTACTGGCCTGGCCATTCTGTCCTTTTCCTTTCCCCTCGTCCCTCAATTGTCACATGGGCAGTGCCTGTGTGGTCTGTTATTCCCTGAGGGCTCTGCGTCAGCTATGCCATCCCTGAGGCTTTCTGGTGCCCCTGGGCCCCATGGCTCTTTTGATAATGGCAGTGGGTGGCATGGTGACAGAATTGGCATCGATAGCTGGCCTCCCTAAGTACTAGGGAATACGTGGACTTAGTTTTCCCATCTGTCTCTCCAAGTCACTCAGTATGCTCAGTATTCAGGGGTAGCATCTGAAAGAGGGTGGGGCTTATCTTCCCTGGCTGTCCGTGTGCCCCACCTGCTGCAGAATCGTATAGATGCTTTCTTCAGGAAGTGTTTGCTTCACTTAATTGAACATGTCGGGGGCTGTGGCTCCAAATGCATTTCAGTTCTATCTTTGCTCTTTGCAGAATGAACAGTGATGCCCTCTTGACTGTCAGTGGGAAGGGCTTGGTAGTCTCATGGGAATGAAGCCACATCACTTAAGTGTAGTGAGCCAAGAAAGGAGACCTTTTTTGTGCAGCAGTAGTACAGACCCATGCCCTGAGTGTGGAAATGCCTTCTCTGCTTCACTGGACCTTTGGAAAGTGTCGGATAGTCATTTAGCTTTAGCCACACAAAAGTAAGAGGCACATTCTGGCTCAGGGATTTGAACTGAAATGAATACCAGGGACAGAGTTTTGTCAAACAATTATGGACTGAACATTCACTCTAGGGGTTGCAAAGTGCAAACTATCTAGTACCACCCCCGACACAGGCCAAGGAAAGGTTTAAAAATAATGATCAGTTCAGTGTAAAGTATTGTACAAATCCAATATTTATTTTAGTTTTTTATGTACAAAAAGTAAACTTCAAATGAACATAAAACCAAGTAAAATCATTTCAACAGCACAGACCTCAACTGCTCATTATCTCATAGTCAAGTTAACCATATAAACAATCAACTGTCACCACAGTGCTACATTTGTGATACAGAGGAATGTGGTGTTTGGCTATTTAAAGAATGTTAAATAAAGAAAAAGATCATAAAACAAGCTGGGAGTCAAAGGATTCTCAGATAATCACTCTGATAAAAAATAATCTAAACAGTGAGTGTCTAGTTAGTAATAAAATAGAGGCACAAACCCATGTCTATTTCATGGATCTAGCCAAGAGTCCAATGGTACTTTGCAACTATTTTGCATTTCTAATTTTCTCTGAGGACATGGACCACTGATGTGCTAGAAAATGTAATTAATTGCCATATACCAAATATTCAGAGCCAGGTTTTACAGGGCACCTTGGTTTCCATAGGTGGAAATTCTGATGGCTGGGGACTCATTTGTAATCTAAGTAATAGTTGGTGGGAGTCACCCATATGTCTCTGCTGATTTAAAAATGTTCACACCTTAAGAACCAAGGTAAGAAACAAAGCCAATGATAACATCACACATGTAAGGATTTTTTAAATAACTTGAGTCATATTGTTTTACTCCTTTTTTTGCTAGATTTGGTTATTAAAAGTCTTTTAAAGAAACAGCATTTTTGAATCACCATCTTCTTAAGTTTTCTATCTACAAGTTTGTTTTATGTCAATTAACATCCTGGACTAATTTCTTTGCCTGGGACCTGCACATACAAATGTTTTGGAAACAAACAGCAATTACATTAGAATAAACAAAGACAGAAATCCATTAGTTCTCATCTCTGAATTTCTTGTTGTTGTTTTTTTTTTTTTGGTTTTTCTCCGGTACCGGGAACCGAACTCACGACCTTGCGCTTGCCAGGCAGGCGCTTTGCCGCTGAGCTAAATCCCCAGCCCCCTCATCTCTGAATTTCTTATATATAGTTTCAAAAATAACATGAGAAAAAGAATATACTCTTAAAATTCAGAATCTGTAGTTTGTGAAACTACTCTCATTTTAGCATGAGCTCAGTGCTGACCTTTTCAGATCATTCATAAATAATAAATTCTTTCAAGAGAAATATTTCCAGAGGAAATGAAAAAAATGAACTAAAGCTATGTATTCTGTGGTAATAATGGATAAGAGGACATATAAATGTATATTTTAGTTTACATAGAACATACGAAATTTTTGAATGATCTATGTCTGTTGTTGATATAATTTCTATTATCAATACTGACACTATACATTTTTTTCTTTTTTCTTCACCATCTTTTTTGTTTTTTGTGGTACTGGAGATTGAACTCAGGGCTTTGCACATACAAAGCAGGAGGTCCACCACTGACATACATCTCCAGACCCAACTTTTCTTGAATTTGTGATAATATTACATCGGACACAGCGGTGGGACAGACCAATTTTGATTCTTGCTGTGATGCAACAAACACCAATTAAAAAAAATCTTGTGCTAAGTTGAAATTGAAATCATATCTCAATTACAGATTGCTCACTGGACAATTAAGGGAAAATATTAGAATACAGTTTTCACCACTTGGCTTCTTTCTGCATTAATTTCCACCTAAATATCTAGAAGGTCATCTCCACTTTCATCGCTCTCGACAGTCAGCTGCCTCGTCCACCACTTCTTGACCTCAGAGCCACAGGAAGTCGTGTCTGTCATGGGATTCATCTTGCACACTACAGACTTCATTGTTGTCCTCCCTCCAAACCGTAAGTTGACCGAAGACACTGAATGGCTTATTGGTTTGGGGGCTGTGGAATTAAGAAGTCCTGTGAGCAAGCTGGTGTCACTTCACATTTCGCAATCATTCCTGGAAACCACGATATTCCATCAATGACACTTGAGGCTCCCAGACCCCTATTCTTGGATGTAAAGTAAGAAACCTTTCCAGCATTTGATTGTTTATAATGTATTTAAAAATTGTGGCCATACACAAGTAATAATAATACTTGGAAAAATATGCTTCTTGCCCCCTCACTGAAATAATTATGAAAACTAGAAAATTACTAAAAGTTCCAATTTGAATAAATACAAGTGTCATTAGTTGGTGTTAATTAGCATATGCATAAAAATGAAGAAAAAGAAGGGACAGTATAGTTAAAGTAAGGGTAGAGGGGGTAAAGTAGTGAGGGCTTGCAAAGAAAGATGTGGCTCCAGGTTCCCACAGTCATGACCTTGGGTCCCACTTTGGTAACCTGTAGGTCCATAGCTGCAGGCTGGTTCACATTTCTGAACCCACGTTGCCTCCATTGTAAAGTGAAGAGAATGAAAATGTCCTAACTGTGCTACTGTAAAATACATTAAATGAGACAACACGACACTGGTACGTTATTGGTATCCCCTTAACATGCTCTTTTGCCTTCTCTTTGTCTCCTCAAACTCAGCATGTCCCCAGTAGCTGGTTATTGCCCTTTTTGATTCTGGGCTTACCTACACATGGAGCACTGGAGGCATTTTTGACAATATACTTTTTAAAATCCATGTAAGTCAACACCAAAATGGAACATACTGTCCTAGATCATCTGTCCTACCTGTTATCGTGGTACTGGAACCTCAGCTTGGTCCATGACTATAGTAATATCCTGCAGCTT
Source organism: Chinchilla lanigera (assembly GCF_000276665.1). NCBI lineage: Eukaryota > Metazoa > Chordata > Mammalia > Rodentia > Chinchillidae > Chinchilla > Chinchilla lanigera. The sequence goes on along the minus strand of NW_004955404.1, from coordinate 9,892,967 downwards.
GTAACCTGCCTCTGGACACTGGCATAGATAATTACCTCTCCCAAAAGCATGGATTCCAAATGTCGCATCTTGCTCAGAAAACTTTCTGGCTCCTAATTGCCTAGAGAGTGAGGTTGAAACTTCTTGGCCTGTCGTTAAGGACTTTTCATGCTGTGGCCCCACCATCTACTCAGTAACCCCTGAATAGTAAATCTCAGATATGAAAAAGGACAATTTCCTTGATGATGACCTTAATTAGGATCCACTAAACATCTCTAGCTACAAAATGTAAGTTGTACTTTCATTGCCTTCTGGAACACATGTGGTGTGGAAGAATTTGTAACATCGTCTATCATCTCATTTGGATATGGCTGAAGTTGGGATGTAGTTAAAAAGCACAGTGAGCCCTGCTGCACTCCAGAATTGGCCCTCTGTAGACAGCACCATGTACAGGGGACACTGGTGTGTGCAGAGCATGGCTCTCCCTCTTTCCATGCCTCTAATGCAGTTGTCTGGGCTTTTAAAAACCCTACATTTGTTCAGAACAAAACTCTCTTGCTTACTCAGTAAAGCTTGGAAAATAATAGAATTATGAGAACTAAAAGAGGAAATATAAGCAATGCATTTAGAAGAGTGATTAGTAGCACTTGTTGTTATTGTTATTAGGTAAACAGTAGGCTGCATGGAGATGGTGACCTGCTCAGCTGCCTATCTCAACATACATAAATGTGTACTGAGATAAAGCAGAGGCTTGTGGTACTGAGATAAAGCAGAGGCTTTCTGAAACTTGGTATCCGCTCATTCCTTCTCAGAACTAATAAAAAATTTGGTCCATATTGCAATGCCTTGATTGCACAGAGATACCTTTGGAAACCTCTCCTTCCTTTCTGAATCTTCATTCTGACAGTTACATTTACAGAAGCTCTGTGTAGGAGAATACTTTTGGTAAGGGGGTGCATTTGTGACTGGCTCACTGTCTGTAAATAATCAGACAGAGACCCTGCTATAGCTCAGATCTAAAATGTTCCCCAAGGCCCTTGTGTTAAAGGCTTGATCCCCTTTGGCAATCAAGAGAGGTGTTGCAATCAATAAGAGGTGGCTGTAGTAAGAGGTCTTAGGTCACTGGGGGTGTGCCCTAGAAGGAGATTATGAGACATGGGTCTCTTCTCTCTCTTTGCTTCCTGGTAGTAACAGGTGAGCAGCTTCCTCCACCACAATATGCTGCCTCACCACAGGCCCAAAGCAATGGGATGACCAGCCAGGGATTGAAACCTCCAAAACTGTGAGCCAAAGTGTACTTTCCCTCTTTTTAAGTTGATTGTCTCATGTATTGGTTATAGCAACAGACAACTAACTCAGACTTGTATTTTGAAACCCAAGACCCAATACAAAGACAGTAAAGATCTTTTAAAGACCCTAATCAAGGGAGAAATGACTGATGCACCAACCCGAGGGCAGACGCCATTGCCCAAACTTCCTTTGGGGTTTCCCAGCATCACCCGCATCCTGCCGACTTCCGCCTCTATCTGACAGAGTGGGGCTCAGGAGCTGCTGCTGGCTGCTCGTCTGTGTGAGAGAAGAAGTAAGTAGTTATGTTTCATCTTTTAAAAAATGTTTTAATTGACACATAATACTTATAGATACTTAGGAGGTATGGTACAATAACTCAATACATGTACACAATGTGTAATGATGAATGAGGGGAATCATCACTTCCATCTTCTCAAATATTTATCATTTCTATGTATTGGAAATCTCTAGACTCCTCTAGTTATTTTGAAATATATCAGAGATTCTTGTTGACAATAGTTGCCCTACTGTGGTGTAAAATATCCAGATTTATAACACGGGTGGAACTGGAGGACATTACATTAAATGAAAAAAGACAGATAGATACCACTTGTTCTCATTCTTTTGTGGAAGCTAAAAAAACTATCTCATAAGAGAAATTATAGCTGTTTCTTAACCTTCTCACTGCTTCCACTGGTCTGGACCCTCCTTTTCTTGAGCTAAAAAAAGAAGCACGGTGGGAAAACAAATGGGAAGTATAACAGGGATGCCCAGTGTTCACCAAGGGAGAGGAAATGTGAAAACGGGCAGACAGAGTCAGGGAAAGCCATCGAGGCACAGCTGCACAGGGGCAACAGGAGACAGCTCTTCAGGAAGCACTTCTTTGCTAGTCCCGCCCTCACCCCTCCACTCCTGAGGACACTGTTGACCTTTTACACCTGGCTGGCAAGTAGGGTAGGGATGGTGGCACTGCAGGAAGGAAGAGGGCAGTGGGACTGGCTGGATCTAGGGCAGTGGGCTTTTGCCATACTGGAGGGCAGAACCTGCAGCTTCAGAAAAGCATCTCTGCAGACAGAGGTCTGTGATGGTCCCCAGAGGAAGCCTAGCACTGAAGACCTCCTAAGCTTCACCTGCTGTCTGTTTCACCCAGAGGCTTCCTCTTTCCTAACCAGCACCTTGGCTTTCACATTGCCTTGGAATTCCCTCGTGGCTTCTCAGTTACCTCTCTAGTTTTTTAAAAAGTCTAAACCAGAGAGCTCTGCAATCATCACCATCCGTTGTCTCACTGTGTGTCCAGATCTAACCCTGGGGTTCACATGAGGCACTGCCAGCTATCCTCAGAAGAGATCCAGGGCAGAGCCACTGCCTATGCCTCCTAGTCCCCTCTTTGCTGACTATCCCTGTAGGAGTCCCTGTAAGTCAGAGCCAGATGATTCCTACAGGCTGGGAGCCAGTGCCATGAAATCCACCCACAACTGGGCTAGTGCATGAGCCTTCTGCTGGGCTGTGGAGCCTCAGGCTTTGGAGTTAGTCACCAACTCCAGATTGTGCTGCTTTGCATGAGCTCTTAGCCACCAAGGGCTATGCATAGAACACTGGACAAGCTCTACCTGGTGAAGCTCAGACCATAACTGCAGTTTCCTAAAGGGGCAGGACCTTCCTGGCAGCTGCTACTCACACACAGGGCTCTCTGGGATGCTGATGACTTTCTGTGCTTTTTTTATATAGTTATGTAGATTGAGTTTGGAAATGAAGATATGCTGTGTTTTAGTAACTAAAAGCTGCTCGGTCCATCTTCTTAAATTCCATATGCTCCCCTGATGCTCAACTAAGGAAGGAAGAATCCTCAACAAGTCTGTTACTGAGAAAAGTTGAAAAGCAAATGCAAACATTTTCGGTAACATAAAGTTAGCAAATTTCCATGGCTTGCTGAGGGGAAGCTTCACGTAACCTGTCCTCTCTGAAGACGTGTAGTATTTCCAGACTCAAATTCAGTCCTTTAGGCAAAGAATCAAAGAATCCTCCCACTACTACATAAATAGCAAAACAGAGCAAAAATAAAACCCCAAACAAACAAGAAAGCAAAACACCAAAAGACAACAAACAGATGACAGACAATAAACCCCAGCAGCATTATACAGTTCAGGGCACTAATATTTTACAGTATTCATATGTTATAGCTTGGATCTTGAATGTACCCCAAAGACCTGATACAGAAAATGGCAGAACCTTCAGGAAGTGGGTCCTTGTTTGAGGAAGTTAGGTCACTGCAGGACGCCCTTGGAGGATATTGGCGCTGGTTTCTCTCTCTTTCTTTTTCTTCCTGGCTACCCTAAGTTCAGTAGCTTCCTTTTACACTCACTCCTGCTGCCTCTCCATAGACACAAAACAATAGACTCAGGCACTGAAATCTCCAAAACTGTGAGCCAAAATAAACCTTTCCTCCTTCTAAATTGATTTTCTCAGGTATTTTGTCTCAGTGTTGGAGGGCTGACTATTATCATACAAATCAGGATCTTTTGAATCAAGCTCCACTGAACCTTGAATGGCAACGACACAAGTACATACTGGATCTACATGCTCTGCCATTTTTGTTGGTTTCAGTGAAAAAAATCCTTGAAGAAATATTGCCACCTTGGTTGAAATGTTTCTGAGACCAGCTCTCCGATTGTTCTGCTGAATCAAGGAACGAACTTCACAGCACATCCTAGAATGAAGGACACCCCATCCCCTACCTCAGGTTGCACACTGTGGTCCTGGCTGTTGGCATTCGTGTCCTCGCTTGGCTGGGTGGTCTCAATGCTGGGAGGGTTCAGGAAGCGGCTCAGCTCCTGCTGTTGGCTCTCCCTCAGGCTGTGGATGATGCTGCATGACTGCTGCTGTTTCTGTGGGAAGATGGTGCTCCCTCAGGAAGGGAAAAATGAGCCCGTGGCCTCCTCCCCTCCCCCATCCAAGTCATACTCTCTTCTCTCCTCTCCAAACACCTGTAGGGTTGGTGAAACCTTAGGAACTTCCAACTGAGGATCCTGAACTAGTTACAGTGGTAACTTAGACTGACACAAAAGAGGGCTTAGGGATTTAGGAACTGCCTTCCCATTCCTTTTCATTTGCACAACAACTGGATTAACTATGCTTATTACTATTACCTTATGCTTTATTTAAAATTACTAACTTCAGTGTTCTATTTTTTTCTTTTCTTTTATTCTTTGCTCACTTAATCCATGCTTGACCTCCCTCTCCTTCCCTCCCTCTCCTGCAAAGAGCGGGAGGCAGAGAATCTTGGGAGATGGAGGAAACCTTGATGACTGTCTTGGTTCTGGACTTTCTAGGCCAGTGCAGGAGGCCAATGCAGTGGGCCGGTTTGTCTTGGCACATCCTGAAGCCAGGAATCCTGTGCCCTCCTAGGGCCTGTGGAGGACAGACTCATCCCTGGAGCTAACAGAGGCCCCAGGGAGCCAGCTGTAACAAGGTCTCAGTGGGCAATTGGTCTCCTTGCAGGAGACAGGGGTGTCTCTTTTCTTCGAGGACCTTCCCTCTTCCAACAGAAATGTATATTTTTGTAGTACCATGTTTTTGTGCAGAGTAGGACAAAACAAATCTTATGTAAACATTATGATGCTTTAAGTATGTAATGATTAGTTTGATCTTTTCTATGTGTGAAGCATAAGTCAAAAACATTCATAAAAGTAATTACCTGAAGGGATACTCACTGTAAGCACCTATATGCCACATAGTCTGTGTTTGTTAATTTATGAGTTTGAGGCTCTTACAAACTTATAGTTTAGGAAACAGTGGACAGATCATTAAAATCCCATGAGCGATGATCTTTAGAGACTGAGCAACATTATCAATGATTTGTTGGAATTTTTAGCAGTGATTTAAAAGTAGTTTTGTAAATTCAGTCTCGGTAGATATATTTGGAATTTGGTTGAGTTTAATAAATGGTGATCATACATATTTTAACAACATGAAGTTGCTGTTTAAACTTCTTATAAGATAATAGAGATGTAATTCACCAGAACCATATTATGGACTTTACGGAAGGGAATGAGGCTGAGTCTGGACTGGGGTAAAGGTTGCACCAGCATCTGGCCCCTCTAAGCATGTGCAGTGGCCACAGTGTGAAGGAGACCAGCCAGTGACAGGTGGCTCTGTGTCATGTTCACGGAGCAGGTGGGGGGGATCTTTCTTTCTCCCATCCTCCTCTGAGGGTGGGGACCCGTGCCATGTGTTCGCAGTTCACTCACAGCCCGGATGCGTTTCAGGCACTTCTTGAGCCACATGCGGATGGTCTGCTTGGCCACCTCCTCCTCAATGGTGTACTCTAACTGCTCCCTTGCCAGGAGCTCCTCCAGCTGCAGGCTTTTCCGGATGTCCACAGAGCGGTAGGAGAGCATGCTACAGGGGAAGCACAGGAGGTCTCATCTGACTCTGCTGAGGTATAGATCCTCGGGGGTGTCAGAGTGCAAACAGGAAGTCACTCAACCTGACCACGGCAGTGATTGAATGTCACCCCTTACTAGCTGGATACACGGTTTTGGGTACACTGTGTCTCTCTCCCTACTCTGTACAATGGAGACAGTCCTGGTACCTACCTGTCTGAGTGATGAACGAACTAGTATTCTGTGAGACACTTAGAGCAGTAAGTACCATGTAAGTTCCTGTAGAAAAGATCTAGGTGATGCGATGCTCTACCTTTCCAGTTGCCTAAGTGCAGATACTGGACATTTCTCTGCAGAGGGAAGACTGCTCCCTCCATACTGTGTTCACAGTTAGCTCTGAATAGAGATGGTTAACATGCTTGGCTATGTGTCTTGCATGCCCCCACCCCATTTCCTTCTCAATTTATCTCATCTATCCCTCTGTGTCTTCCTCACTACTTTCAGACCCTACAAAGTCAGGACTGAATGTTGTTTCCCATTTTGCCCACGGCTCAACTGGCCAGAAAGTAGTGAGTGAAGCTGACACAGCTGCCAGGTCATATCAGGCCCAAGGCGATAAGACAACTCACAGCATGTCGTGGTTGAGGGTCCCCAACCAAAGGAGAACACAACCCCTTCTGACAATGCTATGCAGCCTGTGTAATGGCAGAGTCCCAGATTCCAGTTTGGCCCCATACTCTGAGCTCAGGGCCAACGCTGTACCAGAGCACATTGGGCCCTGATCTAAAATGACTGGAGTCCTCATGAAGGGAGGAACTTGGTCACAGATAGGTACGCAAATGTGCACATACACATGGAAAACACTGTGTTCAGATTGAGGTGAGCTCAAGGTGCTGCTTATACAAGATAAACATTGGCAGGAAGTCACTAAAAGCTGGGGGAAGGCCTGGGACTGTTATGGTTGATACATTGTGTCAACTTGGGGAGTCTAGAGGTTTGGCTAAGTGACTCAGCAGGAAGCCAGAGTGCTTACTTTGTATACATCCCGAGCCTGTGGAAGAGGAGGGCATGGAGATTATGTGAGAGCTACATGCCCCTTAGGTGGGGGTAGCCTGTTTACAAAGTAAGGCAGGGAAAGGAGCTGCCTGCCGCGATTCCTCCCTTTTGCTCTGGCTGTTTGCTGTTCGGCTGCCATTTCCCCCTTTGCTCTTGTTGCTTTGCTATCTTCTGCCTCGGAGCCAGCCAAGTATGGACTGAAACCTCCACAAACTGTGAGCCAAATAAACCTTTCCTTCCTTCATTTTGGGTGTTGGGTACTTTGTCTCAGCAATGAGAGAAAAGTAACCAAGACAGGGACAAATCCCCCTTGACCCCCAACCACTGAGGAAACCAACCCGGCCAACACCCTGACCTTAGACTTCTGGCCTCCAGAACCATGAGACAGTCAGTTTCTGTTGCTCAAGCCCCTCAGTTGATGGCCCTTTGCTGCAGCAGCCCTAAGGACGATTATTACAGAGGTCTCAGACAGAAGGAAAGGCAGAGCCCTGGTCTGATTCTTCGTCCCACCTGAGTGTTCATGACAAGTCTGGAAACCATGGTGTTTTAACTGACCAGGGGCAGCCTTCACAGAATGGGCCTACAGAAGCTTCTAGATGTGCCTGAGGGAGAGGAATGGGATCAGTCTCAGCTCTGCCACATGCCAGGTGACCATGGGCAAGTGGCTTCACTCTTACAGGACAGTCCCCTCATCCCAGAATGAAGAGGCAGAACTGTGCTCTCTCCAGTTCCTTCTACCATCCCTTTATTGGACATCAGTCCACTGCTTCACACATCTCACTGGAAATGATCTCTAGGTGATAGTGAGAAAAGCCGCATGTTGGGGAAGTGTAGCCCCATTTTATAACCATGGATTGTGGTGTTTTAGGTTCTGGACAGATTCATTAATTGCATTCCCGAGGCCTCTGAGGACCCTAGCTTTCATCTCTGGACTCCACTCAGCACTGCACCCTGGCAGTGAAATGCCTCATACCTCAGGACGTCGTGGAAGCTGACGTCGCCGCCGTTGTGCAGCCTCTCCATCTCGTAGCACATGTGTTTGAACAGAAGCTTGTCCTTGTCTAAGTCCACCTCCAGCCGCCCTCGCAGCAGCCTCAGCAGGAACTTCACACGGAACGTGGGAATCACACCCTGAGGGCAGAGGACAACCCAAGTCAGACCTTCTGGGGCTTCACTTGGGGGTATCTTTCCATAGCAAAAAATGAAGACAGAGCAAAACTGAAAACAGGAGCTATTTCTCCAAAGAGCATACCTAGCACCAGGAGGGAAGGCAGTTGTTGGCTGGCTTCTTTGGAAGTGGGCACAATGACCTGTGCTAGGAGCAGCCAGAGTTGGCTTGGGCTTCTCCTGTCTATGCGACACCATAACACAGTTCCTGTGCAGCCAGTTGGGACAGGAAGAGCTCTTCAGCTTCCCCTGGAGCTGACACTATTCACAGCCATCCTGTTGACTCTGTTCCTTCCAACGCACACTTACTGAGCACAGCAAGGCATGTGCACAGACACGGCCAGTGGACATGTACATAACCTGGATGCCAGGACTTCTAAACATGTTATAGTTTATAGCTAGATGCCCCCTAAGAGCCTTGTGTTTTCATAGGTGACACTTTTGGAAAGGTGACTGGATTACAGGGTTTATGGCTGACTCACAGTTAGGAGGTTAAGAGACAGATCTCTGGGGTATGGCCTGGAAGGGTTTAGCTCCCTCCTGGGACCTCCTTTAACTCTCTGCTTTCTGTCTGCCATGCTTGAGCAGCTTTTCCTCCTCTATGCCCCTCTGCCATGCCAGCCTGCCTTGGAGCCAGCTGACTATGGGCTAAAACATACTCTTTTAAGTTATGGGTGATGGGCATTTTGTCCCAGCAATGAGGAAAGTAACTAAGACACATGCATTGTAACTTGTGCTTCCATTGAAAGATCACTCCTTTTCAGTCTTCTGCATGACTAGAGCAGTGAGGTCCCCAACACTGCCTTGTTTCTGGGTCTAAAAAGCTCTAAAAGGTCTTGATACCTTGCAGGTGACACAGCCGGCCACACCAGCCCTGGCTATGTTTCTGGATATACCTGGTGACCCCTGGCTACCTGTTGGTCACTAGCACCCCAGTGTTCTGGGGCTGTGGCCCTCCCTGTGTGTATCTGCTGAGAGCAAGGTCCTGTAGGTGACAGTCAAGGAGACAGCAGTGAGCCCAGATGAGAGGAAAGAGCTCAGCTAGGTGCCTGTACACAGTTCCCTGTCTCAGAAGAAAATCCTGACAGATTGGATCCCAGCCGCAGAGGGCTACCGAGGAGTGAGAGAGAAAAGAGAACGTCGTGAGCTGCCAGATGGCCCTGGTTCAACTCCAGGAACTCCCTGATGCCTACTTTGGCTCACTGATCTTCACTGGACATCAGCATTTCTTAAAACTGTTTTTGGATTTTGCCTAAATCTTTTCATGGTTGAATTTTCCTCAGTTTTCAGGTACAAAGCCAAATGTCTCCTTTGTGGAGGTCCCATGATATTCCCTGCTAAAGCACAGCTCCACTCCAACTCCCGTCTGCCATTGTACCTTCAGCAGTGTGCTCATAACCTCTTGAAATAATACAGACTGAGAGTCCCTTACCTGAAATGTCAGGCTCCAGAAGTGTTTCAAATTTTGGATATTTTTCCAGGTATGCCTGAATATACATAATAAAATATATTGGGTATAGAACCCAAGTCTAAATACTAAATTCAGGCCATTTGCTTCATACACATAGTCTGAAGGTAAATTTATACAGTATTAGTAAGGAGACCATGTTTTGACTGCAACTCATTATATAAGCTCAGGTGTGGAATAGTCTACTCATGGTGTCATGTTGATGCTCATAAACTTCTGAACTGTGAAGCTTTTCATATCCTTGGATTACGGAGGTTCAGCCTGCACTGTTACTAGTAGTGTTGATTTATCTTTTCTTCTTTGCCCACCCTTTAGAATGCAAGCTCTCTCCATCCTGTTCCTTGCTCTATCTTCAAGTGCCTGGACCTGAGTTTGAGTGCTTCCCAGGATGAAGAATGGAAATAGGACAAGGACAGGGAGGAGGAAAGGACGGAGGAAAATGAGGAGGTGGAGGAGAAAGAGGAGGAGAAGGAAAAGGAGAAGGGGGAGGGTGGAGAGAAAAAGGAGAGAGGCTGCTGCCAGTGTGACTGATTCTGAAATCTTGGGTAAGCTCTGTGGCTAAAATATCAACATAATAACTCAGAAACAGTTCAGACTAACCACTTACAGAGACCTCTTAGATAACTCTGTGTTTGTAGTCAGGATGACTGCTGGAGACTGAAGTGATCATGAAGCTCTAACACACTGTTCTTTTGGTGGCGTCAATCCCCTCTCCTGCTCTGAGCCCATGGCCCATTCCTTCAGGATTCCTTGGCTTCCTGTCCTTGCTGGCCTCCCAGAAGTCTGAAGAGGATGTTCCCGGTGGAAAGGACATGGGGAGAAACTGTTTTGTCCTTTTCTTGTCCTAGTTGTTTAGGCTAAATTATCAATGACAGCTTTCTGCAGTGGCCTTTGAAAAGTCAACATATGTGAGTTGCCACCCATAAGAACACTGAAACCTCTGAGATTGGTAAGTAAGTTTTTTCAGGGTTGAGCATAAAACAATGATCTCTACCTCTCTTTTATCATCCACCATATTCCATATGATTTGAAAGTGACGAAGATCATTATAACTTAAAAGCTGATCCTCTTCAGTGGAATAAAATAAGGAGAAATTCTCCACAATTATGGCTAAAAAAAGCAGAAGAAAAATTCAGAAGTTAGGCAATTAGGCTAATCTGTCATTTTTTTAAAGAAAAAGTAAAATATCTATTATAAATAATGGATTTTATCATCCACATTATAAAGCCAAATTTTTGAAGTGCTTTCAGTTTGGTTTCCAAGTTGGCACATTTTATACTTGGACTAAGCTATTCATCGAGCTCTCATCGTTCCAAAACACGAGGGTCATGCGCACAAACACACATTCTGCGTGTGTGTAGACTTTTGTGCCAGCTGGCTGTAACTCTTGGTTAAGAGTTCCACGGCAGCTTTTGAAGGTTGTACTTGGTTCTGGGTAGCCCCACAACTGAATGAACAAAATGTAACTTTCAAAAACAAAAAATGTAATATTTTGAGGCTACCAAGGTAGACCTCCCTGTAGTTTGGTCAATGCAATCTATGGGAAGAGCTCTTTTGAAATTAACAATTATAATAAATAGCAAAACTCTTGAAATTGCAATCAACTGTCATTTACATGTCTTTTAAAGGTCTTTCCAACTTCTGCATTGAGAGGCAATGATTTATAATTAAGGCCATGGAACACCAGCCCCAAGTAATCTAGGATAATTACTTGAAAATTGTACATAATTATCTAAGTACCTGAGTTTGACGAAATGAAAAAATATTCAATGAACATCACTTACCTACAAGCAGATTTAGCATGATGTAGGCAATGATGACATAAAATGAACAGAAGTACATAAGTGCTCCTGCATAATTTCCACAGTCTGTTGCCCAGTATGTAAATTCATCTGGGGTACAGAAAGGAGGCTGAACCTGGGAGGCAGTAGGACAAGAGGGAGGATAGGGTAAGAGGAGAAAAGAATACAAAGTTCTGCTGACTGTAGTCCGTGCACACATTCCTAGCCATACAGACTATTATCGACTTCAGAGTCATCTTGCAAATACCACGTACACTGGGTAAGTCATGTGTAGCAAAAAATCAAGAAGAATATTTCATTTACACTATGTTTTTGGTATCCTAAAATCCCAAGTTCATTGCCATTGTTAGAAGCACTTTCATGGCACTGTGAAATGAACTGGTTTCTTCCAATAGCTGTGCTTCCTGCTACTTCTACCAGTCCCAAGTCCTAAGAAGCCACTGTGATAAAATTACAGAAAGTCAAATAAAAAGGCTTTTAAAACTGTTCTGACTTTAGAACAAAATGATAGGAATTAACAGTGGCTGTTATATAATGTGCTGTTATCTTTAAAATATTAAAGAAAATTGTTCTGACTTGAGACATGGGTTACGATTTAGGAAGGCTAACTATGCATAGGAAATTCATATTTAAATTGTGTTAGAAGTAATTCCCATCCTTGGGGTATTGCTACGGGACGTTACAGAGCAGCACAAGACTCAAGTTATCATTCTCTAGGGGCCCATGAAAATGCCAACACCTCTAAGAAAAAGTCCTGGTTTCTTTCAGCCAATGAGCAGCTCTTTCATCTACATTCCCATAGCATTCTGCTGTTATTTTTACTTAGAATTTATTTAATTATGCCTTAGGTTATATTTGGTTTCGTAAATTTGGTCTGGCGCGTAAAGTTGTGTAGTTCTTACTGTGTGCCAGGTTTGTGCCACGCATTTGGAATAGACTGCTAAGAGAGGCAGAAGTCTGCACTTCTAATGCTGCTGATACCACACGGTGTACCAGGAGGCCCATGTGGCAATTTAAATTTAAATTTATATTAATGAACATGAAATAAAAGTAAACTGGATGTAAAACACAGTTCCTCAAATGCTCAACAGCCACATTTGGCTAATGGTTCCTGAACTGGGCAGCCTAGATTTCCACCACTGCAGAAATTCTTATAGGACAGCATTAGTGTGGAAGGTAAGAGGCAGATGGAACAAAGGAATTTAAGTGGAAAGTTCATTGGAGTGGTGAGAGGCTACAAGGGAGAAATATAGAGTGTTGTAAGAACACATAACCTGCAGTCCTAGGGGAGAGCAAAATAGCAGGAGGAACTGGCACTTAAACTGAGATTAGAAGGATGACACAGAAATATCCTGGAGGAGATAGGATGCCAGAGAAAGAGTGGCTCAGAACCTTTGGCATCAGCTTGCAGAGGACACCTTGGATTTAAAAATGAGAACATAGCCTATGGCCCAGGGCAAACCAGGGGTTCAGGTAGTATCTGTTGAATGCAATAAATTGAAGAAGTCAAGCAGCCCCTTTTAACTTCCACAATAATAAAGGTTGACAGGAAAGAACAATGCTCATGCAAAGTATATTTGTTGACTAAGACAACAGCTCAAGTTGGGTTAATGAATATTTTCTTCTGTATATTAATGCATTGTAATGGAAAAGTTTCAATTCATGGATTAAAAGGCCCAGATATATATTTTGTATACAAAGTCTTGATGCTAACAAGGATGACATCACCATAATGCATTGCCAAAGAGTTTCATGCTTATTTTAAGTTGAGGCACTGATAAAAATGAAGGGATAGTTACCATACAATCATGCATAATCTTGTTCCAGTCTTCACCTGTGACAATTCGGAAGAGTACAGTAATAGCTTTGCCAGCTGAAGAAAAATTTGCATGCCTAATTTAAGAAACAAAAACAAAAACAAAAACAACAGAATGTGAATAGTATGGTTTGTTGTTTGTTGAAGTAATATTGTTTGTCATCATCAAAACGGTGGATTTTGCAGCTATTTTGGTTGCTACATTATCATTTCCAAACATTATATTCTTTTATTTATTCGTCTAAGGTGTCTGCAAGTATAGCTGCCTGAATAAGTCACTTCAAGCTTGTTCACCAACTGATTAGCATTCATCTTGAATGGCTGAGTGAGCAAGTTTTGGCAACAAAAAGTGATTCATTCCTTCATTTGGACTAAGCTATAAAAGGGGATTTGACACATGGTCATGGATCAAATAACAAGTACATTCTCCAATATGAGACATTTGTCTTTACTTTGTTGTTTCAAGATATTTTAAAAAAATGAAATGCTCCCATAAAAATTAAGACAATCTTTGAAAAATACTTTCTGTACATTAACACCATTTTGAGCTTCTAATTTTCCATATTTTGCTGAAAAGAAAGGCATTTCAAAAGTTTCACCCATTAAAAAGGAGAGCATTTTGTGAAACAATAAAAGGGCAGGAACAGTGGTAGAATTAGGAGTCATTACTCCCTAGTGTTGGTAGAATTATGGATTCTTTTTTTTCCCCTTTATTTCTGAATTTTCTAAGGTTTCTAAAGTAAACATGCATAGCTTTTTCCAATCAGAAAAAATGCCATTGAAAATGTGGGTATTTTATTTCATTTTAATTTACAAATGATTGTTTTCCTTCCCCTCTTCCTTAGTCTTTAATGAACCAGAAAATCTTTTAAGTTTTTCATGATTTTATTACTAAAGTATTTGCTTGCTAAATGAATAGAAAGATAAATGTACAGCAACCTGTTAATGTTCTCTCCGTACTTCACAGTACCAAATAAAACAACACCAGCAAAAGCATAGCAGAGCAGCAAGAGGAACATCCCAACTATGATGAAGAAGCTTTTGTACATGCTGACAACCACGGTGAGGAGGAGCATCTTTAGTGTCACCTGGAGATGAGGGGGATGTGGTGTTGGGACAGACAGGGAGAGAGAGAGAATAATCAATTTACCAAGCCGTGGAAGGTCTGGTAGTGAATATTTTGTAAGGAGTTTGGCTAGAGACTGACTCTCAAGAATTTGTCACTTAAAAGTTGCTTTCTACTAGGTATTAAATTTAAATATTGTTCAAAAATCATCAGGCACTGAAAAATTCTATTCATACTTTGAACTGTTCAGTATTTTAAGCTACATTAATAAAAGTGGCACCCTGAGTTCTTAGCTTTCCATTTTCTTTTCTTTTGTTTCTAATTCTCCATAAAAGGCTATACATTTTTGATTCATTGTGAGTATACTGAATTCACTTTCACAAAAACCAAATCTAGCTAATTGCATAATGCTAAATACCACAAAACAGTGAATATATTTACTATGTGAATATATGGAATATTTAGGAAAGAATATTAGTAACAAACGAGGAAACAATGTCTCTAAAAAGTGAAAACCGTAGGTAGAACAAATGCATGACCATTAACAAAGAATATACACCAATCTGGAATCATGGAACCATGATTGTTCATTAAATATTATTTTTCTCTGCACTAAAGTTACCTTTATTAAATATAAAAACAATATAGATAAAAGTACATCTGTGTGATCATTAGTTTTTATTTTCATGGCTGATATGTTATCTTTGATTGATAATTGTGTTTACTTTGCAAATATGAAGAACAAATTAAGCAATATAAATAGTAGGAAACATGTCACAAGATAATTAAGCTACTAATTTGTTTTAATATTTCATATATTTTTTTTCCTTTTTTTAATTTTAAAAATAAAAAGAAGATAACATTAACAGACAGACAACCTTTTACAAAATAGCAAAAGAACAGTACAGACAATACAGAGTTACAAACAAAGTGGTAGGAAATTAACAATGCTTGCTGTATTACATATTGATATCTTCAAAGTGGTTTCTCATGAAAACAGATAGAGATATGCAATATTGAACAATCAAGGACTCATTGACAGATTCTTTCAGCAATATTTCATATTTTTAATCTTGACTTTATGTCATCTATCTCCTGGTTCCCTATTTCTGTCTTTTATTTTTGTCTTTATCTATGCTTTGACTTTCTCATGTAAGTGAAATCGTGTGATATTTAAGCTTGGGTGTCTGACTATTTCACTTAGCATTGTTGATCTCAAGGTGCATCCATCATTTAATAATTTGAGGGCTACAGTGCTAAGCACCCAAGGGAGCTGAAGTCCACTGGCCACTGAGCTTTCACAGGTGACCCTTGACAGCATTCTTCACCACATACTCACATGCTTTCCGCAGATGGAGAAAAACCTGAAGACGATCACACACGCACCCATCATGTAGGTGTATGCGTTCTGAAATTGAAACAGAAGACAGCCTCTCATCATTTGCACAAAAAACCTTGTTAGAGTCCTATTTTTCATTTTAAGTCTTCTGTGAAGCCTACTGAATAATTAGCTCAATAAAATGTGAAAATTCTTATAAGAAATTTATCTAAAAAAAAGTGCTAAAAAGGTCACTGCCAAAACTCATGAATAAATGTTAGCTACAAAATCAAATCTCAAATGAAACAAGTTCTGTGTTGCTTAACTGAATTCTGTATTTCAAAATTTATTTTACATAACAGAGTGACTAGCTCCTTTGAGGACAGTGTGTGACAGGATAATTGTGTGACATGAGGAAGTCAGGTGAGATAGAAAATATAGGAATCCTGGCCCGGAGAAAGGGCCCATATTGGAGTAGGTTGGCGAAGACAGACTGCTTTCTGAAGACCAGCCACAGGTCCACTCACCTACACTGTGTTCAGAAAAGTTCCCTCTCCTCAGCAACATACCCATTTCTTTCTTCAAGTGTGTAATTAAAGCAAAAGATGACTCTGCGCCTTATGACTAGGAAGGCTCCCTCTGAGAAACAAAGATCTCACCAGCTACAACTGCAATAACAACTTTGACATTCAGCTGATGCCAAAGCATGACTATTCTCCCAGCCAAATGACAACAGTCACAGATGGGTCCCTGGGAAGGGGGTCCTGTGAGATCTTTGGTGAGGCATAAGTGAAGGAATGTTTACACATTGCTCTTTGGAGGGAGGACGGGCTGCACTTTCCTTCCCAGCATTCCCAGTGGTCCACTGCAAAATATGGCCGAGAATGAGCATACTTTCAAGACCAGAGTTCTTGGGAAGAACAGAAGCAGTCAAGCAGAATGGACAGTTGGTTTTGGGGCTCAGGTTTTCCTATTTGGAGACATCTGGTATTAGGAAGCCTACTCTATTTTTCTGCTTGGATAGATTAGCTTTCAGCTAAATATTCATCTACACAAAGAAAAGCATGGACTTTTGTGCCTTTTGTCCCTAAGTCAGCTCAGGATCCATTGTGGATACCTTCGCCCTTCGTGTTCTGATGGTAATGACAATCTGCACCTTCTAGGATGGTGATCTGATGAGTTTTCACCTGGACCACAGGTCCCAAGCAGACCCACTTTAGCATAATTCTCACTGATGTGTGAGCATGCACGGATTGTGTACTTAGTTTTGCAAGGTGTAAGGTTTACAAGAACAGTGACTGTTTTTGTTTTGCTCATGTCATTCTACTCAGTCCAGCATAGTGGCTTACACAACTTTGTCCTCAAAACTATCTTTCAAAAACAAAGCTGGTGACTGAAAGCTCAGATAGCCTCTGATGCTGAACACAACAACTGTTTTAAAAAGACACTTCATGTGTTCATGAGTGTGGCAATTTTATACTAAAGCAAGGCCTTTTGATGATTTAAATGGATTCTATATGTTACAGGTTTTATGCATCGAATACTGAAAGAGATGGGAGGATGGAGAAAGCTAGTAATGATACTTTTGGTGGGGATCTCTGTTTTAGTTTTCCTTGCTCAAGGAAGACTAATAAAAACAAGGTATTTTTAATAATGCCTATGGGTTGGTATAACCTTTAGGAGCTTTACATGCATGATTTCATGTGACTCCCTAGAATGCCTCTGTGGAATAGGTGGATTACAAAGTCATATTTCCTGGTTCAAAGCAAGGATCAAGCATCACCAAAGGCAAACAAACTGATCATGGCTCAACAATGGTGAGTCTGAGACTAGGACTCATATCTCCATGGGCTGCAATACCCAATACATAACCCGCCAGCCACATATGCTTTCTGAACACTTGCAATGTAGCCAATCTAAGTGAGGATGAGCACTGTAAAGGTAAATTCTACAAAGGCTTCATACCAAAAGAAAAAAATTAATTAACAATTCTTTATAACTTACATGTTAAATGACAGTATTTTGTATATGGGCAGGTTAGAAAATATATTATTAACGTATTGTCATTTATTTCTTTTAAAATTTCACCTAAAAATTTAAATGTCACATTTTGTTTTCCTTGAACAGCACCACTGTAGATAACAGTCAAATACACAGACTCTTATAGGTTTGGAAATGGACTTCAGTCTAAAACGGAAGATGAAAGCATTTTAGGAAAAATAGAATAGGTACAGAGATGGGAACGGTGTGCTTCAGGAAAATGGCAGCTAAATGTCTGGGAGAGAATAAGGCTGTGGAAGTAACTAGGAATCACACAGTAAAATATTGATTATCATGGAGCAGGAAGGATGCTACATTCCAGTTCAGAAATCAGGGTCTGAGCCTTCTGATACCAGCTTGCATCAGAATTAGATGGGCCTCTTAATCTCTGTTTCAGTTTTCCTTGCTCAATGTTTTAACCTCTGCTAAAATGAAAAGTTAAATGAGAAGATTTGAAGGCTCTTTTTTGTGGCTTACACACTCTAAGACTTTGAAAGGCCAGGGTGCAGCTACATGAGTGTGGGCATGTGTATGAGCAAGAGGAGCAGGGGGCTGGCCATGATCATAGCTGGTCTCTACAGAGGTTCATCTAGCATGGGACAGTGGTTGACATGGAGTGAAATGAGACTGGATGTAGGACAGAGGTGACCAAACAAAATAAAGTTTCACTTGTGCTTACCAAGAGGGCAAAGTGAAGCACTACCCACACAACACCCAGGGACGTCACCAGGAGGTCGTATCGATTTCTTCTGCTTTGCCAGAAGCCAGCAGGCGACATTGCTATGATCTTCATTGTAACCTGGAGAAAAACAATGAAGAGAATCCAGGGGTGTTCAGCACATATTTAAATCTATTAACTTAAGACCTACTATGTTTGTATGTGATGTAGTAAATAGAAAGAGGAGTTAATTGCCAAGATAAATGGTTTTCTTTTTAAAGCTAAGTAGGTTACACATCTATATTTGCCACACTCTCTTCTTGTGTTTTATGACAACTCTGATAGCAGGACATTTTTCTCTCTTAAGTAAAAGACCAAAGATTTTCTAAAACATCAATCACTATAGGGTAAAATGAGAATCTGCTTGCATTTCAAAGACAAATACACTGGAAAGTAATATTATACAGACCACATATTAAAATAATCTTGGCTGGGCCAACTGTTCACTTTGCTATCACATCGTAATTTGAATCCCTGAATTACAGTGGCTTGTGCAGTTCGCTGTAAATAGTTGCACTCATGTAACTAGACAGGCCAACGTTCAGAAGTTACCATCCACAGCACCACTTGTGCGGCTAGAGAAATTGGGACTATAAAGTGAAGTCTTTATTCAAGTTAAGCCTAATGGCCTGAAAACGAAAATATCCTAAGCATAGGCTCCCCTGCTCCTGCCCCACCCCTAAGCTCTGTGGAACCCAGAGCTGAAAGGAAGTGCCATTAAAGGGACACTGATTCATTTCAAAATTGTGCCTGGCTTCCCCGAGGGCCAGCTGACTCATTACTGTACCTCTAGAACAAAGATGAAGGTGAAAACAACCGACATTGTTGCCAAAGGCACAGTCACCGGGTCCTCCACGTCCCACTGTAACAGGAAGAACACACAGTCATTGCCACACCCCCGGGGCATACACAGACTTCCCCATTTTAACACACCCATGCATTTTAATTTTTGTATTGAAGGGTACAGACTGCAAATGGCTAAGGCAGTTTATGATACTCTTGGAAGTACCAGCAATTACAAATACACCTCCATTTTATTTTCCAGCAGATTGTTTCTGTTTTCATGGTTGTCTTTGATCTATTTTGATTTTATTTTAGTACATGGTGAGAGATATGGGTCCAGCGTCAGTCTTCTGCCTATGTGTAACCAGCTTTCCCAGCACCATTTGCTAAAAAAGCTTTTTTCCAGTGTATGTTTTGGGCTCTTTTGTCAAAGATTAGGTGGCTGAATGTGCCTGGGGTTAGCTCTTTTGCAAATGGGAAGGGGATCCAGAGACACAGGGAAAGGGAAGGGAGAGGAAGGGAAATAAAGAGAAGGAATATATGTTAAGTACATGCGCAGCCCCCTGCGATGAATGTAGACATTACGTACCGCAAACATCTACTAATAATTTTGTTTTAAAGTCCACTCCCAGAGTCTCAGAGTGAAAGGTGCAAAAGTACCTTAACAGAGAGCAACACGGATTGGGCCAGAACAAGCAACGCAATGGTTCTCTTAAAAAACGGGTGCTGAGTTATGTCATACATTTTAGCTCTAAAACCGTCATTATCTAGAAAAGAAAGGATTAGGCAAGGGCATTTTAGACATGGCTCACATTTACTTTCTTGTCTTTTATTTTCTTTAATGCTCATCGCAGAGCCCATTAACTCCCCCCACCGCCACCCCCAGTTCAATCTATCGTGATTTTGCAGGAATGGCTGACTCTGGATATTTAAAACAACAGCGCAGGTTACCAGCCCTGTTGGAAGGAGAATCACATTGTTCCACCGCTGTCAGTTTAGTACATTTCACTCATATTTGTAAAAGGCAAGCACAGATATATTTTATTTAAAATTTCGTTTGTTTTCATGAAGGCTTATTCTGAGGGCACTGAAGCACGGTTTTTAGGTGGCTGATTTTAATAGCCTTATGGAAAGGTCTGGAGTTTAGAGCCTGTGTCTGAATTAACTTATGCACAAACCTCCTAGTGGCCTCACAATTATTATTTTAATTTAAATCTGAGACTCCTGGGGAATCATGAACACTAGTGCCCAGCATGAATAAAATCAGAGCATCTTTGATACCAGGACGAGGTGGGAGATGAAGGGGCTGCGCGATCTTCAGTCTGCTCTTGAGATCTTCCCATCTTCTCTGATCTACAGTCAGCAAAGCCGTCCCCTTGACAAACAAAGAAAGCAGCCAAAGGAAAAGGAAAAGAACATTGCGCTTGGAATGGCTTTACAAACAGGGCCGACATGGGGCTTGGCATAAAGATATTCTTCAAACACCGCGCTGGCTAGGGAAACATGCTCAGAACTCTCTATCGGTCATGAGAGGAGTCTCCAAATTGATGGCCACATGTTTCAGAGTATTCAACAGCCTTCGATTTTTATCTTTGAAGATGTTTAATATCCAGGTTTGGGAAAATTTCAAGAAGGCTTTCTACATGAGCCCATTTTCAAAAAGGGGTACTACTAGTGGTTAATTTGTTTTCATTCCGTAGGAGCAAAACTGCAGCTTGTCAATGGTGCTTTCTAATTAAGGATATTTTTCTATTTTTGAAAAGACATTCTAATATGTGCAATTGTAAGACTATTTTTAAGA
Source organism: Chinchilla lanigera (assembly GCF_000276665.1). Lineage (NCBI taxonomy): Eukaryota > Metazoa > Chordata > Mammalia > Rodentia > Chinchillidae > Chinchilla > Chinchilla lanigera. Next base: position 9,872,281 of record NW_004955404.1, on the reverse strand, counting down.
GGTACAAAGCCATAGAATTTGCCTCTTTAGAAGTTAGTGCTGTGATAACTTACTAAACCAGATATTTAGCAGGGATCAGATAGTCTGTGTTATGTAATTGAATACTTGATTAAAATACACATCGATTATACTGTGTTGCATTGGACTGGATTATATCTTATTATATTACAAAGGCAGAAATGTAATTTAAGAATCTGAGGGATCAACCACTGTTGATTCGTATTATTTTGTCTTGAGTCTGTATCACTTTGAATGTTCTTGCTTTGATTAGTTTGTGATACTGGTATACTACTACTGATCTTTTTGTTTGTTGCTCATTTACTACTCTCTTTAAAAAAAAAAACCTACCTCACCTTCCCCTTCCCCTTCCTTCTTCAAGGTAACTACTGATGTTCCAGGGAATTTTAAGAATTTTGTGCTTATATGTATGCATAGGCATACAAGAGCATTTGAGTTTTAAAATTGGTATAGTTGGTATCTAATATGTGCTTATTATACCATTTATCTTTTCATTGGACAGTATGTGCTCCACACAGCTAGATTCCTAGACCTAATTTGCTCACTTTATCTGCCCACATACCTCAAATATATCAGAAGTTATTCACTGTAGGCTTATGGGTGATAAATAGTGCTGTAATTGACATGCAGGTATTATCTCCCAGGGGAAATCCATCAGTCTCCACTGTGAATCTCTAGTGGCACTGCTGCAATTGAGGAATTTAAGACTTTTTATGTTTACCAGATGTTGCTAAATTGCTGTCCGAAGAGCAATGACCAAAAAAGTCCCACAATTCCCTATATTCATGTCAACATATGACATTTTTAGACCTTTTAATGTGGCCATTTTGATGTGTAACATGTAAATTAGTACTAATACTAATGAGGTGAAGCATTTTTTATATATATAAATGGTGATTCCTCAATATGTGAGTTGCTCATTCATATTTTTTATTGTTTTGTATTTTTATATTTTTAATATTTTGTAGCAATTATACATTATAGAGCCTATGTGATCCATATGTTTATATATCATATATCTTTTTCAGTTATGTACGTGGTAAATACAGTACTTTCTCCTTGGCTTGGCTTATATTTTTACTTGAGAGTGCCTCAGGTCATTCAGAAATTTTAAATCTTAATATAATCTATCATCGTTTTCTTTATAGATCTTACTTTGTGATTTAATGGCAACAAATACATAGGTACTCCGGGATAAAAAAATAAATGTTTACAGGGCTTAAAATGGCTGAATTTTGCTTTCATGGTGAGGTCTTCACCTGAGGTGACTTTTGGGGATGCTGTGAAGTGGAGAGCTCAGTTTAGCCGTTTCTGCCTGGATACCTGGTGCCACCAGCCTCACTAAACACTGGAGTTGCACTCTGCACCCACTGGCTGTGCTTCCTCCGTCCCATAGACAAATGCCCACCTGGGGCTTTCTGCTTCCTTCTGTAACTCTAATTTCTTCTCACTCTACTGGCACCAACACTATTGTAATTATTATGGCTTGGTTTTTTTCATTTTAAGAAACAAAAGAAGGAAAACACATTAACAAGCAGACATCCATTTACAAAATACCATAAGAACAATACAAACAAAACAGAGTTACAGACAAAATTGTAGGAAATTAACAATGGTTGTTGTATTACTTATTGATATCTTCAAAATGGTTTCTCAAGAAAACAAATAGAGACATACAAGACTGATCAAAAAATCTACTGGAAGAGAAAGTAGGTAAAACTTTGATGACATTCATGAACAAAAACCAAACTGCCCGTAAAACACTTTAAAGAATCAACAACTGGGATCTCATCCCACTGAAAAGTTTCTGCACATCTAAAGAAATCACCAACAGAGTAAAAAGAAAACCCACAAATTCGGAAAAAATTTTAGCTGACTGTCCCTCGGACAAAGATCTTCTATCTAGAAGATATGAAGAATTAAAAAACATCAGCCCCTACCCCAAATTCAAAGACCCAGTCCAAAAATGGGCAGCTGAGATGAATACACACTTCTCAGATAAAGAGATACAAATGGTAAATAAATACATGAGAAAGTGTTCAACATCATTAGTCATTCAGGATATTATGGCTTGTTTATCTTCCGCTTCTATAGCATTGTTCTTGCTCGCCTTACTGGAGGCTTTTGACTTAATTATAAGAAATCAGTTTCCGTTATTCTTCCCTACAGAGGTTCCTTCATTTTCTTATTAATTTTTGCCCTGTAACTTCCTCCACTTTTACTTTGTTGCTCTTTATTATAACTTGTTGATTTGCATATTTGACCTATTAATATTTAGCTTTAGATTTTTCTCAAACGTATACACTTAAAGTGATATGTGTCTCTAATTACTGGTTTATCTAAGTCTTGTGTGATTTTATACATATGATACTTAAGATGATGTTTTCCTAAATGCTCTGTAGTGTTCTGGTTTGATTTCTTCTTTAACTCATAAATTATTTAGGTAACATTTCTGAATTAATGAGGGATTTATACAGTCATTTTCTTTTTATCATGTTATCACTCTTGGTTAGTTTCTGTTTTATGGTCTCCTAGAGGGTGCATTTTTGTATTTAAAATAATGCATACTCGCAAATTGTTAGAATCATTTTAATTTCCATCAGATGAAATTTTTTTATTGTGTCAGTTCTCATATTTTCTTTATCTTTGCCTGGTTTGTGAGTCTCTTAGAGCACCAGGTTAACATAATTCACTATGGTTTTGGATTTGCTACTTTCTTTTACAAGTTGGCTAACTTGCTGTGTATAGTGTGAGATACAAAAATTCTCTATCTTCTGGTGATGAATTTCTTTTGTCATTATTAAATTACACCATTTATTCTTAATGGTAGTATTTGTCTTCAGTGATTTTTTCCTTACATTAGTATTGTAAAACCCCTTACTAACTGCAAACAAATATTTATTCTCTAGACACCTTAAACCATAATATTATTCCTTTGTTATACAAATCAAGGAAAAGTCAACTCTAAAGAATAAAAATAAAAGAAAAATAAACATGAAAGTATCATCTAATAATTAATGTAAAAAATGTTCTCATCAAATTAAGTGTATTAAATACATCTCATGGTAAGGAAATCAGAAAAAACCCATATTACTGGCATAGACGCCAAGCTTTGTAAAGAGGCTTCCATTTTCTAAGAAAGACCTCATTTTGCAGAGTTTTGAATTCTGAAAACCTTGCCTCTAAAGCTTATCTTCTTTCCCATGCATTTGTCTCTCTATTGCCTCTCTATTTGGAAATCTACTTCTAAATCCTTGGGCCAAGACCATTAGGGTGTGTGCTCCAGGAGGGCAGCAATCTCTACATGCTCCAGGTTAGCTTTTCAGGTCCTCAGGACCAGCAGCACTCCCTGCCGTTAAGTGTGTGCTCAAATAAGTCTGTGGAACGACTGAATAATAAAGGAATAAAAGCCACTGTATAGCTGCTCCTGTGTTACTGTCTCAAAAACTTGCGAAAAAGTTTTCTTTTTCTAAAAGGTTCACATAATTAAGAAATGTACATCTCTAATTGACTAAGCTGGCTTGTAATGTCTGGCAAAATGACTTCTAATTTCCCCCTTTGTCTCAGTGCCCGTTTGGTGGACACACAACCTTCCCCAACAGGCAGCCCTTGTTGCCTCTTTTGGAACAAGAATAACAAGGGGCGTTCCTTTGTAATTCAGCTTACACAGTCATTTCTGCACTGTGAAGACTTGCAGTTAACTGTACCTTTGTTTCCAGTCAGAGACCATTTTATGTTGTTCTATTTATGTGAGCTGCTACCGACCCTGATTCTCCTGCAGTCAGAAGCCCACTCAAGATCCCTGCATGGTGTCCTGAGCCAGCAATACCTGCACTCTCCATTCCCGGACTGATCGGCTTCTTCTCAGGCTCTGAAACTCCCAGTGTCTGCTCTACCTCACGGCTCAAAGGCCTCTGAAAAGACCCATCTTCCTCTTTCTGCTTGCTATGAAACTGAACACACTGTAGGGCTTAGAGAATCTCATTTATGAACGTGTTGGGGAGTAAAATAGAGGGGCCGGGCCGTGCAGTCACTAGCGTTCTTTCTACGATTCCATGTTTCTATGGGTAGGAGTAAGGTTGGGGCCCCAAGGGGGAGATTTTTAAATTGCGTTCTTTGAAAGCCTAGATGAAGTGATGCACTCATTAGGCACACATCAAAGATGGCAATTGACTGAGTAACTGCTACCACACACGTTGAGCCTGGGGACAGTGAATGATACAGTGCCACATGCAGCCACCAGCCAAAGAGCTCTGATGTGAACGCATGGGAATAAGCTCCAGCCATGAATAACACCGAACAGCATGGAGGTTGGCAGGCGAAGCCAGCGCCCCAGTAGAGGTTCTAACACTTTTGCATTTGAAGAGACAGACCTTACAGTAATAGGTACTAATTCTGAATTCTAACCCTAATGTTTTACTCCTTATGAACCCTAGGCAAGTTACTGATTTTCGTCTACTGTGCATTTTAAAGTTGTGAGAATTGATAGCAGTGTGTGTAAAACCTTCGTACATAGTAAGTCCTCAAAAAAGTATGTATTTCAGTTATTACGGTTCCGTATGTTATTTCATAGCACAGTTTATCTACTATACCCAGAACAGGGGCACTCCAAGGAGGCCCAAGAGAATGTTCCTTCCTAAAGTCTCTGTAGCTCAAGAAGATACACTGCTGCCCTCTTGTTTGTGAGTCCTGTGTGGATCATTAGAGCTGTTACAAACTCAGCATGCTTCTTGAGTTTGTGGAGTATGTCAAGTTTATATAAAATTAGAAAATGTTCTTTTTATTCTATGAATTAGGATTCAAAATTTTGCATGGCACCTCCTAACCCAGTCTAAATTCCGAGTTTACCTACTGAGTTACAAAGAAGCATGCAATTTACATTTTGTGAAAGTAATATTACCTACAATCAGCGCATCGCTTTCAGCTATTGTATTTTAATAACTTGCTGAACATCCTTTCAATCTGAACAATAGGAGATGCGCTGCTCAGTTGCTGCTGAATTAATATCACCATTACCAAAAGGGGAAATTTAGTCAGAGAATTGTACTTCTAAATAGTGCACCTGAAAGGCAGCAATGAGGTAGCTTGTAAGACAGTTATGTGGATTATTTACACCAGGCACATTAATGTGACTTCACGCAGTGTATGGAAAAAAAAAAGTGCTCAAGGTGAGAGGCTAGAAAAGAATAAAGCCTATGCTATTTAAGCCAAGAATTCTTACCTTGTTTTCATTGAAATTAGCAATAACTACTCCAACAAAAAGGGTCAGTCCAATCATGCAACCCAGGAATACAAACACATGAATATAGATTCCATGGATCTGCGTAAATGAAAAGTATCGTTATTCATCCAAGCAAATGCAAGCCGCTCTGGAAGCGTTCAAAAGATTTCCTGTGCTTGCTTACTCACCGGGCCCACACGATGAATAATAACATCCCTCACTTCTACCCAGCCTTTCAAGGAGAGCACTTCAAACAACGCCAGCATAGCATTTCCCACATTGTCGAAATTAAAATTCCGAGGATTCGCCCTGCAATTCAAAAAGTGCATATTCTGTGAAATCCCAATGCAAAGTGCCCTGTGCCAAGCACCTCTGGCTCTTCCCCACCATGGGCAAAGGGCGCCTGCAGCTCAGGGAGGCTGGGCTGCATGGCGTTTGTTGGCTGAGTGCTAAGAGTGCATTACAGTGTCACAATTTATTGTAGTGTTCATTAGATAATGGTAGATGTTTCAACTCAAAGCAACAGGCTCAATAATTCTAGGTCCAGCCCCAGCAGCTCTGTAACCTTCCTGCCTGGTCCCGATGACACGAAGGACCAGGAAGACCGTTATAGAGATTTGCTCAAAGAGGCGTTGGATCCTGGATGTGAATTTCAAAACAGTTTTATAATCAGAAACCTCACGGCACAAATTGCAGTTCTCTGGGGGTAGGGTAGAAAGTGTAAAAAAAGAGTAGTTTGGTCACTTTATTTCCCTTGGAGTCATTGTGTGCACACTGTGTAGTACAGTAGCGACATACGGAGAAGCAAGAGGGTGCTCGGTACACACCGTTTCTAAATTACTCTCTCCTGGGAGGGGCATTTTCCCTCCTTACCTCTCATCAGCCTCAATAAAACCTTTCTGTGAAGCCCAGTGCAGTTTGCTGTCTACACCACAGTTGATTTCTCATTCCTGACACACACGGGCCTGTTATTATTAATCTTCCTGGGGGAAAGAGATGTCTCATTTGTTGCTTTTTTTACACATTTATCCTTCTTTCTTCCCAATTACAAAAGTAATCCTTTCTCCTGTGCTGTACCTTCTTCAGTAGTAATGGGTCTCAGATAACTTTTGTAAGAATATAGTGTTTCCTTCCTTATTTGAGATTCTTTTAAATCATTAAAGGACTTAGAGAACCACACCCTAAAAAGGAGAACTGTCACTACTCTTCTGAAATGTCATGAAAAACTGAGCTCCTGACTGTGGATATCTATCTACATTATATTTTAATCATTTTCTTCTTACTAGATAATTCATCAAAATTTAATCCTCAGGAAAGGAAACACTCTGAAAATCATCTAGTTGTGTTTTTCTGCCATCTTTCTTATATTTTTAAAACTATGGAGGCAATCATGAGATATACCTTTGTAAGGTTTCTTTTAAATGCTAAAATGGATTAGATCAGGATCTAATTAGAAAACATAAAACTGAAATTGACTTGCTCTGAAGGGTTTGAGGCTGATTTGCCAGGGTGTTTTTTATATACTGGAAAAAATCTCCTTGAAAAAAGAATGGAACCAGGCATGGCGGCATTTGCTTGTGATTCTAGCACTTGGAAGGCTGAGGCAGGAGGATTGCTATGAGTCCAAGGGTGGTCAGGGCTATATAGTGAGACTCTGTCTCAGAAAAAAAAAATAAAGATAGAATTGGAAATCCTAATTTTAGAATTCTGATTTACATTTTTTTTTGTATGAAAGTACAAGAATATTTGTTTAGAGTTTTCCAACAGCTTTTCTTTGGGAGGGTTTCAACTAAATTTCATACCTTCTGTAGTAGACAGAATTTGTAAGTCTTCTTCAGGTTCTGCAGTTTGCTTGAATAAGGACTTTTTAAAACCACATGAGCTAGCTCTCAGATCTGATGTTAAACTTTCTCACTCATCCCTTTTCTTTATGTAAAAGTGCTTTTTCAGCTAAATTTGCAGTAACTTAAACTACTTTCACATTTCACATCCTTTAGAAGATAGGATACATTAAAAATGTACTCTTAAACTAAACTGAGAAAAATAAAGTGCAGTATCATAAACTTAAAATTATTGAAAGACTATGTTACATTTTAAAAAGTAAGACTGTCTGCTGTTTAATTACATAAGATATTTATTTATATTTTGTTCATGTTAGGAGAGTTGGAAAATTTGAAATTTTATCTACCATTACAGAGGACTGCAACAAATCCCTAGCACAATCGGTTACTGTTATTTCAGATGCTGTCCTTCCCTGAACTGGAAGGCTGCTTAAATATCATCTTTTCTGGTTAATTGTTAGGAGATTATAATCCTTTCTATCTAATTCAGGAAGCTAAGACATTGGTTCTGACCTTATGATTTTGTCAATCTTTTATAACCCTGTGCTCCAGGACCCCTACGATTGCAATAAAAAAGCCCTTCTTCTGGGGAAGTCGGGGGTCCATGCAGGATGTGACCTACGTTCTGCCCTTGGATGTAGAAACACAGGGAAGAGCACTGTCCAAAAGGGCATTGTAAGTCTCTTACATAGCTCAGTCATCTGCCTACAGAAATCAGAAACTTAAAAGGAAATGTATGGCACTGGGGGTTGAACCTCTGCACTGAGCTATATGTCCAGCCCCACTCTTAAAATTTTTTAAATTTTGAGACAGGGTCTCACAAAGTCACCCAGGTTGGACTTGAGTTTGACATCTCTTTGCCTCAGCTTCCCTAATGCTGGGATGACAGGACACCATGCCCGGGGGAATCAACATTCCTTTCACTTTGACAGCTGGCAGTAGAGTTCCTTCAACTTGAAATATTTTACCTCTCCTGGTCCTTCCTACCCACCTGCCAGGACCCTTCTTCCTTTTACTTATTTAATTCCCATTGGCCACCCTTCAACAGTTGGCCAATGCGTCTTCACCTCTCGTTTTTCTGCCTGGTCCTACTGCGTTGAGAGTTAGGGTTTCTGTGTGCACCACTCATAGTGTAGGAAACAAGAAGTAGCTTGTCCAGAAATCTCCAGAACCGGTCCCGAATCCCTCCCTTGCAAGCACTGCATTTCAGACTCTGGTGCTCCAAATTATTTGGACCTTAGGCCCTACAAAGCTGGATCTTTCTTTGCCTTGAATGTATTATAATGTAACTTTAAATTACCTGGAAATGAACTTTGGGTAAGCTAGCGGTGAAGTGAGGGGTTCACTGATATAGCATCAAAACTTTTAGAATATTATACAAAATTATTTGTAATTTCATTTTCTTTTCTCCACTAGACTTCAGTCAGGTTAGGGGCAAGGACTCTACTTTATTTGTGGCTGAATCAATGATAAGCATAATAGCTGGTGAATTGTAAATGCTCAGTAAATACACTTATTATAAAACTAAATATTTTTTTCTCTCATTTATGATATTTTCCTATATCCCAGACTTTGCCTATTATGCATAATATAAAATACGTGGCGTTTAATGCTTTTTAGTGAGATGATTTTTATTTCATCAAAGCTGAGTGATTTAGAAGGAAATGAATGTATTCATTTGAGGAAAGAATACACAATCTAGACTATCCCCGAATTAGTGCATATTTGCAACTTAATTATAACTACCAAAGCTTTCCTCTTAATATTCCCAGATATGTTATTTTCTTAAACTATAATGTAGCCAACATTACATTATAGAAATTTCAGCTTCTAAGTCTTGATTAGATACTGTAGAAGAAAAATGGAAGAATTGTTACAGTTATGTTTGACATTTATTAGACTGAGCATTTTTATTTCACTACAACTAACCCAAGGAACAGTACCATGGACAAATGCACAGAAGCAATTATTGTGATGTCCAAGGGTTGCCTTTCAATTTGCTTATGCTTTTAAAATGTCATTGAACTTGAAAGCCCTAGTGATAACTTACATAAAACAGTGCATTTCAACTAAACTTGAGTTTTAAGATCACGTGTGACTGATTTAATGGGACAAGTTGAATGCCACAGGGTACAATTTGGGACAGGTTTGCTTTCTCTAAACATTGCCTTCCAGTAAATTCCAGTTCTCTTGATATCTTAGGATGTCTCAAAGCTTTCTGGTCAGTTGTCAGTCACAAGATCAAAGTCCTTTTCTTGGGGTATGGTTTTCAAATACAAAGCAACCAACCTAAAGTCCACAGGTGCCACAGTTTGCCACTTCTGCTCTAGGCTACTACACACCTGTTCTAGTCCCCCAGAATGGGGTGCCTGACAACTAGGAAAACCGCTATGTCCCAGAGCCCACCACAGAATCCTAAGCTGGATCGCCCTCCCTTTCTGTTCCCTCCCACAGAATAGCCTTTTCCTGCAGTTCTCCCCTTCCCTCTGTGCCTTCCCGTGTGACCTCCCAGGGTGTGGTGTGCCCTGTCCTCTCGGAACTGTGAGCAACAGAGCACCTTTCCCTTGGCAACTGTTGCCTGAGCTGTTGGCCTTACTGTACCTCAAATTGTCTCTTAGCTCATTGAGTATGGAACAAGACTGCCCCATGGCATGAGCCTCCTGTGAGTGGCAAGTCTTTCAGTGCATCTCGCCTCTCACTCCTGGAAACACACTCTGGGCCTCTGTGATGTGGTACCTTCTCCCCACCACACAGTTTTCTGCAGAATGTGTCCACACAAAGTGGCCCAGAGCAGGTGATTATAGATAATGACTGCATAACCCTCTGTGAGCAGACACCTTTGCTCTGCCAGGTGGTGAAGTGCAGTTTGCCCACAAGAGACTCTCTTCTTGCCTCACTGTTAGGGTATAGATCTAAACTGTCTTCTCAAAGTCACTTGCATTCAGAGGTGAAGCTTTTAAAGGGTGATAGGACCATGGGGGTGCTGTACTCATCAATGGATCGATCCACTGAGAGTTCACACCTAAATGTGCTATTGGGAGTTGGGGTCGGGTTGGAAGAGGTGTGCCACTCTTGGGATGCTTTTGGAGCATCTATCTCCCTTCCTGGCTTTTCCCATCTGCTTCCTGGCTGATATCTGGTGAGTAGCTTTCTACCACCATAGCCTTCCACCACAGTGCTTCTGCCTGGGAGCCAGCCAACCATGGACCAAGTCCCCACAACTGTGAACCAGATTAAGTTGTACCTCTCTTCCTGTATTGCTGGTGTAGGATACTGTGTCCCAGCAAAGGGAAAGCTGAGTAATATACTCTCCAAGCTTTGGTTCTCAGTGATTCTCTTGTGGGATCTCAGTGAGCTAGGACACCTTGACCTTTCTCCACAGTGAAGGGAGGGGAAATGACACAGCACCCTCTACTCCTGACTTCATTTAATGGTAGGGTGCTATGTTTGAATGCAGACTTTTTAGAGCTGGGTGATGGAGGCTGATACTGTCTTAGTAAGTTCTGCTGGCTTAGTCTAGCCTCTGTCTTTAGGATGCAAAGACACTTTATTTCCTATTAGAAACAGCTTTGAGGCTTTAGCCCAAATCTTAAAACAGTGGAGAAATAAATCCCATTTTATGCTCTGATATAAATAAGCTATTTATATATTGTGTAATGAATTTTCATGTCACAAAATAAACTTTTTATGCTTCTTTAATTTTTTTTATTTTAATGTAAATTAGAATGCTTTTCTAGCACACACTAGAATGAGTGTCTCTCTGTGGGTCATGGTCTTTGTCCATGCTGAAGCCCCACATCCAAAATTAATCTTTTTCCACAGTTCTTGGGTACTTAACCAAAACCAACATAATTATCTTGAATTGTTTATAAAAATGAATTTCATAGTAAGAAATGCCAAAGTAAAGTGACAATGAATAGTAAGTTACAGCTGAGTGAAACGCTATTGACATTTGGAAGAGAATGTCAGTTGTGAAAAAAGCAGAGATTCTGTGGCTCAATTGTATTCTAAGAATAGGTAAAAAGTCTTAAAAAGGTAATTAAAAGCACAAATGAAGTTAACAGAACAGTAGTTCATCAGCGAAGCAGAGAGATTCCATTCATTAATAAAGTAGATGAGAAAGCAGGTGCTAGGTATTTCTACCTTTGACACAAATGCTTTGAAAAGTCATTTTCAAGAAAAATGAATTTCAAAGACAGAATGAGATATAATCAACTGTGTTATTGATTATTTCTCTCCAGTGTTTCAATCATGGAAATATGTCAATGCAAGTGGGTTTTTTTTTTTTTAAAAATGGAAATAGCTTTATGATTAAAGGTTCTGTACAACTATTGTAAGGACAGCAGATTCTTCCCTAAAGACATAAATTCAGAGGGAATTTAGCTTTCATATCCTAGAAAATCTTTGTTTTTTTAAGCCTCATTAATTTTTAAAGCCATTTGTGCCCAGATATGTATTTTTGAAGTATACGGAAAATATTGTGGCAATATTTCATTAGTTTCACAAAGCAGTGTGGAATCTGGTCTATCACTTGCACTTTTAATGATCTTATTTTTGTATCTTGTTGTACTCCAGTGCTTTTTCCTGTATTACTCAGAATCATTTAACATCTCCAGCAGAATTACTTCTAATTTCATGCCATATTGTATCGATTAAAATCCCTGACAAACAAAGCACCCTTCAGGATACTTTTCTGATATGCTTACCAAACCCGGGGAACCCAAAATCCAGGTTTCTTCTCTCCAGGTCTTAATTTTAAATTCAAGTTCTTGGACACACTTACATTAATTCTGAATATGCCATTACAGTCTTCCTAAAGTAGGAAAAACAAGAGAGGTAAGGGAAACTGATCAGAAAGTGAATTCAGAAAAGATAATAGAGACCAACCATTTCTTACATAGACAGAAAATGAAGGCTTTTAACCCAGCAATAGTAACATGGACAGCAACCCAGCACACAGTAACAGAGACTCAGACAGAGGAAGGTTGCAGCTGGTGTGGAAAACACGAGCAAGTGGGCCCTGTAACTGACTCCAAGGATGACGTACAAGTGACTGACAAGCACATGAAAGGATGCCCTGTAGCAGTAGGAACATGCAAATTAAAACCATCCTGAAGTAATAGTTCACCCTCACTGAGAAGGCTATCATCAAAAAGTCAAGCTGGTAAGGATTTGGGGAGACAGACACCCTCATACTTGGATGCTTCATTTGATTTGGGGTAGTTAGGTTGGGGAAAACAGTGCAGTTTGTCAAATGACTAAGCATAGAGTTGCCCCGTGCTGTGGCTTGGTCATGGTTTGAACATGCCCTCAGGGTCATGCACTGGGATCTTGGTCTTTGTGTGCTGGTGTGAGAGGAGGGACCTCATGGAAGGTGAGCAAGTCACTGAAGTCACTGCTGTCTAATATGACAAATGCTGGTCTCTCAGAGTCAGATCCCATGAAAGAGGGTGGTTACAAAAGAGCAAAACTGGCCCACCCCCATCTTTCTCACTTCCTGTTTGACCATGTGATCTCTTTCTCTCTCTTGCATGGGTTCCCACCATGATGTCATCTGCCATTATGTGATGTAGTCAAGAGGCCCTAACCAAAGGTAGAAGAGATATGGCTGCCAATCTCAGCATCTCAACCTCCAAGATGGTGAGCTAATAAATCTCTTTTAAAATTAGGTAACCAGCTTCCAGTATTTTGCTACAGCAATGGAATATGGATTATTATACCCTATGATCCAGTGATTCCACTCCTAGGTATCTCTCCACCCAAGAGGATTGAAAATGCAGGCTGGTAAAGAAACTTGTACCTGAATGTTTACATTGGCAATATTTATAAGAGACAGAAAGTGGAAGCAACTCATCTGTCCATCACTGGACAAATAAACAAGATGTGTTATATTCATAAAGTAGAATCTTAGTTAGGCACAGAAAGGGATGAAGTTTTGATACATGCTACACACAGATGACCCTGGGAAATATGCAAGTGAGGAAAGCCAATCACAGAAGACCATATAGTATATGATCCCATTGGTATGAGAGTACAGAACAAGGAACTCCACAGAGATAAAAAAATGGATCAGTAGTCATTTAGGAGTGGAGGTGGACAGAAGGATAAAAAGATAGGGGTGACAGTTTTAAGATACAAGGGTCTTTTTGCAATGACACAAATGTCATTCAACAAGTGGCCATTGTGATGGTTGTGCAGCCGTGGATGTGTTAAAATTGCTAAACTGCACACTCGAAGGGGGTGCATTTTATAGCATGTGAATTACCTTTCAGTAAAGCTGCTTTGAAAATATTTTTTTAAAAAATAAAACATCCATAGCAATTTTCACTGATTTTTTGTTGCTTCTTCCTTTTGTTTTGTTTCCAGTATTTTGCTGGAAACATGAAGTATATTTACTTCATTACATTACTTCATTACATTACTTCAACACTCAGGTGATTGTACTTTGAGCCTAAACCGATTTATTCTGAGTTAAAAGTATATAAGATAAAATTCTTGATACTTGAATATTTCAACAGGAGCTCAACTTGTTTAAAGTCCTTTTTGACTTTAGAACTCATCTCTTTTTGGTATCCCTATTTCTTTCCCCCCTCTGTCTTTTTCTTTCTCTTGCTTCTCTATCTCTCTATCTCCATCTTTCTATCTCTCTATCATTTCTTTCTTTCTTTTTTTCTTTCTTTCAAGACGGGGTCTTACTAAACTACTAAGTTGCCCAGGCTAGGCATGGGATCCTCCTGCCTCAGCCTCCCAGAGTCATGGGATTACAGACCCATACTACCATGCCTGACTTTGGCTTCCTCATTTCTTCCCATGGACCACAAACCATCAGCTATCAGGATCAACAGTTGTCTTGCTCTTCCTTATACCTCATGGTCCATGGCTTCATTCTAATTTAATTAATGACAACACCACTTCCTTCAGGATTACCAATAGAATTCTTTAAAACAAAACTCTTTTGACATAAATAACATATCTTTACATCAAGCATGACAAGTTAAAGGAAGGGAAATTTACCTACAGTTATCCAGAAATAAATGCAATTCATAGTTTGGTATATCTCTTTCATTTTTCTCCCTACACTATATGAGGTCATAGAACTTTTATATTTCCATACTTATTAAAGTTAAAACCATATTGCAGTCATTTTTTGTAACCATACCGAGGTTACGAACATTGCCAACATTATTCTAAGGGGTTCCACTGTGGGTATCATATAGAGGCACCTTGATGTACCTGGCCTGTCTGAGCCCACCTGCACCCACCTTCAACTGCCTGAGGCAGCCTGGTATCCTGGCTAAAAGCATGGCACATGAGGCCAGGCTTCCTGGGCAGAATTCCACCTTTTGCACTACGAGGTAGGTGACCTATGACAAGTTAGTTGACAATTTTACACCTATTTTACTTGTTAATTAAATATGGGTGACAAAAATAATATTTTGTCCTCTGTGAGCACTTAAAAGAATCTGACTCCTTTTCTTATAAACCTTTAAATGCCTTCTGCTCGCTCCTCAGAGAAATTCCAGACCCCACTGTCTGGCATTTGTGATCTTGAGGATTTCTCCCTAACTTGCATTTCTGGCCTTGTTTCTCTGTTCTTGTCCGTATGGGAGGGAAATGGAGGGTAGCACTGGCTCCTGGAGACTGGGTTAGATACTTTACCTAAATCAGCTAATGTCTTAGGAATATCACTGTGCAAGAAGTGTTAGGAGGATGACATGGATTCCGAGGGCTGGGGTGACCAGACTAAAGTGGGGTGCTAACGTGCAAGCTCTAATTCTGTCTCATGTCCTCTTCTTAACTTGCTTCCTGCACTTGCACCAACATGCCTTTTTGCACCCTGCTGTCTTTCTTTTAGTGTTCTACTTCTTGGCTTAGGAGGGGGGGTCCTGCTCATCTCAGCAGGGGGAGCTCTCCGTCCTCCCCGCTGCCATCCCAGGGCAGTACCGCACGACCGCACAATGTCCCATACTGAAATCAGATAGTACATTATGTCTGCTGCCCATAACAGCTGCCTCTGTATTACAGCTGATGGAACATGGAACACACATTCTGACTGGACAGAAAGTGTTGTAAAGCAGACAGTGACATCATTGGTTTTCTAGCACTCACTTCATTACATCTATTATGGTGCCTCAGACATTTAACAAGTATTTGTCAAAAAGCACCCTCAGGCTTTGCTTACAGGGCTTGGTGAGTGAGCTCTGGACTCCACATCTCTGTCTATATTTATCTTGAGACGTCTGCTGTCAGGTTTTAAGAAAAGCAGCAGAGGAAGCAAGTGTTTGCGCAACTGTGAGAAAATAATGTGTTCTCCAAAATGGGAAACATATCCTAATAATCAAAGCTCTGTCTTTAAATGTGAGTTGAATGATCAAATGTTGGTGTGTCTAGTTTCCCTTTACCTGCAAGTTTGTCTCTTCATTTAGAAGGATGGACCAACACTCAGAGGTAGAGTTGATGCATCTTTCATTCACGTGATGATTTTGGCTGGGGTCTCTTACACGGGGATTGGAAAAGATGTAGGGACACAGAGTACTTTCCACTCTGCCAGTTTCATTGGTCCAGCTTGACGCTGGCATTCTATAGGATGACTCTCTCCTTGGCTTTTCTCCTGGGCCATCCACAGACCTCACTGCTCCAGAAAAGAGGTAATGCTTCACTGTGTGCTATTTCTCACCTCCCGGGGGCACTCCACGCTCCACACAAACCCTCAATCTTCAGCACAGGCCTGGTGTGAGCATATAATGTAACGTCACCACGCGCCTAGGCCATCATTAATAGACTGAGTCATCCAGGGTGCCTGGCAGGCTTCATGCTGAAATGTTGTTATTATCCTCTGGCTTCTATTTAGTGTGAATCGAAAATAACCTTGTTCCTTTCCGAAGCTTGGAAACTAATGCACCAGATCTTTATTTGTTCCTTCATTTGCTAACTGGGTGCATCATGACCTTCATACCATGTTCCTTGTTATATATTCTCATGTTGATGGGATTTCTAGAATATCTCCCAGACTGATACTTCCTAAAGTCCTCAGATTAATCTAATTTATGTTGTATTTTGACTGGACTAAGGTATTTTTCTGTAGTTTACAATAATGACAGAATGAACAATTCTTATAATATAAAATGCATATTAGCCATATTTTCTAGAAATATATAGCATAGCTCAGCTTTATCAGGCCTCCTGGAGAAGCACTCTTCAAGTGAACTGAGGTTTTATTTTAACTGGAAGGATGAGGAAATAATTTTGCTGGTTTAACATTAGCAGTACTTGGCAGACGCCAGTTATCTATTTATAATGCAGAGAAGAAGCTCATGGGAATGGGCCACCGGGGACGGTACAGTAGAGATCATTTGTTAGCCAAACCCTGTCCCCCTTTTCTCCAGGGAACAGTTCTGAACCTCATTCCCAGCCTTCTTTCCGGCACAGCGGGGCTACAATCTCACCAGGGCACATGGGTCGAAGCTGTCTGTGCCTCTTGCAGGCTTAACCCGTGGCTCTTTGTGACGCAGCCACTCTCTGCTCTTATCTGCCAGCCCCGAAGACACAGCAAAGGGTAGATTCACCAACCGACGGCACCTGAGCCCCTGATGGGCCAGTTGAGGGGGAGCTGTCCAACTTACCAAGAGGCAATGGGTGTGTTTGATCACGCAAGTTACTGAACTGAACTGCCTCTTCACGGGACAAGCAAAATGAAGAGACATTCTGTGGGGAAGGTGTCCAAGCTTGGGTCCTTTTGAGGGTTCTAAAGAGGAAGGCTTGGCAGCTAATGTCAAAGCCCTGCTTTCTAGTGGGGGAGATACGGAGAGGGAAAGGAGTACAAAAGGGGTGTAAAAGCCACGCTTTGCTCTTGTACATTTGGGCAGGGGGTTGTGTGCTGATGAGTCTTATGTGACAACAGAGGCAGGATGGGCAACAGATGAAGGGATAGAGGAACTATACACAGTGGATACTGCTCAGCCCTAAAGAAGGGTAAATGTGAGTTCTGTGGAGGAAAATTTATGCATTTTGAGACACAATGCTAAATGAAATAAATTAGACACATAAACTTAAATATCACATGGTTTCTCTTACATGAGAAAAAGAAAATACAAATGATTTTAAAAGCAAAATAAAAGACAGATAACAGGAAATGGCGAGATAGACCTTTTGCAAATGGAAAGGGATACAGAGATAGAGGGAGGAGGGAGGCGGAGGCAAAAGGGAGCTAAAAAAGATTAACATGCTCTATGTACGTGTACTGACACTCCAGCATGCGCTGTATCCCTTATGTATCAAAAACATGTACTATTGCTACTACTAATAAAAAAACAGGGGTAGGATGGAGTTAGGTAAGGTCTGAAAGAAAGTTTCTGAGGCTCTTGGCTGTAAGTAGCTGGAATCTTGAGTGACTATGCCTAAGACATCAGCTGTAAATCAGAACAGGAATAGAGGAAGGCGTGGGATTCTCCAAGCTGTGCTTTAATCATAAATCTCTGCTAGAGAAACATCATATTGAAAGAAGCGCAAAGGAGTTCGTGGGAAGAGAACGCTTCGATTTTTATCAAGATTTCAAAGTAACCTCAGCGGCCACCGGTCCCACATGTTTTCCAAGGAAAGGCAAACTACTTTAATTTTTATTTCAAAGGACAGACAGGAGCATCTTACCCTTCTGATAATGTTAGGGTCATTGCACTTGGCTAGTTTTCCAGCAAAAAGCTGAACTCCAAAGCTTGCAAAAACAAGCATTAATGTCAGCAAAAGAATAGAGACCTGAAAGAAAATGATGAAATGTTAAACTGCTTGATAAAAATTACACATTAGTTTTGGTTTACAATGTGATATAAACACCCCTTCCTAGATCACATTATATAAAATCTGTGGTTTTTTAAATAATATCTTTTAAGTCACTATAGGTTATTCAATCAGGCTTAATGAAATGTCAAATGGATAAACAAACGTGCATTTTTAAAAATAAAAATGGATGTGATACGTATGTGTACCAGCATCCCAACATGAATGTAATTAATATATCTTGCAAATGTATATTAATAAAAAATTTGAAAACAGAAAGTGTGCTAAAGGTATTTTTATATGATTTGAATTTTTCTGATGTTTGAGAGCTACCCTTTGCTTTATTGTACTTAACGGAATGAAGGAAGAACACTTAGATAATTATACTGTGCCTGATTTTCTCAGAATGGATCCTGTCCTGATTAGAAGAGCGTAATTAGGGCCAGTGGCTTTGCTTTCCTGTGAGCCTGCTGCGTAGCGGGAGCCTGTGCTGCTGCCCTGGACCGGGAGAATTCGGTCCTAATGAGCTCGAGCACCCTCTGCTGGCTGAATACTCCGGTGTCAGCAGAGGAAAGTGGCAGCGAGCAAAATCCAGATCAAACCCTAACCACACTGGCTGAATAACCTAAATAGGTACCCTAAGTATTCTAAAATTACACAGACACAGCGGGAGGAAGATTCAACTAACCCTTGTAATCTCCGTCAGGGGTCCAAAGAGTATCATACATGAACTGTGAGGAGAAAGTCTATTTTCCTTCTCTTCCAGCTGTGTGAAAGGCCAGTTTTGTGGTTTTAGGTAAGGAAAATGAGGACTTTTAAACACATTAAAATATATATAGATATTAGCAACTGTATGTCTCTAATAATATCACAGTTTATGCCTAGAATGCCTACACATCAACTACAACTACAGCTAATGTCTAGCTGTGGGTGTTTGTAGAGAGCAAGATTAAAAACAAGCTCATGTAAATCAATTCATGTTTTTCACGCACATACAAAACTCATTCCTGACCAAAAGAACCTCTGATCACTCTTTCAGAAAGCCAAGATCCTTCAGGAACAGATTGACAGCAATGAGCTTTTACTCTTTGTTTTATCTCAAGCCGTTTTTGTAGAAGACCTTGAAATGTTGCTCCAACTAAAAAGAGCGTTATTCCCTTGTATTGCATTTAGAAGCATTCTCTGCTGCATGTTGAAGTTGCTTAAGTAGGGTTTACCTATGCTTCTACCTTTCAAGTTGTTTTATATTAACAATCCCAAGATCTAGAAATGAATTCTAAACCGTATATGTAAAAGGACACAGAGGGTAGGATGATGAGCCCGCATGTTAATTCCTATTCCTGTTTGGGAAGGAGACATACATGAAACCTCTCTTATCCTTAATCTCTAGATGAGGAAATTGAAACTCAGTGTAGAAGTTCAAATGAAGAAAGAAAAAAGTGGATACTACCTCTTCGGATTCACCACTCACTGTGTTTTCCAGAGTGCTTTTCCTTAGTTCATGTTCATTAAATCAAATAAACTGATAAGCCCGAAGCCCCCAGGGATGAAGCTGCTGCCTGTGTGCTATGTTTAGTGGTTGCGTGGATAAGATAACCCTCTGGGGATACATACAAAGGTAGATTTGACCTTGACCAGCAAGACTCCCTCAGCTCCCCAGTCCGACTGTGGTGAACCGGAAGCAAAGGGCAGTTCTTACATACCAAGAAGATTTCCTTGAAGCCACTGAAAAGTTCTCGAACAACCTTCCTCATCTGGGGCACCAGTTTGAATATTCGCAGGGGCCTCAGGCAGCGGAGAACCATTAGGAGCTGAGCTCCTGATTCAGCAGGCACATTTTGAGGCATCCAACAAAGAAATATCAAGCTCACCTAGGGACAGAAAAGACAGTCTCTGCAGTTTATGCAGTTTTTCATTTACAATGTTCTGACAGCCAACTGGCCATAGCTTCTCATTTAGCAGGGAGTCCATGCACTACGTGGGATAAACAGTGTAACTAAACAATGAATCAAATCTGGACCTGTTAGAGACCTCCGAGGAAAGTAGTCTCGTGTCAGTCGGAATGAAATGGGGGTGCCCATTCTCTGTCTGTGTACCCCAATGCTTTCCATTCTTTTTACCTTACTGTATTGTATTGCATGTACCATGATTAGAATGACTTTTTATCAAGTTCTGTATTATTTTATTAATTATCAGCAACATGCTACCTGTTACTAATCACATTTCCCTTTGCGCCTGCCAAGTCACTGACTTCATGCCTTTTTTGCATAGGTAGAAAAAATTTCTTTGAGTCTACTCTTGTGGTTTCTGTGTAGTTGAACTGAACACTTGAATAAGCAATTGAGATAGTAAGGTATTGTGTGTGTTGGAATCAGGAGAGGGGTCCAACCACAAAGACTTCAGTTTGCTTTTAATAACAACATGCTCATTAATCAATAACATGACATATGATTCAAACTTTTTGTATCAGGACATGCAAGAAATGTGAGATGCAAACTAATTTTGTTATTTTTAATTTTATTCATGCAGGTCATATTCATATATAAAATTGCAGCTGATGTGCTTGAACAATTACCCATGGATACTTTATAATTTTCATTTAGATTTTACATGTACGTCCCTTATTTGCATATAATAGACTACGATGGAACCCATTTAAGACTGCAATTGTGGCAATAGACCTCATGTATCTTACTCTTACACCAAGTGATTCAGGAGATTTTACAAAACCATTCCATTTTTACATTTAGGAAATAACCAAAGACTTACAAGGTAAATAAATATGTCCATTACTCCACCAAAGTCCCTGATGACAGCAGTTGGAGTGAAAAATAAGCCATCTGCCATAATCTTCAGATTAAGCTCAATGCTCATGAATATCACAAACACATACTCAGCAATCTGAAAAGGGCAAAGGCAGTTTGGTCACAGTGGATGGAAAAATTGCAGGTCAGTGTTTTACCACCTAGCTGGGAGCTGAGATTTAGCAGCAGTACCTGCAAAGTAGGTGCATGCATGACTCTTCGGAAGGGAGATTCAAACATCATGGAAATGCAGGAGCAGATGGTTACGATGATCATGACCCAGTCCAGGTAAGTGACCAATCCCAGCAAATCACTGCCAAAGACCAAGCAAAATTGAGGCACACAAATGCTTCAGGATAGACTGCTAGGAGTCAGAGATGGTGATTTTTTCAACATGACCAGTATTTCAAAAAAATGAGTCCCAAGTTATCTACTTCGTAGTATGACATTAAGAAAATAAAAGGGAATTTTTACATTTTTAGGTGGCATAAAACAGCACACAAATACTTCAAAGGTGTGTGAAGAAAAAGAGTTTATAGTGCTTACTACAGTTGATGATACTTTGTGTTTTTCACAGCTCCTGTGACAGGGTCTGTTTTAGATCTGTAAAAGAGAATAAGCATATGAAATTCTGCAACAAAGCAGGCATGTGACAATTTGGCAGTAAAGTATTTGCAAAACCCTCATCTGCCTAAAATCTCCTTTAGGTCCTCTATAAAATGCCCATTATAAAATATGGTAGTGATGTGACTTTGGAAGGCAAAAGACATTGGGTAAAAGAAAAATCAAAAAGAATTTACAGTTGATGCTTATGGAAAGTATTCTACTTCTCAAAATACTTCATGTTAGGATTCAAGGCTCCATTCAAAAATTCTTGACATGGGTGTTACAAAATCAAATTTTGACTTCTATTTAAAAACACTCATTTAAAATCTTTGCCCTCAAGGATGTAGAAGGATATCCTTCATAAGTGTTTAGTTGGATACTCTGTTCATTAGCATTCTGCCTGCATGTGGTCTTGCCAGATAATTTATATAGACTTTCCTCAAAGGGGGACTTACAACTTTTACTTTCAGGAAGCCTGTGTGCTTACTTAGTGAGGCCTGACAGGCTTTGCCTGCATTCCCAATTACAATAAGGTCTTCACCAGTCTATTCAGCTGACAAAAGGAGAATTACACCACGCTAAATGAGGTGGGGAATTGGCAGTTAGGTGCTAACGTGTAGGCAGATAACAGAATTCAAGATGAAAACCTGCGCTGACACTGATCCAATCAGGTTCTAAATTGCCATCTTTTTCCTGTACTTTGTGGAAACTCGGGGAAGTTTTTAATGATTATCACTCAGGTGCTTTAAATTGTGCAGGTTGAGAATGGCAGAAAGAATCACAGATCAGCAGTGAGGAGGGAACCACACACTAGCTGGGGTTCCTGAGCAGAGCCCTCAGCATCTGCAGATTCAAAAGGCTGCCTTGGTAGGAAGAGAGGGCTCAAAGGATACCGAGCAGCCCTGGGTCTCCTCCAGCTGCGATGTTAGGAGAAGGAGGATGGATTCCTGGTTGGTCCAAGCAAACGATATTTATTTTCTCATAATTCTAGAGACTGAGGGTCCCAGACCAAGGTGTCAGAAGGATGGCTTCTTCTGGGGGTGTGAGGGCAGGATCTGTCCCAAGGTTGTCCCCTTCCCTTGTAGATAGTTGTCTCCCTCTGCCCGTCTTCACCAAGTCTATGTGTCTGATTCCAAACTTCTGAACATCCTCTTCTTACAAGGAAACTAGTTATGCTGGATCACAGCTCACCCTAATGACCTCATTTTAATTTAATTATCTATTTAAAGCTAAATGTATGGAGCAGGGTGTGGTGGCTCGTGCCTTTAATCCTAGCACAGGGGAGGGAGGGAGATCACAGCAAGTTCAAGGCCAGCCTGGACTACGTACGTAGTAAGTCCAAGGCCAACCTGCGTAGTGAGACCCTGTCCCTCCACCAAAAAAGTTAAGAGTATGGATATTGGGGGAGCAATTCAGCCAATAACAAATTATCCACAAAGGAGATGAATTTACTTAAAAGATGGCATCAGAGAAGGCCCAATTATATAAGGGAAAGATGGGAAGCTCTGAGAGTCTTAATGTCTGCAGGATATTAAAGTTACACTTGACAAAATTCATTTCATCCATTTGGTTGAGGTCTCCACAAATACGTGGTCATCCAGTTTACCCTACTGATATTTTCTTCCTCGTTCCTCCCACCTTGGTGGGGCAGAGACACTGGCTGGGGGGTTTTCTTCTCATAAAAGCTGGTAGTGGAAGCACTGGTCAACTTTCCTTCTACTTCACATTATTCTAGAATAGATCAAGTGGGGTATTTTGCTCACAAAGAAACACAAGTCTGACAGAAGAAATGGACAATGACATTCTCTATGTCATTAGGCTCCCTTGGTTTTAGTATTTTCAGAAGAAAGCATGGAATCCGTACCACGGATATGAACATATCAGGCAACCATGAAAATGCACAGATAAAACTGGCCATCCAGGGGCTTTGTCAGTGTGAGTTTTCTACAAACATGAACTATTCGCAACCTTTGTTTTGCCCTGGTCAGGCGCTCGCAAAGAGGAGCAGTGTGGTTCATTAGCCCACAGTTTATTTCATGACCCCGTTAGGATGATGGGATTCTTTTTTCTGCGACAAACCCCTGCTGCTTGCACAACTCAGGTCAAACACGAGGCTGAACAGAGTACACTTACGCATTGAAGCGAGCTCGGACCACCACCCTGCAGAAGTTTCTGAACCTGTGCTCCCGCCCGACTATGAAGAGAGGCTTGTCGAAGTAGGGATGGTTCTCTCTCAGTTCCTCCTCCTGGACTTTCCTTGAAAGGGACATTTGCCAAGCGTCAGGCCAAGTCTGCCACCCCAATGCGAGAGCCACAGACCCTGCGGTGCCCGTACCTTTTCATTTCTGCTTGCTCCTTTTTCTCCTGAATCATCTTTATTTCGCTGTCTTCTCTTTGTGCATTTCTGTACCTCACTGTATTGGAATGCTAGAAATAAGTGAAAAGGAGGCATATGACAATGGGAGATTTCTTGAAGGCCAGAATATCACTATTTTAGAAAGTTGAACTTAATATACATGCATACATACGTGTGGTGTGATCAAAACGTATAGTGAAGGTTTAAATTAAAAAATTATTACACTAAAAGAAACATTGCCATCAATCCCCCTCAAAGTACTCCTTCTTGTGTGAACACACTTATTCCATCATTCTTGTCACTTTCTACAGCAGTTCTGGAGTCCTTCTTCTTGAGTGTCCTTACAAGATGTGATCAAAAATATGGTGAATGCCGCTGTCAAATGCCTTGCAATAGGAAGTCAGCTTATAGAACAGTATAGTGCCTCCTCATCCACCTTCTTCACTGGCCCTGGCACTGAGGTGCTTCTGGCCCTTCCCCAAAGTCAAGACGGCCACGCAAGGTAAATGTTTAGAATCAGTTCAGATCCCCAAGGCAGGCATGACACCGCAACTAAAAGCTCTCATGAAAGAGGATTTCCAAGCAGGGTAGGATACATGTGTTTCAAGCGAGACGGAGTATATTGAGAAGGATTAATGGCAATGTATCTTTTACTATAATAAATTTTAAATACTCACTATATTTTTATCAGATCTTGTGCATGTAGTATATTTAGCTATAACACATATAATTATTACATATGGAAAATATAGCTATAATTATTATATGTATAGTTAAATGACTATAAATATCTTAGCAAGGACATTTTTTTCCACTAAAAATTATTCAGCATATATTTATTAAAATTTTCATAACATTCCAGGTACTAGGCTACCATTGAGGATACGGTAAGAGGGGAAAAATACATAATCCCTGTTCTTGGTGAGCTGATGGACTAATTGGGGAAGACAGGGAAAATAATCAATATAAGTAAGCAATGTACATTAGTGGATACTTTGCGTTTTAATAATAGTTTTTGGTTTATTTTGTTTTGGTTTGGTTTTTTCTGGTACCGGGAATCAAACTCACGACCTTGCACTTGCCAGACAGGCGCTGTGCTGCTGAGTTAAATCCCCAGCCCCAATAATAGTTTTCAAAAAACCTGATCATGCTAGAAGACAGGTAGATTCAATATGGACGTGGTATTTTGGCAAAAGACTAGAAGGCCAGGGTGTAGGCTATAGGCTTGGAGCAGAACAGTGTTCTTGGGGCTGGGGATTTAGCTCAGTGGCAAAGCGCCTGCCTGGCAAGCGCAAGGTCGTGAGTTTGATTCCTGGTACCGGAGAAAAACCAAAAAAAAAAAAAAAAGAACAGTGTTCTTTCAGGGGAGGAAGAGCCATGATGCACGTGGGAGCAGCCCAGGGAGTAGGAGCTGAGCCGGAGTGGCAGGCTTGGGGGGCAGGCAGGCTCACAAGCCTGGACGTTTGCCTTATGGACTCTGCGGGAGGTGGGGAGCCACTGTTCATGTAACATGACAGACTTTAAAGGAAGCATTCCTTAGTTCCACCCATCTGTACCTGGTATCATTAGGAATAAGTGAAAATGGTAAAATTTCTAATTTAAATGTCTCCAGTTATGGCAGAAAAGACATTATAAGGATGTGTTATGAAATGATCTGAACCTCATGACATTTCTCTATGGAGAGAATGGCAGATGGATTTTGTTACACATCTGTATGAAAAATATGGTAAGTCTGTAAGAAGAAATTTCTGGAATGGAGACTGCTCAAACTGGGCCTTTGCTGTATGTATTTTCAAATCCAGGTTCTAATTTGATTCTTCAGCAGATGGTAGATTCCCACTGAATCATGCTGAGGGAAAGTGCTCAGAAGGAATGTTGCCTCTGAATTTTCCCCTGGCAATTTTTTGTAGGAAACACGCCTGACTCTAAAAGGTAAGTGCACGGGCCTCCTGTTGGCCCTGATCATAATCCCACATGAATCATACAGTAGCCAATGAGACAGAGCACTGGATTTAAAAAATCTAAGTGGAAACAGAGCTACGTGCCAACCAGAACCATGCCAGTACTGGGTGAAAACAGGTGATCTCAGCACCAGCTTCTTGCTCTCATTTTTGTCTGGAACACTTAATAAGGACAGACAGAAGAGCTGGGAGTGAAAGCAGATGGAGTATACTGAATACTCCAGAAAGTCTTAGGACTTATTAGCTCATCGTTCCCAAGTGTCATTCTTGGCTCTGAACATTGAAGACTGTGTTCTTAGCCAAGTCGTCCAGGTTCAAGCTCAGGCCTGCATCCCAGTCAGAGCCTCCTTAACTCTTCCTTGGTGATCTTAGCATAGTATAGCTGCTGGGTATCCTGACCTTTGACCTCTCAGCTTTTTCATGGGGCTTACTCCTTAGCTTCATTTATGTCTCTGAGCTACTGCAGAGGGGTCTACACTGACCATCAAATCTAAAACTCCCTGCCCTAAATCTCTACCTGTGATTTCTTTGTGCTACTTTATTTTACTTTACACAGCAATGCAAATGTATTACACAATGGAGAGATAGTGGAAAACTTTAAAAAGAAATCATTCTGGGAAATTTCATTATTTCTTTACTTGCTTCTCATCTGTCTCCTTTTCTAGAATGTGAGCACCAAGAGAGCAGCTGAGACTATTTTGTGTTTACCCTGTACTTCTCGTCACTTCCCAGAGGAGCCAGCACAGAGGATATTTGGTGAGTGGCTACTGAATCAGCAAATAAGCATGAATAACCTAGAGTCTGAAAAAAATCCTTGCCAAATTCTGTGTGGCCTTTGACAGAATTCTTCTGGAAAAAATTTATTTTCTAATATGTAAAGCCCTGAAATGATAAACAGTGGAATTATATTTTGAAATATTTGGAACCTGGTAAATATTCAAATTGAGTAATGTAAATCACTCCTATAAAATGCTTTAAATTTCCTTAATTTCAGTCAAATGAAACAGATACATCACTTTCGTGTTACTCTTTTAACTAAGACATGCGCTCTGGATTTTTTTAGCTAGCAGTCATTTTTCAGTCCTGGCCATGCAATGTATTTTCTGTGTTGTTTCCTGATTCCCTCTGGTATAAAGTGCTAAGGGGACATAGCAAGACGATAGACAGAGGCACTGGAATCTTCTAAGCAGACATTTAAATATTTTTGTAACCGTGTTCCCAAGGTTCAAAAGCATTGCTCATAACTTACATCTTGAGTCAAAGTTTCGAGAGATTTCCCTCTGCTGATCCTCTGGCTGTTTGATCCATGTCTTAGTGACCTAAAACAATCACAATCAACACATCTCAAGATCAAATTTGGACTTTTAAGCAATGACCATGACAAAAAAGAAAATAACCTTTCTGATATAGCCTCACAAATGTCTCACTTCTTTTTACAGCCAAAGCTTGTCATCTCTCCAAATGCCTTTGATCCCCTCTAACAAGATCTTAGAGTATTCCCTTCTGATCTTAAAAGTGAGAATTTGGCTATCACCAAGGAAAAAGACTTGGAAACATAGGTGTTTTGAATCTTTGATTTGGATTGTAAGTTGAATTGTTGTTATCGCTGGTGAACAGAATTCAGCCCCTCACCAGAGCCTGGTGTCCAACCAGGAGGTGGGGATGGCTTTGGACAGCCACACCTTTGTGCACACCTCCTTGTCTTGGGGTTCCGGGGACAGTCTCGCCTGAAGGTTTACCTGCGCTCTTGGCGGATGTGATGCTGTACACTGAGGATTGACCTTTCTTTTGCCGGTTGCCCTTCGAATGATCCGCTCAGCATGCGCTGTCGAGTGCAAGCTCTGGGGGAAAAGGAGCCCCAGATAAATGCCTGATTTGTACACACAGGGTGAATAATATATAACTGCTCATTGCACTTATTAATTTTAGGAAAACGCCAATGAAAAGGCAAAATACAACAAATGAGATATGCAAGAAAATACCCATTAGGCTGTGTGTGAAAACAATCAAACAGCAGAAGTTTCACAGCCATGAAGAAGAACTGGAAAATAAATAGAAAACTTACCTCTTGCCCTTCTCCTTCTACCCCTACCCCTTAGTCACAAAAAATAATAAGGCTTTCATCGGGGTTCTGTGAGTGCCCAGGCCAGCCTACCCACAGGCAATGATGCTGGTTTTGCATTTAAACAAAGAGGCTTCTAATAAAAGTTCTTAGGACAGGATTTGTCCAGCCAGACACCTGGAATAATGAAATATATGTTCCAAATATATTTGGCAGAAATTTAGGAAAACATGGAAGCATAAAGTGAGAGGCAAAAATGAGTTGTAAAGAGAAGTAACGAAATCTGGAATTATGCACAACAATGTGAATATACTTAACATTCCTGAACTGCGCACTTAGAAATGGTGAAGCTGTAAGTTGTACGTTATGTGTGTTTTACCACGATGATTAAGAAAAAGGTGGAGTCATTACCTAGAAAAAAATTCAATTGAAAGCCTGTGGCTCTCTGGTAACTGGTTGCCACTTTCTTTAGAGTCTCAAAAGCATGAAGACTTTTAAAAACAAGTTCTCCTTACACTGCAGCTGGGCTGGTGTTAGTTTTAGATTTAAAAATGAATGAAAACAGTTGGGTCACCCAACACCTGTGGTGAGAAAGATTTTGGTGAGAAAATAAAACTCCTTTTCCACAAGTCTCTCTCCAGTGGGGAATGACTGGAATTCCCACGAGGTAGGAGTCAAGAGGAAAGGGACTCAGACCAAGGCTTAAAAGACCTGTGTTATCTCCCACGTGTTGATAACTTTGGGACTCAGTTTTCTTAGGGTATAATTAAGGCAAGGACATGACATTGAGGATAACTCATAGACTTCACAGGCAACGGTTTTAAGATATGCAAAACTTATGACATCATATTTGCCCAACACCTCAACACAGGTACTTCAACCACTGCCTTCTAGGAAAAGTGCATAAATGTCACAAAATGCACTAGGAAAATGGTTTGAAATTATTACTGTCTGTCTGAAAGGTAAGATCTTTGAGAAAAAATCTTGTAACTATCTACAGTACTTAAAATAGTAGGCTAATACTACCATCTATATATTTAAGTCCTTAACCCTCTTGATGTAGATGAAGATAGCTCTGGTGACTAGCCATGAAATTTTGAATTCAATAAATGTAAATGCCTTATTGGAAATAAAGCCCAACAATCATTATTCTTGTTTAGCAAGGAGCAGGGACCCCTTTAAGATAAAGTCCAAGTCAACATTTTATTGAAACACTAGATTTATGGTAATGGTAGAGGGAGAAAGTGCTTATTTGCAGGCCTAGAATGATGTTGTATAGGAAGACACCTTTGTCAGTTCAGCTGAGTTGACAAAAGGAAAGCATGATTTTATACTACGTATGTTTAGGTTTGTTTTTTTTTTTTTGAAAAAGAACTGAAAAATATGAAACCACTTTGAGAAAATCTACTTGGAGTAACTGTTATTATAGCCTAGATACCTAGATTCTTACCATCTGTGTAAACTGTTAGGACTTAACCTTCAGCCCTATCTTAGTAATTTCCATTGTTTTGATTGTAGGATTTCCCAAGGGTAGTTGGGACAAGCACATTTTAAATACAAAACACATACATGTTGAGAAAAATATACTAGCTTGAGGGTGGGGCCCAGCTTTGCTGGACATGGAAGACTATAACTGGCTTTCAGTTGCATGTTGTAAAGATTGATGGTTATGTACCCAACATGCCTGTCGAAGAGCAGCTGGGCATTCTTCCCGGGGAACGGTTAGCTCCATACTGAGGGATCACTGGGCCTAAAGGAGTCAGTGTGATGTGGCCTGCGTGGCCTCTGCTGCCCTTCTGATGGAATGGAGGGGCACGTTTCCATAGAGACCATGGCTATGGGAAAGATGCCCTTTCCCTATGACCCTTTCCCCACTCCTCTCCCAACATGTGTCATTGAAGTGGTGGTGAGAAATTTACCTGTGTTCTTCTCTTAACTCAATTTTTCCCCTGCTGGATCTAGAGAATTGAGAAAATAATATGAAAGGGGGCTGGGCTTTCACCATCCACTTGAATCACACAGTCTGTGTTTTCTGGATGATTCACTCTTTCAGGTTGGGGAGTACTGATTTTTAGCTCTCTTCTGCAAGCAGAAAACCTGTGCTTCACCAGATTAAGACAGTCACCTCAGTGGGTAACGGTAGTCATTTGCTATGCCCTTTCATTTCTGTTCCTACCACTTTCTTCTGTGTTCACACTACTGTTTGCCAGATGATTTCTTTTCTTTTTTTCTTTCCTTTCTTTTGCTTTTCTTTTTCTCTTCTCCTCCTCCCATTACCCTTCTTTTCATTTCTTTTTCTTTTTGCAGAGGAATCTTTTTGGGGATTGAACATAGGGCCTTTACACTGAGCTACTCTCCTCAGACTTGGATCCCTTTTCATTTTGAAATAGGGTCTCTCTATGTTACTAAGTTGCCCAGGCTGGGCTCAAACTTGTGATCCTCCTGAGTATGTGCTCCATGATGCCTGGCTTGCTTAGAATGATTTCTGACTGTAATAAAACAGAAGTGAAAATAAAAGGTCCATTTCACTTTGGACCTTTTCGCTCATAGCAAACTAAAACTTGTAACCAGTGAGACCAGGGCTCTCTTGGAGAGCTCAGTGGGAACCTACTTCAGGGGAAAATAAAGGCTCAAAGAACTTCAGTGGGAGGAGCAGCCAGAGGCTTCCTGTGCCTGGAGCAGTAACATGTGACCTGAGGACAGAGGAGTCCATCAGGCTCTCTGGACCCCCCTTCTCCTTAGCCTTGATGCGGGGAGGGCACCACTGGTACCTTAGGCTCTGTATGCAGCTGTCCCTGACTCCCTCTCCTCACCTGCCTGGCCCCGCCCAGGGCACCTTCCCCACATCTGTGCAAACTCAAAGGTGTACACTTTCCATTTTCCTTTGTCAAATTCTTCTTGGATCCAGTGCTCTGATATGGCATTCTTTCCACTGTGGCTTTTGAGCTAAGCAACTCCGCAGATAATGCCGGGGATTCTTAGCTGAAAACTGAAGATTTTACTCCTTTTAAAACAACCTTGCTAAATAAACATTTGAGTAAAGACAATGGGGCCAGGTACATGAGAAAGGAAATGTCTTTGAAGATTTCTGCAA
The DNA here is from genome assembly GCF_000276665.1 of Chinchilla lanigera. Lineage (NCBI taxonomy): Eukaryota > Metazoa > Chordata > Mammalia > Rodentia > Chinchillidae > Chinchilla > Chinchilla lanigera. The sequence continues at coordinate 9,841,545 of NW_004955404.1, read as the reverse complement.
ACTTTTTCCCTCTAACCTCTATAAAGGGATATTATTAAAACCAAAAGGCGAAGTTCTCTTCCAGGTAGTATCTATTGTATTTAACAGCCATCCTACTTAGATACAATAATTTTCCTACAAAACATGATGTTACAGGTAAGTAGCTTTCTGAAGGTCTATAAATTCATCTGAAACATGTAGAAAACCCAAATTCTATTACAAGGGGGCCAGGACCAAACTAAGGTTCTTGTTGAAGAGTGAAGGACCTCAGATGGAAGGAGGGAGTGTGGGCTGGGTTGGGGAGGATGGGGAACAGGAGGAAGGGAGTGAGAAGGAGACTGTCATCCTTTGGCCCCAGGACAGTTGGACACGGGGACAGGCCAAAAGATGGCACGTCAGCATGCTTCTGCACACGCTCCAAACAGCCTCACACCTAAGCTGCTGTCAGAGTCTCTGTTCATGTAAAATATTTTGCTGTTTGGGGACAGCCTAATGTTGTAAAAAGCTATTTACTTTCATTGGACATGATCACATTTACTAAGAGTTTACATATAATCTAATGCATGTGCCAAGGCTTATGTAAAACATGTTATAATTTTTTAACTTTTAAAACATAAATATGGTTTTATTATATACAAGGTTATATAGTAATTCAAATTATAACCTACCAAGTAGGGTTTTGATATGTGTAATATAGTTACAAACTTTAATATAAATGGATTCTGATGGGTGATAGAAAGTGAGAATATGGCATTTCTCACCTATCTGAGTGTTTTACCTATATCGAAGTACAGAAAAATGACGTCCATAAATATGCCATGTCCCTGTAGCATGTTATTAACCACGTTATTTAATGCTTATACATTTTGTTCTTATCAGTTGCTTCCCTTACTGGGTTGTTGATTCTCCAGGGACCACTTTATAATTCATGTCTATAATCCTAGGAAATTCAGTTCCTGGACTCTGGCTGCCGATGCACAGAATATGAAAGAGAAAAGGCAGAGGTGGGTAAGGAGAGTGGGGAAAGGGAAGGGGCTGAATGGGTCCTGATGTGTAGGTCTCATGGCTCAAAGCAGCCCAGAAGACTTGCAGTTTTATACCCAGCAATGCAGTGGCCGATAGCAAAGCAATGTCCTGCCTTTGTCTAAAGCCTAATGCTGAAGAACTGAGAAACCACAGGTTTAGAACCATGCATTTCTGACCTCAGCATAGTTGTAGGACCTTAAGCAAATGACATGGTGTGTTCTTGGAGCCTTCCTTCCTCACAGCAGAATGTAGAGAACAATGGCACCTTTCTCACTAGCTTCACAGAGAGTGGGAGGAAACACAGACTATGAATTTGCAAGGGTGTTGGAAACATCAATGGTTCATTTCAGTGCTTGGTTGCTTTTATTTCTTTTTCTGCTCTTTTCTTTCTTTTGGTTTCTAGAGGCAGGGTTTCGCTATGTAACTCAAGGTGGTCTTGAACTGAATATGAAGTGCAGGTTGGCCTTGAACTCATGGTGCTCCTCCTGCCTCAGTCTCCAGAGGGCTGGGATTACAGGTATGTGCCACTACACTCAGCTATTGCTATTATTTTTGTCTCTATCATACCCAGGTTGTGGATGATATCAAAATATTCTAGAGAACACCAAGGAGGACTTCAGAGCAGGCTTAACAAAATGTCACACCAGACCTCAACTCTTTTAGGCTTTCTAATCTCTGGTGTCCATTGTTAGGGACAGGTGCTGCAGCCCCAAACCTGATCTCTACCCATCTGCTCTTACTACATGTGTTGTAGGATTATCCCAGACAAGTGTTTTCCGAGACGAACATCTACAACGTTACAGGGCTAGGCAGGCTTCTGAGCCATCCCATGATCGCCACTTCTTGGTTTTCTTGCTCTTGTGTAACATCCTTTAGTGAGTTGCTTGTAAGGAATGAGGACAACAGCTATGAGACAGGTTACAAAGCACCGTGACGTGTGTCTTCCTGGTTCTCTCTCTCACTGACACCTTCTTGCCGCCATGTTACAAAGGGCTCCATGGAGAGCTTCACTGGATAGGGGATGGAGAGCAGCCTCCACTCGAGAAAATTGAGGCCTTCTTTACCTTACCACCCATGAGAACTGGATTCTATTAGTGACCGAAGGGGTGACCTAGAGAGGACAGACTGCTATTCAAATTCAAGTGAGGGCAGCTTTGTGGGAGATCAAGGCCTAGAGAAGAGCTGTGCTACACCAGAATCCTAACTAAAACTGAGATGGAAAGTTTGATGTTGAAACCACTTAAGGTTTGAGTCATTTTGTTATGCAGCAGTAGGTAACAAATGTAGGCGTCACACTGCCTTCAATCTCTGCTGCTCCTCCCGAAGGTTGGGATGGCTTCTAAAGGCCTGCCGGTCTCTCTCTGGTCTCCTTCCCAGTCTGTTCCTCTACTAGTGGGGGTGTCAATCTTTCAAAGCCATCCTCTCTTGGTGTTTTGGTTGCTTACATATGCTGTGCTCTGAAGAGCTCTGAGAGAGCGAAGCTTATCTTTAAAGCTGCCCGCTATTACTTCCCTGCCCTTGTGCACAGGCAGGTGCTCAGTGAATAAATATTTGCTGAATGAATTAAATTCAAAGTGCTGTAAAAAATCTTTTAATTTCTTTTTGATCTTTACTTAGGAAATATGAAAAGAATCACCAGCACAACAGCATGTGTTTCAAATATGCTTTTAGAAGGGGGAAGTTGAATAATCTTAACCTGATCTCCAGTTAGAACACTACACCATTCAAGAGCAACAGACTCCACACCTATAGTGGATCAGACCCTGAGAGAATGGTGAAACAAATCAGACATTGCCTCTTGCAACTAGGAAATCTCAATCTTTCTGTGTTATATGTGAGCGCTGCTAGAGGACCCAGAAAGCCAACGTGGCACGGAACTCATTTCAATTTTCTAAATCAGAGATTTGACCCATCACTGAAACATGGTCTCCATTGATGTCATCTGACAGAAATGTGCTGACAAACCGAAATCGTGAATGACTCAGGAAATGGAGACTTTTATTATCTGACAAATGAAATGCACACACCATTAAAATTACTTTGTAACAGACCTGCCCAGGAGAAATAATTGAATGTTCAATTAAGTTATATTTTGCGAGTCTACATTTTTTGTTAGGATTTGGATGCTTTTAGTCTCATAGAAGTGTTTTCTCAAAGAAAAAGAACTGTTTCCCCCAAACTCCATAAAGAGATCATATATATATATGAAGTGTTTTCTCAAAGAAATTGTTTATTTACTTGATGTTCAGAGAAGAAGCAAAGCTAATGGTTTTGAAAAAAAAATAAATACATTGAGTTTCAGGGATGGTCTCACTTTTCCCGGGAGCCAAGGTCTTCAGGCTTTTCCCTACATCTCTTGGTGGTGAGGTGAGAAGGCCAGTTTTTTAGAAACTCCATCTAGTGGCTTAATTTAAAAAAAAAAAAAAAAAAAAGACCTGCCTACTTGGCCTCTGCAAGTGGGAGGCATAGGGCTTCAAGTGTCTGGTGAGACATAATGAAGTCTTTTGTCTTGTCTGAGTGAGGAAATTCTCCATTATGCAAGCATATGTAATCCCTTTATTCTCATTCCCTGGAGGAGAATTACAGGCCAGCATTCTCCTTTTCCCAGCTGGGGTTAATGTTATACCCCCTCTACCTTTGAAAGTAAAACAAGATGAGGACCCCTGATGCTGACTCGAATGTGGGAATATTCTTCAGCAAACACACATTCCCAGTTGCAAAAATATTACCTCTGGTTTCTTGCCAAACCTTTGAAAAAAAAAAAAAACATATGAAAGATTGATTCTTTTTTTTTTCTCTCTCTCCCTGCATTGCCTTTGTGCTGTGGAATTTCAATTGCCCCTTATATTTTGTGTGTGTGTGTGTGTGTGTGTGTGTGTGTGTGTGTGTGTGTGTATATGATCTCTTTATGGAGTTTGGGGGAAGAGAATTATGTTTTAAGAAATAGTCTCTATTTTTCTTGACATTTCTCCATTTAAAATATTTTTAAATTGGCCCAAAGATGATGGTTATAAGAGAGATTTCTGGAGCTTTTATTAGCCTTTAAATGCCACTAGTTGTTTGTAGACACAGTAGCAAGGCAGCCTCTGCTCCTTTCTTTGTCTCCGGGTCTTCCTTCTTAATGTCCCAGAACAAGGGAGAGAAAGAGCTTGCATGTTCTATAATGAAAGAGAGGACTATGAGTCTTCAAACTCTTTTCACTCATTAAAGCAGAGTTAGATTACGCAATGGCATCTGGTATTAAACATAATCACCATTAAAGAACCGCAATGTGACTTTGCAGAGCATGGCATTATTTAAGGGGATTTGCTCAAATCGTGAGCTCCACAAAGTAATATTGGTTAATGTGATGTAATCACATCAGCAGACAACAGGAGAACAGTCCTTCAGTGGTAATTATGTAAAGCTATGACTGGGCAAGGGCGTAAGAGAATAGATAATGAGTATTTCCTGGAAATGGCTCTTACCTGGTACACTGGAGCGACAGTGTGATCCTCTAAAGTAGAGACAAGGAAGACGCTAATGGGTGAGCCCCCGGGTAATGGCCTCTTGCTGAGAGAAGGAAAAGGCTGCTTTTTTATAGGAGTGAATACAGCACTCCTTTTTGAATCAGCCCAGTCCTGAGTAAATGCATATAGCTGTTTAATAGCAACAGCGGGTTAGTTCTCCCAAATCTTGCATTATTCATAAAAATGTTCTCATCTACAGATATGTAAATACATGGGTGACCAGGATCTCATTGTAGACTGAAAATAAACCTTGAATATCATTACCTTATGCACGTGCAATAAACAAAAAAGAAAATTAACTCATGGGAAATCTGTGTTTTGGGCACCCCTATTAAAATTCAGCAAATAAAATGTTCTGAAGCCCTGCACTAGTCATTGGGGTTCCTTTCTAGTAACCCAACTGCTGACTCAGAAGCAAAGATTGAGTTTTTCAGTATTACAAAAGTGAAAATTTTCAAATGTTGCAAAAATTGTACTGATCAAAACTTATACAGATATATATTTTTCTGAATTACTTATTACTTTACACTGTAATGGTAAAATAGTAACAGCAAGGCCTTGTTAAACTATCTTCCCATACCCATAGTTTTGCCTTTCCCAGGATGCCATAGGATTAGAAGCATTTGGTATGTAGTCTTCTAAGATTTACTTCTTTCTCTAAAAATATGCATTTGTGTGTCCTCTCTATTTTTTAATGACTTGACAGATCATCTGTTTTAGTGATGAATAATATTCTATCAGCTAGATGTACCACAATTTATTTATCTACTAACTTACTGAAGGACATCTTGGTTGCTCCCAACTTTGGGAAATTATGAATGAAGCTGCTACAAACATCTGTGCATGTCTATGGAGATATATACCTGTGTATGTCTATCTGTATATGACTATTGACTAATATAAACTCTGGACTCTGGATGTTAATTATATGTCAGTGTAGGTTTATGACCTGTAACAAATGGACCACTCTGGTGGAACATGTTGACAGTAGGAAGGGTGTGTGTGAGTAGGGGGAGGGAGACACATGGGAAATCTCTGTACCTTCACTGAATTTTGTGATAAATCTAAAACTACCCTAAAAAAGAAACTCCAATGTGCTTTATTTTCCCTGATGGTTAAATTCAATAGTACCTCTCCTGATATATAGTACTATCACAATAATCCATAAATCATGTGTTATTGTCATAAAATATAAAATATTTTGATTACCACAAATGAGATACTAGCTCAGAAGACATCTTTAGAGTATATTATTTTAGTTAATTTATGGTTGTCCCTCCATAGCTGAGGGTGTATATTCCAAGATTTCCATTGGATGCCTAAATTTGCAGATAGTACAAAACCCTATATATGCTACAGTTTCCCATATAGTTGAAGTACTGCTACATAGTATGACAGTTAACCTGTCTTTCCATGGTTTATGTCCAGAGTTTCCTTTCTATCACTACTCTTGTGTTTGGGACTATTATTAAGTGAAATAGGGATTTTTGTGAACGTATACCAAACAGTTGATCTAATAACCAACAGAAATAGCCAGCTACTAAATGACTAGTCAATGGATAGCATATACAGTATGGATACACTGGACAAAGAGATGAGTCACAACCCAGGCCGGATGGAGCAGGCTGCTGAGAGAGTTCATTATGCCTCTTAGAACAGCATACAATTGAAAACTTATGAATTACTTATTTCTACAACTTTCCATTTAAAATTTTGGAGCTATAGTTGACCATGGGTAACTGACACACAGAGAAAAAAAACCCAGATAAAGGGCACTACTGCAGTTGCATTTTGAAATCTTTACTATTTTATATTTTACACAAATGCATATTCCCAGATCATACTGATCTCTGAGTACTTCTTGGTTTCTTTATCTCCGAATTGTCTTTTCAGTGAATCTACAAGTGTTAGCAAAATCATAAGGAAAAACAGACAACGACTAAGCAACTTAACAGAACCACAAAGATAAATGTTTATGACAATAACTCCTAATGCTCAGTTTTCTTGAAACTTTGGGTTTTCTTTGGCAAATGTTGGCCACCTAACTCTGCTACTGTCTCAGGCAGGTGACCCACACCTGTGCCTCAAGGGTCTCTGTGCTCCTCTCTCTCAAGTGCAGGGGCCATTTCAACTTCCTCCCTCCCCTCCTGCAGCTGGAAAAGCATTGCTGGAGGACTTAGTGAGTGGAGCTCTGAGGTTTGGGAGATGAAGCCCGCTCAGGGGTGCTGAGTGTGTCTGGCTTGGCTGGCAGGAGGGTGGAGCTGCAGAGAAATAACATGATTTTGTCCAAAGTTGCTGGATGGCAGGGCTAATCCACGGGAAGAGAATTTTAAAACAAGAACTGAACTTACCAAATGGGAAAAAGCAAAAGGGGTAAAATGCCTGGAAAGCAGAACATGACACAAATATCTTTCTTGAATGAATGGATGGATGGATGGATGGATGGATGGATTGATGGACGGATGGATGGGTGGATGGATGAATGGATGTCTTTGGGCACTTCTTTCAGGAAAAATAATATATATATACCATACAAGTTTTATTTGTGGTCAATGAAAAGGATTCTCTTAAAGTGATAAGAGAAAAACTAACCCTATATATTCCATTAAATGTACTTAATGGTAAAACTCCAATAAAAAATATTCATTAGACTTTAGAAAAGTATTATAATGAGTGCAGAGCAGAGAAAATTGTGCCTTGTATCTAGCTAACAGAATGCAAATATCACAGAGTCTCAGAATCTAACAAAGTCATGAAGATACTGTTCTAGCTAATGAGATACTTATGGCAACCCGTGGAAGGATGGGACTTTCTAAAATAATGCACCATGTTTAATTATTTTGTTGTGACATTTCTGTATTCACATAGCCAGGCAGGAATGAAAATGCGTTTTGCTCCATTTCAGGGCTTTGGAGGAGAAGAGCTCTCAGCAGAGGTGCTGGTACTTTGGAAGTACATTGCTGTTTGTTTTTGATTTCGTTGGAGGCAGAGAAAAGGTCACTGGCTTTTGAAAGGAACCTTTCTTCAGCGGAGCTGAACAGTGGGGTGTAAGTCAGTGCAGCAGTGAATTCAAGATTTTATAATTTAGGTAGTGGAACATTCTGTCTCTCAAAGTTCTCTCCAGATAAATCCTGAAAGAAACAGCACAGAAGCTCCTCTGTCCTTGAGCCTGGTCCAGCGTGCTCAAATTCCCTACAGATGGACCACCTTTTTCTCATCCAGGATTGTCAACTAGATTCAGAAATTCATTCCCATATCTCAAAAGGGCAATTAGTTTTTTTTTTTTTTTTTAAATAGTAAGCATAAGGACATAAGTTAAAGATGCCTGTGTGTGGAAATGCGTCACTCTACCAGAGTAACAGCCCCGGACACCGGTGCTCTGTCATTCTGAGACTTTTCCTTCATGGGCTGGAATTTCCTGTTCACAGTGATATATACATACTATTTGCTGGAATAATATGGATTCTATTTCAAGTGGAAGACAGATATTTGCAAATGTGAGTCCTCTGAGAACTGAGACCACCAGCAACCGGACAGGTTAATTATTAGGACTGAGAAACAAGATAAGGTTGTTGGTGTTAGCTCAGTCCCTCCCTCCAACACATTTATCTGAACTTTAGACCATTAGTCTAGCTCCTTTTTCTGGACAGTAGGTCATTCAACTGGTCAAACCAGCCACGTAGGAAGAATTGGAATTCTTTAAGATTACTGCCAAGACTCTGTCTACTTGGGTGCTACAATCCCAAACACTTTCAAAAAAAATATTTCTTTTTTTTTTTTTTTTTGGTATCATATCTATTAGAGTTTTTTAAAATTTATTTTAAAAATGAAAGAAGGAAAACATAGTAACAGACAACCATTTACAAAATAGCATAAGAACAATGCAAACAATACAGAGTTACAGACAAAGTGGTAGGATACGAACAATTGTTGTTGTATTATGTATTGATGTCTTCAAAGTGGTTTCTCAGGAAAACAGATAGAGACATACAAGATTGATCAAACAAGTAATCATTAACTGTTCCTTTCAGTAAAGCAATAGAAGACAGTAGTACAACTATGTTAGCTATCCTGTATGTACATACATACATACATAATTTCCTCTTCTTTCTCTTCTCTTTTCCTTCATCCCAGTTGCCCTTTACTTTTGAGCATTTTCCTTTCCTTTCACAATGTCTAGCATACCTCCTAGTTTTTATTCACTCTTTCCGGTTCTTATACTAGTGAGACAATATGTTACTTACACATGCAGGTCTGATTTATTTCACTTAAGAGTATGGTCTCTAGTTGTGACCATTTACCTATAAAAACCTCTAGATTATCTTTCTTTATAGCTGAGTAATATTCCATTATATAAAAGCACCACAATTTTTTGACCCAGTCTTTAGTGGATGGACATTTGGGTTGCTTCCACAATTTAGCAATTACAAATTGCACCGCTGTGAGCATGGGTGCACATACATTACTGTGATATGATGTTTTCAGATCTTCTGGGAATGAGGAATAAGGAATAAGGATAGGAAAGGAAGAAGTAAAACTATCACTATTTGCAGATGACATGATACTTTACACGGAAGACCTCAAAAAACTCCACAAGAAGACTCCTGGAATTAATCAACAAATTCAGCAGTTGATAAATTTAGCAGTTGACTTTGGATACAAAGTCAACACCCTAAAATCAATAGCATTCCTATACACAAACAACAACCAGACTGAGAGAGAAATTAAGGAAACCATACTTTTCACAATAGCTTCCAAGAAATTGAAATATTTAGGAATCAATCTAACAAAAGAAGTAAAAGATCTATTCAATGAAAACTGCAGTACTCAGAAAAAAGAGGATTTCAATAAATGGAAAAATATTCCTTGCTTATGGATAGGAAGAACCAACATTGTGAAAATGGCCATCCTACCAAAATTGTTGTACAGATTCAATGCAGTTCCCATTAAACTACAATTAGCATACCTCACAAATCTAGAGAAAACATTCCTTACATTCATCTGGAACCAGAAGAGACCCAGAATAGCAAAAGCAATCCTGGGCAACAAGGACAAGTCAGGTGGAATCACAATCCCTCACCTGAAATTATATTACAAAGCTATTGTAATAAAATCAACATGGTACTGGCTAAAAAACTGACTAGGAGATCAGTAGAACAGGCTGGAAGACACAGACACAACCACAAACACACTCAGCCACCTAATCTTTGATAAAAGGGCCAAACAAACCCACTGGAAGAATGATACCCCTTTAATAAATGGTGCTGGAAAAATTGGCTTGCTACCTGCCAAAGACTGAAAATAGACCCAAGTCTACCACCATGCACCAAATTCAAGTCAAAATGGGTCACAGATCTCATTATTAAAACAGAAACATTAAATCTATTAGAAGGGAAAGTAGGTAAAAACCTTGAAGACATAGAGGTAGGCAGGGAGTTCATGAACAAAAAACAAATTGCATGTGAAATACTTCAAAGAATCAACAACTGGGATCTCATCTTACTGAAAAGTTGCTGCACATCTAAAGAAATCACCAGCAGAGTAAAAGGAAAACCCACAAACCTGGAAAAAGTTTTAGCTGACTGTCCCTCAGACAAAAGGCTTCTATCTAGAACATATAAAGAATTAAAAAACATCAGGCCCCCCAAATTCAAAGACCCAGTCCAAAAATGGGCAGCTGAGATGAACACACACTTCTCAGATAAAGAAATACAAACAGCAAATAAATACATGAGAAAATGTTCAACATTATTAAGTCATTCGAGAAATGCAAATTAAAACAACATTGAGATTTCATCTCACCCCAGCAAGAATGGCTAGCATTAAGAAATCAACCAATAACAAATGCTGGCGAGGCTGTGGAGAAATAGGAACTCTTCTCCACTGCTGGTGGGAATGCAGACTGGTGAAATCACTGTGGAAATCAGTCCGGAGATTCCTCAGCAAACTAGGTCTAGAGGTCCCATTCAACCCAGCTATTCCCCTTCTGGGTATTTTCCCGAAAATACCATTTCTAAAATTCAGTTATATTTGTTTTTTTAAAGGTGACACATGTATATGGTTAAAAGTACAATAAGGAGAAAAAACATTCACATGTAAAGATGGTAACATTGTCATCATTTATTTTCCCTCTTCTCAGAAATCAATCAAATCAAGAAGGAAGGAAAGTAGAAAATAGAAGGGCAAAGTCGCTCTGAGTAACCAATAGGTGAAATGTTGAACTCAAGGGCACAGAAAGTAGCAGAGAGGTACAGGGGAGTCTCCTTCCCCAGAATGGTACCTGCTACTTGACAAGGGCAGGCACCTGTTACCTGGTGTGTCCTGGACGGTCCAAACTCTTATAGAGGAACCTTGCCAATCTCAACCAGATCTTGACCTTGGCCACAGTTAAAGCAAACCTTACGTCCTAACGAATTTCCACCTGACCTGTCCCTTCTGGCAGACTATGGGGACTGTTTAACAGGTGATCTCCCTCCCCGGAGGAAATACTAAAATTGACTTTAATCTGTTTTTTTTTTTTCCCCAGTATTGGGAATCGAACTCACTACCTTGCTCTTCCCACGCAGGTGCTGTGCCACTGAGCTAAATCCCCAGCCCCTGACTTTAATCTTTCAACAGGTTTTTCAGACAAACTTCCTGGAAAGTATCCAGCATAAAGGCAGATAAGAAAACTGAAGGCAAGGTAACTGGACCGGACAAGTCACGCTGAGCTGGGCCAGCCCGGGGTCCTATGTTAGAGCAGGGGCTTTGTTTCTCAAACCCTCATCTTTCCTTATGCTAGGGCTTGAATGTAGAGTTTTGCACTTGCCAGGCAAGGGTTCTGCCCGTGAGCTATAGCCCTAGCCCAACTTACCCTTTTATTTAGGTAGCAGCAAAGATTGTGCTAAGGAGCGCCTCTCATGTCTTAGTTTGCTGGGCTGTAGTAAAATATGACTAGACCCCAGACTACACAATTGTGTGGAAGTTTGAAGGAGTTCATATTCCTTGAAAGTCTTCAATTTTTTCTCATGTACACCACGAATTTTTATTTCAAAAAATCCACTAATTTTCTCTATATTAAAGCTGATGATTAAAATTTCCCCTTGCCACATCACTTCTCCCACTGTTGTGGATGCGTTAGAGTTTTGAGAAAATGCCTTCTCGCCTCATCCATCCAACTCATTCAGCGTTGTGACACTGTGCCCTTATTAAGCCACTTTGCACTGTCAAACTGAGCTGAATCTGTCAGAGAAGGTGTGACTCTATTTTTCCAGTTTAAATGACATGTGAACACATACCCCGTGGCAACCATGTGATTCCTAAAGCCCAATTCTAAGGGAGACATACTCTTGGAAGGAGGTTTTCCAAGTAAAATTGTCACCTAGATAGATAATAAGATGGTGCCCAATGGGACCCTCCTCCTGGAGATGCTCATGTGGGAATTGTCACCTTGGGGGGCCCTAGTATGGTACAGCCTGGACCAACACATACCACAGATGCTGGGCAGGTTAGTTTCACTTTTATTTTGTAAGCCAAGGGAGAAGATCGGTTATTTAAAAAGTGCACAGGAGGAGAGGGCGGGTGTCTTTCTTACAGACCGTGCTGCCTGTGCTCTGGAAACTCTCTGGGTCCCTGGCACAGCACACTTATGAGATGGCAGGTGTCCTGGGCAGGTGAGGGCCTGAGCTGGTTGCTGTTTTATCAGAGTATTCCCTGCAAATGGTTTCTAGTGGGAAGGGCATTTCTTGTTCTGGTGTGCAGAGCGACCTTTTTCTGTAGACCCTGTCATGAACTTGTCCAAGCGGATACAGCTTGAGTAACCACTGCGGAGACTGTAAAGTGTTCAAGGCCAGCTGTATGCCATGGTCATCTCAGCACAGATGGACCCGCCACTCAGAGCAAGCCCACGCTGGGATTCGTCCTCATATTCTGTAATGGTACTACTCAAGACCCAACGATTTATTTGCACCCCATAAATGCTACTCCAACCCATGTGCAGCTCTGCGCATGAACAGCCAATGTAGGGAGCTAATACATGGGACACTGCCTTCCTTAGGTATAATTTCTTTTTTTTGCAGACAAATTTTAGGTAGAATTATAATGTAAAGACAGTTTCTTATATCACATACACTTGGTTTTATTTTCTCATTACAGTTTTCCAAGTTACAGTAACGTACTATCTAGGAAAATGCTTTCACGCCATTCCTGTAAGGAATCCAGTAGAAGAGTCAAAGTCCTTCCACTCAACACAAGTTTGGACAGCGCTTCCTAGCACGAAGGGGTCCACCTGTCTTGTTGGGCACTCTCCCCTGTCTTCCACTAGGTATTTCTGTCACATATGCGAACTTAATGTATGCAGTGGTAAAGATACTCCAAACGCTCATGCATTTTACGCTGATCATGTTACTCTACAGCCTGTAGTTCTGACAGCATGCAGTCTTACACTTATAAATGGGTAGTTTAAATTTCCTTATCAATACTTCATTTCAAGGTATATTTTAGAAAGAAGCATGACAATTACATCTTCATAGACACTCTAAGATAGGTGTGCTTTTAGTTCTAATGATTTTTCATATATGTTATTTATTGCTTGATAAATCTTGATTACTTTAAAAAGTAATTGACTTTAAAATTATTACTTGCATTCTTACCATAATGTTTATAATTATGTCCTTTCTTTTGGCTATCACAAAATATATAAAGCCTAAGAATAACAGTAAAGTATTCTCATCTTTTTATAAACATTTATGCCTAGAATTTATGTTTAAATACCTGAAAGAAGAGAAATGGCCTATTGTGCTAGTACACTACTTTCAACAAGGATGTCAGTAATGTCTCTGACATTCTTATAAGTGGATAGATATGCAAAGCTGCTTTCTAGCATAAAGTATATGCTGATTCCCAGAAAATTAGTTCATTAAAACAGCTCCCTTTTGTTTAATATAATCCTACTTGTGTTTAAGTGTATGTCAATGTTTATTGTTCTTACCTTAAGATTTTAGTGACTGCCGTCTCTTTTTCCAGAAGATTTCTGGCCCTGATGCTGAACACAGACTTGCGAAGCTGAAAGCAGAAGAGCGCTGACTTTAGCTGTGGAATGTCAAAGAATCATACACCAAGACATCACTAAATAGATGGCACCACTAAAACATTAAACGGAAATGCTTTTCACCGAAGGACCATCACGTAACTGATTCTGTTGTTTAATATTCATTTTAGCTTTTACTTTTGTTTGAGCAGGACTGCAAGTGAACCTATATAGCTTCATGGCACAGCTGTGGGATGAAGAGACGGTGGTGTGTCGCTGGTCATGGCCTGGCCTTCATCTAAACGGGTTTCTCAGTTGCCTAAGAACTTAACGCAGAGACTAATATCGGACTGCTTATTCATCACTCTTCAGTAACATGTGCTGGCGGGGCTTGGCCTGGGATCCAACGCTAATTTGAATATAAGGTTAGGAGCTGATTTGTCCACAGACATGGAGTCCGAAGATGGGCTTCAAGGGGACCTCCTGGTTGACTGTGGAGGAACTCTTCTAGAGAAGAGGATTAAAGCAAATCCTGGAAGCCGAGTGTAGCCAAGATACACACTCCCCAAACCCAGCCTGTCTTGCTTGCTAGTGGCGGAAGGTAGATTCATGGCAAATGTACAAGGAGCCAAGATGGTCAGAAAAAGGGAAGGAGAGGGAGAAAACAAGGAAGTGCACCATCAGAGGGAGATTCCTGAACAAACAGCTGGAAAATGCAACTCCAGGAGTTAGAATAGTGCTAAGAAAGGCAGAATACCTGTTCACGGTCACCAATAGACCATCTTAGGCTTACTGAGCACTTGGCAGGGTTATAGTGACAGATGCAGCTAAAGGATAGCTACAAATCGGAGTTCTTGGAATCTGGAGTCAAATAGCTTACTGAGGGGGCACACATGACGTCCTCAGTGAAAAGGACAATACAGCAGATGCTCGAGTACTGGGCAGCAAGTTCAGTAGAGAAGGTGAGAGGGGCTGTTACATGCACACTGGGGGAGAACTGGGTGTCTGGCAGACAGAGATGAGCTTGCCAAAGAAGAGGAAGTGGCCTTGAAGGACAAAGGAGACTCTGTAGCAAAGGTGGCCATGGGTGAAGTGGAAGTGTGCACCCAGAGCAAGTGCTATGGTAGTTGGGTTTTAAAGCAAAGCAACTACAGGAAATACTACAAGGAACAGCATGCCCCAAACAAAGTTAAAGGAAGGAAAAGAAGCAGGAGACAGAAAACTGTTTAGTAAAAACAGGCCACCTAACTGTTTTTTCAAGAAGGGTTAGGCAGGTTGAGACACAAAGCCGTAGAGCCCCAACCTACAAATCAAGCTATAAACAAATGCTGTGGGATTGACCATTATGTTCCAATGGCCATAAAAAGAACCTAAATCACAAACTGGTCTTTCCAATCGCAACTGACAATCCAGAGGAACATCATCATTTGCCATGTAATTTTCCTATTTCCCAGGAGATCTTTAAGGAAGGGGAGAATCACTGAACAGGTTAGCAATTTCCCCTTCATCGGGAAAGCTGGCATACTTGTTTTACTTATTTGATTTTCATAATGAAAAACTGAATTTTGTTATTCACTAAAACTCCTAGGAGAATAGACTAATGTGTAGATAGGGAGACAGGAGAAGGTGTCATTTATTTAGAAGTTATGTTTTCTTTAGCATATGGAGGGCTATCTACAGAGATGGGACAGGAAACTTTGACACATCTTCACCTCTCCCTTACAGAGGGGATTTGGAGCACTGATTTAATCTCCTGAGCTGATAGCACATCTCTTAAGGGATGTTACTGACAGATTCTGGGGCTAGAAGACCCCACTGATGGACCCCAGCATGGTGGAGTATCTTCTTCGGTGACATCTCCAGACACATGCAGTTTCAGAGGCTACAGATCCTCCTCTTAGCTCAACCTGGAGGACGGTGTCGGTCTTAGCCACCTTCTCCACTGGAGGTGGCAGCCTGAGTTCAAACACCTGCCCACTGCCCCTGCCGTGGAGTGGCCGACACGCGACATATTTCCATGGTAGGAAAAGCCTTCGGGATGGGATCTGGGGCACTGTTTCCTCAAATGACTTCTGCACTGCAAAAAGTTGCTAAAAGGCTACAAAGTCTCCTTTGTCCCAAGCTTAAAATGATAAAAGCAAAATGCAGTGTTAAGCCCTACACTTGAAAGTGTAGGGAACACTTGAAAGCTGGTGTTGTAATTAACAGCAGAAGTAGAGGAAGAAACATTGCATAATAGAAGAATTTTAGATTCAGCTTTGGGATGTTCTTGAAAGAAGAAAGAAAGGGTATATACATAGATGCATACATGTAAAAGTAATATGTATCAAAGATGATGTAGAAATATTTCATAAATATAAAATAGATATTTTAAAGTACGTATTTGGTACGTATGCAATTGTTATACTAGATACAATATGTATTTAGATAGTTATATATTTCAGTTGTTCTTTTTCACAGTAGTAAAGGTCTACAGTGATTATCTAGCCATCCCTTCTGTTCTTACAGCGATAGTAAAGCTGTGCATTTTTTCTTTTTTTTTTTCAGCAAAGAACAGTCTCAGCTAGTCACAAAGAACTCCGTGCTACACTACTCTGCAGCGCCCTCGTCTGGCCCTAGAAGATACTGACAATAACCTAAAGTAAAGCAAGGAATACACAGATGCGTCTCATAAGTAATTTATAGTTCTGAGCTCTTAAATCGTGGTTATGCAAGAAGGCAGTAGTGGCTCATTCTGTATCTAAATGCATCAGAGATGTAGAAATTTAAAAAATGGGTAAAGGGGGCATATTTACATAGATTTTGCGTTGAAGAACAAAAACAGAATAGTTGCAAAATACATTTTTATGTGCATTTAATATGTAAATCCAAAATATTTAACTCCACAATATGACAATTCCTTGATTGAATTAGTGAAAACAAATTATTAGAAAACAATAAATTAATTGATATGTTAAAGTAACACAAAATTGCTATCTTTAAAATGTTAAACTTTTAACTTAAAAGATGTTCCCAGAATTGTGACATTAACACACAATCCAAGGGCCTGGAATTCCAGCTCAATTCACGTAACTATTTGTGCTTGAAAACCTGGACCGGGAAGATGCACCAGGGAGGGCCGTCACTGATTTCTTGGCCATGTCTTCTAAGTAAAAGACCCGGGGACGTTTCACCTGTGGTTTCTGGGAGTCTGGATTTCGCTGAGCGCGTCTCCTGGGGTGACTCAGTGTCTTCCTCTGTCTCCACCTTTCCTGCAAACTGGGAGCTGGGTTCAGAGACTTCCTCAGGCAGACGTGGGCTGACCCCCTCGGCAGACACAGGTGGGGTCTTGTTCTTGCACCAGTAGACACCTGCTGCCTGGGGCCGTCTTTGTGATATTAACAGCACTGATGTCCACTCCAAAGATACGCGAATTCATTCAGCTGGCAAACTTGTCATTTCCTTCTTATTTACTAGTTGGATTACTTTTTACATGAGGTATTTCATCTCTTATATTATCTGGCTGCCCAGTGGTACAATTCAGATGGAAAAAAATCACGTAAGTGCTTGATTCTTGACCTTTACTTTGTAGTTTTTACGTAGCTAATTGATTTTCAGTCATCTTCTTGACGACTAATTACTATTTTTAAAATATCATTTTGAACTCAAGGTTGAAGCATAGTTGATGCACTCATTTACTGCCACTGCTATTTTTATCGTAGGTCCCAGGATCTCAGTGCTCACCGGGAGCTCATCAAAGTGGCTCGCTGGTGCCTTTGGTAGGACCTCACACGGGTTCTGAGGCTCTCTGAGGTCAGGTATGAGAAGATGCTCCAAGGCTATACATATACTTCCTGTCCAAATCACTGGTCTCCAAGCAGCTCTGGTTTATTTACTGAGAAGTGATTTTTCAAGAACACATCCAGAGTCCAGCAACACTCGCTGTTACTGAGCTGGTCACTGTCTGCAGGACTTTGACTAAAACTGATTCTGATAGTTTCAGTTTAAATTCAGCACAAGATGATTTTACCTAAACTCTTCTCTATGACATCCATATCCTTTGTTTTTCTTCCCGCTTCAAGATTCTTGATAAGTAAAGATGCAAGGGATGACAAAATTAGACTATCTCATAATTGCGAGTTTTGTTTATAGACAATAGCCGCAGAATAACAATAGTGAACACAACCAAGACAATTAATGGATATTTTAAAAATGTTTACATATATTCCTTCCATTTTCCTCATTTGCCCATTGTACTATCCCTGTATTATACAGCACAGAGCTCTCACAAATTCTATTCTTTATTTCAGTCTTCATGTTGTCTTAGCTTGTACATAGGAATAGCTGTCCCCAGTTCTGGCAATGTCTGAGTGAACACTGGGGTTTTCTTGCCTGTATGAAGCATTGTTATAGTACTTTCCTCAGGGAACACTACTGTGCATGACTTGACTTATATGATGATGTCTTCATAACAGATTTCTGTCCTTTTAAAATTGAAAGTCAGTTTTCCAGAATGGGAAAAAAGCCCTGACTTTCATACTCTCTGCGTGGCAATCTTTCATATACTACTCTAGTTTCTTCTGATATAAACTATTGCTGCTAAAAAGTCTGATGAGGGCCTAATGCTCTTTCCCTTACAAGTTTCTTCTTTTAAGATATCAAATTGTTTTCTTTTAAATTAAAGTCTTGTAACTTGTCTGGTGTACGTCTTGTTTGTGGTTATTCTCAGTTGATATTTTCAGGTATTGGGTGTATGTCTCCAATACATAATTTCAAATCTTTTTCTAGTTCAGAAAAGTTTACTGCTTGTTCTGGCCTCTTGCTGTGATATTCTTCTGTGGGGACTCCTATAATATAAACGTTAGACCTTCTTGACTTTCTCCAATTTGCCATTTTCTTGCAAATCATTTTCACTTCTTTCTTCATTCTGTTTTGATTCTTGAAAAATGTCCTCTTCTTCACATTCTATTTCTCTTCAGGCATCAGCAATTTCATTTTCTTTACCCCCTACTTCTCTCAGGCTGTCTAATCACTTCATAGTCCTTTGAGTTCAGTACTGCATTTCTGAGTTTTTCTCATTCTTGTATGTGCTGTGGTTTCAATTTTATGTAGTTTCTAATGGCTTTTAACTCACTTAGGAATAGAGTACTATAGGTAGAGCTATTTATGAGCATGTTTTTATAGTATGCTTTTTGATCTTTTTTCTTATAATAGGCTTTTGTAAGGAATTTCAGTTTAATAGTTTTCCCATTTTTAAAGGCAAAATTGGGTTTCCAAACAATGCATTGTTTCCCTTCCACCTTCAGAGCTTTCTCCTGTTGTTTTAGTGTCTCCTATTGTTTAGTGACTAATGCAGTAGCATTGCGGGGGTTTTCTGGCTTTATCTCCCACCCCTCCACCTATCCCATCTCAATGTGCTCTGGGTCTGCTCTTTTCCTCATTGCTCTTGTCCTGGCCTGTTCAGTCTCTACTCCATTCTCCGATGGTGCTCTTCAGAGTGACACTGAGAAGGTGGGATCCTTTTCTCATAAGTAATGGATACTTTATAACTAACCTTGAACATTTATGGTTTATGTCTGGATGTCTCCCCCAAGGCCTCATATGGACATGGGGGGTGGGCTTTTGGAGGTGGCTGAATCTAGAGTGTGTGATTTGCTCATTGTCTAGTGCTGGGAGTGGCACTGTGAATGCTGCACCTGCCCTAGGGCGGGTAGCCTACATACAATATAAGGGAGAGAAGGAGGCTTGCTTCTCCCTTTTGCCCTTTTGCCTCTTTTTCTCTTGTTGCATTTGTTGTCTGCTGCCACCTTGAACTGTTGCTCCTCAGCCTTACCACCCTGCCTTGGAGCCAGATGATTACAGACAGAAACCTTCACAAACTGTGAGCTAAATAAACCTTTCTTTAATTGTGGGCATCAGGTATTTTGTCTCAACAGTGAGAGAAAAGTAATCAAGACAGACAATGCTTCTATACAAATCACGCTGTTGGCTTTTTTGCACCTGGTTTTATTTGGGGTCTGTGTGTTATCTACTTTTGAATGCCTCCTATGTGCTGTCCATGGATTTGGGCAGAAGAATCACAAGCTTGATCCCAGTCTGGGCAACTTAGTGAGACCTTGTATCAATATGAAAAAATAAATAGGTTGGGGATATAGTTTCTTGTTAGATAAACTGCATATAGTTTATTGGTATATAAATTGCATTATAGTTAATCGGTAGGTCAATTGCATTTTGTTAGCAAGCACAAGGCCCTGGATCCAATCTGCACCATTACAAATTACCAAACAATAAAAAATTAAGCTAAGTGATCTTTTTACTTGTTCTATATATGTAACTCATTGTCAGAATAACATATCTGAAACATTAAAAAGATCTATTAGTTTTTGAGCCCATTAAAGCCAGCAAGGTCATAGTATTTATACTTTATAGCTACTGATGCCTTAAATCAGGGATCCATCCCAACTTTCAATGAATTAGAACATTATTTCAGATAATTCAGTCCCCTATAAGTAGTCATAGACCTTTCAGGAAATGTTAGCTCTCTCTGAGAGGCTGCAATCCTTCCAGTGATGGTGAACCTTTTAAAGCTTTCAACGATACAAACAGCCCTCTGTGGCATGTGTGCCATAGGTTCAGCCACGGCTAGCGTAGACCCTAAAGAATCATAGCTTCCATGTGTCCATTATCTGCAGAGTGAAACCCTTAACAATGACTCAGAAAAGAACACCACAAACGCTATAAATATTTGACTTCAGTTTTGATTGGAAGTACTAACAATATATTTCTGTTTCTAAAAGGGAAAAAGTTCAAGTGGCCTTATTCTTCTTTGCTCACTTTAAAAATACTAACAGATTAATAATAAATGGGAAAGCATTTTAAGAACATATGACCATGAAACACAAAACCTCGGTCCCATGAATAGGGTTTAATGAATGTCATTCCTGTTAGGGAGGTATAATTATTGTAATGAGCCACTGTACTGAACAAGTCTCCCACATAAAATATAGTCATTGGAAATAAGCAATTACTTAAAATTGCATAGGTTGAAGGTGGTGCCTCATTTGACTACATTTGAATTTTTCATGCACCCATGAACTGAAAATGAATATCTAAGTTCATATGATACATCACGTGTATGGCAAGAGCTTTCTATTAAATAAACTTTCTATGTAGTTGACATTACGCTGAGAAGGAAAGGATTTTAAAAGGTGATTTATGTAGGCGGCAGTAGATGAAAACGGTCATACTATGATGTATATAAAGGTGAATTCCATTATAATGTCATGTTACAAAACTTTGAAATGTGCCTTAGGATGTGAATTTTGTGAAAAGGAAGTTTTAGATGATGAGTCAAGATCTTTAATCCTAAATTATTTCAATAGTATAAATGCTACTCTGTAAAAACACCAGGCAGAAGATAAAATATGCATACAAATAGGCAAATGCACAGACAACACACACACACACGCACAGACATACACGCACACACACAAGTTGATATACACATCAATCCTTCTCTTCCTCTGAGCTCCAGGAAAAACAGCATGAGCGGGTTCCCATCTTGTGTGAAATGGCTCTATCTCTGGGAGTTCTATGAGGCAGTAGGTGCCATATAAGGATGGTGTTTTCCTGGCCTACTCTATTTCTCTCCAGCATCTGAAACTATGCATAATTGGTGCTTGAGATATATTTGAAGAATGCATTAATATTAAAACATTACTTCTATTCTCTTCTCTCTTTTGTTTTACATCTTTTTCATATCTAGTTAACCTTGAAACAACATATGTGAAGAGGTAAAAATTATGGGGAACTGATGATTTTGAAGTCAGTCAACTTCATAGATAGGAGAATCTTGTAAAACTGGAAACTAAGTGATTGTAAATCTGGCTGAGTTGACATTTTTACACTGATATTTTATGACAATGCTTTATTCACTAAAGCAGTAGTTGGGATTATGATTGACTTGGTCAAATCTCTGATATCCTACACATCATCTAACCCGGCATAATGATAAAACAATGCAAAGTGTGAGGGAAAAACAGTACTTTTAGTTATTGAAAAATATTTATATATGTTTAATATATGGCTCTCGCTGACAAGAAACTATGAATATATGGTAGGTAGATCTTAATTACAGGAGCAAAAGCCAAAATGACTTAATGGTTATGGTTCATATAAATAGAAAGACCAAGACTGGAAATCTGCAGAGGTGAAAAAGATGAGTGGATTTATGATTCTAGAGAAAATGTCAGGTGCTTTTAACCAGGCAACTGTCTGTGAATTTAAAACCTATGCCACGGTGGTAATCCAAGGAAGCAGGCTTTGGACTCAATTATGCTTGAACTGCATTTGAACTTCAGGTACAAATAATAAAAACATTATTATTAGTGATAAATACAACACACCAAGACTAGCAGAACAATGAAAAATAAAATCGATGCATAAGTTTATACTCAACAGGGAAAAAAGTTTAAAAAGAAGGCCAAATGATATATTTCAAACAGAGCTTTTGAAGTGACTCAGGTCTTTGGCATCTGTTTTGGAGGTAGTACAATAACTTCTTAATTAAAAACATCCCCTGTTAGCTGTAAGAAAAATCATTATTCAAACACTGATTTACTTTGACTCTCAGGAAATACACAAGTCAGGGATAGAAACAGGCTACATACAGTGCCAAACTAAAAGAATCGCACAATTACTTATTCTTCAAAAATGAACACAGGTAGAGAACTGCTACTCTTGTTAGCTGAAAGTGGAAAAGTACTTTTCACCCTGCACAGAGAAAGGGTGGGCCCTCGGACACATCATATTTTATCTTGAGCTCAGTAATTTTCTACAAAGATGAATAAACAATACCTCAAATTGATATTGTGTGTCTTTTCATTTCCTGTGACAAGCGGGCTCTCAATGACCCTGAGGAATTTCAAGCTCAAGAGCATTTGCGTGTTTGGTGTGATGAAGACGGGTTCTTTCTGCAGGGCCACCCCATGTATACCTCTGAGACACAGCACACGGCTGTATCATAAAATTCCTTATATCTCTCTCTTCTTCTAGAGACAGATCCTCAATAATTCTGCAGAGCTGCTAAGCTACTACTTTAGAAAATCTTTCCAGAGGAGCAAAAGCCTTAGAGAAGAAAACAGATTGTTCACTGTCTCTGTCTGTGTCTCTCTCTCCATAAACATTTATCAGATTTATTATAGATCAGGCGGAGTAACTTGCTGTGTGGAGACTTACTAGAACAAATCATCTAACACTTTAATCATATAGGAAATTACAGATGTGCCGTATGGCAATCAGCGAGGATGGAAGGAAATGAATCTCACAGAACATTTTAAATTACTTCTTGAGAGTCTAAGACACTGGGTAGACAGTGCAGCAGCAGCTGAAATATCAACAAAAATCAAACTCCATGAAACGTCAGCTCATGCATGATGAGGAAAATAAGTCCAAAACTAGTGTGCTCACCTAGGCTGTTACAGCTGAAGGTTACGTCGGTTTAAGTAAAAGTCTTTCATCTGGATTGAGGAACGGAAGTCTGCTGGCTGAATGTGACAACTGATCGGGCTTCCTGACAGTAACCTGCCCATCTGGCTTAGGGGCCTCTGACTCAGTCTGTGGCAGATGCAGTGCTAGCTATGTAATATACGTGATCTTATTTCTCATAAGAAATCTTGAAAACAGGAATTAATTCTACTTTAAAGATGAGAATTGGAACTACGTTCCCTTAATCACTGCTCCACGCTGCTTCTCTCAAACAGCCCTGTCATGCCCAGGATGCCTTTCCGCCGGGTCCCTCTGCCTGGAACAACTTCCTGTCTTTCAGTCTCCCTCCGCTGTAAGGAGGACTGGGGGCGCCGCTCATGCTTCCCGAGTGCTTTTCGCATCCATCTATTTGCGTGTGCATTTCCTCCTCACACCATCAGCCTGTGAAGGGCACAGCACACATCTTTCTCATGCGTGGATTCCCGGGGTCTAGAGGAGAGGCCAATGACTAGCGGGTGCTCTAGTCTATAATCTCTATGATTACGGGGTGACTGACTGAAAGAAGACACATGGAAATGAAAAAACGATAAACAAGGCATAGTGACTAGGTTTATCCTGTCCCGCTTTATTTTGTACACATATTAATGGATAATTTTGGAGGCTTGTAAAGGAACTTGTTATAAGCTTAGCAAAAGGAAGCAGAGAAGAGAGAACTCCTCATACTCTGCTAAGAAGTCCAGGGCCCAGGGCTGGGGGAAGGGAAGGCTCTCTTCCCTCCATCTGTCTCTGATTCATGTGCCTTGGTGACACTCACTGGGGTTTCCAGACCATCTGGGAAATAGTAAGATAGCCAGGACAGCGGAAATAACAGTAAGTTAGCCAGGACAGTAAGATCCCCACCCAGGAGCGCAGGCTGAAAACCAATAGGAACCCCTAGACGTGCTCAGTGTGCACACTTGACCTTGAAGGGAGAATTCATTTTTGGGGGGCCCAGTGAACTGTTCTTGTTATTAGATTGCCAACAAGCCAAGCTCACCTCTCAGTGGATCAGCAAGTACTTTGTTTACGGCAGCTAAGGTTTAATGTCAATAGGGTAGAGGAAATGCAAACAGAAACTGTTGCCTGATCGCTTTTTCTCTTGAAAAGTAGGAAAGCGTTCCCAGGACATGGAGTTTATGCTTTAATCAGGGAAGGAACCCCTCTCAGCTGTCCATGGGAGTGGTAGTAGGTGGTGACAGAGAAGGCTGGGAATGGCGCTTCTGGGAAGGTGGGAAGGGAGGCCTTCATCTCAAGGACAGGAGGAAAGACACGCCTGTGTTCTCCTTCAGGTTCTGCACAGACCCCTCCAAAGACTTACTCATTGTATACTTTCTCCCCCGGCTGAAGGAAGGATGAGTGTTGTAAAATATGAGAAAAGGTGGTCAAAGGGGTTGTTCTAAAAATATCGCCTCTGCAAAGGGAGGTTGCCATGGGGATTCCTTATCGCTGTTCAAAGCCAGGGCAATTACCTGGAGAAAATCCTACCTACCATGTGCTTCTGGATTTTCTTCTATGCTTCATCAAACTCCAGCCCCCTTTTGGGGTTGTCAGTTGTTTACTTTTCTCTTCTCTTAACTCGTGATCTTTGGTTCCCTGGAACTCTGTTTTCCCTGGCAGGGGAGAGGTGGTTTTTCCTGGTGCAGTGGAAGTCAGAGGTTGCTCTTCACAGATAACCACCAAGGGAAAAGTGTTATTATGTGTTCCTTTGTGCTTGCTGTGAGAATCACCAATAAGCCAACCTCCCCTTTTGCTTAACACTCACTGGGGAAAAACAACCTCAATTTTCACAGTGCTGGGGTAGTTTTCCAGGAGGATGAAAGGCCAGGTCCACCACTTCAAGGCAACTGGCATTTCTAAAGCACTTTTGGTTTTAACAGAAATTTCCAAGTGTTAACTGAAAAATACTGCTGAAAAGCTATCCGTGCTATGGTCTGTATGCAGGATTTTGTTCAGGGTTATTGTGCCTTTGTTTTTAAGTGGCCTTTGGAGTTCTTAATAAAAATGAAAACGGCTTGCCATCGCTAAATGCAAGTGCCAAAGTGCTTTTTCTTCGATTTCTGCTTCCATTAAATCCTCACACTGAACTTCATTTACCAGGGATTCTCTGTTTTAGGTTTCTCTGGCCAGTGGCTCTCAACAGGGCTGAAAAACCCTCAGTGTTTATGAAGAATCCCAGGACCAGTAGTCGACGAAACTGAAAACAGCAGATGCTAAAAGGAAAGATGGCCTAAAAAGGTTGAGGATTTAAGATTGGATGGAGGGCAACACGGATGACCTGGTTGCTCCTAGGCTAGAGTTCTGCTGCTGAGGGGCAGGCGTGTCCTCAGAGTCACTTTCTGTATTGGAGCATTAACCTGGAGAACAGGTGCAGTAAGTGATCAGCATTATTCCAGCTGCAGTTTACTTACATCTGGGCCAACTAAGTTATCATAATTTGACCATGATATGTTATCCCTAAGGCTCTTTGCATAGAACGCCTGGTTGCTGATGGGCTTTTGGAAGGTGACTGGATCACAAGGGGTCTAACTTCATGAGTGGATTAATCCATAGACAACATCCTAATTTGATGGTATTAATGGCAGGTGATGGAAACAGGATGCGGGGGGTAGTTGAACAGGGTGGATCATACAGGTGTGGTCTTGGGGACTGTATGTAGCCCCAGTCCCTTCCTTTCTGGATTTCTGCTCTGTCTTTGCCTCCTGTTTTGCCATAAGATGAGCAGCTTTGCTCCACCACCCCTTTCCACCATGATATTCTGCCTCACAGCAATAGAACCAGTAAGCCATTGACTGAACCTTCTGAGACTATAAGCCAGGTACTTGGTTAGAGTGATGAAAAGCTGACTAACACGCAGGTACAAATGGGATGAAGGGTGACATAACCATGATTTACAATGTTCTTTTTTTTTTTTTTTTAAGATAACATGTATTTGAATCAACTGACTTTACAGTCTTCCTGCATCCTTCAAATCTTCCAGTCATTGTTAGCTGTGAGGTATCTCTGTTAATTCATTCTATTTCAAGAGAGGACAAGGGAGGCTGAAGTGTGAGGTTATAGAATGAAACTGGAATTGTTATTTTATTTTCAGCGAGTCACAAAAATCTATTAAATGAGAGGATAAAAAAGAAGCTACAGAAAATACAATGGCATTAAAGAAGCCAGATATAACGTTTTAGGCTCTTTGAACTTGAACCAACAAGAAGCAGGCTGGGGAGGGCTGCTGGGTGCAGAGAGAGATGCAGCTGATCTCAGATTCTTTCCCTGGTGGGTACCATCTTTATTGTTTTCTTCATCAAATGAGGAAAATGAAGTCCAGGAAGTGTGAGGAACATCCTGTTTCACTTCAGAGAGAAAATAAGTGCTCGTGAACTGATATTTCAGTTCTGGGTTTCCTGTGGCATCCTGCTCCCAGGGATTTAAACAGCCTGTCATGGCTTTGTCACTTTGGGTTCTCTGTCTATGTCAGTTCTGGGTCCTCTCCTTGGGGACAGGAGGTCACAGCCACAGCCCAGAATGGGCAGTTATTTTGCTCCTGCTTTATGATCTGCTTTGGAAACCGAATGAACACCAAAACCCAAATGAAAACAAATCTGCTTTCTAGCAATATAGAAAATGCACTTTCAGACTGATTGCGCACAGGCCTTTGTCTGTCCACTCTTTTATCCACTGACACAGGGCCTTTTGCTTCAGTGTCCTCTTCACGGCACTGCGTGAAATGCGACTGTGAAGAACAGAAGTGACGAACTGAATTTTAAAAAAGGTAAAAGCCTTTAAGGAGAATTAAAACTAATACACATATCATCATTTTTCCACTAAAAATTTAAAAGTGAAGGGTGATCTCAACAGAGACCAAATTAGTGGCTAAAAAGAAAAAACAAGCAGAAAAAAAAAAATACAGCAAAGCACAAGACAAGAATAAAAAAGATGGCAACCCTAAGGGGAATGGGTAACGCTAAAATGGTAAGGTAACACCGGAACCAGGAACAAGCGGAAATGTCCCTGGGCAAATAAACACCTGAGACTGCACACTGAAAATTCTTCCCGGTTTGAGCAGTACCGATGACAAAAGATGATGTACAAGGCGTCTGCACAGAGAAAGTCTCATAAGCTTCCCCCGGATCATGGCAAACTGTTATGGTTTATAACTAGATGCACCCCAAAGCCTGCTGAGCTCCTACATGGGCTTTGAAAGGTGACCGGATGCTGAGGACATTCTGGTCCCGTGGTGTCAGGAAGAGAATCCCAGAGGTGCATGGCCAGGAAGGTGTTTTCTCCTGTTCAGCGCCTCCTCACCCTTTGCCTGTAGCCTATCCTGAGGTGAGCAGCTCTCCCCCCACCGGGCCTCTCTGCTGGGCCTTCTTACGCTGGAGACACCTGACTGCGGCCTGAAACATGAATTAAAATAAACCCCTCCCCCTGAAGCTGTGGGTGACAGGCATTTTGTCCCAGTGACACAGAAAGTAGCTAAGACACAAGCCAACCAATGAGACTCTTCTTGTTAAAAAAAGCCACAGGCTTCACACTTATCATCTATAATCTTGAGTTCTATAAAACAGAGGAATAACATGTATAGATGACTGAGAGAAAAATAAAGAAATGGAAATTCTTGAGACAGAAGAGCCGTACTGCAAAGACAATCGCCACCATAATCGAGGTGACAGGGTAACAGGAATATGGATTTCATTATCAGCAATAGCAAGGGGGTGGTAATAATTTAAGGGAACACAAAGCAGACCAAGAATTCTGAAATGAATCAATGAAATACTTGCAAGCGAATTAGATTTTTTTGTAAACAGTACTGCTTCATCTCCGACATACCGGTTACAGTCCTTTCATTTTTAATGGATTATACTATTGAACCGTTACTGAGCAGTACAGTGATTATGTTACCAAACCAACAGAATATACTGTTACTGGGTGCAGTGATTATGTTACCAAACCAATAGAATAATCTCTGCACAGGTATCTATAGGACATACGGAGGTGCACGTGCGAATACGGTTACTCATTATTGTGCTAAAAGGATGCATTTTATGCCGTATGCCGTGTTCTTAAAGTGAAGAAATGGGAAATTATTTTTCTTTAAAACATAACATAATAGGTCTGCTTTATGCGCACATAGCTCCCGGCTGGTATTTTACTGTGGAATTAGAGAAAAAAAATTCCCAGCTTTGAAACGACAAAGCAGAACATCAGTAAGACAGTTCATCTAGAGATAGTCCCCGCCACATACTCAAAAGTTAACAGACCGCAGTAAATCTGATAAGTTTGTAACAACATCAGCTCTGCTGTTTCTCTTCCTGAAATAGTGACTGCACCAAGCGAGGTTTTGGGCAGATGATGAGGAAGTGGTCATCATTACACCTCGACCGAAGCTTGCCGACCCCAATCCTATGTTCTGAACATGAGAAGAGGCAGCTGGAGGGGCTGTCCAGTGATGTGAGGACACATAGCACAGCTGCCACGCAGCACAGCCCAGAAGCTGACTTACAGCGAGGCCAGTTTTAAATTCATAATTGGAAAAACAATCACGCCTCAGCTTCTGGGTTCAGATCAGGGGTACAATGTTCGGCTTAATGATTTCTTCTACAAATAAAACAATTTTCATTATTCCCTTGAGACATTGGCTTTTTTCCCTAACATACTCACTTTAAAAACAACTTGGTCATTTGACAGAGTGGTTCTTACTTTTTGGTCAATGTATTTGTTGTCTTCAATTGCTGACCGTTTGGCGTGATCGCAGGAGGAGGAGGAGGCCGAGGGCAGGATTCGGAAGAGGCAGCAAGTGTCCTGCTGCTGGCGGTCAATGAACTGCTTCATAAAACTCTCCCTTTGCAAACGAAGTACAGACACGAAGCATTATTAATGACATGAGCCGGGGATGGCATTTTACAGTGATGCGCTTGCCTGAGCTAAGATAAAGCAGGGACAAAAGATTAGAGGAAATAAGACAGGCCACACAAAACATGGGGTGATTTCATTTCCAAAATATGTAATTTACAAGAGCTTCCTGAATCTTGATTGGCTCCTGTTTAACACAAATAATGTCTCCAAAATAACTTAAAGCAAGGATATTCAGAAACTGAAGGCATTTCCGGATCCTCTTATGGTAACAAGATACTTTCCCTTTCCCTTTAGACCTGAGAGAATTAATATTTCCTTCCAATCTTTCATTCCTCATGAGAATCCTTGAGAGGCAATTTTACACTTAAAGACAAAGAAAAATCTGATCTCCAAACACAGTGAAAATTTATATAACAGCTCTTCAAGACTAATTTCACTAACTTTTGCTTTTTCTAAGACAGAGCTGCAAATCCAATCATATGTCCCATGGACTTCGAACGCAATGCCGGTCACAGAAGATGAGCCTAGTGACTAGTGATGTCATAGTCACCTGACTTTGCACAATGGACTTTACAATGTTGACAGGGTGAAGCAACCGTGCAACAACAGTGCTCACACACAGGCTCAGCATGAGGCTGTGCGTGTCTTGCACTTTCCTATTTGAATTTTAAATTTCGCGTGCCATATCTAGTCTCATACTTTTGTAACCACCCCCACCAAATGTTCACAAGCTAATTAAGTAAATAATTTCATATTATCTGGATCCTACCTGTGATTTTCTGAGCTACCACTGAAGAATTTCTTTTCATTATTAAGATGGACTAGAATATTATTATTCCACTCATTTGCTTACCTGGAGTGGTAATGTCAAGTCAGTAAAACTGTAAAATGCTATGGTTCTTTTAAACAGTTGAAGCCAAATTCTCTTGTGACCAGACATGTCAGTCTAATCAAATGCTGCAGTCAAACCACTGGCTGCAGTGGTTTCTATATTTACTTGAAATAAAAAGGCTGCAGAGCAATTACATCCCTGCAGGACGCAGGAGCAGAGGCTGACCTCCATCCGCCCTCCCTGCGCAGTGAGTACCCTTGCCATGCACCTAGGGGTGCAGTTAGGGAGAAGTGGGGGACTGGAGGAGTCTCTCTTCCGGCAGCTGTACACTGCCTCTTCTCTGACACGCTGCGTCCAGGGGTCACAGGTTTTCAAATAGAGGTAGAGAGGAAAAATACAGGCAACAACTCAAAAACAGCAGTAAAGAAACCCACCTATGTATGTGTTGGAGAGGTTGGACCCAATTTACTATGAATCTCTCACCATGTAACTGAGGCATACAATGAAAGAAATACTTCAATACCTGATTTTAGGAACTGTGAAATCCGAAGGAAGTTTTGAGATTTTCACCATTTGTGGTCTGTTTGGAAATTTTTCAAAGATCCTTAGGCGCAAAGGGAGCTTTTCCTTTGTGTCTGCATTTGCTTCACTTTGCTTTAACTAAGGAAGAAGAAGAAAAAAAAAAAAACCAGAAAGAAGAAAAAGAGGGAAACCGATAGAGCACCATATACAGATGTTACAGAAAATTAGTTTTAGAACGGCGACAGTAATTACATGAGAGACCAGTAGATGGCAGCAAAGTACTACCAAGTGTGCCTCTTTCTCCGGCCACACGTTGTGATGGTGTTCTGTGTGTTCTAAAATTTTGACTTTCTGGGAAATAAAAACAAAAACAATTTAAAAATCTAAATTAGAATAAAATGAGCAAGAAAATTTTATGTTATTTTGTTCCTCATGATAATAAACCTTTTTCATCCCATGTACATTTTAAACTTTTAACATCACTCACACTATTAAATAAACAAAAACGGTTATTTCCAGGTGCTACAGTTAGAAATAAAAAAATAATAAAAATCTGAGCCACAGAAGCGTGCTAACGTGGTGACATTTGGAAAGAGAGAAACTTTCAGGAGAATTGGGCAGGCAGTCTAGCGGATTAGAAAGACTAGCTCTAAATGAAGTCATCTTTGATCAGCAAAGCAACAGTTTCTTATTTGGTTGAGAAGATGTTTGAGAACTCCTGCCTTCTAAATGCTATAAAATACCTCTGTGAGTAAGAGCGAGTAAATGGATTGACTTATCTACCTAAGAATATATATATATATATATATATATATATATATATTATTTTATTTTAGAAATAAAAGGAGGAAAATACTAACAGATCGACAACGTTTTACAAAATAGCAAAGGATCAGTACAGACATTACAGAGTTACAAACAGAGTGGTAGGGAATTAACAATGCTTATTGTATTACATATTGATATCTTCAATGTAGTTTCTCATGAAAACACATATAGACATACAAAGCTAGTCAACCAATGTCTCACTGACAGTTTCTTTCAGCAAGGAAATACAGGACAGTAGAACACCTGTGTTAAATATCCTGCATATACATATATACAAACTTTCTCCTTCTTTCCCTTCTCTTTTCCCATATCCCAGTTATCCTTTACCTATGAGTGCTTTCCTATCAATTCCCAATGTCTGTCATATCTCCGAGTTTAAATTACCTCTTTCAGGCTTTACACTAGAGAAACAATGCGGTGCTTGCACATGTATGTTTGATTTATTTCGCTTATGAGTATGGTCTCTAGTTGTGACCATTTGCCTATAAAAGCCTCGAGTTTATCTTTCTTTACAGCTGAGTAATATTCCATTATATAAAAGTACCACAATTTTCTTATCCAATCCTCAGTGGATGGACATTTGGGTTGCTTCCACATTTTAGCAGTTACAAATTGTGCTGC
Organism: Chinchilla lanigera; assembly: GCF_000276665.1. Classification (NCBI taxonomy): domain Eukaryota; kingdom Metazoa; phylum Chordata; class Mammalia; order Rodentia; family Chinchillidae; genus Chinchilla; species Chinchilla lanigera. The sequence goes on along the minus strand of NW_004955404.1, from coordinate 9,809,873 downwards.
TATGAACATAGGTGCACATACATCACTGTGATATGATGATTTTAGATCTTCTGGGAAAATGCCCAGCAGGGGATAGCTGGGTTGAATGGGACCTCTAAACCTAGTTTTCTGAGGACTCTCCAAACTGATTTCCACAGTGGTTTCACCAGTCTGCATTCCCACCAGCAGTGGAGAAGGGTTCCTATTTCTCCACAGCCTCGCCAGCATTTGTTATTGGCTGATTTCTTAATGCTAGCCATTCTTACTGGGGTAAAGTGGAATCTCAGTGTTGTTTTAATATGCATTTCTCGAATGACTAATGATGTTGAACATTTTCTCATATATTTATTTGCCATTTGTATCTCCTTGTCTGAGAAGTGTGTATTCATCTCTGCTGCCCATTTTTGGATTGGTTAGTACAAATTGTGTGTCTGGGAGGCAGAGACTTAATATCACCAACCGGAGCTGGGGCAGAACTAAGGAGAAACGACAGAGAGTGACTTTGGCAGGCAGAAGTACCGCGCATGCTCTGACCCTCTGCCCGCTCGCTCGCTTCTCCAGAGAGTGTCCTTTACTTCTCTCTCGCCCTCTTCCCTTCTCTGATCTCTCTGCAGCCTGGAACTCACTTTGCCCTTTCCTTCCTGTCCTCTTCCCAGCTTGCAGCTGCGTCTCATCCAACCACTACGTTTAATTCGGGCAGACCTTTTGGAAGGTTGGAGCCGGCTACTTCACAACCATCTCCAGCTCCTTGTCCCCCTGTTGAGTGTGCCTTTGCTTACAATTACAGTTTGCCTTGTGGTTGTGGAAAGATTAGCACTGGAGGCTGAGAGAACTCAGATCATAGGAAAAGGGAGCAAACTTTTCCTGCTACTTTCATGTGAAAATACAACCCAGGCAGAGGGAGCGGGAGGGCGGAGTTTTGCAGGGGCCACAGATTCTAACGTGATGGGTGTCTCAGCTGTCGTCTGGATGTGCGCTCACAGAGAAATGATGTGTCTCGATTTCTGGTTTTCTCCTTCTGCTACCGAAATTGCTCTTCCAGTTTTGTTCGGTGTAGCAGACACGTTCCACCCTAGCCTCTTGCACATCTTATTTGATTTGGTGCTTAGCCTTTGCCATTCTGCCTTCAGGATAATCCCATTTGAAAGGGGCCACTGCGGCTTGCCGCCTTCTCTAAATGCAGCACTTAAGCGTGGTTGTGTCTGCAGAAGACACGTCTTTGATAATCTGCTCATTTGATGAGAATGATGGTAAAGAATTAACTCCAAAGGCGTAAAACAAAACTTGCTGGCTTCTGCTTGTGCTGAGGGCCTTAGAGAAATGATTCTGTCCAGCAGTGAAGACTTATGAGAAATAATTTTGTTTTCTAAAAGGTCAGCGATATGACTGTTAAAAAAACTACCGCACCCAGAAAAAGGAAAAGCAATTAACTTATTAAGACAGAGCAGACCTTAAGGCAATTGTTATTCGTGGCCAAAGACAGGCTGATAAGGTAGAAGAGAAACGAAGTCTCTCTAATTATTCCTTCACCCACTCGTTCATTTTACATTGATGCTGTCATTTCTAAGTCCACAGGCCAGATTCTGCGCTGACTCCCGGGGATGTGGACATAAACAGGTCACCGCTTGTCCTCACCGCATCCGTGTGTAACTCGGTGGAGTTCTATTACCAATGCCAACAAAATGAAACGCTTGCCCTGGTGGAGATGTGCAGAGAATACTTAGGGAGAAGCATAGCGGGTGAAGAGAGAAATAAGGCAATAAAAAGGAAGATGCTCGTGGCAGCAGAAGGGCTGCACGCCATTGTGGAAGTTACCATGGGGCTTGAGATACACCAGGACTGGGTGCCTGGCCTATTAGTTGGGACTCGTCACTGAAATGAAAGCATGGGGCTCTTTCCTAAAACCTCAGCTGTCCATCCCCTCCAACCTCTCCTGCACCTGCCTGGCCACAGACCTCACCCAGGCATCTTCCCTTCCTGTTTTTTTCCCTCTTGGTTCTGGCTCATTCTAATCTGTTCTCCATTCTGTTGGATAGAAATCTCACTTTTGGTTTTAAAAGCTTTCACTGTATCCACAGCTGCTGATGGTATCCACTGCTCTTAAAACAAAAGGTCTGGATCTCTCACTGAGCCTCTGAAGGCTGCTTTTGTTCCTCACTACCCATGCAGCCCCAGCTTGTCCTGTGTTGCAGTTACAGCATTCACTTCCTGAAGAGTCTGGGCACCCTCTGCCTCAGGACTTTTGCACCACTGTGCCCTCTACTGGACCTTTTCTTCCTCCTCCTGTCTGGAATTTCATTCACTCTCACTTGTTCTTCAGATTTCAGGTCCCCTCACAATTCCTTGGAGAAGCTTCCTCCAGCCAACAAAGTCTTCCTCCTAGGAGTGCAAGGATGCTATGCTGGGCCATGTAATATTGTTATTCGTGTGGGTCAAAGCAATTTCTTGTGGGCCAACCTAACACATGGTGCGTCTGTCTCCTAGGACTGCCTGCTGCCGCCAGTTACCACAAGCCTGGCAGTGCAATGCAACGGAAGCTACCAATCTCTGCCCATGCCAGAGGCTGGAAGGTTTCAGTGGGGTCGTGCTCCCTTTGCAGGCTCCAGGGAAGAATCCCCTCTCCGGCCTCTCTGAGTCTGGGCAGGCCTGGTGTCCCTTGGCTTCCAGCAGTACCCACTCCCCCACACCTCGGCATCTCATGCTTTCTTCCTGGTGTACTTCTCTGCCCGTGTATCTGAATCTCCTCATCCTTTTTCTGACAAAGATGTCAGACACTGGATTCAGAACCCACCCTGATCCAGAAGGATGAGTTCAACTGGTCACATCTGCAAACAGGGACTCATTCTCAGGTCAGACCTGGACATGAGCGCTTCGGAGGATGCTACGGAAGCCACTGCACGTGTCATCACTTGAAGTTATACTGTGGGACCCTACGGACAGTGCGGCTCTTTTCCCTGAAACTGTGGCCTCTGCGAGGACAGGGAGCACGTAGCATTGTTCTCTTCGCCCCACGGCCAGTGCTTGGAAATAGCAGGCTCCAGGGAAGAATCCCCTCTGCAAATAGCCAAGCAAATATTCATTGAATAAATAATTGTACTAATCAGGTGGTAGAACTAAACCCTGCAAAAAACAACTGGGAGATGACAGGTGTTTCCCAAGTGTGGAAAGAGAAGCTGGATGCATCTATTCACTAACTGAGCAGATTTATTGGAGTGGAGTATAGGCGACCTACATCCAGATAATGGAGTAAAATTAGATTCTTTCAGTATTTAAACTGAACTGATGTTAGTCACTGATAAGCTGATGAGTGTTCAGACTGAGCTGAGACAAACACAGCTTTGGAAAAGGAACTTGTGGGGAGGTGTCACGTTATAGTTCATCAAATATCCATGACTATAGCGCTTAACACATGTAGGCTACCAGTATTAAAAGATAATCTCTGCTTGCACATTTTAAAAATAGACCTCACCCATTTTAATTTGCAGGAGAGATATTAATGCTTCCAGAGCTGGTAAGTTCCTCAGCGGCAAGGCTCCATTTTAAAATTTCCTTTCCTAGCCCCTTCTAGGAGAGGAAGAGAGCATTTAGAAAGGAATGAGAGTGCTGCACCAGGCGGCCATTGCACCTACATAGCGCTGCAAGGAAAGACAAGCAGCTCTTCGGGATGGCTGCAAAGGGTCCTCCTGGTGCTGCCAGTCCTCCCCTTCAGTCCTGGGCATCCTGGCTCCCCAGACATGCAGAGGGGCGGTGAGAAGGAAGCAGATGAGTGGCTGCCTGAGCCACAGACTCACCAGCTCTCCCTGGGGGCCTCTTTCGGCGCAGCAGCTCCCAGCTGCTTTTTCCTGTTCTTAATGGTGAAGTGGGATCCAGGGAAGAACACACACACACATGCGGGGGTCCGCGAGTCCACCCCGAGGGCACCGCTGCCTGAACTGGGAGGCACACCTAAGCTATGTCCTCTCTTGGCCATGGTGGGGCCGTTTGGAAGTCCCACCTGCTTTGTGCAGTAGAATCTCAGAAATAATGCGAAGAACTTAACACAAAGTCACTTGTGCAGACTGAAGTAGAGAATACACAATTTGTAGGACTGTAAAGGTTATACTGTGTTTCTCGGTGACTTGTTTTTAAAGTAAATCCCCTGGCTGTGGGTTTCTCATTGTGAGCATTGACTCAGCTACGGCCTTGTCTCTCCACAGTCCCAGGTAACTGGTGGCTGAGGTGGGGATCACTTGAGTCCAGGAGTTAAAGATTCAAACTAACCTCATGTTCTCAGAAATAATAGAATAAACAAAGAGCATGAAGATGAAAAAAAAGTCCCAACTGTAAACCATCAAAATGTTCATCCACAGTAAAATGGAGAAGCAAATTGGGGTTTATTTAAACATCTGAACGAGTGAGCTACCTCGCGGCACAAGGCTGGGGGTGAATTTTACAGCCTGCTGTTGGGTGAGGGGAGCAGACATAACAAAAGGGCCTCTACTGCGTGAGTCTGCTGCTGAGGAGCTCATCAAGCAGGTGCCAGTAGCCCGTGTGGCTCAGGGTCAGCGGACGGCAGGTGGCCATGCCGGCTGGGGTGAGGACGCCCTAGGGGAGGGTGTGAGGGCGGGCTTCTAAGGGACGGATGGTATTTCCCTGTCTACACTCAGTTTGTAAAACTAAGCCAATCATTCCAGCTCTGTGTCACCTACAATTCAGACGATCTGTGAGGCCAATTAAATTATACAATGAAAATAGTATATAACATATAATACCTAATATCAGAGACTCTCCAGGATGACAAAATGAGGTAAGGTTAAAACTGGGCACAGCAGTACACGCCTATAATTCCAGTGCTCTGAGAGGCTGACACAGGAGGAACACAAACTCAGTCTGGGCAATTTGGTGACTTAGTGAGACCCAGTTTCAAAAGCGGGGAAGGAGTAGCTGGGGGTGTGGCTCAGTGTGAAGGTGCTGGTTTCAATGCCCAGGAGCACAAAAATAAAGAATACAACAACAAACAATAGCTCAGTAAAATACTTCCAGAGTGTGCATAAGTACAGAATATGTATGTTCTAGGTCAGCACAAGCTGAACACAAAGGGAGAGATAGTGACACTGCACCAAATCATTGAATTCCTGCTCTATCATTGTCAGTCAAGAGAACCCTCACCCTTTCTCCTTCTCCAATCAGAGAACCTGACCTAGACACAAAGAGAGAACAAAGAAGGAGCAAGATGGGAATGGGGGATCTGACCTGCAGGCTAGGGGAGGGTGAGGCAGCCAGGGCTAATAAAACACCTTCAGGATACTTTGAAAGCACTGGGAAGTTTCCTTACAATGTAATAAAAATGATATTCTACCTTTTACCCACATTGTTTCTCCTTCTTGAGGTTAAACACAGATTCTTCCAAAGTTACATCTACTTTAATGCAAATGAGTGAATAATATCAATAAAAGAACTGGATATGAGTTTAAGATCATGGAAGTATTCCTCCCAAATGCAGAGCTTTTAGTAAAGCAATTATAATTGTAGATGTCCATTAAAAATTCAAAACTCCTCATTCTTGAAGGGAAGGAGCATAGTGCATAGATGTGAAGATTTTACTCTTTCTCTTGAAAAACCTAACGTAAAGCACAGTACAAAAGAGAGTCGATAATAGCTTCAGCAGACCATGAAGTCTCACTCAACCTAACGGATCAGATGGTAGCTTTGTCACAGATGCACATGGGGGGCGGGCACATTTGCAAAGAAGAAGTTGGAATCAAAGAAGAAAATTTCAAACCTTGAGCTTTAAAAAATATAAATCATCTGAGCTCAGTGCTATTCTCTGGCTCAGCATCTGTCTCGCTGAGATATCACTGCACGTTGGGCGGCTGAATGCCTTTTGCTTTCTTGTGCTTCTCAAGAGAGTTCGGGCGTAAGCATGACTCACACCCTGCTCAGCCTCATCGCTTAGACCTGCCACATCTCAGTCTGTGCTTTCTCCTGTTAAGATATTCAAACATTATTCACTTTCACTTCCGTTCTGAATGCTGCCACAAATAACTGAATTGAAGGATTACATTAAATACAAAATTTTTTTGGAATTTTCTGTGTGATTTTCTAAAAGAAAACAATTTAAAAAGTACCCAGGCTTGGGAAAGAGTCTCATTTTCAAATCAAGTTCATGCTCGTTGGGAAAATATGTGTAGATGTACAAGTTAGAATACTGAAGAGCATTTTTTGGCTCTTCTGTGTATGAAAAATGACCGCATTATGCTCGATCGGGAAAAAAAGAGTTTTCCCCCTTTGTTATGGAAGTATATTAAGCTGAATTCTCTTCGCTTCCTTACACAATTGCACTTGCTACTTCTGAATCTACACATGACATAGCAATTCAGAACATAAAATCTTTCTAAAGCATAAACTAGTATTTTTCAAAGGCATTTCTCTAGCTAATTTATTTATTGCTGATTTTACAACCCAAATTACACGGCCTCTGAGCAAAAACAGATGGATTATGTGGAATAATAATCTAATATGTTGGTTTTTAATACTATTCCTGTGCTGTTATAAACCCTTGATATAAAAATATAAAGAATGTCCCTCAGTAGCCTGTTAAATCCAGTGGAGTTTCTTAAAGGGGAAGACATCTGAGTTTTTGCTGCAGGCAAAGAACAGTTGGCTTGCACGGTTGCATGTAAGACAGTAATCCTCTAGACTTTTAAAATGTATCCTTCAAAAATGTCACTCATTTTTCCCTTCTTGTACAAAAAAATTGTAATAAGTTCAGTACCCTCAAGGTCAAACAGTGGTTTTAATTATTTCAACAGCTCTATTCAAGCCACCCAAGTAAACTGAAGGGCTCATTTCTTAGATGACCCATGGGTCAGAGCGGCTACATTTTTCTATGGCAGCTGGAACCCAAATTGGTCCACGTAGTATCGTAACATTAGCTGATAAACTGTGGGCAGTGTTTCCTCAGTCATCCACACAGCACACCCCAGAAGCAGGTGGGGAGAGGATCGGCGGGCGAGGGGAGCTGGCTCTGAGGAAGAAAGCAGCTGTTGGGTGCTTGCTGGTTTGGGAGCTCAGCAGAGCACTTAGCCAGGGCTGCTGCCTTGACACCTTATGACATCTTTAAAATGTGCATGAAATGTTTACCCGCTTATTCTTAACACTGAACTCAGGATCTTACAAGTCTAAGTGCCCTCCATAAGGTTATTTCGAGCAGCAATGTAAATAATATTTGCAAAAGCACTAAACTTACAGACAAAGCTAATAAATTAGCAAAAGAAAAAAAATTCTATTCAAAAACTAGAAGGCCTAATTATGTTGAGTGCATAAATTTTACTTATATTATTGTTCGTCAAAATCCCATTAGTGGAATTAATTATTTCCTAGAGACAGTAGTGATGAATAAAGATTGCTTTTATTTGTTTTTTCTTCCATATCTCAAACACCTCTATTTTATATTTTATCTCTCTGGTGTTATTCAACTGAGACACAACTGTTTCCACTGGGACTTTACTGCGTCATGGAAATATGCTTGTTATGATAAAAAATGCATTTTGTTTGCTCCACTTCAGATAAAATTATATTAGAGTTCCATATAAACTAGACACTTGGTTTATGCTATGAGCTGAATATTCAATAAGCAGTGGAAAAAAGCCCATGCCAAATAATATTCGGGAAGAACATAGAATACACATACTGTATGTGTGTGTATACACCCGTGTGTACTCACACAATTGCCCCCCTTTTCTGATTCAGAAAATATAGGTGATATCATAGTCTAATAAAAATAGTAAAAAAAGTGTAACAAGATACCAATTTAAATTTTGGTTTAATTTCATAATCTTTTTTTGGTGGTGCTGGCGATTGAATTCAGGGCTTTGTGCATAGTTTTATAATCTCTTGGGCACTTTGGATATTAGTGTTCTCAAATGAAAAATGAGGATCATCACTTTTTTATATAAATGCCAGATATCTAAGTGAGATAGCATATTGCCTGTCATTTGAATTACTCGAGGGAAATGTGCTATAAAAGCCAAAGCTATAGCTATGCCACAGTCTGCAGGAAAATGATTTCAGTGGAGCATCAGGGATAAATAAGAGGAGGGCTCTAGCCTGGTGTTCTGCAGCTTCTTTTGCTGTCTAGGCTGGGACCACCTTCTTTTCCCTCTCTGTCCCTCTTGTCCCCTTTGCTATGCTGATTGGTGTATTTTCTCAAGACTCGTGATTGTCAAATTGAAAATGACAGCAGAGGCAAACACCCCTTGCCATCTTGTCTCCCTCCCTTCTTAAACTCCCTGGTTTGGCGAGGATGCCTGCAGGCCATCTAGACTGCCACCGGCTCACCTCCCACCCTCTGTGGTCTCAGGTCGTTCTCACCGTCCTCTGGGCAGCTCTTGTCTGAGTCACCAATACCCTCCAGGCTGCTAACTCCAGTGGTTTAACCACAGGTTTCATATGATTGAAATCTTCTAAGCTTCCCAACTGTCTTTCCATCTTAGCCTTTTCCTTTTAAATCCTTCAGGAAACCAAAAAAAAAAAAAAGTAAATAAAAGGAATACTATTACATTCCGCCTGGTCCTTAAAGTAATTCAAAGACTGTCAATCATGTATAGAAAAATGTTGATCTTCTGAGCAAGGCATAAAGTATCTTCTAAGGCCTTGTCCTTTACAGTCTACGTAACCTTCTAGGCTGTGTTTTCCTCCCACCCACTTCTTTCACCTGTGATTTTACAGGATATGCTGTACCCTCACCTATGACACACTGTCCTTCTATACTTGTTTAACTCTTATAAGTCTTTCCTGAATCCTCTAGGAATATTTCTCAGAACAACTGGCAACTGAGTAGTAAACATGTGTGCTGGGCATACCATTCAACACTTTATGTGTATTATTTAAAACCCCAAATAGGTCCCTAATGTTAAGATGTGTAATTGGTATCATGCCATATCATGTTGTGGATGAAGAAAGTGCGATACAAAGAGTTTAAATCCGCTGCCCAAAGTCACACAGCCAGATGTGGCAGAACTGAGATTTGACCACACGCTTTCTTGAGCCTTTAAAAATCATGTCCTATAGCCCTACCAAAACAACTTTCAAGCAATAGGTGCACTTTCACTTCTACACTTTTATGTCTGCTATTCTTTGCATTTAGAAACTTTTTCTCCCATTTTGCTAACAAAATTTTATCCATCATTTTTGACTCACATTCCATGATCTGCCTCTACCCCGAAGTAGAAACATCTTCCAATGTGTCCTTGCATGTCCTCCACCTTACTGCCCAGGGCTTTGCACTGTGACTTTTTAATTATGCATGTCTTTCCCTTACTGTGAGAGTTCAGCTTGACTGGGTCAACTTGACTGTCTTTGGAGTATCTGAAAGGGTTGGTAGAGTGCACTTGTGGGTGTGTCTGTGTGGATCATAGTGGCATGACTGTGATAATATGTCTCTCATCCCTTCCTCTCAAGTGATGCTCCCCTGCTCTGCTTCCTGGCCAATATGAACTAAGTAGCTTTGCTCAGCCACATCTTTTGGCCATGGTGCTTCTTCCTTGGAGCCAACGGACCATGGACTAAATCTCCTGAAACTGTGAGCTAAGTTAAACCTCTGCTCCATTAAGCTGTGGGTGTCCCATATTGTGTATCAGCAATGTGAAAGTTGACTAACACACCTGCTAAGATGACATGTTTTAAATCAAGAAGAGGGCTAATTGACACTTGGTGCTCTCTCATTGTACATTTACACATAGAAGACAATGAGAGAAGGAAAAGTCAATTATGACCCACAAGGAGAGCAAACATGAGTCACTTGTAATATTTCTCATGTCATCTTGTTCTTTTCTTGGTCTCTTTACAATGTGCAGTCAACCATATTAGCCAGTACATCCAGTCCTTTCAGCTTCAGATAAATTATATTACAGACAAAGATAACAAAGGAGAAATACAAGTTACATTAGCTTTTCTAACAGAAACATAATTAAAATTACAAAAATTAACTGATAATAAAAACATGAGCATTTGGCTCTTGATGAGGAGGGCACTGTTAATATTTTAAAATAAAAAGCATTACTAACTATCAAGCCAACAGATTTATGGTATAAAATGTCACAGATTCGTGTATCTTTGAACAATTTATATGTATGTGTCAATAGGGTTTACTGTAGAAAATTCTTATCCAATTTTTAAAGTCTCTTTATTTTGAAATAATTTTAAACTGACATAGTTGCAACAAGTACAGGGAGTTCCTGTAGCTAGCTTTTTCTTACATTAGTACCTTACATAATCACAGAACATTTGTCGGAACTGAGAATTAACCTTGGTGGAATACTATTAACTACAGTGTGGAATTTACTTGGAATTCCTGAGGTTTTGTATGAGTGTCTTTTGTCAGTTCCAAGATTTGGCCCAAGTCTTGTTCTTGTTGCCCTGCCTGCTCACGCTTCTCTTGGCTGTGACAGTAACTCAAATGTTGCTGGTTTTCATGTCTTTAATGGTTTTGAGGAGTAGTACTCAGGTACTTTGGAGAGTGTCTTTCAATTTGGGGTTTAGTGATTTCTCATGCCTACACTGAAGTTATGGAGTTTTTCTGGAAGAGTACTGTGGAGATGCTATGCCCTTCTCAGCACATCAGGGCATATACAACATCACTATGTCTCATTGTGGATGATGTTAACTGCAGTCACTTGGGTTAGGTGATGTCTAAATCCAGGTGAGGATTGGAACAGACCAGCTAAGTTTTATCTCTTTGGAATGGGGAATCTCAAAGAATTTGTGGACACTTACCAAAACTGCTAGAATTATTTAAATATTTGTTTGGTGGGGGATACTTTGAGTCTTGTAAGCATTCTATTTTTCTTTAAAGTTTCACACAATGATTTTTGCATCCATCAGTAGATCTTGCCTATGACAGTCATAACTGTGGCATCCTAGTGGTGATCTGTTTTCTATTGTTTCTATTTCTCTGCATTTGTTACTTGAAATGATTCTGAGAGCTGTCCTTTCTCCTTTGTTTATGGATCTAATTATATATATATATATATATATATATATATATATATATATAGAGAGAGAGAGAGAGAGAGAGAGAGAGAGAGAGATGGATTTGAAGCTATTCATTCCATTGTTTAGGTAATAAATCTGTATTATTTTTATTTATCTTATTTATTGTATTGCTCAGAGTGTTCCTGCTTTGGTACTGGGGGTCTTTTGATTGCTTCCTCTACCCTTTAGACAAACTTTTATTCTGTCTCTGTCTCCTGCCTGCTCCTTTTCTTCTCCCTTCATCTTTCTCTTGTGCTCCTTGAACTTTTAACCCATGGAGAATAGAAACCACGTAGTACAGAACCCTATGCTTTTTTCTGTACATACATATATACCCATGATAAAGTTTATTTATAAATTAGGCTGAGTAAGAGATGAACAGCAATAACTAATGGCAAAATAGGACAATTATAACAATGTCCTAGAGTAAAAGTTAATGAATGTGGTCTCTTTTTTGCTCAAAACATCTTACTATATTTTCATCTGAAGGAAGCCCTCTACAGCTTCTCTCTGACATATCACAATTGTTATTATCAGTGCTCTTGTACTTTGAGACCATTATTAAATAAATAAGAATCACTTGAACACCACTGTGAGACCTCAGTAGTCTATCTGAAAACTGAGGTGGTCATTAGTCATTAGGTGACTAATGGGTAGGTTGCATATATAGTGTGGATACATTGGACAAAGGATGCTTCATGTTCCAGGTGGGATAAAGCAAGACAAAGCAGGATGGTAAGAGATTTCATCACACTACTCAGAGTGGTGAAAAATTTAAGAATTGTTTGTTTCTAGAATTCTGCAAACTTCAGTTGTTTAGTATTGTATCTATTTACCTGTAAGTATGCATGTGCCTTGCATAACCATGGAACCATAATACACATATGTACGTATGTCTGTATCCATCTACTTACATATCTTCTATCTTAAAATAAATGGTACTTCAATCTAGCTTCACAGCTCTCCCTTCTGTATCTGTGTCTTTCTTTATTGGCTTTTATTATTTACAGTAAATTTCTTTATTTGTTTCACCTTATTGCACATATAAAATTGTATCAGTAGTAGTATTTACTATAAAATATACACAGATTTTTAAATTAAAGGACTAGAAGACACGTATTTTGGACCAGAGTCTCTTCTTTTGGGTTTGGAACCCAGTAGTGTTTGGTCCCTTGGAATAATTCTGTTCTTTAGTCCACAGTCATGCATTTCCAAGTGTTACTCCTGAGGATGCTTGTGGTCAATTGTAGAGTTGTTAAATTTTGCACACTGTGATAAAAGGGCTTATTAGACCCCACTATGGAAATTTACAGTAATCAACATATTTTATGCAAAATAGGATGCAAATAGATATAACATCAAACCAAATAACATGCATATATGTTTCTGATTTCCTAAAAACAATCTAAGTTACTCTTAGATTCAGGGTAGAAAATACTCATGGCAGGTGGCTATGTGTGACAATGCCAGGGACACAGGTTCCCCTAATGTGCCTGGTCCTGAGCACATGTACTGAGTAGAATGTAAGGAAAGGACAATGATAAAATCATTGAATTATAAGCAAATATAAAAAGATTGGTCCCTATAGCTAGACAAGTTTCATAACTGCAATGGTTGATACATTGTGTCAACTTGAGAAGTCTCAAAGCTTAACTCAGCAGCTCTACATCCTAGGGTGTAGAGGACATGCCCTTACTGATCTTGTTGGGCAGAATGTTGTTAATTGTGTCAATTGGCGAAGTTTAGAAGTTTAACTGAGTGACTCAGGAGGGGGTCAGGGTCCTGACTTTGTAAACATCCTCAGCCTGTGCAAGAAGAGGGCACAGAGATGGTGTGAGTGCTACACCGACCCTAGTGTCGGTAGCTTGCATAAAATACAAAGGAGGAAAAGAGGCTTGCTCTTTCCCTACTTTTTCCCTTGCTGCTTTTTCTGTCTTCTGCTGACTTGAACTATTGCTCCTGTGCCATGCTACCCTGCCTTGGAGCCAGTTGAATACTGACTGAAATATCCACAAAACTGTGAGCTAAAAAAACCTATCTTTCCTTAAATTTGGATATTGGGGATTTTGTCCCAGCAAAGAGAGAAAAGTAACTGATACAATAACCTTCTCGTCAGTTTTGGTTATTACATATCTATCCAGTCCTGTCCAAGCTTATGTCTTATCTTAGTCTGTGTTAACTCCACTCTGTTACAAGTGTGACTCATGGTGTTGATCTGTGGAGGGGATATGGTCCTCTTTTTCATTGTCCCACACTTACTTCAGTGTTCTATTCATCCTTCTTTGGGATCTGGCTCTTTCAGAGTGGAAGCCAGGATGAAGATCTGGGGAAGAAGGAATCTTAGGCTCTTAGGAAGCTAGCTACATTTCACAACAGTCCTGATCCTGGTTTGGTCTGGATCTAGATTTATTTGAAGCTCATGGCCTTTGCTGATAGGGTATCATGTTATTTGTATAATTCATTTCTTTTGTAAGGACAATTTTGCTGCAGTCTCCCATAGTCAGACTTTTTAGAAAAAGAGAGTCTTGTTTTCCTTGGGCCACTCTGCTAGACCCTTCTCCGGGTGCATAAAATATGCTGATTAATGTAAATCTCCATAGTGCATCCCTAGGTAGGCCTCTGCCTGAGTAGTCCTCTGGCTTCCCCACCTTCCTCTAATATCAGTCAAGGAGCCAATGAGATCTGTGCATTAAGATTGCATGGATTTAGGCGGTTTAGTCTCAGGAAGCCTTTTTAACAGCTCAGCTATAGCCAGGGCACTCTGCTGCATTTTCACTTTCAGAACACTCAAGCCCACACATCCTGATCCTCACCATTATCCAAAAGAAACATGTCAATGTCTTTCAACAACCAACTCACTTTGCTCTAATCTGGTGGTTGTACCAAGTAGTCCTACTAGCTCTCCAGCCTGGCAAGCTCCCAGCATGAGGATTCAGTCCCTTATTTTTACAGCCACCAAAGGGCTGTACCAAGTTCCACCAAGGGACTGTCTTGGAGACCTCCCCTCCACTTGCCTCTGGGAAAAGGACTTACAATCTCTCTGTGTACACTGCACTCCTGATGAGTGACTGGGCCTCTCCACACCTTGTATACACTTCTATCAACTGGGAATGGTCAACTGGTAATGGGGAATAAAAGGGAAGATGCTGCCCCTGCCTGCTGTTTCTGGAAGGATGGATCTGGCCCTGCTTGCTGACAGTTTCCCTGAAAGGATGAAATACTTCGCCACTAATTCAGTGAAAGATGAAATGATCCAAGCAAAAATATGTTGAGGCCATCTGAGTATACAGGTAGTCATACGATGTGGATCTTAAACCTTTGCAGTGAAAAATCATCAGAAAGTGGTGAATTTTGAGAGTAAATTACAGAAATGTATATGAATAAATGTATGGCTTTCCTGACTTTCATACTTTCATTTTATTCATGCACAAATAAAAAAACAATGCTGCCTGACAGCATTTATGAAAGCAATGGAGGTTTTCATTAAGGGACAGTTGCATGAGTTTCCAAAATTTTATTATCCCAAGAGACCAGTGCTTGCTTGTATTGGCCCCAGTGGAAATGGCTTTAGAGCTAGAGACTGTGATAGAAACTGAGGACATCCTTGGGGAAGATTTTTTGTCACATCACAGCCTGGTGTTGTCTGCTAGAGGTGATGACTATTATGTTAGGGACTGAGGTTTGGATGGGTGGGGTGGTGCTAGCAAGTTCACAGTAATGAACAGGGGAGACAGTAGAAATAGATATATACTTGATGTTAAAAAACCCCATAGAGTATGTACACTAGCAAAACAGAACAAAATTGGACAGAAGCAACAGAGCTTATCACAGTGTACCATAAATACAGCCTCAGTGAGGCCACCTCCTGACCTGCAAAGGACCTTATCAGAGTCTAGACTCAAACGCCTATGGAAGCAGGAAGAGAACATAAGCATCAGTCAAGATGGAAGGAAACAACTGCATAAGAAAATTGGAGGCCCTAGGACCTAGGTCATTAAAGTAAAGAGGGTATACCAGATGTAAAAGTGCAAGTTTAACAAATTATGGAGGTGCACCTAGCTAAGCCTATACAAGTATCACCCCCAAAACAAAGGCAAAAATCTCTGAAATCTGGAATACTTCTGGTCCCAATCATTTCAGATAAGGGACACCCAACCTGTATTCAAATTCAAGAGCAGAGACCTAATTTGCTGACTTATTTGCCCCATTCCTGGTCCAATGTCTTGTAGATGGTAGGGGCTCACATATTGGATAACAAATGAATAAGAACATAGTAAAAATGTTTTGAGGAGAATGGAAAAATATTTGAACTACTTAGAAAAACAGAACAAGACTGTGAAACTTGAGTCCAAAGGAATTGAGTCACTGACAACTCCCCCAACATGTTCATGTCTAGTGTTTAAGTCTACACAAGGTGAAGCTCACTATTATAACTCCTAATTACAAGTTATAACAGCTGTGAAAATGGCTTTCTGTGATTCAGAAACTATCAGATGTTGTATAAAACTTAAAACCAATTGTTAGTGCTTTTCTCTTGGAACCATGATACTCTGGTTTCCCATTGCATGTGACAGGAGCTGAAAAACAAAAGTATACTGTTTATTTGATATTCCTTGTCTTCTTGCTATTTTCAGTGGTTCAGTGAAATAACTATTGTTCTTTAAAATTTCATTCTCTTCATTAAAAGAAGTAAAATGAAAGAGCATTCTCATAACTGAGAAGGGCTTCATTGAAGTGGATTTCATGTATAAACTTCTCCCCAAATAGGATACATATTTCCTCCAAAACTCACTCTCAAGGAAAAAAATTAAGAATTTATTTTGAAGAGTACAATCAAAAGCCATACTCAAAGTTACTCTGAATTAGCACAGTTGAAGAATGATACAAAGAACAACTCACCACTATAAACTGAAAGAGATAGGCTTAGATGTGGAGTTTTATGTTTGTTCAATGACACACAGTTCCTGGGGTGCATGAGTCAAAGGGCAAATTTTCTAAAACAATATCCTTTATAAAAGTGATCTCGTTTGGCTCAGACATATACAAAATGAAATTCTGGAAGTATTTATAGAAGCCCTTCCTCCAAACAAAGTCTCAAATGTATCCAATTCAGGGATTTGTTTGATTCAGGATAGGAGAAAATGTCTCCAACTGCTGCAAAGCACTGCTGCTGGTAGATCTGGAATTTTGAGGGTGCCTCTACTTCTCCCCACAGTCCCAAGCTCTCAGTTATGTGGCTTCCAGCTTCAGGAAGGGATTTTTTCTTATTGATGCCATCATGCTGACCCAGCATGGTATACAAATATTATTCCCCATGGATACCACAATGGCATAAAGATAGGCAGCACTGTAGTAAATGGTGTTAACTAGCATACAAACTAAGGATCAGTTGGCAACCAGGTGATCTGTCTGGAATGTAGAGTATGAAGAATGTGAGAGGCAAAGGATGGCAGTTCATCCTCACTTCTTTAGCTGTCGTTCACTTCTCATCATCTGCAACACAGCTCTCCACCATCAAAGTCCTTCAACCCCCTTCTCTATGTGCCAGCCACCATGAACACAGCAGCTTTGGCCGCCTTACTTTTCCACCATGATGTTTCTACTATGGAACCAGCTGACCATGGACTGAATAGTCTGAAAGCATGAACAAAAATAAACCTTTTTCCCTTTAAATAATGGGTGTCAGGTATTTTCTCCCAGTGACAAAAAGCTGACTAACACATCAACCTTCAGGTTCTACTACATACCATGCTTGTGAGAAAATGTCTCTGAATTAGGAGTCTAAGTTAGATATTATTGCCTATGTACTTCTGAAACTCCTTATAATGATCACTACTGAACTGGAAGTGTCTAGTTTGTCATTTTCTCTCACCAGCTTACGAGTTATTTGAGGATAGGGGCAGTTTTTTGCTTGTCCTTTGTACTTTATTGCTAAAACCTGAAGAATAGTAGATGAATATGTAGACTCCAAGTCTACAGATGGGCAAATTTACTCTCCAGGTTAATAATATCTCAGCTGTAAAAGGGAAATCTCTATCTACCTGAGCCTATGCCATTATGATTTGAATCATGCCACCTTCCTCCACATCTCCCTGATGATGAACTCAATAAGATATATTTTGATTATAATTTGGCTTCCCATCTATACTCCCACAGGGAGAAAATACGCTGATCCAAAATTGGATAAGAATCTCCTCTAACCCATTTTCTAGATGAGTTTCTCATTGTTAATGAAAGACTTGGTTTCTAAGCAGGCAGCATGGTGTCCTTTGGCAAGGACACTGGATCAGAGTAAGACAGACCATGCTGTCCCAACTTAGTAACTTACAAATTACATGAATTTGGGCAAGGAATTCATTCCGCTGAACATTGGTAACTTAATACATTGGTAATTTTATACCAAGTGCCCTGAACAAAGAAGTCTTTAATCAGTACGATCTATTACTTAGCAGTTGTATCACTCACTTGTAAGTCTTATTAGTTTCTTTTTTTTTTTGTCTTTTTTGAGACAGAGTCTTGCTATGCAGTTCAGGCTGGCCTTGAGCTCACTTTGTAGCCCAGGCTGGTCTTGAACTCTCAACGATCCTATTGCCTCCACCTCCTAAGTGCTGGGATTACAGGCGTGTGTCGTCATGCCCGGAAGTCACATTAGTTTGAGCTCACTCATAAAGATTGACAAATACTGAGAGGACAGATGACTTGGCTCGGATCATGGGATGACCGTGAGTGGTTTGCAGAATGGCATCTCTAGCAACATCCTTACTTCCTTGAGAAGGTCAAAAATCTGAAAGGAGCTCACTACAGCAGGCAAAAGAGGGTGAAAATGAATATACCAGGGAATATATATACACCTTGTTTGTCTTACATAAATGTTGCCAAAATTCCAAGAAGATATATAAGTAAGTTACTGGCTCATGGAATTATGGAGGCTGAGAGGTCCCCATAGCTTCAATCTGCAAGCTGGAGACATCAGAAAGCTAGCGGTGTGGTTTGAAAGCCTGAGAGCCAAAGAACAGATGTATAAAGGCCTGAGGATCAGCAGTGCCGAGCTACCCAGCCCTGACAATCAGGCACAGTGATTAAACTCCCTCTACCTTTTGTTCTGCTTTGGTCCTCAAAGGTTCTGAAGATGTTGGCCTCCAATGGGGAAGAAGATCTGCTCTGCCCAGCCTATCAAATAAAATGCTAATCTCTCCCAGAAGCACCCTTACAGATGTACCCCAAAATACTGTTTTGCCAGCTATGTGGGCATCTCTTAGTCCTATCAAGTGGATAGACAGCAACAACCATTTCATGAGATAATGCTGAAGAAAAATACTAACCTGGAGCTCATGTTTAAGAAAATAATATAAAATTGTTGCTTTTGCTTAAAAAAACCTGCTGAGTGAAAGGGGGATATTTCTTTACACATCCATCCACCTCACATGCAGTGGGTTCCTTCAAAGGAACATCATCACACATGAACTGGAATTCAAACGAGACTAGCTACAGGGATGGGAAAGCAGATTTTAATTTCATAGCTTTAAATATAATCTACATAGACTATCTATACTTCCATTTTCAATGATTCTTTCTCTGCGGCTGCTCTGTGAGTTTTTCTTTTAGTTTAATGAATTTTATACCACTTAAAAGAAAACCCTTTATGTCTCTCTTGAACAGAATTTGCAAAAAACATTAAAGCTGCAAGAATTCTCCTCACTTTCAAAGTCTATAAAATTCTACCCATGTTCCCTGGTGTCATTCCTACACCAATGAGCTTCAAGATCATCAACTCTTATGATGGTTCAGAGAATAGTTTTTGGACAAGATTTATTGTTGTGGATGTTGGCTTCCAGACAAACTGATTTGTCTTCTCAGTAGTTTAGTATACTCTCACAAGCACAGACAACATCTAATCAAAATTTTTTTTATCTCCTGTAGAAAACGTGTGTGTGTGTGTGTGTGTGTGTGTGTGTTTGTGTGTGTATGTGCATGTGTGTGTGTTTCCATGTCCTGTATTGGATTTTGGGGATGCTGAAAAAGAGCAGTATAGTCTACTTAATTAGATATAGGGTCATGTAAACTACAGCAGCTATAAAAAGAATACTATTGCAGTATTACTGCTAGCAATCAATTGTGCCTTAAATGCAACAACACGCAGGAAAAGTGATAGAGGAATTTTATGTTAGTGAGTGACTGGGTGACATTTTGAAGCATTATTCATTGTGAGGGATGACACAGGAAAGCTGCATAATGACACACACTGCGAAGGTCTTCAAGAATGGTAGTGGGAACAAGCACTCACCTGCCAATCTCTCCAAATTTGTTCCCAAGAAGCTCTTTTAGTTTTCCCTCCAAATCATTCTTTTAAAAACCCACCAAAATGCTTGGAATAAGCAATAAGAACTTCAACATTGCTTTTCCTTCTTAGAAGAAGGTACCCATGCAATGTGATAAAAATAACGTGAATATTTACATTACATAAATATTATTACACTAAAAAACATTACCATTAATCCCCCTCAAAATACCCCGTCTCACTTCAAACACACTTATCTCATCACTCTTGCCACTTTCTGAAGCGGTTCTGGAAGTCCTGTTTTGTGAGTGTCTTTACAAATTATGATCAAAAACACAGTGAATGCTGCTGCAGTGTGCCATCCAAAGAAAAGACAGGCTCACAAAAACATTACGGTGTATTGTCATCCAGGTTATTTACTGGATCTGGCACCGTGTGACTTCTGGATATTCTGCAAAGTCAAAACAACTAGAAAAGGCAGCATTTTGAATTAATTCTGGACAGTGAAGCAGCCAGGACAGTACAACTAAAGACACTCCTGAAAGAGAGCTTCCGGAGCTGCTTCAGAAAGTGATAAGAATTATGGGATAAATGTCTTTGAAGCAAGGAGGAGCTTCCTGAGAGGGATTAATGACAATGTGCCTTTTATTAGAGTACATTATTAACAATTAAATATTCATCTTATTTTTCAATGCACCTCATATGAAGAGACTTTTAGAACTTCACCTTTGAAGAAACAGAACTGCCACTTAGAATCTGGATTTTCAGCTGAGAGTGTTAGATGTGACATTTTAGCTCATGCGGTCTTGTACTGGGTAAGCTGCAATTAACTCCCTGTAGTCTTCCTTAAGGGTTAAAAATGCTGACTGGCTCCAGAGCTTCTCAAGAGGATCCTGGAGGACAGCAGTCCCTGACTGGAAGCCACAGTCTAAAGTGCAAGGAGGCTGTATAGGAAGATAGCTAGAAAAGTTACAACACATTGCATGTCTACTCAAGGAGCCTAGTATTCCTCCCAGCAGTCAGTCATGCAGACTATATTTGCCGTCACTGGGCTTCTAACCGAAAGGCTCCATGTCCTTTGACACTTAACATCCAACCTTACCACGTTCCAACTTTGATGTGGTCACATGGCTGCACCTTTATCACCACATAATATTCACACATATTCATTTACTGGGCTTTTTATGTCATCACTTCGTCACTGCTTGCTTGTCCATTCAAATTTCTTGCCCAGTCACTTTCTGCCACCCTGTCCGATGTCCAGTGGCATTTCCTCTCCAAAGCAAGGGGCCTGCTTTCTCTCCTCCTCTCTGAGTGGACTGAGTAGTTCATGTTTAGCTTCTGCATATTAGAGGTGACTGGCACAGGTTCCCACGGCTCTTGAAAATTATTCATGAACCATCTTTTATATTTTAACACAAGTCTGAAGAGGATCATGGGGTCAAGAAGGTCACAAAGGGAGGGGTACCACAAGCAGCATTTGCCACCCCATGAGGCTCTGATGAAAGCATCTGAGTTTTGAGAGGGATGAATAACCACTTTGGATGGTTTTAATGACTTTGCTGCTTAATTGATCTCCATTCCTCAGAGAACTGAGCCTTCCCTAAACAGTTATTTAGTGGATATAAAGATGGCTTTGCTATGTACAATATCATCATTTATAAAAATGTTAATAGTCCTATGAATAAGTCTCCACTGAATACATCCAGGACTCATGTTTGGCATTTCTATAGATTTAGCTTCTCTCAATATAGTTTAGAGCTTAAGAGTAGAGGCTTTGGTACAAATTACCTAGACTCAAATCGTAGCCCTGTCATTTGCAGGCTGTGTGACTTTGGACAAGTTACTTAACGCTTTGTGCCTTATTTCCTTCATCTGTCAGATGGATATAATAATCACACCTGCATGAAGCAGGTGTTGTGAATAATGAGGGGCAATATATGGCACTTGGCACTGAGCATGCATTCAATAAACATTGCCATAGCAATAAGAACCTGCAGAAAAGTTAGCAGAAGTGGTAAAAGATTTTTGTTTTAAAGTTTGAACTTTCAGTCCATCTCTAAGAGTACCCAAAGTAAAAATAAAACAAAATAATTGACCTGAACAAAGGCAGAATTTGAAATACATAATGCTTTTTAAGAAAATAAAAGAAGTCTTTTTCATATTCCCTCTATTCCATTCTCTATCAGAGTATGGGAAAAGTAGAACACACTCATTTAAATCTTAAAAGCTGGTCTTCTAGACGTGCAACTAAATAAATAAGTATTTCATATAACATTTTTATTGGAGACTTAAAATAAGCTATAGAAGACAGTGTAAATTTCAGGAATCCACATCATTATGAACACACATGTATGAAAGAGCGCATCTGTATGTAACCCAGTGTGTTTGCACATTCCTGAAATTATTCTATCTCAAAGGCCAAGATCACTGAAAATAAGGAAAACCAAGGATATAGAAAAATAAAGCAATTGCTAAAACCACAAACACACAAAACGTTCTTATGCAAAAATGGAAGAAAAACAATCAGGAACATTTAATCTAGAATTAAAATATTTCAAGTGTGAGATTCAATGAGTTTCAGATATGAAATTAATAGATGATTTTAATAGATACTTAGTTTCGGTTCAGTCATGAATAATGAACAATGTGAGAAGTTCTGATGAAAATGAAATTACTGCTTTATTTAGGATTAGAATTTTCAATGCTCAGATATCTTTAATATTCAAAGAAAATACTCCAAATTGTAAGCGGGTACAAGTGGATAATCAGTTTTGATGTACAGAATTTCTAGAAACGCAGTTTATCATCGTTTGTATCTAGATGTATTCCCAAAGCCTCATGAGCTCATAGCAGGGGATTTGGAGAAGTGATTGGCTCATGGGGGTGTGATACTCAGTGGATTAGCCCATTGATGAGTTTATAGCTAAAGGTGATTTGGGAGGTGAAGCCTGGTTGGAGGGTGTGGGTTCCTGGGGTATGGCCTGGAAGGTTCTGCCTCCCTCCCTTCTCCCTTGATCCTTTTCTCTGCTTTTGCCACCATGCCATTAGCTCTTTCTCCTCTCTATGCTGCCCTTCCTTGGAGCCAGCTGACTACGGACTGAACCCTCTACAGTGTGTGAGCCAAAATAAACCTTTCCTCCTTAGGGTTGTGGGTGTCGGGTATTGTGTTTCAGTGATGAGAAAGTAACACAGACACAAAGCTTCTTTAATCTCTAGCAAGCCATCTTATAACTAATGACGGATACTAAAAGTGAAGAGTTACATGTTTATGAAAAGATTTTAGTTCAGGAAGAAAATCAGATGCCCGTTAAAGTTTTAGTTTTCATTACTGGTTTTTCATTTGAGGTCAGATAAAAATAAGATGAGATGCCGAACGTGACCACTTTTGAAAATTCTGAGTGTGTAGGCCTTTCACATGATTTCAATGTTTTAGAACCTTGGTTTAAGAACTGGTTTAAGAACTTGGTTTAAGAACTTGGTTTTTAGAACTGTTTTAGAACCTTGGTTCTGTTTGTAAACATCTCAACTCTGCTCATAGTGTGGGGAAGGGTAACCCAAGAAAATCCTAATCAATGTTCCCCTTTCACCAAATATACATCTCAAAGGATTTATATATACTCTGTGATAAGAGCCAGATATTCAAGTCTGGTATCCTCTATGTAACGGAAACTATGGGAATAGTTGATCATATCTTCCATCCGTCTGCTATTAACAACATAACTGTTCCACATTTCCATTTACTTTTTGGGGGTATAATTCTCATACCATGACATACAGCCTGTTTTCATGCATAACTGGGCACATGTCTGATCATTTACTTTATTTCATTTCTTATAATCACTATGGACCCCATACTGAATTCTCTTTTAGTGTCTAGAGGTCAGACAGGTGGGTGTTTAATATTTTTATGATGATGATGAAAAATATTGAATACAGTTATGCAAAATGGCAATCTGGCCCTGAGGCATCTGATTTCCAAACAACCTTCATTGAATAGAATGAGAATTGCCTCTTAGCCAGTTTATTATATTATGCTCATCTTACTTTTACTCAAAAATAATAATATAAAATTCTGATATTTATCTACGTATTAATAGACAAATCTTCCTTGTTGACACAAAAGTTAAATTTCAAAATAAACATCATTTTTCCAGCTTAGACTACCTTTACTCACTCTTTAAAGCTCAGACCTCCACTATTACTATAAGGGCCTGTCTTATTCTTATTTTTAAAATGCAGATTAAAAAAAATTCCCCATATATTACTTACTTGTTTAAGCTTCTTTAGATCTTCATCAAGTTCTAAGTTGTCCAAAATAACAGCAACAAACAAACTCAGGAGGATCTATAAAATGGTTAAATAAAAATGAAAAACACCTATGTGTCATAAGTATCCAATTTTACATATAATATAGAATACCTGCCCAAAAATGTTGTACATAGAATTCATTAAATAAAAAACAGACACGCAGCTATGATCATTGCATTGGCATTTTAAGGTATTTGTCATGAATACACCAAAGGGAATGCATGTGTTAACTGAAGTAAACACTATAAAATATTAATTTTTTTTATAAAGTCAATACAAAGAAGAAATTTTAAAAATTTCTAATTCAGTGATCCTGTCTCTGAGACTGTATTCTGGGAAATTAATCTGAATTGTTTGCTAGAGCATTCCTTGTAATCATGAAATATTGGAAATAAAATATAAACCTGAATAAGTTATTGAGATCTACATGACAAAACTTCTGCAGCCATTAAAAATTCCCAATGTGAGAACTCCTCTCCAAGATAGCCTCCGGCATTGCTCCCTAGCTGGGGATGTTCACCTCCGTGTATAGTCCCCTCCCACACTGCTTATGGCTGGATTGTGTAACTGGTAGGTTACTGAGAAGACACGGTATGTCTTATGAAGCTAAGCAATAAAAAACACCATGTCTTTCACTTTGCTTTTTCCTGGACCACCTGCTTTGGTGGGAGCCAGGTGCCCAGTTGCAAGGACATTCAAGGAGCTGCACAAAGAGGCCCATGTGCTGATGCACCATGGCTTCCCACCAACACCCAGCAAGGAACTGAAGTCTCTCCAACAGTGACTCATCTTGGAAGTAGACATTCTGGCCCAGCAAACCTTTGAGGTCACTGCAGCTCCAGCCAACATCTTGAATAGTCCCATGAGAGACTAAACCAGAAACACACAGGTGAACACGGCCCAGTGTCCTCAACTACAGAAAGTGAGATGATAAAGTTTTATTTTTTAGTAAGCATCTAGCTTATGGGCAATTTGTTCTATATCAATAGATAACTCCATAATTTTTACAGTATTGAAAAATGGCTACATTACAATATTACATAAGAGTACCCATGATAGAAGTCCAACTATATCTAAAAATGCATAATAGAGAAAATGCTAGAAGGAGATACTTCAGAAATGTTAATAGTACCTACCTTTGTGAGGTTAAAAATAAAATTCCCGTTTGACATTTCGTGATATTGCTTAAATTAAGAAAGTGCTTTTCTTTTTAGAAATAAATGGTAATATGAGAAAGAAAAAATACAATAACATTTTAAAATATTTTAATTTTTAGTCCTTCTTTGGCTTGGAATTTCCAAAAGCCCACATTATTTCCTCATCTTTTACATTTCTAATTTATATTCTTCTTTTGAATTTTCCTCTTAGAATTATTCCCATTTGTTATATTAGATGGCTCAATATGAAGGTAAGTAAATTGAGGCGATTTGTCTGTGATTTTTCAGCATCAGAGAGATCACTATGCAGAAATTGACGGCTAGCTCTTTAATGGGCATCGGGCTTCCTCAAAAGCAGACATGTTTCTAGGTTGAGTATTTTAGAGTTCACTCCAAGTTTAGCCCCTTTCCTGTGACAGTGATAATAAGTAATGTTGATGGGGAAAACTACATTCCTCTGCATCTTCACCCCAAATTTGGCTGTGTGGAACTGAAGGTCTTCCTACAGCCATCTCCCCTGGACCCCCTTACTGCTCACCAGGCACTGGAACAAGCATTGTTCTGTGTCCTGACTTAACCTCTCCAGAAAAAGTGAAACACAAATTGAAAAGGAAGGAAAAGAAAGCTAAGCATAGTTGCATGCCTATAATTCCCATTTTGGGAAGCTGAAGCAGGAGGATCCTAAGTTTGGGGTCAGTCTGGGGAATTTAGTAACTTAATGAGAGTCTGATTAAAACCAGCAATATTAAAAGGCAGAGGATATAGCTGAGAAGGTCCTAGCTTCAATCTCCAGGAACCTCTCCCAAGTAAATAAATAAATAAATAATAAATAAGTAAATAAATAAATAAATTCTATAGTCTTTGATGAAAGAAAGAAAAGATAAAGTCTTCCATAGAAAGGAAGGAAGAAAAGAAGGAAGCAAGCAAGGAAGAAAAATGTTTTCCTTGATAGAAAAAATGAAAAAGGAGACTTCCCTCTAGTACAAAATTTCCTTTAGAAAACTTGTCACTATGATTTTTCTATTCCCTTTGAGAGGTATATAAATCTTTTTAAAAGCTAAATCAGTCTGTCAGTAGTTTCCAACTCAGAAATGGGTTTCTTAAGGATTGGTGGGGGAAATATAAACAGACACAAAACATAAATAAACACCAAGGATGGTAGGGTCTGTGTGTCCTTTTCTGTATGGGAGTTTAGCGTAGGCACTGGGCTCCAAGACGTGAGACTATACACTTCTCAAGGAGCTAGGGGAAGCTTTATTTTTCCTTTGGATATAAGCAATCGACTTCCATAGATGATCTCCCCAATTACTATGTGATTTAGGATGTAGTGTATTGAAATGGTACTGTGGGGGGGGGTCTTCTTATGTGAGGACCAGTTATTTTTATCTCCAAACTAGGTGCATATGTGGTGATATCAAACAGTGAGCCTTCTTTTTGCCTTTGCCATCTCTAGTGTGTTGACAGAGATGCTTGTCTCAGACTATGTAGTGCTTACTCAATAAGAAAACTGTTTTCTTTTTCTCCTACATTTATGGAGAGGTTTTCTGGGGTGGGAAGGGATTTTATTTTAATTATTTCCCCTACATCAGATAGATGGTGAGTTACTTAAGGACAGTGAGGTTGCTTGCTGCATAAATTCCATCAGCAGTGGATAGGACTCCATGGATGTGTCGGGCACTGCCCAGGATGGGGTGCAGCCTAGGAGGGCACAGCACTGTGCTTTGGGTCAGGACCTTAGGGGCAAACAGGCTCTGCCCATTACCAGTTATGTGGCAATCACTGGCTCATGGCGAGTTTCAGTGTGATTGCTGGGATAATGTTACCAAATAGTAATAACCCAACATATTGCAGCTATTATTTTTTCATTTTTAATCGTCCTCCAACAGATCAGATACTTGTAAGGCTACATGAAAACATCTAGGCACAAAATTACATTATGTCAACATAATTTTTCTTGATTATTTACAAATGAGTTTAATTTAGTTCATAATCAATCTCTCTGTTTCTGCTGATGGCTGAAGTTAGGAATTGTGATATCAATTCAGTTTAGTTCTTTTGACCTCAGTTACATTTGAATAAATGCTTCTTTTAGGAGTCATCTAAAGGCAAGATATTCATGTAAGCTGGCACCTAGTTACTGTGAAGTGGGTAGGGCATCGCCTACCCCTTTCAGGGGTAATGATGGTGCTTGGATTGGGGGCTTTGGGCTTACATCAGCCTGTGTGGCCACCACCTCAGCTCCAGACATTCTATATGAGTTTTTCAGAGCTTTTGAAGCAAAATGCAAACTATGGTGACTTAAAATAAGATGTTTATTCTATCACAGTTCTGGAGGCCAGAAGTGAGAAGTCCTGTTGTCAGCAGGTCCACACTCCTTCCAAAGACTCCGTGGGGGAATCCTTCCTTGCGTCTTCCAGTATTGGGTGGCCCCACGTGGCCCTTGGCCTCTCTACATGTAACACCAATGTCTGACTCTATCTCCACAAGGCCTTCTTCTCTCTTTCTTTGTGTCTCATTCTCTTGGGTCTCTTATAAGAACATTTGTCATTAGATTTAGGATGATCTCCTCACAACATGCTCAATTTAGTTACATCTGAAAGGCTCCTTTTCCAATAAAGTCACATTGGAAGGCTGCAGGGGTTGGGACACAGACACATATTTTGGGGGCTCCCATTCAACTCACTAGACTCTGTGCCTAGGCCTTTATCTGAAGTGTTCCAACATTGGACGCACTACTGTTCAGCTCTCACACAAATTTAGAAGCCCTGCCACTCCACATGGAACTAAATGAGACTTGTTATTTGGGGAACTAACAGGACTTCTCTCCACCTTGATCTCTTAGGCAGCATCTTACATTTTCCCACTGCTCCTGGTCTACACTGGGCTCCAACAAAGGACAAGTTCAGGCAAGAAGTAGGCCCAGGTCTTGGATATGGAGACACACCCAGCCGGGGGCCTGAGTGTGGTGCATCATGTCCTCTAGGAACACTTCACCCACAGAGGATTCTTGCTTCCCCACAAAAGGCTGAAATCTGAAGGAAAGCCACAGGAGGGAGCAGCTGTGAGGATGAAGATGGACAACTCAACACTAAAATCCACTGAGGCTCACAATCGAGTTCAGTACTATCAGAGCATTTAGATTTCAGAGACCTTGCCTGGCAGCCTAGGTCAGGGACTTCTTAAGATTGTGAGACACAGACAGAGATCCCAAGGATGTGCTACACATGCATCACAGTAAAGAAGTCTGGGAGGCAGAGAGAAGTGAGGAAGGAATTCCAGGTAGCTGGGGACCATGGGTAGCTGGGGCTGGTGAGGCAAGAAAACTCCAGCCAGAGCTTGGCTTCTAGGAAGATGCTGGGAAGGCAGAGAAGTGGGATCTGTGCAGAGAGGCCCCTGAATACCACAGGCAGAGGTCAGGAGGTCAGGGGACTCCAGAGGGAGCAAGCAACAGCCACAAAATAATGACGTTACTTTCTTCTCTGTTGAGTTTTTCTTTTCAAAAGTCCTGGCTTTTTTTGTTTTTTGCTTGTTTATTTGTTTTGGTTCTATTTGATTTTCTTCTTTGATTTTTATTTCTATTAGTAAGTGTTTGCAGAATATAATGATTACATTCTTCTTGGGAAGTTTGTCCATGTACATAACACACCTTAGTGCAGCCATTTCACTATAAGTTTAACTAGTATTAAAGGGCAGTGTTTGACAAAGATAATTATATATAGAATGTTGTCTTTTTAAAAATTAGCACGTTTGTAGTGCAGAAGAGTGATGCTCCTATGAAGCAAAAGGTACACGCATAACACATATCTCGATCCTTTTCAATCCCTCCTTCCCCCTCTGTCTTTCCTCCCTCCTCCTCCTCATTTCTGCCCACATTTTCAAGAGTCTATCTAAAAATAAAGCATATATCTTCTACATTCTTCTTGGAGAGATGGGAAAGAAGCCACCCTCTGAGCAGAGGACCAGGGACACACGAGGGATTCTCCTCTCGCTTCTTGTCATGGCAGAGGAGAGTGTGATTTTCACAGTAGATGGGAGAAGCGAGGATCATTCAGGAAAAGCTCTGGCTTTCCTGGGGAAAATGCAGACAGGGCTTCTCAAGGGGAAGCCCTAGAATCTCTGAACTAACTGACTGTGGAGGAGAGATTGTTGGCAACAACTTTAAAAACCGTATAAGACAGAGTTTAAAGTTTGTTTCTTCTAAGAGTGCATTGAACTTCATTTCATTCAACGAATATATTTGACTCTTCAGGCTTCATTGTTCAATTTGCATGAGAATGTGATGGGAAAAGAAGAAAGTAGTTAAACACAGAAACAAATTTAAAAATGTGGATATGGAGCTTGAGTTTCCTCCTAATGCTCTGTTTGGAGATGGGCTTTCTATGTCCTTGGCCAGCCACTGTGACAAGGTGACAACCTGGCATCCAGGGTAAGAGATGACTGGGATGAGGCTGGACTTTTTAGAAGGGAAACAAAAAAGATTCAGAAGGCCAGGGTGAGCCTGCAGCTGATGGAGAGGAGGTGAGAATTACTTTGTAGTTCTTTTCTCAGACTCTAATAAGGTGTCAATAACCACTGTGATCAAAAAAATAGAAGTGAGGGGAGGCTGGCAGCTTGGTTTCATCATGTTTAATTCACCTTGTCAGAGATACATTATTTTCTTACAAATACAGTGTAGAATTGGACAGGGCATAGGCTGGCCTGGGTGTCACCCACTTACCAATACAGTAGTACATGGCATTGAAAGTCATGCGAATGACAAGTCCTAATTCCAAAAGCAAGACTCAATCCTCTGCTGCCTGGAGGCTTTTGTTTGTTCCATTTTGAAGAAAGCCAAGGTAATGCTCATTTACAACATGGGCCCATTATTACATCGATGGCTACCCCTCACTTTTCATCAGTGCTCACCTTCTACAAGTACCACGTGTCCTGTGCCAAACGGCTTTCCGCAGGCATCATATAGAGTTTGTGGGTTCATATTAAAATGTTATTGATGCAGTAATTTTTACTGGGACCTGGCACATTGAATCACAAGTGTTTCATCGTGTACGTGAAACACTTTCATAGGCTGACACTTCTAAGTGATGCAATCAATCTGCTTTGCTTTATTTATTTCTTAATATTTAGATTTATATAATACTTCAAGTGAGAATATGGCCCCAAATACTACGTCACTGTTTTTTTAATGGTGCAAATTCAAGGGGGAAAGGGCTCATGGCATATCATTTCATTTCTGCTTGAGCATTGTTAAAATTCATACATAATTTCAACAGAATGATGTTTACTTCGTGCGATATATATATTTTCATGTATTGGCTACTTATTATTTTAAATAGCATTTGATTATTGCAGTATGCAGCATGGCATCTGTTCCACTATAGAATATTCAACTTTACGATCTTTATGATTATTATCCATGTTAGGAATCAATGATTTCAATGAAAAGGAGGAACATAACAAAATACTTCAGATATTTAATTTCTTTATTCCTCTCAGGTTATAATGCTCATTCCCAAGATATCTTTAGCATGGACAGTTGAAGGAATCTGACAGCCACCATGCTGATCAGGGATCCCTTTAAACCACCCTCTCCTAGCACAGCTGCGCCTGGGGACTCATGACACCATCAACCCTGCTACTGATAGCAGCCATCACTCCCTGCACTTTCCCAGGCCTTAATCTTGGGCAATCATGACGGCTTGTGTTTTCTCCAGCCTTGTTCTTGACAGGTAGCCATAAGCCCCTTTCACTGAACTGCCCCCTCTCCAAGACCCTACAAAAGACCCCAAAACCTGTACAGGAGCACCTGGTCTGGTCTCTAGTGCCGAAGTGGTCTCTCTCAGGTTTGTTCTGAAATACACCTATCCTGTCAAACTCGTCCCTCTGTTTCTTATCTTCTTTTTTCCTGGGAACCATGATTTCCATACACCACTCCACATTTCAGATCTTTTGTGAAACTTGGGAAGTCTCTTTGTTAGAGTTTTTGTGGGTGACATAAATTATCGGTGGAAATTTGGCTTATCCAACCAGTGGATTTCAAAAGTGACTTTTCTAAGTTTGATATGGTTCCTGCCCAGCAGCTCCTGATTGTTTTGCTACAATCATATCCCTTGGGGGTCTTCTTTTTCTCCAACTTCTTTTCCTTTTATACTTCATACTATACTGGAAAAAAACCACCCCAGATTCTCTGAGCTAAGGATTGGCTGAGCATTTGGTTTGTTTGAGTTTTGTACATTAAACCATGGATAGTAAAATCTGTTTATCTTCTACTTAGCCACAACAAATTTTGATTAAATTCAATAAATAACTAAAGTATTTGTGTTCACAAGTATAGTTATCTCCCTAACTACTTTGTCTGACACACATTCTCTGTATATAAGACTCACTTTGGGGTGAGCATGATTTGGATTTTTGAAAAATATGGCTTCTTTGTAAGGCAGCACACATCATTTAGAATGTATTTACTTGGTTGACAATTTCTGTTTCAGTAACCACATGTCCTATTTTGGTTTATCTTTAACTCTGCTTATAGTCATTACCTCACTATATAGGACTTCTCCTATAGTTTAGTTTTACTATTTTCTTCCCCTTTTATGTAGCTTAAAGGTAGCCCTAAACCGAGATGTCACCTTTTATCATATTTCTTTTTCTATTGTGAACTCTACCGGTAATTTCTATGTTTTAAATTATTTTTAGCTATACAATAGAAACACAGCAGGAATATGATCAGTGTACCACTGATTTTTTTTCTTGTTTTTTTTTTTTTTTTTCTTTTCACCATTTGTAATCACACTATCCTAACTGTCTTGCAGACTGTAGGATGAAACAATTTCACTTTTTATATGGGTCAACAAAAAGTCAAATGTAATCAGAGCCATGTAAAATGGGACATGTTCAATTCAGTTGCACTTCCAAATGAATTCTATGAAACCAAGTTATTTAATTTACACTTTGGAATGCACATTTCTGTCAGCAAAATATGACTATTTTCAGCAGGCTGCTGC
The DNA here is from genome assembly GCF_000276665.1 of Chinchilla lanigera. Classification (NCBI taxonomy): domain Eukaryota; kingdom Metazoa; phylum Chordata; class Mammalia; order Rodentia; family Chinchillidae; genus Chinchilla; species Chinchilla lanigera. The sequence goes on along the minus strand of NW_004955404.1, from coordinate 9,778,134 downwards.
CATCAAGGCAGAATCAAGAGATTGCTGTGTTAATTTCAGCACTTCAAAGGTAACAAAAAGACCATCCACAATGAATGCTTAATTACATTTCTCTCTTTTCAGCATTCTCATCACAGGACTTTCCTTCCAGCCAATAATAGAGAGAAAAACACTGAAAGGGGAAAATACTCTTTCAACTGGTTAAATCTTCCTGGTCCTTATCTACAAATTCTTGACAAAAGCAGGAGGAAAAGATGAATTCAGCAAGCATATGGAAAACTGCAATCAGGACAGAAATACGGAATACCTGCCTGACAGCCGGAGAGATTTTCCAGGGACAACAGATAGCTGGTACGCATATGCATTTGCTGTACCTTTAAGCTTGATTTTCACTGTGACAAGACAGTTTGGCGCCCCTAGGAGCATAGAATGGCCTGCTGTTTTTTATTCCAGAACAAGCTGCAGCCAAACATTTTTCTTCCCTCTTTTCTTTTTCCTTTTACTGCCTGGCACACACGTGCTCCTGGGAAGACAACGTCAAGAACTCCCCAGGGTGTGTGAGGCACCACTGGTCAGCATGAATAAAAGACAGATTAGAGCTTGTCGCCTTATGTAGGCTTTATGTTTTCCATTTAGGTTTGGAGGTTTTGTTATGTTTTACAAAAATGTTCATTTGAAGGTATGTTTAAGTCCTCAGGCTTATGGAATAGAGATTTTTAACTTGCAACATTTTTCAGTTTTGACAGCATGAGATGTGGTTGTTACACAGGCCTATCATCCCTACACACATACTGATACACTTGTCTGCAAATCATTCCGGCTCTTTTACTGCCTGTATTTAAAATTTCTGCTGCTACTGATGATCTATAGGGAGGGAAACACATGGTCCAACATAGCTTGGTCTCGGTGGATTACGACACCAAGGTACAACCATCGGTACACAGGATTGGTGCTTCTCAAATTAAAATCTATGAACCTGCATCTTCAAAATTTATGACATAAAATTTGTTGAGGTGATAACCTTAAATTTAAATACCCTACATTTTTAATAGGTGCATGTATGTGTGGGAAACCTCCATATTTCATAGATTTGAAGATACACACTTACTTTTACACTTTAAAATCTCTGAAACTGGAATGTACTTTTTCAATATAGTTCATTGTTTCCTTAGTGTTACACAAATGAGTTTTGTTATAATGGATACTATGTTCAATTTAGTGAAATATGGTTTAAAAATTGGATGTTGAATTCATACTACATTCATCAGCAGGTTGATGTGGAACAGTTATTTATTAACTGGGGATTGATCACATAGCAAATAACAACTACCATTCCTCTTTTGAGGCTTTCTCTGTTTGTTGTTTAGCATGTGTTTACTGCTGCTAACTTCCTGTGAGTTGTAAACTTTAAGGCGATATGGACTAACCCGCTCCCACCTTGGTCAGGATGTACGTTCACCCTTGCACATGCAGTAGAGAGTCAGGAAAACTGAACTGGGTCATCAGAGCTAAACTAACAGAGCCTGTGAAATAATGGTCAAATTGTACCCAGTGAAAGGAAAATGACTGTTGATCATGTTTTAAGCAAAATTTCTGGGAAATAGGGAAGTGCCTTTAATACTAAGGTTTTTTTTTTGAGTAATATTGAAGATATGCTGTTGGTTTTAATATAGTGATGATGTGTTTCTTTCATTATCTCTCATAAAATCATTTATAAATTTAAAAGCTTAAATAGAAGTCAAATAAGCATTCTACAGCATTAAAATTCTCAAATAGAGTTGGTTGAGAAAGACTGTTTTGAGTTTTATTTGAGGAGGATATTTCATGTACCTTATACTATCCATAAGTAGTAGACTGAGATGGATTAGAGACCTAAAGGTGAAAAGCCAAAAAAAAATTTAACCATAAGAGAAATGTACAGAGGAATATTTTATTACCTCTGGGCAGAAAAGAATTTCTAAAGCATGGGTTCAAAAAAAATGTAAACCATAAGTGAAAACCCAGTCGTTTTCACCACATCAAAATATGTAACAGACATCATAAATTAGAACAAAAATAGTACCAAAGAGGGTATATCTGCAACATTACTATGGTCAGTAAATTACTATATGTATGTATGTATGTATGAATCTATCAATCTATGACCTATCTATCTATCTATCTATCTATCTATCTATCTATCTATTATTGCTCTCCAGAATATCAATTTTTAAGAATATAAATAGCCTTTTGAAAATAAAGCAAATGATTGGGCATGTCACAAAAAAGATGGCAAATAATCTGATAGAGAAGTGCTTACATATTAATAAAGATGAATATGTAACAATGCAAGGTAAGGCAAAATGATACACAGTACACTCCTAGTAGCATCAAAGTCTTAGAAGTCAAACAATATGAAATATAAATGAGAATGTAAAAACATGGGAATTCCCAACCACTCCAGTTGGGAGGGCAGATTAGTGCAATTTCCCCAGAGCACAGGGGTCTGCAAATTTATCCTTGATGGCAACACTGAGGGTATTATATAAATACTTACATAATTATCAAAAATGTCAAAATCATCTGTAGCTCACAGACTATCTCAGTACAGGTGGCGGGCCAGATTTGATATCTGGATTTGCAGATCCCTGGTTTACAATTTGGGCAGGAGCCAAGATCCAGGCGTTGTACTTTCTGGCATAGATCCTAGAGGAACTCTCACACAAGTGGACACAATGCATGCATATATTGCAGCAATGAAGAGTAAGACTGGACAGCAGCCTAAAAGTCCATCAGGAGGGAACTGATAAGCAAACACTTAATCAATGAACAGTGCATATGACCGTATATAGTAGTGACTGAATTAGCTTCATGAGTATTAAGAAAAAAGGACCACAAAAACAATCTTCGGTGAACAGCTTAACTGTGGACTATATGAAGCATTTGAGACCATGTATTTTGAAAATTGCTCCTACTGATGATTTAGAGGGAGAGAAACACATGGTCCAATATAGCTTGGTCTCAGTGGATTATGACACCAAGGTACAACCATCAGTACATAGCATTGGTACTTCTCAAATTAAAATATATTATTAACATTTATCTTCAAAATTTATGACATAGAATTTGTTGAGGTGATAACCTTAAATTTAAATACCCTATATTTTTAATAGATGCATGCATGTGTGGGAAACCTCCACATTTCATAGATTTGAAGATACACATTTACTTTTATATTTTAAAATCTCTGAATTTTGGTACTTTTTCATCTGTGTATAGTTCACTGTTTTCCTTAGTGTTACACAAATGAGTTTTGTTATAACTGATACTATGTTCAATTTAGTGAAATATGATTTAAAAAGTGGATGGTGAATTCTCACTAAATTCATCATGGTTGCTGCCCGGGAGAAAAAAATGTAAACAAGGAAGAAAAGAAAGGAGAGAGGGATTTGGTCTAGACAGGGACATACATGAAGCCTTGCACTTATCGCCAGCAATATTTTGTTTCTATCAAGGAAATATATCTGAACTGATATAATACATTTTTAACATTAATCAAGATCTCATTTCACCCATTTTATCTGCACTTAAACTTATCTGCAGCTTTGATCATCCTCTTATGGTTAAAACAGCCTCAGAAATATAAAGCTAACGCACACATACATACATGATACCTTTGAAACCTAGTTGTGCTGGGAATTAGTATCTTTCCTTTCAGGTACAACAACATAGTGGTCAGGGAAGTTTTCTGATTCTTCCAAAGTCACCTTTCTAGTGACCAGTAGAGCTCAAATCCGGACCTAGATTTTCAGACTCCAATTTTTCACTCTTGTACTACGTTACATACACAAGCAAAACTGTTCTATTGTCAACCTGTAGACATTTCAAATTTTAGTTGCTCTACAGACTTAGAATAATTGTGAATAAATAACAAAAGATTCTAATTTATAGTTTTGAACTTAGAACTATTTTTTTGAAAATCACAGTAGAAATGGTAATAGGTGTTTTGGGCAGGTACTTAAATCAGCTGGACAAAAGGATGGAAATAGATAGGGATTTTCAAGTTGTGCCTCAATTAAACCCTGGCATCCTTGGATATGCCCAGTGCTCTACACTCAGTGCCACATTTTTGGCCCAGAAAGAAGACTACTTAAGAAGTGTATGTACCAGTTTTAATACTTTATTTCATTGCATGAATGGTGTCTATAATTTTCTACTTTCAAAAATTGCTGTTTACTAAGCTAGATGAGTTTTTCCCCCAGCTTTCATGTTTTGTGACTCTGATTTAAGAAGCCAATATATATCTGAGTATGAATAATCCGCAATGAGGGCAGTGAACACTTATACTATTCCAGTAGGAAAACCATTAAATTGATTCCTAGAAAACAAATAGATTAATTATTCTCATACACAGATAAGTAGAGTCAAATGTATTCTGCATTTAACCTAAGGTTGTCTCCTAGCTATTCCAGGTTTAGATTAATTTAAACACATAGCAGGTGCTTAAGAAGCATGAGTTGAATTCTAGAGTTAATAGTGAATGAGGATTGAATGAATGAATGATGAAGACTTAAGATTCTGGAAAGGAGTATGCAAAGACGCAGGGCCAAGACGTTGTGCAAAGGACATCAGGGTCAGACTCAGCTCTAGGACCAGGCCTCTCTTCCTATTGCTCCTTGCCATTTGCTTTGGTGAATATGTTTAATGTCAACTCCATATAAAATGAAAAAAACCCAAACTACTCCTATGTGATTCTACTTTTTGAACTCATGTCTTTACACCACAATAGACTTGATGGACATGTGCTAGTTTTGAAAACCTTTATCCACAACAGACACAACTTGTAAGTTAGCACATCTCGTTTCTCAAGTACTTGCCTAATTCCTAGGTGTTCAGAATTAGAAGAGACCTTTGAGGTGATGTGTACCTTGTTGTACTGACTTGATGTAGACACTTTTGGTACCAACTTTAAACCTCATGATATGTGGAAACAGCAAGCAGGTGAACAACTCCAGGTTTTTAGATTAGACAGATGTGGGAACTTTCTGTCTCTACCATTTGCACTGTGTGACCTCAGAAAAACTATCATCCTCCTCGGAGCCTCAGTGTCAACATCTGATTCTGAAGCTTCCCTATTTTGATTGTACCAAAGATGAGGAATAATTTTGTAAAACATTTTGCCACTCAATAAATAGTAGCAGTTGTTTTTATTTGATCGCTTCAGCTAAAGGATAACAACTGAGATCCCTAACTTTAACCTTTTAGAATAATATTAGAGAATAGGTTTGCTTCTTACATATGAACAAATTTATTGTATGGGGATGAACATTTGGTGTTAGAAAGACCTGAGAATATATTCATTAATGTGTGATAGGCTAAATTTCTTATTCTTCTCTCTTTGCTTTTAATAAGAACATACTGAGTAGAAAAATCTGTCTGTGTAGCAGACATTAATTTTTTCTTGACTTTGGTATTCACTTTCTTATGCTTTTACCTTATTTGCAGCTATGTGTTTCATTTCCCGTGTGTTCCATGCAGTGGAACATGGGACAGAAACACTGTGCTGACTTCTGATTAACTGGCTGCATGCTAAGGTCCCCAGCTTCTGTCCTCAATTTAATTACAGCTGTGAAAAGTATGCAGCGAAAATGAAGAGATGTCTTTGCATGATAAAAATGTAACAGTGTAGTTTGAGTTCGATCCTTAGATTACCTAGGTGTGAATGTTAAGGGGTAGTTAATCACATGTGTGGATATGAGATTTTCATTTTGTTTTGTTTCATTTTCTCTCATGCAGACAGTTGTACCTGCCAGAGACAACTTCTAAGTTAACAAAATCTGAAAGCTAGTTTCTCAAGTACTTCTTTGATTTTTAGAAATTTAGAATAAAAGAGATTTCATCCAACTGGGCTACTCTGTATTTGTCCTTTGGCTTCGTTTTAAAATTCATAACTGGTCAAATATCTGCTGGTGCTCATCCCATTATGAATTTCAAAATATAGTTAATCCAAATGATACAGTCAAGTCACAAAGAAATGCTAAGCTCACCAGGGTGGCAAAGAGATGATACAGAATGAAGTAGATGGCAACCACTGGTGCCCACATATGTCCCACAGCATTTAGGGTTTGGTCCATGACGTCCACCCATCCTTCCTGGGTGAGGATCTGGAACATGGACATAAATGCCTACAGAAGGAAAGAACAGAAGGCTGAATTACACACAGCTTCAGATTTGAATGCAGTTTACAAGCTGTCTACAGTGCTCAGCTGAGAACTTTGATCTCAGTATTATTGATTCTTACCCAACTGATAAGGGCAAGAACAGTTTTGATGCATCAGATGGGAGAAAACGGAGAACAAAGATCTATAAGCATCACACCTAACAGCTCAGGATGGAAAACTAGACTAATTGTCTTGAACTAAAATTAGCCTTGGGGTTGGGGATTTAGCTCAGCGGCACAGCGCAAGGTCGTGAGTTTGATTCCTGGTACCAGAAGAAAAACAAAACAAAAAACAACAACAATAAAAAATAAAATTAGCCTTGTTGGTTGTAAATACTGTTCAGAAAATTAAAAAAATCAAGATTTTTTGCTTCTTTGGCTTCCATTTTTTTCCCCTTTCAGCATGTTATTTCACATTCCCAACAGGTTATTTATTCGTTTTTGCTGCTGCTAAAAGAAACATTATTTTTATAGTGAATTACATTTGATTGTCTGAAGTATGTGAGAGTAATAACCTTAAATTTACTTTTATAGTACCCATTTGTCAAATTATTTCAGCTATCATATTAAAAACATGTGAATCTTTTAAAAATAAATACTTCTAAACTAGACTGTATGCTGAGCAGTTTAACAGAGACACATTTTCATGATTTAAAAAATAAAAGTTTGAAGGCACAGAGTCAAGACCACAGAAGGAGCCACGACCAAAACACCCAGGGTGTTCCAATAAAAGCCAGCCGTGCGACAGGGCTCACAGTCTTCTGCAAAGGTCTTTGGCTGGTTCACTTTGACATGTTTTCCTAATTAAATATATGATTATTTATGCATCTCTTACACAAGAATGTGTATATATCAGTGGTCAGTAAATTCTCCTAATGAGACTTTATGATGCAGTTTGGGAAAAGGTCCTAGTGATTCTTTAAAAGTGTTTTTATAGGTTTTAGTACAATGAAGACATACACTGAAGTACTGGGTATTCAGATTCCAAGAAGTAAGGTCCAAGATAATAAAACATGGACTGAGGCCAAGATAAAAGATTTATTATATTGATAAGATCTTAGAGCTCAAAACACCTTAAAGATAATGTAATCTGATGCTTTCCCTTTGGAGATAAGAAAAGCTAGGCTCAAAGACGATAACTGATTAGCCCAAAGTCAGTCTATTAATTGGTGGCAGTAACAGAGGTAGTACCCAGGCACTGAGTACTTAGGTGCTGTTTAAAATCCTATAGCTTGTGTTCAGTGAGGATCTACCATTTCCAAGATTACTCACACAGTAGCCCTTTAGCACAGTTTCTCTTACTGGGGGCTAAGTAACTTTTTCAGAAGTGTGACTTTCACTGCTCAGAACCTAATGCACTCAGTTGAATAAAAGAGCAATTAATTGTTAAATGAATATTAAACTGGGAGATAAGCTTTTCTACTTGCCCTATGTCTCTGTTTGAAGCATTTAACCTCTCCTTGATTTACTTTTTCCATAATCTCATTATCTTACAAAATGTTTTTGTTCACAAAAGTGTGAAGTATGTTGTAACTGTTCCCAGGATTACCTTAAACAATATAGACTTTCCTTGCCAGGGTTCCTAAGAGAAGGTCATTCTTTGCAAAAATAAGTTTTAACTCCCTCTAAAAATGCTTGAGATTTTTAAAATACATCATTTAACCTTATAATTATGCCAGAACATATTTAGGGCAATTATTTTATCAACATTTTTTTCTGTCAAATATTTATTAGTAAATGTAGGCAAGGAACACAAATTTCAAAGACAAGTAATATAAAAATACCAAATTGCTTATATTTTCTTCAGAAAAGACGTGAACTGTGTGGAAATGTGTACATTCTAGTCTCAACAGTAGTACAGAAGCATCCAAATGTTCACCTGTATGTATAAAAGCAGTTCTTCTGAACATGGCTTTCATTCCCCAAAAAGTGACAGGAAAGCTCAACAGGAAATCCAAAAAATTTATTCATGGTACCTAAAGATCAAAATTGTAGGTCTACCTTTCAACTGTCTTGGGCACAAACTAACTACTCAATTATTATGGGTTTAGTAAATGCCCAGGAATACAGAGCTATGGGACTGTGATCTGCTCTTATGAGCTAAGCAAGCAAGGCAAGAACACCAGTGTTATCCTAGGTATTTTTAAGAGTCTTAGGGGAAAAGAAATAATTTCTGCATAGCTCAACCACCCAAGTACATACTGTGAACTGTATTCGAGAGCAAAGCTTTCTGTCAAAATGGGATTTGTGTTTATAGCTGCTTACATGAATACACCAGTGAAAGGTAGTGCCATGCAATACTTCTATTGTGTGCTGAAAATGAATTTGTGTCTTGCTTGAAGGATGCTTTAGTTTTGTTAAGACTTTATCCAAAAGTTTCAGTTCAACTGATGGTTTGAGATTGTGACTCTAGTGCACTTATTGACTTAAATTGTATAATGCCCATGCTCGTAGAGGAACCTACTTAACTTATTTATTCAAATGAGGATCACTAGTGACTACTAAAAGTTTGATACGTTGGAACTGAGATATGTAAAACATGGTTGCTTCTCCTAAGAAATTTATAACTTGAGAGGAGAAGAAGGTGATGAACATGGCCAACTCCAAGAAAAAATGAAGAGTATGATGTACTAGAGAAATATGAGAAAACTTCCATATTAGATAACTCAAGAACTATTTTGACAGAATGATGGCAGTTGATCTTTGAGGGAAGGTGAGTCTCAATGGTGGGAAAAGTAGAATTGGACAAAAACCTAGAGGAACTTGTTCCTCTTGTCTGAACTACCTATTTGTTTGTTAGCCCAGTTTCCTACCCTGTTGAACTTTTTCCCCTGAAGTGTTTCCCTCAGCTATTTATAAATTAAGCAGAAACAATGATTTGTCTGCCATATTGTGTAAAGTACTTCCCTATCCATTTCTGGTATTTTTGCATACAGAAATTTTCAATGTTTATATGGTCATTTCTTTTATTTAAAGGGTTTTGTTTTGGTAAATAAAATTTCTTTCACATCAAGATCAGACACAAATTTGCCCATGGTTTTATGCAAATTTTAGTTTCTTCATTTTATTATGCTGAATATATTGAAGCTGAAACAGCTGTTTAAAGGAGCTTAGGCCCTACATTTATTTCAGCACACATAGTGACAGTGATTAACTTTTGTTTTTTTCTTTACACTAGGTGACCAGGTGATTCAGAGTATTTAATAGGATAAATCTAGCCTGTCTTCACTGATTTGAGATGTCCCTTTTGTCACATATCAAGTGTACATTTACTGTGCTCTACAGACCTTCTGTTATCTGTCATTAATCTACTTCATTTCCAGATTACCTAATAGTTTTAGTAACTGGTAGTGTTATTAGCCTTTTCCCATAACCCTTTATTATCAGAATTTCCTTATTTATTTTTATATGCTACCCACTCCCCCAAATCCTGGTGTTTTATTCACTTAGGTCACATTAGATTGTTTAACAAAAAATTGATAATGTTCTCAAATTATTTTTAACCTAAGAAAAAGGTATTTATTTCCATTTTTTGCCTTCAATTATGATTCTGAATGATGATATTTTGTTATGTAGCTTCTGTTCATTTCTTTTTAAGCTCATGTTTGATGCTATTTTTCAAAATCTTAAGGTAATATATGATTGAAACATTAAGTAGTAAAAAAAAAAACCTTTTGTGAATTACTTAGTAAAAAAACAAATAACAGTTTTATGGTTAAGTGTCTGGGTTCCACTTTACAGAGGCCACGATTTTTAATGTTGTTTCCATGTCTAGTGGCACTATCCATATTCTTATTCACTATATCTTGTTCAACCACTTTGACACAAATTTCTGTTATGATATATGAAGATTTAATTTGAGCATAACATCCTTCCCTACTTCTTTTTCCACTCCCAAATGTTGCATGGAAATCTCTCTCTCTTGTTCCAGCAGAGCACAGTGGCTTCTGATCTCACTTGTAAAATGATGCTATCAATCTTACCACCCACCTGTTTGGGCCCAAACTTTAACTTTTCCATCTTTTGTCACTCACACCTTTCCGTTCTCCAGTTTGATAATATGTTTTGTTTTACAGTCATAACTCTGTCTTCCATGCTTCTCACCATGTTGCCAACAATGAACTGTTATTCAATATGTTGACTATGAAAATACTGTTTGCTGTTGAGCCAGGTGTTGTTCTGCGATTCTGTTTTCTCCTTTCAGGCTCTGCTATTATGAAAGGTATGGTACAAGAAGGTAAATGCTCAAGATTAAACTGAATCTTTTTCTTACTTTCCACTAGCCAGAATATGACCAAATTTATTTTACATTATTTAAACTGTCAGTTTCTTATAAAGATTTTGATTTGCCTTTGATTTTGTTCTGTATGAAGATTTTCTGTTTTCATGTTTCTTCTGTAATATTTTCTTTCTTCTACCTCAGAGAGCTTCTAGACTCTCAAACATTTTACCTATGCTTTGGAATAATGTATATTCTCATGTTATTGCTTAGAACTTCAAGTACCTAGAAACCATTTCTCTCACAGGTACTTTCTTTGGAGTTCTCTTACCTCTTCTTTTCATTGCTTTCCAAACACCTTCCATAGTGCTCATCATTTCCATTTTCAACTTTCATATCTCTATCTCTCATTCTGTCCACTGTAGTACTAAAGCAGAAAAAAAATGCTTGCTTCCAGACAGGAGCCTCTGCCCTTCAGTCTACCTCTTCCCAGCCTTCAGTAAACCCTTTGCTCTCTGTTAAGTTTCTGAGTCCCTGAAAAGATGCAACTTGTTGTCCCTCTTCCCACTATATGCAAAGAAGGTGAAATTCAGTGTAACTTTTTGTCCAATCAACTGATGGCGATTGCTCTGTTTTTGTGCCTTCCACTTGGTTATAAACCCTATAAAAATCCTGCTCCCTGAGAGCTGGGGGCTTGGCTCTTTGGCGAACCATCACAGCCAAGTCTGCCTCCAATGCTGCTCGGTTTGTTTGTCTTGGTCTGCCTCTGCCGCAACGCTTATCATGAACTGTTAACACACGGAGCTGCAACCCTGGCTGTCACAGCATCAGAGGTGCTCCCAGAGTCTCACCGCAAGTTACCAGAGTTCTGTTTCAATTTGCCCAGGGTTGTCATCTCTGTGTTTCACTGTCTCAGTACGAAGAGAGGCGTTTGCAAGGAAAGAAGTACTAGCTCAGGCAGTGGATAGTGAAGACGGAGACATCAGATTTCAGCTGCTTCTCCAGTGCAGGCAGATTCAGGGCTCTTTGTAACATCAGAGGCCACCAGTCCCAGGCATTCACTTCTGCTAGCTCCCTATCCCTGGCCTGCCACTGTTCTCACTGTATGGGCTCCACAAGAGGACGCAGGCTGTGGAACCCTCCTGGCTTCCATCCTCCGTACTCGGGGAAGTTCCCATGCACCCATCGTCCCTCTGTCCTCAGCCTACTCTTCCCTCACAGCTTCTGTTTCCTTCTTTTCATACTTTCATTATGACGCGTTTTTGTGTTGGGGAGAGAATTAGTTTTCAGAAATTATGATACTTTTGCTTTGCTCACAAGTTTTCTTTCCAGCTGAGAAAATGAAAATGGTGAGATGTAGCAACTTATCTTGCTTCTGGAACAAGTGACTTCTACACTTGAGGGACTCTTATCTTTTTTCCACAGCTCTGCTTACCCCCCACCTGGAGTCTTCTCAGATGGAGGGCCGTGACTACATATTTTGAAATGCTTCCCTCAACTTTATTTCTTCATAATTTCTTCAGAAGAGAAGTCTAGGGGATGAGCCTCAGGTGTTCTTATTTTTCCATATCCTCTTTTTCTTCCACTTTCTCTATCCTGGTAGCTGCTACTCAAAGAATGTGATAGAATATCATCACCTTCCTTTTCTGTGATTATGATGGTATAATTTTTTCAGCCTGATTATTGGTTGTTTCATTCTCTCCCTTGGGTTTGTAGTAGAAGAATCTGTGGTTTTGCTTTATTTTACTGTTTTATCTCTCAAAGCCACACCTCTAAGTATAAATAGGGGCAAAGGAATTTTGAAAGCACTTTACTTACAAATGCACTTTTATCATCATTGATAATGACATAATCTCACATGAGTTCTCATTAGGCAGGTGAATCACTGTTCTACTGCAGGTGCCTACTTGCTGTTAATTGAGCCCAGGGTGAGCTGTTAGATCTGTCCAATCTCTGTATGAAGTGATCTGTAACAAGCAACTCTGCCCTTTCAGGGGAGAACTAAACCAACCAAAAACTCTGAAATGTCTCTCAAATGGAAACTACAGAGAAAAATCACATTGTTGTGAGTGGCATCTGGAGGTGAATGAATGAATGGTGACTGGCCACGTAGTTGAGCAGGAGCAATGGAAGGGGAACTACAAAGTCAGAGTTCCAAGTGCACTGATGTTCCAAGGTAGCATGATCTCTGAGTGAACGCAAGTTTGGTGGGAAATAAAATGAATTGAATAAAGAGATTGAAGTGATTTTCATCTCATGGAGGAGAAGGGTTTTGAAGATCACTGGCTCAGCTTCTGATTTTCATCAGAGTGGATGATATTTCATGGGCACACAGGAGCAAGGCAAAGGGCAAGACCCAGAGAGCAGAGGGTAAAACTGTAAGAGGAGTGTGAAGAGCTGAACATCACAAGGGTGGTCTAGGATAGCACACATCTGGAAGCAGAGCACGACGGTCTCTGAGTTCCTGACAGGGCTAAAGTCCCGTAGTGTGGAGCCCTGAGGGCCACTGCCAGTCCTCCTTGGGCTCCTTTGCTGGTTTCCCCTCAGTTTCCTAATCTTGAAGACTCTAGTATCATCCTTGGATCTTTTTCTTGTCTCTGAACACTGACCAGTTTATCTCACCTATTTTAAGGCCTTAAAATATCATCTATAAGCTGACAACATCCATATTTGCATTCTAGCCACTCTTCTACAGTCAGCCCCACATCTCCACGTGGATGTCTAACTGGAATCTCAGGCACTTGATTCCTCAAATAACTGTGACCTAGTCCCAAATCAATCCTTCCTACCCACCTTCCTATCTCAGAATATAAAGAATGCATTCTTTGAGTTATTCAGGCCAATGGCCTGTAGGATACCTTTGGTCTTTCTCATTTCCTCACATCATACCCCTAATCTGCCAGGAGATTCTGCTAACTCCAACCTTAGTTCTTGGTCTCAGCTCTGCATTTATTTATCTTCTGGATTCATTGGTATTACTACTATAATAGCTAATTATTTTCCCTAAGTGGCGCTGTGTTTTGGTGTTGTGTTTCTTGCTTACAAACTAAACTTGGGAAACTTACACAAAAATAAGCCCACCCTAGAGAGGGAAAGGGAATAAACAAGTATTTTCACAGTTTCTCTTTTGTCCTGTGCTTGCTGAACACTTCTCATATGTAGGCTGGGCAATGTCCCCTTGACAAGCTTCCCTGAGGACCATGGAAGGCACAGGCCACAGTACTATGGCAGAGATTGAACCATTAATGACAGAAAATCCTTTCTGTATCAAGCACCAAGGCTCCATTTGTGACCTACAATCTCTGTGACAGACGTTCTTAGAGTTAGGTGCAGGCAAATCAAGGGTGTTCCCTGATGCCAGAATAAGTATGCTGAAAGTGTTTATCCAGGCTTTGCAAAGTAGTCCTTAATACATTTTAAAAAATACCATGAATGACACTTGGAATTTGATGGCCTGATGCATATTTTAGGATTTTTGTACGGGTATATATCAATTTAGGTTAAACACAGTCCAATATTTAGAAAAAGTAGAACAGGTAAACACCTTAGGTTATGGCCTATGTGCAGCAAGAGGAATACACAGCGGGATCCCATTTGCAATATGCATATGTAGATATGCTTTTGTGTGTGCAAAAAATTCCTGAAAGCATATTCAATAAATTAATAACTTTGAGAAATGAAAAGGAAGAGAAAAAAGAATAAGGGAAGGGGATAAGTAGACTTTCTTTTTGAACTTTTTAAAAAGTGGCAGCTTTGACATATAATTTGACATATAATTCATACATAAAATTCACCTTGCATAGTGTACGGTTAGGAGATTTTTAATTTACTTGAAGAGTAGTACAACAATTACCACTATCTAATCCAAGATCATGCTATCATACCAACAAGAAAGTAAACACTCACGGCAGTCGCATCTTATTTTTTCTTCTGCACCGCTTGGTTGCCATTAATACTGACTGTTTCTACAGATTTGCCTATTTTGGCCACCTTCTTTGAATGAACTCAGACTTTCTGTGGCCAAGGTCCACCCACAGTGTGGCAGGTACCCGCACCTCCTTCCCCTGTAGCGTCCAATATCACTGGACACATATATCACACTGTGTCTGCTTTTAGTATTTGTATTTCTTTCATTTTTTGGCTATTATGAATAAAGGGGCTATGAATGTCTGTGTATAAGTTTTTGTGTAGACATATAGTTTTGTAAAGTTACTTTTTACTTAACACGTTGTTTTACTGTTTGCATATAAACACGTGCAAAACATGCATTTCTTTTTTTTAATATACATACTCAGTATCTGTAAGAGGTGGTGAGGATAACAGCTCACATCATTCATTTGCAACTTTCAAGTTACGATGCAGTTTGCATCTTTTTTTCCTTATCGTCAGCTAGCCTCCAGCCTCTTTCTCTACAAAAGATTTGCTTTCAGAACGAAATCCACTTGACAACTCATATATAGTAGTTCAACCATGTACTGACAGCATCCCTGCTGTGTCTTACTACCAGGCAGTCCTAAAATAGAATTCCCTTGATGGCATTCACTGAGTGCCAAAGTGACATCTCCTTTGGTTTTAATTGCCTTAATTACTCACCTACTCACTCTCCCTGTTTCTTCTTCCCTATTCAAATAGCAGTAATTTGTAGAGCAGCTTATCTTCTGAAAACCCCGAAACCCCATGATCCTTGGATAGTTTGTTAATTTTTCATTGCATTTTGTTATTTTAGAGTCTTCTATTTAAAACTTTTATCATATTTAAAATGATATTGTCCTAAAATAAATGTTGGATTTAAATTTGGGATTACATTTCTTAAAAAGTACATCGACTGACAAAATCATAACTGGGTAATTGACAAGATGATAATCTTATAGTGATTTAGTAATGGAGAAAAACCATTAAAAGGGACATGTAATGTATTTAAAGCCCCGGAGTAAACAAAAGGTCCAAGAGTCATTTCTTACTGTGGCTAAGCTGAATTGCACTGAGATACAAATACGATGGGTTTGAAATGTGGAGTACAAACACAGCATGGACATGGGAGATCCACTGGCATTAGCCATTCCTTAATTCTAAATCCTTCATTATCTGGTTTAGGTGGAATTCCATAACCATCAATCCAATTACGTTCTTCCTAGCTCTCCAAGCCATCTCCGTCTTTTTATTTGCGAAACTCTCAGGAAAAATGCCAGCTTTGAGGTGACTCTAACTCTTCCTGGCTGCCCTTGGCTACCCAGCTGCACTGAGCAGAAAGTTACCCCAGGGAGACATGCACTATCAGCCAGCAGCTTCTCCACACTTCTTCATTTGATCCAGTTTCTGGCACCTGTAACTCAGCTCTCACTCTCCAGAGAAAATGACCTTCCAAGTAGGCACAGCGGGAAGACTCATGTTAAGAGAGAGGCAGTGGCTGAGCACAGAGGTCCTGATGCTCTGGGATTCGAAGAGCAGCACAGCAGAAAGTCCGGTATGCTTGGACTATAGTCACTCGGCCCCCATTTGAGATTAAATTTGAGATTACCTTGCTGACTGACTTCATTGTGGCTTTAAGTAAAACCCACAGCCATTCTAAGCCCAACCTTCCTCAGATTCACAATCAAATTTTCATTCTGCAAAGATGTTTTGGGAATCAAAAAACACGTGTGAATACTATATAAACATTAAACCGCTACATATATAACATGTAAAATCGTAATTTAACAATCTGTACTAAAAAAATTGTGCCATGAAAGACAATTTTCACAACTTTGGTTAAAACTTCAGAATTCCTATATATTTTATACTTAAAACTTTTTTGTTATGTACAATGTGATTCTTTTTTTAAAATAAAGCTCAAGAATGATGTAGGACAAATTTTATTTTTAAGAAAATGTTTTCTTTAGGTGCATAATTTGGAAAGTCTGTTTTTTTATGAGATCAGTTTATTTTATCCTAAGACATCTTCTGGCAATAAGTGTCTACTGCTTAATGATCTATTAATTGATAATGACAGTCATTTGAGAAATTTTGTTTTCAGTGTATTTTCTAAAGATCAGATCATATATCTTAAAATTATAGGAAAAAAGTACATAGAATGTTTTGTTACTACCTAAATTGTACTAAATTACCTTATGGTGCTGACTCTTTTATTGAATAGATGGTGTAAGTCACAGAGTTGCAAATAAACTATAAGTAAGGAGCTCAGTAAACTAGGTGCTTTGCTCGGTGTCTTACATCCTCATAGAGACTGGAATATTAAAACAGTGGAGCACTTGCTGAATTGGGCTGGTGGGTACTGTTCTGCAGGTTTTTATTATTATTGGTTTTAGGATGATAAAGTTCTTGCAGCCATGGGTACATCTCTCTGTGTATATAAACTCCTTTTAATTTAGATATCTATTGAAATAATTACCTTTGTGTTAATTCAGTTGAAGTATTTAAAGTATCAATATCTTATTAAAATAATTACTCTATTCCTATTCTTAGTGATTTAGAAGAAAATAAAGTGAAAACTGTTGGTTGCAGTTAGTTCTGTGACTGCTTTTTATATTGGCAAGAACTGTCAAATAATTCTTTGCTTCCTTTTGGAAAATGAACCCACATTATTCATTTTATTTTATAATTCCCCACATATACAAGTTGCCAGGCATTCCACTTAAATGAATAAAAGGGGAGGTTGTTTATTTGTGAAAGTTTAAATGACTAAGTGTGTTAGTTTCTCTCATTGCTGAAACAAAATACTTGATGCTCAAAATGAAGGAAGCAAAGGTTTATTTAGCTCACAGTTCCTGGGGTTTCAGTCCATAATCAGCTGGCTCCAAGACAGGGTGGCTTTGCAGAGAACAATTCACGGCAAGCAGAAGACAGCAAATTCAACAAGCAACCTTAAAAGCGTCTTTCTGCCTCTTTTACACTCTGGACTGCTGGGATTAGGATGGTACCAAACTATTCAGTGAACTGATCACACGACCTTAATCCCATCATGACACACTCCAGATCCAGCCACCTCTGAAAAGCCCACCCCCTATGATTGCATGAGGCTTTGGAGGGACATCCAGACACAAATCATAACACTAGGGAAAAGTCTTATTGAATCTAGACTAATATAATTGGCCTTAAATGTCAAAACGAACTTGAACATAGTTAGAATCAAAGCAAACAACAGAATATTATGCCTATTCCAGCAGCAAATTACTTTAAGTAAGGTGTACACTTTAGTATAATTTCAAGAGTAAAAGAAAAAAAAACCACAGAAGATAATTTCAAAAATCCAGTGACTCTTTTTCTAGTCACAAAAATATGTGTAGGTGTATCCAGCAGCATCTCTTCTCCCCAAGGCCCAAAGTAACCTTACATGGAATGCCATATATATATATTGGTTGCTTTTTGTTTTTTGAGACAGGTTTTCACTATGTAACTCAGGTTGGTCTTGAACTCTCAGAGACCATCTTGCCTCAGCATCCTGACTGCTGGGATTCCAGGTGTGTGCTACCATGCCCAGCATAATGCCATATATGATGTAGCAAAAATCATGGGTTTGTACAGTCTCCCAAGATTTCTTTTCAACAACTAATATGGAAAGAGAAACTGAGCCAGGAAACATATCTGAACGGTGCTTTGTCCCTCCCACTGCAGCTAGGTGTCCATCTTTTAATCTTCTCCCAGGATTTCTTTTCAACAACTAATATGGAAAGAGAAACTGAGCCAGGAAACATATCTGAACGGTGCTTTGTCCCTCCCACTGCAGCTAGGTGTCCATCTTTTAATCTTCACAGTCACCCCATGAAGAGGTTTATGCAGAAGTGTTCGAGCCCGTACCAGAGAGGGAGAACCCAGCACAGGGTCTTTTGTTGATAATCTTGACCTCACAGGTAGCAAATGTCACTGGTGTGGTCCACACCAGGATCTGCTGATGTCAGACCTCTGCTGTCCTTCGGATATTGGAGGCAAAAGCCACTTTAAGAGCTAAAATTGCTGATCTCTGATCTCTTCCCACTATTTAAATCACAGAGATAAACAACATACATGCTTATTCTAAGCAGTATTTAAAACATTAAAGTCACCTTTGGCACAGTACTAAGTACATATCAGAAACTCCATATTTATGCTCCACCAATTAATGAAAAAATAGCTACCTCTGGCTTTTTTGTTCTTTGCTAAAATCAGCTCTACTCATTAACACTTTTCACATGAAAAAGACATATATAACCTTTTCATTTTTATTAAAATCTAAAATTATAAATACATTGTCTAAAATATTTTAGCAATTTAAGACAAAGTTCCTTCATGATAGCCATTATAGATGATGAAAAACATTAAGACCAACAAGGTGAGCCTATATTTTTCCATTAACAATCTTTGTTGCAAAGCATGATATTTTTAGTTGAAAGGTGCACTTCCCTTCTCACCAATTATGTTAAAATAATTTTGAAAGGCAACTACCTAGCTGACAGAACAAACAGGTGTGAAAATGAGAGTTGGAGATTTATGCAAATAGGGGACTTCTGAATTAATGTGCCTCATAGAACAGACTGTCAAGTTTCTTGGAGTATTTTTTCCCTATCTCTTAATTAATGATTTTGCTAATGTCAGTCATATCAAATTTTCATAATATAAATGATGTATTTCATTGGCAAATATGTGCCGTAAGATTCCAGGTGAAAGTTGATATTTTACTTTGGGTGCAATCGTTATTTATTAACAACACAAAACAGACAGTGTTCCTAAAAACACAGTCGTGTGTTTTATTGTTAAGTAAGCTGAGGATTAGTTAAGAAGACTTTGTAACTAAAATACGAGAGTTTGCACAGAACATTTCACTGTGTTCTCTTACTGTTTGTATAGCCACATTCCATAGCGAGGTTTTTCCATTTAGCTTTAAATAGAAAACAGCTTTGGTCAGAAAAACGCTTATGTTTTTGCATATGAAAATAACTATATTTTAGACATGAAGTTTTCTTACCTATTATTATCTCTTCTTATAAATATGGATGATTTTATCTGTTTATTTATTTGGGTCAAATAAAAAATGTGCTTAATTTAAAAAAGTATCACATGTGAGATTTTGTAAAATCATGTCCAGTTCCTGCCTTCCTTCCTGTACATTTTAACCTGTGACACAGTATCCTGTATAATTAGCTTAGATTTCTCTTTACTAAGTTCACAAAAAAATTTAATGAAAATTATATTGCAAACAAATTCAAAACTTTACTTTCATTTTGACAATACTTTTGAATATTCTTATACCATGAAAATAAATTTCATAGTTATTCACAAGTAAATGTTTAACTGAAATAATTTAACTTTGATAAAACTGATTTTGTAAGTCAAAAATGAAAACTAACCTCACGACAAGAACAATTAACATATTCCTATATTTATATATATATTCTTCCTTTAAAATTTTACCTGTGTAGGTATATACTATTTTAAAATTATTTTTTCTCATTGATATGTACCTATAAATTCACAGTTTTGCTTTTTTGTGTCTTTTTTTGCAGCACTGGAGATTAAATCAAGGGACTTTACATTAAGCTATTTTTAATGTTAAGACAGGATCTCACTAGTAGTTAAATTGCCCAAACTGGGTTTGAACTTGTGATCCTCCTGCCTCAACTTCCCACAGTGCTGGGATTTCAGGCCCATGCCACCACGCTTGGCTCAATCGCAGTTTTGTATCTGTTTACCCACCTATTTTCATTCTTTAAACTAAGAAGCTATTCACTGTAGAAAGTGTGAAAAATACTAAAATGGTTAAAGAATGAAATAAGTTATTATGCCCATTTAGTTAATATTTTATCTAAAGGTAGTGAATAAGGTATCACTACCTCATTCATGACCTACTTCATTAATTTTGTAAAGAAGACTCCTTTATGACTGTGGAATGTATCATTCTATAATGAAGTTTATTCAGAAATTTCAGTATGGCTGGGAATTAAGGTAATTTGAATCTACATGGGTAAATAGTGTAATAAAAAGCATTTTTTGAAGATCAATCTTTGTATGCTGGTTATATTCTTAGACATTTCTAGAAAGGCAGTTACAACATCAAAGACAAAATATCTTTCAGTGTTCTCATATATAATGAAAAGGTGAGGTCCAGAACAGTTACACAGATTTTCACAGTCACATGCAGCATCTCAGGGTACCTATGTTTTTGGCTAATGATGTGCATCAGTTAACAATAAAAATAAAAATGACAAACAAGCCTAGTCCCTTTCATATGTTCTTGCTGATATGAATAAGAAAGTGCAGTTGTATCTTCCTAGACTCCACTGTTTAAAGAAAATATTTATGGTGATTATGTTTTATTTGTTTTAAGATCCAATTTACCTTTCTTCTTTATAATTTATTCTTTTTAGGTCTATATAGTCCATCCAAGATTAAAGAGTATGTATTTTTTAGCTCTATATTTGCATACTTCAAGTGTCCATGTTTAATTCATCAGGAAGTTATTTTGGTCCATAGTATGAGTATATAGTATTCTCAACTTGTTTAATATTAATTAGCCTTTTAACCATTCATGGTTTCTTTGTCATATGATGTTTTAATGAACATATGGGTTTCATCTGTTTTTTAACCATAAATTATGCTCTTTTAATTATTGTAGCCTTAGATATTGCTTTTGCTGCTTCTCACAAATTATTGGTAATGTACCTCTCTGCTTCTTTGTAAGTACCATCTGTAAAATTCCTTGATGAAGTTTTCTTAAGATTAGGTTAGATGAACATGGATGTCTATGTATGTGTATGTGTACTGTACTCTGTGTAACTATGCGAAGTTCTTATTAGAGGGTCTCAGACACTGTGTTCACACAGTGTTGCATCTAGATGTTCACCAAGGTTTCATGGGCTCACAGGTAGAGTTTTGGGGAATGACTGGATCATGGTATGTGATATTGGATTAGTCCATTGAGTGGTTAAGCCAGATATGGGCTGGATGATGGACTCAGTGAAAAGGGAAACCCCACCCTAGTTGATGGTGGCATCAACCAATAGGCTTTCAGCTTTCTGTTACACAAGAATAATACATATATTTTTACTTTTTTTTTAGTGGAAGGTTGCAAAGTCCTAATTAAAAAGAATATCCTAAACAGGAATTGGGAGCGATTTTTAAAGTTTTAAATAATAAAACTGCATAGCCAATGTAATATGGGAATTAATAGTTGGGGACATGCAAACAAGAACTAGTATGGTGCCGTGAGAGGCAAAAATGTTCTTCTCTGAAAGAGCACACTCCTGGGCTCAATGAAAGGAATACAGGAATGCTTTTTCAAGGGAAAGAGTCATTCTGATAAGTGCCATGCCCTGGACCAACGAAGTGAACACACAGCAGGAAAAGATGGCCATTATCCTGTGATTCATACAGTATTAAAATCTCCCTTAAAAGGAGGGTCACAGGAAATTACTTTATCACTGTTCTGCCAATGAATAACCAAAAAGTAACACCAAGAAAGAGCAAAAACAGTACAAAACAAAACAAAACAAAAAACCCCAAAACCCTTGCAGAGGGAGGGAAATAAAGTTATTTTTGAGACTCTCTTTTACAAGGGTTACTTCAAAATTTGAATCAAATTGCCAGTTTTGATTGGCCAGTCATGTCTAGGTATGGATAGCTATTTGGTCTAAAGCCTCAGATGGACCCGGTTCGTGAGACTGTGAAACATCCGACACAACAGTGGCTTCACAGAGTACATAAACCCTACCTCCAAAGATGACTGTGGGTCTTCAACTGGTCATAAATTCATCTTCGGTCAATAAAAATGAATTTTATTCAGGAAAAAACACTCGCTCAGAGAAATCACATGTGACCTTCCTCAAAATAGCTCTGGTATTCTCCGGGAAATGAAATAAGCAAGCTATAGGAAAACTCTTCAATGGCGCGCCTGTGCCCCAGGCCAATCTCTGCAGGCCTACACAGCTGGCTCCAGTCCACCGCGGCAGCCTTTCCCACGCATCTCTCCATGTCTCTCGTGTTCCTTGTCTCTGGTTTCTTATTTGATTTCCTACTTACGGGATGGCCTCGGTCCCCAAGCCTCTACTTCATATTTACCTCTGAAGTTTTGCAGACCGACTTCTTTGGAAGCAATGCCTTCCTCTTATTAAGATGGCTAATACTTGGGAGCAGTGGTTGGGCATATATAATGTTCTCATTTTAAAAATATCCCTCAGGACTTATTTGATGTGGCTGTCAAACTGGGCATATCTGCCACAGTCAGCTTTGGCTGGGTTGAGTTCTAACTGAAGGTTAATGTTGAAAAGACACAGCACAAAAACAGAAAAATAGAATGCTTTGATACAAAAATCCCACTTAATACACTTTAGCACAAAGAGGTCTAATATGTACAATGGATAAGCATGCATTCAAGTACACACAACTGGGAGGAACATTTACAGAGAGCTACGGGACGCAAACCAATGTAGTGAATAAAATGGAAAAAGCAGTTATCTGCAAAACAGTGAGAATCTCAATACTGCATTCTCAGTAAAGGATCAGGACAGAATCTCCCTCTTAAAATAATTTTTCCTCTTAAAATAATTTAAGCCAAAGCTTAAAATACAAAATTGGAGCCAACTTATAAGATACAGAAAATGCAGTGACCAATCAGGTATGAAAACCAAAAGGCCAAGAGCGCTCCAACAGAAAAGTCTTGCGACAGCATGCTTATACTGTCTAGTCTGGGATAAGGGACTTGAGTTCTTCCTTAGGTTCTTCACTCTGTTACAAAAAGGGCAGTGAGGACATCTGTTCTGTCTGTGACCATAACTCCCTTACACTAAGAAGGCTGATGCAAATGTAAAAACAAAACTGGTTTATGATTTAGTTAGTCTTCACTGAAAATGGTTTATCAGATACTTTATGGAAATGTGTGGAGTGGTACAGCAGATTGGAGAGTGACACTGCTGAAAGAGTCCACTGCTGGTATACAAGAGTACACTGCTTTTGTAACAGACTGGGGATACAAGACTTCAAGAGGAGGCAATTCCTTAAGCACATGGTGAAGTTGAGGATGAAGAAGAACAACACTGGGATGGACTGCCATACACTGTACCGTACAACCCAAATCTGTCCATCCTAGAACCTGCCCATTGCATGAGAGAATGAACATTACTGTGTAATGTTTATATATAATATATATACACACTGTTTTGTACAGTAATGACAGCCAGTGAAAATATGACTACATGCACTCATATAGACAAATCTCACAAATGTAACTTTGAGCAATTTTCAGAAGAAATAGTAAGTATGAGACAATATAAAGCACATATCAATTATGCAAAAGAGACATGACTTTCAGTTGAGGTTTATATACGCACTAAAAACATAAATGCACCCATGACAGGAACTTTCAATTCAGAGAATGAGAAGGAGAAGAGAGCGATTTGAGAGAAGCACCCGAGAACTTCAGAACTACTCTGATCTGTGTGGCACAGGGATGAGTCTTACTGTTACTGCTGTTATGGTTTTGGGTATGTGTGGTACTGGGATACAGCTCAGTGCCTCACACATGCTCGTTAAGTGCTCTCCCACGGAGCTCTGCCTCCAGGCTTTGTTTTATCATGTGTGGCAACTTTAACATGTCTGAAATATTTCATGACAAAATTAAATCTACAGATGTATGGTAAAACAATGAAATAACACTAACTACTTCAGCAATGTTACTTTGGAAGATAAACCTTGAATGTATTAAAGATGTGATCAAGTATATGAAAAAATGCAGGAGCAAGTTGTGTCCTCAAATTTCTCGGTAATTCTTTTAATACAACTAAAAGCATAATTAGTCATTGTGATGGCTGAAAGGAAACAGGGAAATTTATAATTAAGTGTTTTATAGCATTTTTTGCTTTTGTCACATAATAACTCTTTTGGACGTGATTTTATAAATGAAAATTCAACAAAGCAAGTAATTAGCATTTAGAGAATGCAAATTAAGCAAACCTGTGGCAGTAAATAACATTAAAATGCAAGTACTTCATGTTACAGTGATAGCATATTACTTATAAATAAAAACTAACTTCCCTTGTACAACTACAAAACAAATGTGGCCTCTTTATCATTTTAATGAGGAACAAGAAGGACTAAAGATATTGAATTAGTTAAAGATGTATAGCAACTGTTTACTGTACTTATTTCGGTGTCTTATAGGCAGGTGCTCTATGCAATAAATGTAAGGAAAACTGAGCAAAATCTCAGTGAAACCGTGTTTATCAACTTTCATGCAAAAACTATGGGAAAACAAGTGATTTGTTTCTGCTACGGAAAGTCCGTGGCTGTTCCTGCTTATGCCAGTCAGTGTGATGGCCTATACAGCATGTTCCATCACGAGAAGTTAACCTGAATTGTCCTCATAATACAATTTATTCATCCCAGCAAAAGAGGAAGTCTTGGATATTGCCTTACAGCAGGATTCAATTGCACTTGTTATTTCTACTTAGCAAAGTGTCTGTTTGGTTCAAACTAGAATAGAAAGTTCTTGACTGGGAAAGATAAAGATGTTTTATTGAACTCGGTGAAGGTATCATTCTCTTTTCCTTTTCCACTGAGAAACATTCAAGCACCCTTCTGCATCTGTGAGGACTGTGTGCTGGTGTTCTCAGGCTGTCTTTCTCTTTGACTCATTGCTGCTTACTCTTTAGGGATCCGGAGGGACACAGGAAGGTACAGTACTTCCAACTGTGGTATACCTGCGTGTCAGTGTAGATGGCACGTGACAGGAAGTGGCCTGGCCAAGGTCAGGGACAGCAGGAATCTCTAGCTCTGTGCCCAGCCGCGTGATTCCTGTTTTACATATATCTATCTGGGGACTCGTGGAACTGGGGGAGGGAACTGGGGTCGCATGCACCTCGTGAGAGGAAGTAAGCACCAGAACTTTTTCTATCATGTCTACTTACACATCCTGTTTGCACAGGGAATAAGGAGCTTTGGAGACAGAGAAGGGTCTGACCCATGTAGTGTTTTTTATGGTTTTTCCCCAGCGCTCATATGACTAACCTAAATCAGTCATTGCAGTTGCAGCCATTCTGCCAGGGGTTGGGAGTGAGCTTGTTACCCAATCCTTCCAAAGAGAGAGGAGTACAGATTTACTGGGGGGAAAGAGGATGAGATTGAGGGAAGTTTTCTCACTCCTAAGAAGGAGGCCTGGGGAGAGAAGATTCTTTCTTTCTCAGGATTTATCATGCAGCCTGGCAGAGCTACCTCCGTTTTGCTAACCCATGGCAGAAAGATGTGCAATAAACATCTGTATCACTTTGTTAGGCATGCTATAATGGTGCTGCAAATTGGGTGGCTCATGGTGACAGAGCTGTACCTCCTCAGGGTGTTGGCAGGGCTGTACTCTGATGGCTCATGGGGAAAATCCTCCCTTGTGTCTTCTAGCTTAAGTATGTATCTATAATCCTCAGTTTTCTTCAAATTAATGGCATGGGCTGCTGTGTCTTCACTTCCACTTCCCTTTGTATCTGTCTGTGTCAAAGGAACACCAGTCACACTGGGCCGCTTTTCTCTCCTCCTTCCTCCCCACTTCCTCCACCTCCTTCCTGGTTCCCTTTCCATTTGCAAAAGATCTGTTTCCCTATTTCCTATTATCTATATTTTATTTCTCTCGTTACTTATATTTAGGGTTCCTATGGTCACAATGTGTATCCATTTTCCTACAAATGATTAAAGTTTACCCTTTATGACACAGTAGTACTCCATTGTGTGTAAATACCACACTCCCTTAATCCATCCGTTGACAGATATAGGTTGCATCTGAGATTTAGCTTTTGTGAACTGTGCTGCTATAAACATGGTGTGCATATGTTACTGTCATATGGTATGTTTAGCTCTTTCAGGAAGATATCTAGCAGGGGAATAGCTGGGTCAAATGGATTTCTATGTTTAGGTTTTTGAGGAATCTCTTTACTGATCTCTATAACAGTTGTACTAGTTTGCACTCCCACTGATAATATATGAGAGTTCCTTCTCCCTGCTGCCTTGTCAGCATTTACTATTTGATTTCTTGATGATGGCCATTCTTTCTGGAGTAAGATTAAATCTCAGGTGTTGTTTTAATTCGTGTTTTTCCAATGGTCAGCAATGTCAAGCATTTTTCCACATATATATTTGTTTGTACTTCTTCTTGTAAGAAGTTTGTATTTATTTTGGTTGCCTACTTTTAGATTTTTTGGGTCATTTAGTGGGGGTGAGTCTAACTTTTCAGTTTCTTATATATTCTGGATATTAATCCTCTGCCTGAGAAATAGTTGACAGTTTTTCCCATTCTGTAGGCTATCTCTTTATTGTGTTGGTTGTTTTATTTGCTGCACAGAAGCTTTTTAATTTGATATGATTCCATTTGTTGATTCCTGGTATTATTTCTTGTGTAACTGAAGTTTGTTCAAAAAGTCCTTGACTTTGTCTATGTCTTCAAGATTTTTATCCATTTTTATCTTGCAGGAGGTTGCTTCTATTTTAAAATTTATGTATTTTGCTGGGCATGGTGGTGCACACCTGTAATCCCAGCACTGGGGAGGCTGAGGCAGGAGAATCCTTGTGCATTTGAGGTCAGCCTGGGCTACAAAGTGAGCTCAAGGCCAGCCTGAACTGCATAGTGAGATCCTGTCTCAAAAAAAAAAAAAAAAAGAAAAATTATATATTTGATCCATTTTGATTTTAGTTTGGTACATGGTGAGAGAAATGGGTTTAGATTCAGTCTCCTCCATGGGGATAGCCAGTTTTCCAGCATCATTTCTAAGGAGTCTGTCTTTCCTCTAGCATACATTTTGGCTACTTTGTCAAAGATCAGGTAGCTGAATGCATCTGGAGCTGTTTCTGCATCTTCTAATCTGTTCCACTGACCCACATGTCTTTTTTTTGCCAGTATCATGCTGCTTTTACCACTGTGCCTTTTTGTAGTATGCATTTATAATTTGCAGTCCAGGATTGTGCTGCCTCCTGCTTTTGCTGTTGTTATCAAGGTTGTGTTTTTGTTTGTTTGTTTATTTCTTTGTTTTGCTATTCTAGCTCACTTCTGGTTCCATATGAATTGGAGGATCATTTTTTCTAGGTTTACATGGAATGCTATTGGTATTTTGATTGAGATTGCATTAAATATGTATACCAATTTTGAGAGTATGGCCATTTTGGCAATATTGATTCTGCCTGTCTAGGAATAAGGGACCTCTTTCCATTTTCCGATTTCTTCTTCAATCTCCTTTTTCATAGTAGTATACTTTTCATTGTAGAGATTTTTTGCTGCCTAGGTTATGTTCATTCCTAAGTATTTAATTCTTCTTAATGCTACTGTGAAATGTATTGTTTCCTAGTTACTTTTTCAGTAAGTTTATTATCGATGTACAGGGACACTACTGATTTTGTGTATTGACTTTGTACCCTATTAAAATACAGAATTTGTTATTAATTCTATGTGTTTGGTGGAAGTTTTGGTTCTTCCTTGTACAGCATTATTTCATCATGCAAATAGTGATAATTTGACTTCTTCCTTTCCTATATATATCCCTTTTATTTCTTTCTCTCATCTCATTATTCTGGCTAATGTTTTGAGAACTATATTGAACAGGAATGGTGAGAATGGACACCCTTGTCTTGTTCATGATTTTAGAGGCAAAGTTTCAGCTTCTTCACATTTAATATGATATTGGCTATTGGTTTGTCATAGGTGGCTTCTATCAGATAAAGTCTTTCTATACCTATTTTTCTTCAGAGATTTATCATGAATGGATGTTGATTTTGTCAAAGGGGTTTACTGCATTAGTTGAGATGATCTTGAGATTTTGTCCTTGCTTCTGTTAATACAATGTGTTAATTTCCTCATTTGCATATGTTGAACTATCCCTGCATCCTTATGGTGATTCCTACTTCCTCATGGGTATGATCTTTTTTTGATGATTTGTTGCATTCCATTTGCCTGTATCTTGTTGAGATATTTTGCGTCTATGTTCATTCAAGAAATTGGCTTGTAGCTCTCTTTTTTGTTCAGGTTTCTGGTTTTGAGATCAGTGTAATGCTAACTTCCAGGAAAGGCTTTGGGAGGACTCCTTCTCTACCCATTTTTTAAAGAATTTAATGAATTGGCATTTGAGCTGCCCAAAAGTTCTTGCACAATTCAGTAGTGAATCCATGGGGACATGGGCTTTTCTTAGTTGGTAGGTTTTTTATTACTTCAATTTCTCTACTTCTTATTAGATTATTCAAGGATTTCACATCTTCTTGGTTCAGTTTTTGTAGTTCATATATACTCAGGAATCTACCCTTTTTTTTCTGAATTCTCCAGGTTCTCAAATAATTACTAATAATCTTCTGGATTTCAGCAGTGTCCATTGTGATTTCATCCTTTTCATTTATAATTGCATTGATTTGCGTCTTTCCTTTCTTGGTAAGATTGGCTAGAAGGTCTATTTTGTTTATTCTTTCAAAGAACTAACTGTGTGATTTATTGATTCTTTCACTTTTTTTTTATATTCAACTTCATTAATTTCTGCTCTGATCTTTATAATTTCCTTCCTTGTACTAGCTTTGGATTTGGATTGTTCTTGTTTTTCTAGAGCCTTGTGATATATCATTAGGTTATTTATTTGGACTCACTCTGTTTTCTGGATGTGAGCATTCACATCTATAAACTCCTTTCTTGGGCCTGCTTTCATTGTATCCCATAGGTTCTGGTACATTGCTTATGCATTATCACTTGATTCTAGGAACTTTCTAGTGTCTTCTGTGATCCACTGGTTATTTAAGAGGGCACTGTTTCACAAATAGATAGATCAATTAGGGAAAACTCAACAAGGAAATATAAAAGTTGAACCAACCCTTCAAGCAAATGGACTTAGATATCTACAGAGTGTTCCACCCAACAATAGAATATACATTCTTCCTAGAGCACATGGACTTTTTCCAAAGTAAGCTACATGCTAGCCCATAAAACATGCTTAAGAAAATGCAAAAGAATAAAAATTATCCCATGCATATTTTCATATCATAGTGCGGTGAACTAGAAATCAATGTCAAAGGAACCACAGAAGTTATGCAAACACATGGAAATTTAATGAGTCTCTTGATGCAGGCACTTCTGATGGGATAAGGTAAGGCCAATGATGGGGGATAATGAGCATCCTCGGATAAACAATAGTAGAAGGTAGAATCTGGCAGAATTTATTCAGAAACCTCTGTCTCGTGTGTTAGGTCTTCCTTGACCAGTGCTGTTTCTGCTGTGGCGTATGGAGCATCAGGTGCAGGTCCAAAGTCCGGACAAGATCCTTAGGTCACCTACAGGCCAGGCCCCACCAGTGTTACTGCCTCATGTACTTTGGTTGTTAAATCATGCATGAAGCTTTTGCTGAGTATCCCAAATGCCTTTTCTTTCAGGTACAATTGACGAAGATGTTTTTATTCTTGACACTCAACAAATATTTCCAACTAATGCACTACCTTTGGTGTGTTTGCCAGGCACACATGGCCCTGGTGGGAAACAACTGGGAAGGGTTGTAGCTGACTGGAAATTCAGCTCTGAGCTGTGCAGCTTTGGGTGGGTTTACCAAACACTCGAAGACTCTATGTTATCCTCTGTACCAGTAAATACGGCTCATATTTATCAAATGATTACATAGATATCATCACCATTTTAAAAAATGAGTGAATCACAGGTAAATTAAGTGCCATCCTAGACCATCTACCTAATCAGTAGAGCTTATGCGTGCTTCTGAAATTTATGAATTTTCCCATAACTTTATGTAAGAAGGATAAAAGAACACTAAAGAAGTTAATTAAAAGGAAACTTGAAGGTCTCTTGGGCCACATAAACTTATGATCATTTGAGTCAAATTCTTACAGGCTTTGATGACATCCTTTCTCTGTAGTTAACCACATGGTTTACCTCCTTTTAGGATCCTTTTGCCTTCCAGTGTTTTAGGTGTTCCAACTGAGAGTGGGCAGCCGCTAAGTGTGCCTGGGCTGCTGCTTTTCCTGCTGTCTCTCTGTCCCTTCAGATTCTCTTTCTGGAATGTGGCTGGGGAAAGGGCCTTCACATGTGCCTGCTAAGTCATCTTAGATTTCAGAGCAGATGGCTGGAGCTCAAGTCATAGTCAGGCCAGTGGAACCCAGTGTTTGGCTTTATGTCTCATTCAATTTTCCTAGGGAACTTTCCTTAACTGGATGGCTGAGTAGAGACTGGGCTGGAGAAACAGCCTCAGTAAAACCATTTCCCGGGCACTGACCCTGAGTTCACTATGCCAAACCACATTCCTCCTGCCTTGGCCTGGGCTTTCTTCCCAGCAGGGCGATGCTCCTCAGTCTCACATACAGTTCCGCCATTTATTTTCCGGCACCATCCTAAACAGCTCAATACATGCTGCAGGCATCCACCTTTTAAGACTGGTTGGGTTACAATCAAGACTGGCTAACACTGTAATTAAACAACTTACTCTGAGCACCCAACATTGGATGAGAAGAGAGATGACCTCAAGAACACCGAAGGTGGTGTGACCTGAGAGCTAGTGCTGAAGAGAAATCGAGCATCCAGTGTCATGTGATTTTAATCAACTTTCCTAATAATTCCCTATCAGGCAAGTGCTACTCATGGTCCGTGCTTCATTTGATTAGGAATGATAATGAGTCCCCTTGCAATTGTAATGTTTCAAACACTTCTTATAAAATTTGATTATTTTGTAAGGATTTAGATTTTAATTATATTTCTTGCCATTTGACATGTTCAGGATGCCAGCACCATCCACTGCTGAATTACTGATTAGGAGCGCTGAGTTGCTGAGTTGCTTTTGTGTATGTGGTCAGGTAATCAGGCAGGAAGGCACAACTGACTCCGTGGAGACAGGAAAATGTAGTGCTTCTTCATCATTGTTATGGTTGGATAACAGAGCAAATCTAAAGGGGATAAGTCAGGGATGAATCCAGGAAGTAGCCTTGTCTTTATCCAGAAACCACCACAAACCTAGTTGAATGTTTGAAAGTTGCTTTCTAGACCTGGTTGTGTTGTTTTTGTGTATTATTCAGTATAAACAACGTGGGTGAAAAACGCTATTTCTACCTGTATTTGGAAGTGGAAGAATAAAACCTTGGACAATAAGTTGTCCAGTCTCATGCTGCAGAAAAGCAATGGAGCAAGGAAGTAAAATCAGGCCTGTGTGGCAAGAAGTCCCATCCACAAGTCCAAAATTCAAACACTTCTAAAAGAATTTAAAGCCTTTTCTTTAATGGTCTACTTAGTGACAAAATCTAACCTGATCTAAGATGTTGATTACCAGGTGGCTCTGGTGGTGCCAGCTCCTATGGCTCTGGGGGTGACATTACCTTTCTAATATGTGGAGAGTTGTGTACATAAGCCGCCTGGCTCAAAGAACTTTTGGGTAAGGGATATATAATCAGTGACGCAAGCTGAGAGGAAGTGGTAAAAGAGGAAGACAGGAAAAATGAAGACAGTAAATGAAAAATAGAGCTGAATCTTATTTATTTTCTCTTTTTAGATGCTCCTGTGCCCACACAGTGGGCCTCTGATGAGACATGCTGAAACAGAGGGAAGGTGAAACGCACTAGTAACCACTGCAGGGCACTAAGTGAAGGATGGCCATCCTCTCTGTTTGCTTCTCGGGTGAGGGGCAGATGGAGGAGGCAGGCTCCTGACGTCACTCCCATCCTAGTTTGTACCCCTCTCTCTCTGGGACAAGAGCTGACTCCTGCTGAGAGCTCTGACTCCGGGCTAAAATCCCATGTGCGACCTTCAGGCCCAACCACAGGTAACAGCTGAGCCTCCTTGGTGCTCTCCCATACCAGTCTTGGTGCACTCTGGGGCCCGGCAGTTTTGGAGAGAAAGCTGCAGCTAGGGACTCAGGGCCCATCCCACCTGCCTACTGCGCTCAGGGGCACATCTGACATCCTAGCCTGGGGGCCTCCATGATGTCCTCTGTCCACCTTTCACCACTCTCTCTCCTTTACATTTTCTGGAATAAGAAATCGCTCACTTTACATCATTTGCACAAGGTGACCTGGACCCGGCACACTGTTCCCTTCCGCTTCACTGGGCACACCCACCTGTTCCTCAGGAACCACCCATTCCAACCAAGGTTCTTGGACTTCTCCACCCTGGTGATGGGCCTTCCCTCTGCTTCCCAGAGCGCTTTCTGCCTGTTCTCATCAAGCCCAGCGGAGGCTGAGGTCTACTGGTTGGTTATTACCTGCAGTGGAGAGTTTCTTGAGAACTGGGGACTTGGTTGTGACTATGTCTCCAGGAACATCAAAATTTCCTGGATCTCTATAGGCTGGAGGGGGTGTGTGAGTGAAGACTGCATTATGAAAGAATCAATTCCAATGCTGGGATCCTGGTAACAAAGTTACCACAAAATGAAAAAAAAAATCCAACCTATATGAGTCTATCCATCAGGAGTACAGACCTTTCTGCTCTCAAAGTTTAACTTTTAATAAGCTATTTTAACATTATTTTTTTACCTCAAAAATATTCTTCTCATAAATAGGCCTTGCTATTTCAACCCATTGTGAAAATACAGTATATTCACTGTCTTTATATTTTCATATTTCTAAGTCCATATGGGGTTAAATTTCAGATTCCTCCTGCTAGGGAGAAAATTTTCTATAAAAGTTCTATGCATGGACTGACTGATTTTTAACTCCCTTTTTAACCTGAGTGAACTCTAATGAGAATGCAGAGTTGTGAACTAGATGGTCTCCTAAACATATTTCACATCTAAAGTCTGTGAACTTTATTATACTGAATATCCAAAGCCACCTTTTAGATTATGCCTGATATAAAATATTGGAACTATAAAATTAGATAAAAATGCATTATCTCTCCCAAGACACAAAAATGGCAATTTTGCTTTAAAATGCTGTCATATTTTAATTTGTAGCTGCAAAGAAATCTACTTTTCATTTTTACTGTTTTTTGACATCCAGTTACATTATTTCTAGAATTTGGGAATGGATGTATAATATGAAAATGCTGAAAATGGACTCCAACACCTGTCCCTGTAGGCTATTTTAAATATTAAAATTTAATTATCTCTCATTATAAAAAAACCCAACATTTTTGATCCATTTCGAAAGTGAAATTACTTCAATAGTAATCATTTATTACTAAAATAAGAATAGTGAATTAAACTGAATGGATTTTTAGTTCTTACCCTTGGAAATGTTGTAAATCTGTCCAGTTCTTCAACAAAGCAGAACATCTGTAAACTAATGGCTGACATTACAATGAGGAGGCTGGCAGTAAATACAACCAAGCTGCCAAGCTTTTTTCCAGGACCAAATATCTTGTACACAAAATCTTCTAACGCAGGTGAAATCTTAATAAGCCGAACCACCCGAAGAACCTGTCATGAGAGGGAAAAACAGAAATGAGTGACTACTTATGCTGAACCTTAAAGTAGTTTGTACTAAAACATCACTTCCATAAGTATTTTGTAAAAATCATCCTTTTCAGCTTGAGCATATAGAGACTGAAGATAATAATGTGACAATTGAATCACCTATGTAGCTCAGTGCCTGCTGTGTAGGAAGAACACAAGAAATTAGTGAATGACTAGAAGTGGTGGTAACTAGGCATGTTATCAAGGGATGCGATTATTCAAAGTGGTATTAACTGGTACAGGCCATTGATATAAAACTGGTTTTCTGTTTCTTTTTCCTTCCTCCTTTGTTTTTTTTTGGTTGAGATTTCTTACTACATTGGCCTGGCTAGGCTTGAATTTAAATCTTCTAGCCTCAGTCTTCCAAGCAGTTGGAATTACAGTAATGGTTCAACCATGCTGGAATTAAAATAATGGCCCAATAATGCCGGGATTAAAGTGGACTTTTTTCTATTGTTACAATATCTAAGCAAGTCTTTAATTCAATATTAGTTATATTTAGTGTCTTGTAAAATAAATTTTCTTAGGCATCACACATTGATAAAGATATGGAAAAAGCAAACTTCTTTCAAGGACTTTACTTCTGGCTGAGACTTCTACTCTAATATTTATTTCTTCCTTCTTCCTTTATGTCCTAGAACTTCCTGAATTTTAGCTAAGCAAGTGGCTACTTAAGCCCTTCCCGCCTTTGCACCTATCCTCTACCCTCCCTGCTGTGCTGTAGGCTCAGACTTATGCAATATGAGAGAAAGTGCTTTGTGCAGGTTTTGGCATATTACTTTACACTTGCCCTAGATTCACGTTTTATCCCTTTCTCTGGCCTAGAAATGGAGACAACTGGAGTGGGACCTGTGGGCTGTTTGATTCAATCCAACAGTCTGCGTTCCTTCTTTCTCTGGACACCAACCAACTACTGGAGAAAAACAGGCGTCTTTCTTATGTAAGCCTTGCAGTTTTAGAACTTTGCTATATCTACTTAACTTGTTATTCATGCTCTATACGTGGATATTATAAGTAATACCACATACTTCTCTACAAGTTGAACATCTATATCTTTGCAAATAGCCCAGCACCAGTTAATTAATCCACTCATTTATTCAACAAATACTGATCATGTGCCAAACATCACGTAATTTAATGGCTACTGTTATAAAAAAGCATAAAATAAACACAGCTCTTAAGGGAATATTTATATTATAAAAAGTATAAATTGTTACAGAAGCAAAAAGCTGAAGTATATGGCATGGAATGATATCATTATTCAATAAGAATAAGATGTTAGCAGCTTGTAAAAAATAAAAACTGCTGCATATTAAACTACACTACACCACTGATTATAAGAATGATTCCAAATTTAGAATTATTTTGTTAGGACACTATGCTTGTAAGGAATGTCAGTTCTAACGCTTTGATATGCACGGGAAACCAGGTTGTCTGTGGAAGAGGAATACTATATTTGGAACACACTAAAGAACAAAAAATACATTAAAACAACTGGGTTTTAACTTTTCTCTGTGTAAAATAACATATATTTTCTTTTGTTTTTCTAGTGTCTTGGTTTGCACTCTTCCTGATTTTCTTTTGATAAATTCTTCCTATTCCATTCTCGTTGATGAGGTCTAGAAGGAACTCCCCAGGCCCCAGGGCCCAGACACAGAATTCACAATGGTCTGAGTTATCCTCAGGAATTTTGCTGGCACTTCTAATAACATATATTCTAATCTTTTCCGCACTATGAATTGTTGTAAGACCTACACAGGACTTGAGGCTCTGGCGGGCATCTTTGCCAACCCTGTGGAGAAAGGCAGCATAAGAATAAGAAAAGAAAGGTAAGTGAAGAAGCAGGCTGAGTCCCTGCGACACTAAATGCCATTTTAATTTCTGAATAGTACCACACCTGAAGCCATGTGTATCTCCCCAGACTTGAACAGAAAATGATGATGAGCCTTATTGTTCCTTATTTGCAGAAAACTAATGTATGGCTTGCAGTATTTCAAGGACATTCATTGGACAAATGACTGCAGAACTTGTAAAATGCATATTTAAAATCCTTACTATAACACTTACATGGAAAATTTACGTGAGAAATCAAGTTTTTTGAATTCAGCACTCTATCACATAGCTTAGCTACCAAAATCAGAAGTTATTCCATTCATGTCATCATTTCACAAAAAGAAAACAGCTTCATCCTAAGAACTGTTAAAAGATATTCACGTTAATACCCTAGCAGTGTTTCCCATTTTATCAGGTTTACCTGTTGTGAGACATAAATGAGTCAGCACCTAACTGAACAGCTGATCCCAGCAAGTTCGCAGCAACAATTAACTGGGTTATAGCTCAGATTTTGCCACAAGTATGTTCCTCATTTGAATTAAAGTCATACTGAAAAGATTGTCTCCATAACTTTTAGTCCCATCCCACATTCTAATATAAACAGCCTATGACTATCTAGGCAATTCATTAACTTGAAGAAATAAAAGTTAACACAATTCTCACACTGTGATTTAATCAGCATTTCTGGAGAATTAAAACCGTAAAGGAAAAAGCCTGACCACTTACGTTCATGTGTCTTTTCATGTATTTGTGGGTAAGCATGCTTTTCACTCTGTCTGCTAATCAAATCTTATATTTCTGTTTCCTATAAACATGGAACAGTGAAACCATAATCCCAAAGACAACACTTCAGAGCATTTTGTTTTTTCCCAAAGCATATTCTCCTGATCAGATTTCCCAGTGAGTCTCTCAAAGATTACTCTGTTGCTCCATAGTGAGATGCTATTAAAATTGCGTGGAGAAACATATGAACTCTGATATTAAACTTCTTAATACGTTTGAGCTCCACCATTTGCTAGGTATGTAGACAATGAGTTGGAAGCCATTGGAGCTCTTGAGACCTCAATTTACATGCAGCCTTCGTCTTCCAAGATTGTCAGGAGGAACAAACAAGACAGTGCACTGAACACAGTGCCTGACCCACCATGCGCGATAAACGCCCAGCTGTGCCATCATGGCTATGCCGGAATCTAAGAGTGCAGTGCCTGTATGGTTTTCCATAACGTGTGCTGACCAGTATTCATGCGGGTTGGGAGCTGTGCCTTGGACATGTCAATCATGCTCTCAACAAGGGTGCACGCAGGGTGGTCCTGTCGGCCTGGAATACCTCCCCCGTGGCTCGCTCCTTCACTTCATTGTTTGCTAAAAGATACCTCTTCAGAGAGGGTTTCCATTTGAAACTTATCTATGGTAGCACCCATGGCGCAGTCACTGTCCTCTCCCCGCCGCTTGTTTCTTTCTTCCAGAATTTCCAGTGTGTAGTCCACATTGTTTTCTGTGCTGCTTTGTGCAATGTTTGCTCTCTAGAACTTAAGCTTAGTAAGATCTGGTCTCTCTCTGCCTCACCCACTACTTTTTCTTCAGTATCTGGAGTAGGGGGCTGATGCACAGCAGGTGTTTAGTAAGTAAATTTGAAGGCATACATGAATAATAACAATAGTTAGTCTCACAGGTAATTGATAATTTAAAGGAAGCCATTTTGTACCAAACAGTTGACTTAAATATGAAAGCTATGAAATGCTAAGGAAGGACCTACTCCAACACCGTGAAGAAAGGTTGAGGGAATGCAAAGCCTGGGGCTCAGAAAAGAACAAACTGGGCCTCAAAAGAGCCAATCCGTGTAGTAGAATAGGTTTTCCATGTGTGAGTCTGTAAACATTATTATCACAAACAAGCTTCTCAAAAAATCTAATTTTAACCATAAAATAAATGTGTTAATTTTATTTCAGTAGGAAAATATAAATATGGTCATGCATAGATAAAAATCTAAAATCACTTAATTAAGGTAAATTAAACTATTAAAATTATAATTCAGAATAAAAAATTCATTAAACAAATTTCACTATGATCTCAGTGTATCTATTATCTATAAAATTACTAGAATAATGTAGACTAATTTTAGATAGTTTGTGAAAAAAACTAGAAGTCAGAGATGATGAATAATTTATAAGTCATTCTTCCAGTCATTTCTCTATTTGCAGTTATTTTATATGTATATGTACATATACATGTGTTATATAAATTTTATGCATGTTTATATTTAGATAAAACATAACCCTAATTTTAAATTATTAGAAATTCATCATAATTGTCATTTTATAGTAAAATTTGCATTCTGACTTACTAAGCTATTCTCCAGTTATTTAGCATTTAAATAGTTTCCAGTTTTTCCTCTCAACTCCATAATGAATATTTTTCCATGTAAATTTTTTATTACAGTATTTGAATTCTTCACTGGAAAAGTATTCATCGGGTACTACTGAACTTTTAGGGCCCTGAATATATTTTAGACTATAACTTTGCTAACTAGGTGTTATGGTTTATGTCTGTGTGTCCCCTCCAAAGCCTCATGCGACCATGGGGCAGGCTATTAGAGTTGAATGATTGTGGGTGTGAGAGCTACACCCACCGTGGGGTGGATAGTTTGCATATGTAAGGGAGAGGAAAAGAGTGCTTGAGGGCATTCCTCCCCCATTCTGCCCTGGTGTGTGCTTGCTGTTTTTGCTGTTGTCTGCCGCCTTGAGCTGTAGCTCTCTGCCATGTGCCACTCTGCCTTATAACCTGCCAAGTACGGACTGAAACCTCCACGAACTGTAAGCGAAATAAACTTTTCCTTCCTTAATTTTGGGTGTCAGGTATTCTGTCCCAGCAAAGAGAGAAAAGTAACCAAGACACTAGGGAAGCAATATTTTCCTTTTTTCCTATCAGTGTGTGATACACGATAGATGCCTTCGTTTTGGGGGAATTGGTAATGTGCATCCTCTCTTGATCATGTTCTATTTCTGATCCTTTTACTCCTCCCTGACCCAATTTACCTCCTCCATGCTTTTCTCCTGCATATCCTTCCTATTCCAAAAAATTGGCTTCCTGTTTCCTATTATCTTTCTTTTATTCTTGAATTTATTTATATTCTGTATATCTCATATGAGATACCATGTGATATTCAACTTTCTGCTTCTGACTTATTTCACTTACAACTATGGTCTCAAGATCTTTCTTAATTTGTGTAATTTAATAGGTTTATAAAAAGATATTTCTTTATTCTGATCTTTAGATATATCCTCTATAATTCTATACAGTGATAACATAGGGTGGGAACCATGTGCTCGTGTGGATTTTGTGACAGACAGCAGTGCACAAAGCAGCTCAAGGCACAGATTATGGAACACACACTCTGTAGTGGGAATTTGAGTGCTCCTAACTGTGTCCCCCTCAGCTTACTAGACGGAACCACACTGCAGGGTGTAGCCCATCAAATGATGGGGGATTTGTGTCCAAAGATATTCAGGCAAACAAAGGAACCTGAGCCATGAGAGTCCTCTATAATTTCAAAATGCTTGTGGTGGTGACTAGGGACTTGGGCGTGCTTTTCCATTCTTGTGCATTAGGTTTCTTCCAGGCCCATATCACTTTACAGGCTGGGCAGCTATAGTGGTATTGTTCTAAATATAACAGCTTTTGTCTTACCAACAAACAAAATCAGTGGAACTGGAATGTAATTTCTTTCTGCTAAAGAGTTGGAACATCATTTCTGTAAATTTCAATGTAAAATTTCTCCTGCCATTATCTTTCCCACCTATTTAAAAATACTGATTGAAAACAATGCGTGTTATAGTGCGTCCATGACAGGTAATATAAATGACAAACTTTCAGTCATAAGAATGACTATATTTAGGTCCTTTTAGCTAGGGTATTACATATGCACATCTTATCACTTTTACTAAGAATTTAACAGAAAATGAGGATATTGCTATGGCCTAACAATCACAAAGAATGTGACTATAATTATTATTATTATTATTATTAGTTTTGTTTTTTTTCCAGTACCGGGAATCGAACTCATGACGTTGCGCTTGCCAGGCAGGTGCTGTGCCACTGAGCTAAATCCCCAGCAACTGTGACTATAATTATTATAAATTATAAAATAATATGACAGCATACATATTTGAACAAAAGATACCCAGTTATTATGAAATAAGAATTATAAGTACCACCATGTAATCATCACACAGAAAACAAGTGTTTATAAATAATAAAATGTCTAATTAAAATCTGTAAAGGACTTGTAAGTCCTGATTATTTCCATTGTAAGCCAGTGTTGAGCAAGACCTTTACAAGGCAGATATATACTTGGAATTAAATTCATATTTTCTCTTCTTTAAAGTTCGTGCCAACAACTTATGTACTTCAAAATTTGGTATGCATGTATAGATATATTACACCCATATGTATATACATATGTATATCTGCTAATTTGGGAATAGTATGTCAAACATCTGCATTCATTGCTGTGAATTTTCAAGGTCTAAAAACAACTGTCACAACTTATGAATGTGATGTTTCTGATATTAAAGATACCATTGGGCAGTTAAGGACATGAGCTCATATTTACTATACGTATTGTATAAGGCACTTGTAGCTGTCATCATAATGTGACTATCATTTACCTCAGAAAGAAAAAAAATTCTAAACACCAGATAGATATAATGTATATTACCTGAAAGTATGTGAATTGGGAGTGATAAAGATCTGGGTAAACATGAAGAGTCGTTCCAATGACGAGAAGCAGCTCAAATTTGTGGAGAGATGAACTGATATATCCAGTGAATCCCAAACACCATATCTTCAGAAGTGCTTCCAAATCAAAAAGGACTGTAAAAGCTACCTAGAAGAACAAAGAGATATTGAAATGAAATCCAAAGCTATTTTTAAAAATTATTTCATACATTTATCAGTGTAGGAGTTTCAGCCACTGTCATATAAACTGAGGAGCCCCACAAGGTCAAGAACGATATTTTGTTAAAAAATAGGTTTGGGAAGCACCATCTAGAACACAGTAAAACCAAGATATTTTAGATACTCAGCCAAAAATGTTAAACTTTCAATTATGTAAGTGGTATTATTTCCTTATTATTCACTATTTGATGGTACCTAAAAACTACTGCCCTTGATAAAATTGCTGTACACTCAGAAATATCGGTTTTTTATAAATTATATTTTTTAAAGATCAAATTTCTATGACATACATGACATTTTGTAAAATGATTTATATATTACTAACCATAATTAAACTAAAGTAAAAAAAACCAAAGTGTCACTGATCCCTTTGTGCTTTGGGGCACACGGCAGTGGAAAGATTGAGATTCTATAGCAAGCAATTCTTGTGTGTGCAGATATCAATTAATATTACTGCATTACTAGTAATACTGCTTTACTAATACATAACCAACATTGATATGTTAATATTCAACTAGTTAATGTCTAATATAAATTCTATAAATTTACTATTATAAATAGCAATGATATAAAATGCATGTAATAAAGATAGTGTATTATTTTTTGTTACCTGTCCTATGAGAAATAATTTTCATATTATAATGAAGGTTGTCACTGGAGCTAAAATGTGCAATGAAGATTAATTTCTAATTAAAGAGCATATGGGTGAATGCTGGGGTTAGTTACTATAAATCCCTTTTAGATGACAACACGTGATTTATTGGAAGACAAGGATAAAAGAGAACTTTCTTTCCCTTTCCTAAGCAAGTATTTAATATCAGAAAGGACTGTGTTCCACTAATATTCGGCAAATGTGGAGAGAAATGGAGTTTTAATAACAGTACTTTGAGAAATGGGCCATTAAGAGCTATGCAGATGGTTAACATAGATACAAGGAGAAACTCAGCCTTACGTCTCAAGTGTACCATTTCCTGAGATTCTAGCTGCCTTTGATTTTTAGGAGGCATTTATCTTCTAAAAAACACAAGGAGGTAATAATGCATTTTAACTCTGAAATAACCCACATGAGAAAATGTTGTCAAGGGTCTTTCCTCACCTTCGCATTCGCGTCTCCATCCTTGTCCAACGTTGTGGAATCACACGAAAGGGCCTGCATTTTACGTGACACTTCGCAGCTTGCTTTTCTCACTACCATGTCTGTCCCTCTAGGTTAAGGGCTAACGTCCTACTCACTCTTCCTCCCTGCTGCACAATTTCCCATCATGATCACTTGTTTAACGCAACATTCTCCCTACTAATTCATGTAGGTGCTTCTTGAGCATCATCAGGGACATGGTTAAACATTTTACTAATTCAAAAACAAGGCTGTAGCAATCATCCTCTGCATATTAAATTTTACTGAGTTTTTTTCTTTTAAATCTAACAGCACATTTCCAGACTTGACATTGCTGGGACAGAAGCCGGTATGTGTGCTCCCAAGTTGAAAAAGTATTATGAGATCACTTTCAAAATATGTACAATAAATCATTTGCCTTCCAGGAGTGTAGAAAAATTGCCCATGTCCCAAATTTGCAGTAACACTCCTACAATCAAAAGTAACAGCTTCTCACCCATTCATATGTGTATTGATCACTTAGATTTAGTTTCTCTTTAAAATAATTAAATTTGGTTTTTCATAAACTTGCCAATATTTTATGGTGTCATTTGGTCTTTCTTATCAGTTTCCAGTGCTGTGGATATTGAGGACATTAATCTTTGTCTGCAATATCTACTGAAAATAAATTTTCCCCTAGTCAATAGTGTGGTTTTCAACTTTGGTGCATTTGTTCTACAAACACTGTCTATGTCACTAGCTCATACCTGTCTATCTTCACCTTTATGATTTTTAAATTCCTTTTCATATATAGACTAAGACTTTTAAGAGAATAACATACAGTCTTCATACCCAAGGACATATAGTTTTCTATTTAGTTAGACTATATTCTATATTCTTGCTTCTAAAAATTCTTTTTGCAAATGTTTAACTTTTCATTAGTTCATGTTCTCAGTGCACAAAGATCACACTGTCGAGGGGAGTTGGCGCACGTGCGTAACACATCTTAATTCTTCTTTTGCCTGCTCTACCCTTCCACTCACTCCTCTCCCTCCCTGCTTCTTCCAACTCTTGGCCCCCTGCGCATTTGCAAAAGCTCCATTTTCCTCCTCCAATTTTTTTATCCATCCCCCTCTCTTTCATATCTTGTTCACCTGTTCATTTGAAAAACATCTCCCTACTTTGTGTCATATTTGTCTATCTTTTATTTTGTTCTCCCTCCCTCTCTTGATATATATATGACAAAGCATGTATTCTTATGGTCTCGTGTTGCATCCATTTACCTGTGAATGCCTCTTTATAGCAGAGTAGTACTCCACTGTGTATAAATACCACATTTTCTCTATCCATTTACCTGTTGATGGGGAAAGAGGCCATTTCCAAGATTTAGCTATTATAAATTGTGGTGCTATAAATGTGGGTGTGCATGTATGCCTGTAATATGATGATTTTAACTCTTTTACCTAGAAGATACCTAGAAGGTGGATGGGTCAAAGGGAATTTCTATTTTTAGTTTTTGAGGAATCTCCACACTGATTTCCATGGTGGTTGCACTAAGTTATTGTACATTCCTACCAGCAATGTAGAAGAATTCCTTTTATTGTCACATCCTTGCCAGCATTTGTTATTATTGGATTTCTTGATGATAGCTATTTTTCTTGGAGTAAGATCGTATGTCTCTATATTCTTTAATAAAAATTTTCCTCATATAAATGTATGTATCTATGCATATACATCCAAGAAGTTTTATATATAGTTATAAATATATATAAAACAAAGTTATATATATAAGGTTTATATATAAAACAAAAGTTTATCTATCTATCATCCAACTATATATGTCCACTTTTACCTAGTTAGTTCCAGAGGAGAGAAAAGGTATTGATTTCCCTATATTGATTTTTATGCCTAGTTTACTAGATTTTTGTATTTATTTTTATATTTTAATAAGGTCCCCTAGTTTTTATAGAAATATATATATATATATCATTGGCAATTAAGGGTATTGTTTCTTCAAGATTTTTTTTGGAGTTACTTATATTAATGCATTAGCTATAATAGTATAGTTGTGGTTACTGAATAATAAAATAGAGTTAGTGGGAATCAATAATTTGCTCCTTATTTTCATGCATTTCTTTCATTTTTATGTGCAATTGTTGAAATAGGCCTTGGTAATTATTTTCTAACATGTTTGGGGACTTTCCTTCATATTCGACTTAGACTTGACTTTCAATTCATTGAGGTAGTGACATATGTCATGAGAGCCTTTGATGATAACTGTTCATTCCTGGAATAAACCTCGGTCCTTCTAATGTGTTGGATTTCATTAGATAATACATTATTTCTAATTTTTGCATCCATTGTTATATAAGACATGGTTTTTAGTTTTACTTACTGTGTACGATTTTTAGATTTGGTCAAGACTATGCTAGCTTTATCAAGTATATTGTAGACTTTTCTATTTTTGAATAATCTGTAATTTCTTAAATAATATAAGAATAATCAGATCTTTGAATACAAGTAGAATCCATTAGCACAGTGGTGGCAAACGCGCGGCACACGTTCCTCAGTGCACTATTTGTATCACTGAAAGTTCTAAAAGGTTCACCATCACTGCACTAGGGTAATCACAGTCCTTTTGTGATAGTAGAGCAAAACTGTCCAAAGTTGTTCTGGGTAGGTTTCTTACCTCATTTGTTAATTTGCTATTTATATTTTTTATGGGAAATCATCAATTTCTTCTAGGTTTTCAAGACCTGCATTTAAAACATCTCTCCCCTCTGCCCCCGATAAAATGAGTCCTTCCAGGAAGCCAGGGACATTTTACAAATACACTACCTCTTTAAAGTAATTCCTTGGGTGTTTTTTAAACCTTGAAAGTACATAATTTTGAACTCCTACCCCAAGTCAAGGCAGACTGTTTTACACATTGTCAATAGAGATATTTCAGTGTAAATATCTCACATCAAGACTGAAGCGTTCCTCACCACTTATCCCAGAGCAATGGGCTTTTTCCTCCTATCACTGAAACACACAGACCTTGTGCATCTTGATGTTACTCAGGGTCTCTTTCGTGAGTGGCCTGCATACGCTCCTACGTGTTGTATTCTGGGATCCCCTTGAAAACCACAAAGTCCTGGTAACAGGAATAATCAGATGTGTTCAGGGCAGCCACAGGCTTTGAAGCCTACGTGGTATTCTGGACTCATGTCATAGGTAATTGTTGGCTTTCACAATTTTCCTTGCCTTTTTGTACATTCTGTTGAGCATTTAAAATATTTCAGC
The DNA here is from genome assembly GCF_000276665.1 of Chinchilla lanigera. Lineage (NCBI taxonomy): Eukaryota > Metazoa > Chordata > Mammalia > Rodentia > Chinchillidae > Chinchilla > Chinchilla lanigera. Next base: position 9,733,219 of record NW_004955404.1, on the reverse strand, counting down.
TTTTTAGGCGTTTTGCAGAGATGGTTTTCAGCCACGTTTTGGAGCTACATTTTATGCATTTTCTGTAGGCAGTGCACTATTCGGTCTTGTTCAAACATACTCAAATTTTCTGTCTTGTCATAGGAAAATTAAGCCTATTCACATTTACTGTAATAAAGTTATACTTGGAAATATGTTTCATATTTATCATATTGCTATTTTCACCTTTTACCTTTGTCTTTTTTCTGATGTGGTCAATATTTGTTCCTTTTTTCCCCCTCATTATTAACTTGAATATTCTATGTGGCTTTTCTAATCCCTCAATTTAATTCCCAGGAGATGGGAATTAACCTATACTTCATTACTGACTCAGAAAAGATTTTCTGGCTTTTCCATTCTTTTCCAGTTTGCAAATTGAACAGTCCACATTCTCCTCCCATCCCCCACTGAGATCATGTCCTTCTAAACTCTGATTTTTCTGAAATAGCTCACATATCTACTCCTAGTTTCTTTTTTAAAAAGATTTTAAAATTTTGCTTTATTGATTGGATAGTTCTTGTTCTGAGCCTATAATTAAGCCTTTTTTAAAAAAATTAAAATATGCTTTGAAGCTACAAATATATCAATCTCTCAATTTTTTGGGTTATTTTTCTTCCAGAACTCCTCTCATCAACATTTCATTTGGAAAAAGAACAGACCTCAATTAAGAATTGGTCATAGTAATTTTACTTTCACATTTAAATTTATTTTATTGAACTGTTTAAAATTGTTAAAATTCTAGGTTTGCTCAGTAGCAAACTTGATACATTTAAAATTGTCTCTAGTAAACGTTAGATTTTTATTTATTTATTTATTTGTGATAATGTCTATTAGTTCAGGCTGGCTTGAACCTACTACGTACTCCAGGTTGTTTCTCATGGTGATCCTCCTGTCTCAGTCTCCCAAGTGCTGGGATGATAGATATGACTACTAGACCCAGCAGAATATTTTGTATTTACATTTAGTTTTTAAATTGACATAATATTTGCATTTACTTGTTGAGTACAGAATTATAATTTGATATATTATCTCTATTTTCTGCAAGGATTTCTGTCTGGCATTTTTATTATCATCTTCCATTTAGATTCAATGCTTGTCCTTTTTTCTCTGTCCTTCCCACCTGCATTTTGTTTAGTCATCTGGGTTATGATTTACTTGTCTTGAGGTCAGTGCCCTGTGGAGTAGTTTCCCTAAACAAACATCAAGGTTGCATGCCTGCATAGCCCTTTCCTATAAACCATGTATTCTCAGCACCGGCAGAGGCATATCTTGGCTGTACATGGATTCTTGAGTCTTTTTGGTTCATTTCTTGCAATGGTGCATATATATCGGCTCATTGCTTTCTACCTTCCAATGTTGTGGATGTGTCATCCAATACACAGTAGATTTATTTTCCTTCTGTAGGTTACTTAAGCCTGTTCAGGGGCTGAAAGGCCTTTTTTATTTATGCTCGGAACCAAGTAAGGTCAGTAGGATAGATTTAGGATGTGCCTTCTCCATTTAACCTCTGAGATTTAGTGAGTGTTTTCAGTCTGAAGATTTAAGCTTTTCTTCCATTTGGGAAAGTTTTCCTCTCTCGTTTACTATTACCTGTCTTTTCTCTGTTCCTCTTTTCCTTAAAGACTCTCATTCTTCAAATCTGTAAGGGTGATCTGTCCCACTTTTCTCTCACAGTGTCTACCACTATTTTAACTTCTTTTGTCCACCTGATGACCCATTTTAAGAGTTAATTCTCAGCAATGACTATGCTTTTTTTAACTTCACTTCTGGAAGTTTCCAGAAAGTCTGTTTTGTGCACTAATTCTCCTGGAGGCATTAAAATATCAGCAAGGACAACGACAAATTGTTCTCTTCCACAGTTCCTCCTTGACTGGAAGTTCTCCTACTGGACATCGGTCTTGGTTTCTGAGTCTTCTCCTCAGTTTCTGAGGCCCTTGTTTGCTTCATCATGACCATGTTTTTGATGTATGTTACTGCTGCCTTCTGATGCTTTCTTGGCCAGTGGAAAAAGAGGGGTAGTAGAGAATACCAGTGTGGTTCGTGGTAAAAATCATAAAATCCATGACCTATTTGTGAGCACAAGGGGGGAGGCTTTTGGTGACAGGCTCTCCCAGGGCTACTGAAGTCCTTTACCTCTCACCTGTAGTAATTCATCTATTAGCAATGCTCCTTCCTGATCCACTCTGAATGGCAGGATGCTGTGTGCTCCTCTGGACCACGAGCAACAGACAGAAAGGAGCAACTTTTCCACAGGGGATGAAATGCTTCCTGTCCCTGAGCAGCAAGCAGCCTCAGGGACCAGAGGACTCAGGTCTTTGCTGCAAACCAAAGCAAGGGACACTTTCTGCTTAGTATGAATTTCCTAGCACTGACCTCGCAAAAACATAAGGCAGTCCTGCAATTGTTCTCTTCCTCAGAGAAAGGAAGGAATCTCTGGAGAAACCAAAACCTAGTTGTATCATGAAAGTTTCCCCTATCCTGATCTGGCTGCTGTGTTACCAGGGGAAGCAGGCATAGGCACCCACAGCGTCGTTTTCCTCCCTCTGTATTTCCAGACTTGCTCCAAAGGAAAGAACAGTAATCCATTTCTAAGTGACCTTAATATAAAAAAAGTAGGACACTACTTATAAATGCCTGAACTATACCCTATTATCTCATAATATGTAAGTACAATTAATTGTTTTAATAACTTTGCATTTATTATTGAAACACTGATGGACTGAGTTGTTTAAATGGCCATAATGAATAGTAAAATATGCAGCTGGACTCATTTGCATTATTATTTGCTTGGCAGGAAATTTCTGTCCTTCTCAAAGACACTAAAAGGCACTAAGAAGATTTAGCAAACTATTGTGTGGTTGTATTTAAATACCTACATTCTCACTGATTTTCCTGCTAGGATTCCTGGTTCTAGATTCTCTTGGAATCAAATAGATCGCCTGTTACATAATTTGTAAATTTTCACAAGTTAACATTCTACTTCTGATAAACAGTATTAATGCCAAAGTGATAATATTTTAGACAAAAATATACATAAAATAAATCTAATTTACTTGAAGTTATGGATTAACCCACTATAAGAAGAACTATGTCCAGATTTACAGGAAAGTTCAATTATGTAAATGGCCACCAGTTAGTTTAGGTGATAAGGTTTGGCACAAGATTCACATTCAGAGGAATATAACAGTTCAGAAGAATCAGAGCAGAAGCAGTGAGGAGGCAAGCTGTAGCAATCCTTCTCAATAGGTGGTTTCAGAATATTTTACTGAACTCAACCTGTACAGGAGCTGGACAGGGAAGAAGCTGACCACATCTTGCTGTTGGCCATGTCAAAGGAGAAGTGACTCAGCTGTCTGTAGAACTGAATAACCTACAAGGGTTCCTACAAAAAAATCGCTCAAGCAAATTGTCTAATCCTGAGGCTCCATGCAAATCCCACACAATCTGCAGGCATAGGTGGACATCCAGGTATCCTTCCTCTCAGGTGGCCCTACACGGTCATGACTCCTCAGTGGGATCGTGAGCTCATGGGCTCATGGATTATCTTGAGAGTGGGTCTGCTATGGTGAGCCAGCTTGCTTAGGTAACTTATGTATTCTCTTTCTCTACCATGAAGTTCGTAGTTCTGCTTTGGGATATTGCCAGCAAGAAGGTCATCGCTAGATGCACCTCCCTGTTGGACGAGAACTTTGAGGCAAACTAAATCTCTTTTCTTTTAACTCACACAGTGTGTTATATTGTGTTATTAACAGCAGTAAACAAAGAAAGTACCCTTGCAGAATATCCCACCACCTGTAAGTACTTTCAAGTTGAAGTTTCCTTTGAAGAGTAAAGACAAGATTTGTAAAAAGACAAGCATAAATATTTTTGTTGCATTACTTAAAAACAATGCATTGAAAAATCCTTTCCTCCATTTTACAATTATCATGAAACAATGTTTTCCTTTTTTTTGTCACACTCCTCCAAATGAGGTTTTTCAAAAGAGATTTTATTCCTAATCACCACCTTATTTGGAATTTTAACACCACAGATATATATGCTTATAAACTCTATCTCTACTTTACACATGAAAAGAGTAAGATTTTTTTTTTTTGCTTCCAACCAACCAAGAATAAATTTTCACCTTTTTGGAAGTGTTTCCATTCCCTGTTGAGAATACATGCTGTCCCAGTCTGTGTTCTGTTGCAAGTAACATACTATCACAAGCTGGCTAAGTTATAAAAGTTTACTTGGGCTCACAATTCTACTCTAATGTCTACAAGGCCACATTTGGTGATGACCTTGCTCCTGGCAGAGGCCCAAGGTGGTACAGGACATTGTGTGGGAAGAGACAGAAAGGAGGTGTGTGTGTGTACTCGCCAGTTTCTCTTCCTCTTCTTATACAGACACTAGTCTTCAATTATAAATCTGTCATGCTGGTGACCTGGCCTAATCCTAATCCTTTCCCTAAAGCCCTACTTCTAAATTCCATACCTGAACAATAATTTGGCAACCAGTTATTGTCACCTTCTTAATACAGTGAGGATTAAATTTCAACAGAAGCTTCAGAGGAGACAAATAAACCATACTCAACTCACAACGCAACAGATACAGTTCACTGTCTACATAGTAGAGTTCAACTAATATACAAAGGAACATTTTATGAATCTTTGAACACTACATTTTATCATTTAAATTCAAACATCTAAATTTTGTAATAATATAAATGTAAATGACATTGAATAGCGAGTGCTATAACAATCCTTCCTGCCTTCAACAAAATGTTCAACAGTGAGGTGCAGATTGAAAAATTGAAGAAGGTATTGTTGAAACAAACAGTATCATATTTGTTTTCAGGATAGCACACGGCTTGTGCAAAGACACTTGTTTTAAACTGAAAAGAATGAGAAATGCTTCTCAAATGCTTGTCTAAAAGAATTTGTAACTGGATTTGTGAGGCTAGCAGGTAAAACAAAATGAGAGCCAAATATCCGAAGGTAAGGAGGATACTAACTGAGTGGAAAATAACACGCTTACTATAAATGGAACAATAGCAATTGCTCTGCCCTTTTAATTCAATGAATAATGTATGAGCGTTTACGGATGACAAATTATAAATGAACTGATATTTCCACGGAAGCCTATGGAGATAGAATGGCACAGATATTGCCTATATGTGGAAAGATATTTAAAATATATCATCCAAGATTTGTATTGCAGTCTCTGTTTTATAATTTCAATAAAAGTAAAGGCATTCATGAGAAAATGAACTTATATTTATCACAAGAGAAGCCTACAAGACAAAGCTTACCAGAAGATAACAACATGTAATATAACAACCACTGCTAATTCCTATCATTTTGTTCTGAAACCCTGTATCATTTTTATTGTTTTGCTTTGTTTTGCTTTTGTCTACGTTGTTGGTATATTGTTACTGTTCTTTTTTATTATTCTCTTTAAAATAAGAAAAAAAGAAATTCAGTTCAGGAAACCTCATTCTTTTAAATGAAATTCAGATTCAATAACACCAAAAAATGTTTGCTTGCCTCATTTTGGAGCTGTCTATAAATCACTGCTCAGCATGTGAGTACCTCCCTCAGGATTCTGCAGTATTAAAGAGAAAACTTCTCAGACGGTTGGGTGAATAGTCTATGCCATTATGATATCATTTTACCTACAAAGACACTGCCCACATTCTTTAGGAACTTATTTAAAAAAGCAATTGCTGGAAGAAACTTATCCACTTAAAGTTTTCCAGAAAATAAAATACAATTAACAATAATGTCAAAGAAAAGCTATTTCAAGATGGGTTACTTTCTTAACTTGATCATTTCTTGTGACTAATGAACTCAAATATGGGTGTCAGGTTTTGTAGGAACTAAAATAAATGCTTCTTTTTATTTAATTTCATTTTAACAAACATCATAAAAATGTCTTCAGAGGAACACAGAAATTAGTTTTTGAGAAAAAATTATTTCCTACAAGGTGATAAATGACTTTATACCACATGGAAACCTTTCCGCTTATAACACATTGCAACCATAGATAAAACAAGGATCTGATGGAGTTTAGAAGACAGTATGAACAGAAACTCAGTTACACAGTGCTAGTCAAGGAGTAGGCAATAAGGGACCAAGAAACTTCCAGGCTTGCAGATAGAGACTGGGTGGGTTTTTCTGCTAAGGACCAAACAATGAGAGCTAGTGTCTGGGCTGTTTTTACACAAAGCTACAGGCCTCAAGAAGGAGGACAAATGACCAGCCCATAAATAAGATCGGACAATTCTTCCTTAAGGATTCTTGACAAAAGCGGTGGCAATCCTAGCACTCAAGGAGGCTGACACAGAAAGACTACACACTGGAACCCAGCCTGGGTAACTTAGTGACGTAGTGATACCCTGTTTCAGAGTAAAAAATGATGTAGCTCAGTGTTAAGGCCCTGAGTTCAAGCCCTAGGTGACAGCATACACACACACACACACACACACACACACACACACACACACACACAGAGTTGTGGCATTTCCAAAATCAAGAGGCTAGCAGCCTCTGAATGACATTTAAATACCCGGCTCTGGATGGGGCTCCCCAAAATCACCAGAATGAAGGCTCCCCACAATCACCAGAATTGATGATTGCCTCATCGATCACTAAGAAAGTACAAGAGACAGCAGAAGGGCTGAGAGGGAGAACAATAAAACTGCCTAAGCAAAATAAGGTAGCATGCCAATCTTTTAAAAGGCATGAAGACCTCTATGAAGAAAGACAATATACTTTTGAAGTTCAGAATATGAATGTACTCTAGATAAAGTTAATTTTGTCAAAGAACTTTCAGAAAAAGCTTATCTGAAACCAAAATAGATAAATGGAAAGGGAAAAGAGTAAGGATAAGAGCAGGAACTAAAACCTAACAAAGAAACTGAGGGAATGGATAATATAAAGATTAGGAACAGACAAGGAGTTTCAGAAAATTTAGATGGCGTACATAGAAATTGCTAATATTGACCAAACCACAAGCTAGTTCTTGAATCAAAGGTCCAGGGTTTGGTTATTTTTTCCCATGAGGTTTTGGGAATTAGCCTCTAAATCCTTGGAAATTGCCACACATCAGGAGTGTCTTTGTTATTTATGGAGGGCTTGGCGGTTAATGGCAATGAGGAGATTCATGCTGGAAACTCTTACCATGCACATGTGGCCAGTGATTCAATAAATCATGTCTACACCACGAAATCCCAACAGTTACTCTTGTCACAGATTTCAGCAACCTTCCCTGGTTCCAACACTCTGCGTGCTCCTGTGCGTCAGTGTGCTGAGGGGCACATTCTGACTCCACAGAGAAGCCACGGGAGGTTTCTCACTTGGGATACTCTCAGGTCTTTCCCTTCTTCTGGCTAGATCTGATTTGTATTTTCGGTACAGTAATAAAAATCTAGTTATGCATACAGCACTTTCCAATTTCTGAGTTGTTCTAGCAAATAATCAAACTTGTGAATCCCTGAGTTGTAATCTCCTGGTGCTATGTACTGGAGGCCCAGGAACCCCATCAGCTCGTGGCTGGTGTTCCTGGTGGGGCAATCTTGGGGAGGACTGTGGCTCCAACCTGTGATATCTGACCTCACTCCAGGCACTTAGTCAGAAGTCACTTACTTCCATGATTAGAAAAAATTATAAACAAACAACACTGACACCTTCAGATGTCAGGATGATACACCCCTGATTGAATACTATAGCTGTGAAATATTAGTTAAAATTAACAACTGTATAGATAACAAGCAGCAGTAAGACATAGAGCCAATAAACTGTAAATATTAAGTCATTAAATGAACCACTCATCAATGTTTCTCTTGTTTCCTATCTATCAGGGACCCTACCACAAACACCAGGCCCAGGTGATATTTCAGAAGAACTTTCTTAACATGCTTATGGAAGAGAAAATGAGGAAAACATATATATTTCATTTAAAAAGAATGTACAACTTTGCTAACAAAACTAGATTAGCAGCATAACAGAAAAGAAAATCACAGAACAATTATCTTTATGAATAAAGATTCAAAAATCCTAAATATAATAGCAGTATACTGTATTTAGGTCATAAAAATAATGCTATAAAATCAATGTCTCAAGAGCCTAAAATAGGTCAGCATCAGAAAATCTATTCTAAAACATTGCACTACAAATTAAAGAAGGACACCTGAGTAGCCAGCTCAATAGATATAGAAAACATTGGACAAAGCAACTCATCGCGAGGGAAACTCTTAGCAATTTAGGGATAGAAGCAAACTTTATTAATGTGAAGAGGCATCCAGAAAATCTACATGGAACATTACTGATGAAATGATGAGCACTCTTGTCAAAAGACAGAAACAAGCCAAGGATATCCACTGTCACCGTTTCTGCTCAACATTTTATCAGAGATCGAAGTCAGGATAATACAAGAATAAAAAGGGGAGAAATAAGAATTAGAAAGGGAGAGACAGAGCCCATCCACTTGCACCACTGCTGCTGGCCGCCTCCTGAAGCCTGTGCTGGAGAGGAGAGAGGTCCAGCCTGACCTTCCTGCCACCACTAGCTACCTTGTATGTCTCACGTAGGAGAGGAAGCCAGTGGCCAAACTACCAAATCCAAACTATCAAATCTAGTTGTCCTCAGCACAGGGCAGCAGAGGTGCCAAGCTAAATACTGACCTGATGGAGGAAAGATCCACACCCTGTGGGACAGTTCCACTCCAGCAGCAAGTGTTCCTCTACTGCAGTGACCAGGTGGGAGACAGGCTTAAAGAAGGGAGAGCTGTGTTCTGACGACCTCTGAGAAGCTCAAGGTCAGGTTGGGAGGACCACAGGGCCCATATTCTGAGCTGGGAGGCCAGGTTTGGTGGGCGTAACCTTCAGCAGGGTGGATGTAAAGGACACGACGTGTAGTCCAGTGGTTTGCTTGGGCTCTCGCGCTGCTGCCTACATCCAGCAGAAAGTAGTGGATTGTCTTCCTACAGGCCAGCGTCTGGGTTGCCTACATGTGTATACCAAAATCATAGACCTCTTTGCTTCCACTAAGGGTGATTCATGAGTGGTTCTTAGGATTTCTAAGTATCCAGTTTGTATTTGACACTGCTGTTGCACCTGACTCTGCTATTACAATTTGGTTTTCTGTGTCTGCTCAGAACTGGATTGTCTGGGAGTCCTAAACAATACTGTGGCACATTCCTGAAGGAGGAGGCACTAGGCCAAGTAAGCTGCAAACTCTAACATAGAAAACAAACAAACAATAAGAAACATGAGAAAAAAGTAAAAAATATCTCCCAAAACTCCCAACTCTCCCATTGTCAATCAATGGGGCATCAAGGGGGAGGAAATCACAAATCACACAGTGGAAATGTCTGAAAGAGTACTGACAGAGGAAACAAAACAGTTCAATGAGGTGCTTGGCAAATTCAATTCAGACATAAGTAAATGATAATGACTCTAATGAAACAAATGGTCAGCGAGTCTAGTGGAGCTAAAGAAAGAGAAGCAAAACATGAATTCTCAGCACAGGAAAGAATGGGAGGCCATAAAAAAGTTCCAAACAGAAATCCAGGCGATTAAAAGTATGACTGAAAATATGGGTGTCAGAAGTGTCATTGTGAAGACAGTTGTCAGATCAAGAAGATAGGGCAGTGGTTAGTGATCAATTAATCAGAGATACTGTAAAAACAATAAGAGAACATAAAAAATGGAACCAGCAGCTTCTAAGTGACCAAAGAATACTGATATAAGAGTCACTGGAATTAATGAAAAATCAAAAGAAAGCAAAAAGAGCAAAAAAATCTGTTTATGTTAGTAATAACAGAAAACTTTCCAGACATAGAAAAAAAATTTAACATCCAGATAAATTTGGGATATAGAATCCTAGGTATTCATGATCAGAAATAAGTCATTCCACTGTACATCATAAAATACCAGAACAGAATCTTAGAAGCTGTTAGAGAAAATCAACAAAATACCTACGAAGGAAAACACATCAGAATTACAGCAGACTTTTCAAGACAAATCTTAAAGGCAAGAAGAGCTTGAAATGAAGTCTTTCAAGGTGTAAAAGCAAAACAGCACACCACCAAAAATACCTTCTAACCCAGATTGATATATCCCGGAAAATTATCTTTCAAAATTGATGGAGAAATCAGATATTTCCATTACACAGAGCACCTTAAAAAATTCATGACCACCGAACGAACATGCCAAAACATTAAGAGACAAGCTGAAGTCTGCGAGAAAATCTATATTGTTGATACGAGATAACTGAAAAACAATTAGGGTCCAGATTGGACAGATAAATTCACAAGATGAGGAAACTCAGGACTAATGGAACATGGAAAGAAAGTCAAACCTCCATCATAATCCAGAAAATGTGTGTATAGGGGCTGGGGATTTAGCTCAGCGGCACAGCGCCTGCCTGGCAAGTGCAAGGTTGTGGGTTTGATTCCTGGTACTGGAGAAAAACAGAAAAAAAGAAAATGTGTGTATTAAATGAAAATAGTTTCTTACATGACAGTAATACAATATCGAAAACCTTGAATGAGCATAACAAATTGAGCATGGAGTGGAGCTCCTTACATATTTCAGCTGCAATATAAATTAGTATAAGCATTCAGAGGTACAATTTAGCAATGCCTAGCAAGTTGAGTATGAATATATCCTTCAATCTAGCACTTTGGAGTCTAGATAATATTCTCTAGGAAAAAAGCCCCTCCAAGTGTGGCATAAAATTTAGATGAGAATGTTTACTGAAGCATTATTTTCAACAGAAAAAAGATGGAAGCAACTGAAATATTCATTGCCATTACATTCAAACTAATAAGTGAATGCTACATATATCAACATAAATCTGTCTTCAGAATTAATGATGAATGGAAGAAAAACAAGTTGCACACTGATTATGCTATTATAAAACATGCATGGGAATAATGAATATATTTCTCCATAGATTAGGAGAAGAATGAGATTCAGAAGTGGTACACAGAAAATTTCTACTCTACTTAGGCTTTTTCAGTGCAAAATCTGAATCAAATATGAAAAACTTGTTTTTATTTTTTTAACTTATAAACAGTAGAAATTTATTTCTCAGATTTCTGGAGGCTGGGAAGTCCAAGATCAAAGTGCTACAAGTTTAGTACTTGGTAGGGACCTGGTCTGTACTTCTAAGATGGTACCTTATTGAGGTACCTCTGGAAGGGACAAACGCCATGTCTTTACAAGGCAGAAAGGGCAGAAGGGAGACAGAGGAGGTGAACTCGCTCTCTCAACCCCTTTTATAAGGACTCTGACCCCACCCATGAGGGCTCTGCACTCATAATCTACTTCCTAAAGGCCCTACCTCTTATATTGGGAGTTACATTTCATAAAAACCTTAATTATTTAAAAGCCAAATAGTGAATGCAGACATGTTGGTTATGCTATTCTCTCTAGTTAATAAATTTATGAAATGATTATTAAGAAGGAAATAAAAAAGTTACAGACTTTTCAAATGCTAAAAACTTCCACCAAAAGAAATAATTGCAGAGATAACTCTAGAAAAAGAGTCTGCCAAGACAGTCTTATGTAAGAAATGAGGGTTATTGGCTTCATTTGATATCCTAGGTATTTGCCATGAATAAGTCTAATTCTGGTCAATCTTATAATGTATGATTAATTTAGTTAGTTTTAGCACCTTATTGCTTTACTAATAATTCTTCTAGAGACAATAATTCTTTCCAGCTAAAATTGCTCTCAAAAAATCAGTGTTTCTCATAGATTTTGATTTATCACCACTGATAGATCAACTTAATAAATATTTTAGTTCTCTACTGCAATAGCCAATGATTTAAGAGCTATTGGAATCATGGATTTAATACCTAAAATTAATATGTGAAGAAAAGTACTGACTTGGGAATCATTATATCTAGTTTCTTCTCCTAAACTCACTGAAATTTCTTTGATAAAATGCTCAGCTCCTATAAATTTTAGGTATAAACCTCATCCAAGATATTGCCAGATAATCTAAGGAGTCTCATGGAACTACAGCTCATAAAGGTCACAGTTCTATGGCCACGACTTCGTCTCTGTATTCACTTTCGATTTCACCTCACCAAGCCCAAATGGAAAGTGGAAAAGGATATTCTATACTCCTTCCTGTCTACCCTACCTTTATTACTGGAGTGAGATGAAAATATTTGTGTTCCTTTGATATCTTCACAGGGAAACTCAAGATGTATTTGGAAGAAATGTTTAGTGTGGCGCACTAAGAGGGCTAAGAGTGGGTGAGGGTTTACTTTCCTTTGTTCCTCTTAATAGCAGGCCTTTTTTGTTCTGCTGTTCAGAAAGCAAGCAGAGAATGCAAGCTGTGGGGTGGAGTGGAATTGCTGCTTAGTTGGACAACAAGTGGGGGAGACTGGAGGTGAATAGAAAAGAGGTAAAAAAAAACAACAACACTGAGGAAGAGAAGCATTGCCTACTGGGAGTTTTAGTTATTTACTATGGGGTTCACAGCACAGAGAATCTCTTCTCTCCTCTGGTTTCACCGGTCAACATGAAAATGCTCATGAAAACAACATTAGGAGTGAAAAGAGGTTAAGCTTCTTGTTCAGGTAGGTCCAGCGGAAATCAGAGAGGATATCTGGGGATGACATGAACAGGATGAACAGAGCTGACTCTGGGCAGTGAAACAGGGATTCCCTGTGAGCCCTGCTTGCTTCCTTGAATCTTCATCACTCCATGAATTTCTTAACATGAAGCATTTTGTTAAAGTTGTCTACTTCCTCTGTATAACACTGCACTGTGCTAATAAGTTTTTGATAAATCTACAGCTTGATGGGGATATATATATATTGATATATTTTAATAGAACAATAGAGAAGGAAATATTTGAATTTTATGTTATTAAAAATAAGAATGTGTTTTAAAATATAGTTGCTTATCATAAAACTGTGATTTTATGTGAGATAATAATATATTCTCTTAGAGGAAAGTGAAAATTAAAATTCTTACAAAAATCAGTCTTTACTTTCTTATGATTATGCATAGGCTAGAAAATAAAGTTTTCTCTACTTAACTTATTCTAAATTTAGGTCATTAATCCAAAGTAACAAAACAAGGCCCCAGCTTCCTAATAGAAGTTAAACAACTTAATTATTCTTAAAGATGTCTTTTTAGACTGTTAGTTGATTCCTAATGGGTAAAGTGGCTAATTTTGGACTTTCTAAATAACTTTCTCTGGAATATACACAAGTCTAAAAAAGAAATTATTTCTTTAAGAGCCCATGGCCTTTTCAGATGTATTTTAAAAATAAGCTTTCAAAGCTATTACATAGTGCTGATGCTTTAAATACAGCATCATTATAGTCCATAAATGTGAATTGCTGCCATTACAGACATTTTGAGGATTAAATGAGATAAAGAATTCCTTTCAAGTATTTGGTACATAATAAGCTCTCTCCAGTGTGGTAGCTATTATTGTTGTCAATACTAGCATTTTTGAATTTAAGCATGTAAATGTTATTTGAAATGCTCTCTGCTTCTATATTAAGCTCTCTGCTTCTATATTAAGATCTGAAATACAGTTTAAATTTTGCAAATAAAGCTTTATTGGAACACAGCTATTCTGAGACCACAGGCACTTTTGCATAATGGTAAAGCTTAGCTGAGCCCAAGAGCAGAGGGCCTAGAAAGCCTACTATGTTTACCCAACCCTAAAAAATATTTTTACCCCTATCTTAAACTATATCTATTTTTTATAAACTTCTTTAAAAGGAAGGATTTTATTAAAAGTAAATGTAAAATTACTTACCCACACTCATTAAGACAAATGCTTTTCACCTATATACAAGTATCTGATCCAAAGAAAAGTGACAAGATAACTTGAATAGTGTGAATTTCAAACACACTTTGAAAAACTCAAACACCCAAATTCAATCAATTAGTGAAACAAATTCTGAATGCTTAACTAGTACAAGAACATACTTATGTGGTCTGAATGACTGATTGAGTGAACTAAATCACTACTACCTACCTTGCTATTTGGTTTCCTTTCCAAGATTTCATAGTTGATTACTTTATTTACTTATTGGTTACTTTATTGAGATATCATTGGCATGTAAAAAGCTGTACTGATGTAATATATTAATTTTGAAATAAGCACTTTCCCAGTGAAACCACCACCAAGCATGCAATGACATGTTCATTTCCTCTCAAAGTTTCCCCCCGCCACCTTCATTATTGTGTTATTAATAATTTCGTGTGTGTTAAGACCACTTGAGATCTACCCTCTTAGAAAATTTTACACACGTGATACCATAAGGTTAAGTAAGGGCACTATGCTCCATATATAGTAGATCCTCAGAACTGACCTTATTACCCATGTTAGTGAAATCAAATCTGCTTGATTGGTTGGGAAGGGGATGACAACTATGTGGTACACAATATTTACTAGATTCTCTTATATAACCTTGTTCCTCTGTTGTTTTAATTTCTAATATTATTTACAAAACAAAAATGACAAGGTTTTATCAACTACCTCTTGACTCTGTCAATGCACTTGAACAGTAATTGGTGAAATCTACCATATAAATTATTTAACATTTTGTTGGAAGTTTTACAATGTGATCATAAATCGTCCAAAATGCATGAATAAAAGAGGAAAGAGATCTATTTTGCCTGTGAAAATATTAGATACAACTTCCAAAAGGATTCCGTTCCTTTCCGTTCCCAGTGTAGGTGGTTTATTCACTTACTCCACAGGACTGATCTGGAGTGACCAAGCGTCCTCCCTGAGCTGGCTATAAAGCAACATTAATGCTACCTGTGAGGTCAGGATCTCCTAGGATGCATGTACACATTGCTCCTCCCACAGAGACCCCCATGATGCTCATCACCTGTGGACACCTCTGTCTTTATTCTCTGGTATTTAGTCATCAGCCTTTAATCTCCAGTTGGAACCTCTTTTAACCTCACCACCTCACCCACTCCCGCCTCTTTTGACACAGGGCCTTTTACTAATCTTTAGATCTCTCACTGTGTTAAAAAATTTCTTCCACATTCTCAAACTCTATCCACTGAATCTGCTTCCTAAATCTTTGCTTGTACCAATTAGCTCCCCAGTGCACAAATTCACCCTGTAGGCCTTTCTAAAAGAGGATGTTCATGCTGCTGTGTTCCATGGAGTATAATATGCAGACAGGGAGGAGATGCCCCATCCACTCCTCAGCACTCCCCGAGAGGCACTCTGTCAGGCAAAATCATCCTGGTTGCCCTCTGTTCATCGCTCCATCAGTCACTCACAGGTCCTACACACGCATCCGACCTACTCTGAATGACTTCGACGTCCATGTGAAGATTCAGCCGACACCTGGGCTGTGATGGCTACTTGCCCTTTTTTGCGTTGAACCCATCATTTTATTTCAACTACCCGTGACCAACACCACCCTAGATTTTGTATTTAGTCTCACAGAAGTCCTCTCCAGCTGTCAACTCCTGGATCCCACCTTCTGCCCACAATCTACTCCCTTTCCTCACTCATGGGTCTTCTTTGACAGGAGATCTTTGATCCTTTATTTTTGTTCTTTCACTTTCCTCTTGTTTTAACTTCTTTTCATATTCAATCTAGACTACAAGGCCTTCATTTCAGTCGTCCTGCCAGTCAGTCATCCATATAACTTTATCTTCTGTCTCTCAGAGACACCGGCCAGGAGGATTAAAAAACCATAAAGCTTTATCAATTTGAACATTGTTTTTCTCCCTTCTTCCATGAAGCCTAAAAAAGTCTCATATCTCTAAAGTGGTGTTACTATAAATTTATGCTCTCGAAGTTCAGCTGGATCTTCAGCCTCGCACTTACTGCATCTATATTACTTATTATTATTATTATTTATATATGTTGTATATTATTATTTATTATGCTTTTGCCTACTCTTCTTTTTACTCAAGCTTCTTGCATTATTGTCTTGTCAGCCTGGATGGCCACCTGACTTGCTATCCTCTAGGACAAACAGAAATTAATGAGACACCCCAGGGTCCTCTCTCTGTATTGGGAATGTGCTTGAGCACATTATTATGGCTTCACGTCTCCCCTGCTTTTAACCTTCTCTGTGTGCTGCTTTTGTAGCACAATTGTACTCCTTTTCCGCTGTGGGTCTTGGTATAATGTCTTCTCTAGCCCCTGGCATTAGTTCACTACAGTATGGAAACCTTGTTATTGTTTACCACCTGTGCTTCTTGACAGACTCCAAGTGCCATGTAACAGGTAGCTATTAGTGAAGTGTTACATCGCAGAGACAGTGAAAGTTTATTATTAATGATATTTGTTATAGGAAACAAATCTCCACCAGGACAGGAATTCATAAGTGCCTCCTTAAAGTTTCTTGATACCCATATAGATGTTTACACTGAATAGATATATGCAACCAATTGCTTTTCAGAAAAGTGAATATGTGGGTGGACTGAATTTCATTATTCACTCATTTTTAGCTAGTTGGGAGAATTCTGGGTATCTAAGCAAACTCAACTACATGAAAAATAAATTTTTACATGAAAATGCCTATGTAATAAAAAGAATAAACTGTGAATTTTCTACTTTTAACTTTACTTTTTTTATATATGAGATTTCTTAAAATATAGCACAGTTCTGTATACTTATTTGATGAATGGGTTTCTACATATCAATTAACTTTTTCCCCTAAATATATAACCATTGAATTCTGATATAATTTTTCACAGTGGTTACTGGAAACCCCCCACTGGTTACTGGAAACTCTTAAAAATACTTAAGAATCAAATATTAATAAAGTCACTGAGTCAATACTAATTACTATTCCCCAGCCCTAATGTGGTGTATATAATACCAGACAGATGTTTACATGATCACTAAACCCACCTGTTACTGACTTACTATTTTATTTTTAATTGACACATAGTAAAGTACAAATGCATGGGGTGCCATGTGATGCTTTGATCCATGCACACACTGTAGTGATCAAATCAGAGTAATTAGCACATCCATCACCTCAAACATAGCCGCTTTGTGGTGACTTGGTGTTAGCCCAGGTGGGACCATATCAGTTTCCAGTGCGGTAATTATTGTATCATCTCTTTACATTTCCCTTCAGTCTCCTCCTTGGTGTTGTTGACCTGACTTAATTATTTTTAAATGTCTGAATCTGTGCTTGCTTACATTAGTAGGAAACAAGATAATGCAATAGAAGAAAGGGAAAGAACATGATAGGTGTGTTGAAAACAGCAAGATCACTAGGTAAAACCCAGCGAAGAAGTGTTGTCTTGGCAACATGACTTATTGTGGAGAGTTCCCTGGCTCTGGAGGAGAAGAAATGAATCAGAAAACACAATGACCAAGGGAACCACTTTAATAGTCAGTTTTGATGGAAGTCAAGTTATTAGTGAACTGAAATTTATTTTCCATTCATAAATGGTCCTCTCTGAAGTTCACCTTTACCTTGGCTAGAGATGCACAACACAGTGAGCTGCTTACCTCTGCAAGGTAGAACTCGTCGTACTGCCTTCTGAAGTTCTCTCCCTTGTAATAATTGCTGGCTGCAACTATCACATCCACGGTCACCATGCTCAGGATAAACATGTGGAAAACTGATGACCGCATCATTTTCTGGGGAGGCAAAAATAGTACACTCTTAACAAAGAAATACACCTCAAGATTAAATGTAATTCAAGTGCTGAGACCTCAAGCAACAACTCTGGGATACATTGCTGTGCAAAATGGTGCTTCAAAGGTGACTTGATCAATGTTCCTTGCTGCTGAATAGTGTGACAAAGGCATCCTTTTCTTCCAGAAGTGAAAACCTGACCAGAAAGATAATGTCAGAGACCGTCTGTTAAAATGGGAACTATACTGCATTTAATTTGTGTATAGTTTACATCTTAATTCTCAAGGATTGGTTAGGTAGTTTTTATCCTGAATTTTGACTGTTTGGAGAAATGATTTTTTTAAAAAACAGAAACCACAAAACAAGTATCACTTATTCTGTGTTAATACGGAAACTGATTGAGGGTGAAAGCATGTTACTGCTACTCATCAAACTGGAATGGTGGGAGAAGCCTAAGATTTATTTATTTACTTATTGTTTCCATATATATTTGCTGAAAATTGTAGTATAACTGATAATGACTGATGTCCATATTGCAATTATTATGCACCTGCAGCTGTTCGAGGTACTTTATATACAGTAACTCTAATATTCATAGCATCACTGAAAAGTTATACCATTTTTATGGATTAAGAAGCCAAGGCTCAGTGAAGTTAACTTTTCTACTGTAACCCAGCATTGAACGTGGACCCAGCATTATGATTCAAGTTCAGTTCAAGTCTATTCTCTCCACTGAGACTGAGACAATTAAGCATTTATAAAGTGTACACTGTCACAATGGCTGAGTGTATTGAATACTTACTATGTCTCAGGCCATTCTATATGCATGTTTTATTTTTATCTCTCTTAATTTTTGCCATAGTCTGTAAGATATCCGATTCAGGTCTTACAAAGAGCTCAGAGAGTTCATCTGCTGAAGGTCATGCACAAGTAACAGTAGAACCAGGCTCTGTATTCATTGGTTTAAGGTTGTTTCTGAGATTTTACCCGGTTGTAGGGTAAAGAACATCTAAACATAGCGAGTGTTGGGTGAGGTCCCTGGACTATAGCGGGTAGAACATGAACAGACCTGAGCACTTGACACGTAGCCCTGTGGTCACTGCACAGGACCAGCAACACCAGACTCCTCCTGGGTCTCATTTCTTGCATGTACTGATAAACACAGACCTTTACTTTTTCATCTGACCTGAAAGCTCTTCAGGATTTGCAATTAAAAGAGCCTAACTGAAGCACAGTGTGACCACTGATCATGATGTATCAACTAGACTGGATTAAGAAACACCTAGCCGATTAGTAAAGCACACTGCTGGATGTGTCATTCGGGAGTTTCAGAGATAACTGGCATGTGGGCCAGCAAACCGAGGAGGAGGGAAGACCCATCCTGCTCGTGGGTGGCACCATTCAGTAGTCTTGCAGGCCCAATGCACTGACAGGGAAGCAAGGAGGAGGGGCTTGGCTTTTGTTTTGAAAAGCTCTACCCTGAGCAGGTGCCTCTTTTCCTACTGCCATCTCTGCGGACTTTAGGCTTCAGCCTTGCAATTTCTTCAGTTTCTTCACATCAGAGACCCCCCGGGAATCTTCTGGGCCTTCATTCTGGACTGGTGCTACGTGCTTGATCCTTCTTGTTCTGTGGTTTCCAGCTTCTTGGAAAGAGCAGCTACTGGGATCCCTTGGCTTTGTACTGCAAAAACTGCCATTTGCTCTGTCTCTGTCTCTGTCTCTGTCTGTCTCTCTCAATACACACACACACACACACACACACACACACACACACACACACACACACATATATATTTTCCCCTATGGCTTCTGTTCCTCTAGAACCCTAACAAACATATAGAACCTGTAAGCAGGATGAAAAACAGAGCCATCCCCTCTGAGCCCCACCACTATCTCCAGACATTTGTGTGTGTTGCAAGGTGTCATTACCACACACTCTGCATTAACAGCATGGGCCGGGCCAAACTGCCTTGAGCTACAACCCCACCACTTATGCTGTGGCCCTGGACAATTTACTTCAACATTTCTGTGCCTCAAATTTCCCATTTATACAATGGACATAAAGGTGCCTACCCCAAGGGGTCATTATCAATTACCTAAGACAATGTTTGCACATGACAAGTGTTCTATGTTTGCA
The DNA here is from genome assembly GCF_000276665.1 of Chinchilla lanigera. Lineage (NCBI taxonomy): Eukaryota > Metazoa > Chordata > Mammalia > Rodentia > Chinchillidae > Chinchilla > Chinchilla lanigera. Next base: position 9,713,466 of record NW_004955404.1, on the reverse strand, counting down.
GAAAAAAATGCAATTCTATAAGTTGGGTATTTTTCTTTCATGAGTGAAAAATTAATGTTCAAGGTCAAAGAATTACTTCTATTGTATACCTGAGTGAGTTCAGAACCAAGGGAAATAAATAAGTTTGATAAAAGTCTAATAATTTGAGAGATGCCAGAGTCCCTGGAAGAGCTGGTTTTTAGTGAAGCTTCCTGTCATGGCTATTGCATTGTTAAATCCATTTTTCTGCCTTTTACTTTATTTTATTCATAATACAAAATCAAATTCCAGAACTGCCAATCATCACGTTTGTATATACATCCATTGACTCACGGGAGCTACTGACCTTCATAATGTAGATAAGCAAAGCAGTTGGCAAGTTTCTATTCTCATTAGAATTTTTATTGTTATTTAGTCTTTCTTTGCACTGTCAGAGTTAAATTCCATAACTATTATTCCTTTTCTATCCTCTTCTCAGTGTAATGTTCTATTAAAAACATTTTAACTGATTTCTATTTTATCTGCATGACAGGAAAGCCATAACTTTCTCTTTCTATTTTCCTTAGCTGTGGATTTGTGTCTTAAGTAAACTGTTATTACTGAGAGGTCCAAACAAAGCTTTTAGCTATGGCTGTCAGAAAAACTTTTAAATTGGTTTTGTAACTGTCACGGCTTCATATTGGTGCTGTCATTATAATTAGGTTGTTTTTTGTCTGAATGTCTACGTGTTCCTGTTGGTACAGAGTCATTAAAATAATCACTTACAAGGGTGTTTGATATGCTATAGTCACCATTGCTTAGTTGACTTTTTCCAAAGTAACAACTTTCAAATATTAAGTAAGAATTAAGGTGATAAGTATGTGCAGCAGTTCAATTTAAATATTAAAGTCAGTAACTCCAGCTTTAATGTTAGAAGTAGTAGCAAGGACCACTTGAACTCAGATCAAGTCAGTCTGTGTTTGAAACTGGCATTCAGTTTCCGTAACAGGAAAGGGCTAGCCATATTATGTTCTGACTCAGGTTTATGTGTACAGGATGGCTCAAATTTGTGCATCCAACTTTTATTTTCTTGTAAAAATTAATGTAAAAGAAAATGTTAAATTTGAATCAGTGTCATAAAATACTTGGGGTTTCTACTATTGCATTATTTAATATAAATATATAGGGTCTGTCTACCTATCCATATATGGAGATGTACGTATTCATATATGATAGGCATATGTGCATATATATGTATATACATAATTGTGCGCATGTACCTTTGTATTTATGTATGTTTAATATGACTTTTATGACTTTATATATGCATTACCTTATTTAAAGGTCCCTTCACTTGCAATGTCATTTTAGTTTAAATTTTTAAAAAATTCGACAAATTCTAAATATGCTTTCAGTTTGGCTTTGATCCAAGAACTATTATTTGTGTATATAACAGTTGCAATTACCAATATATGGAAAAGAGATTATAATACAATCATCCCAAGGCAGCAAAATCTGTCAGGAATGCTCTAGAGCCCTGCTACTCAAAGTGCAGTCCCTGGACTAGTGGCATTCTGAGAGGTTATCAGAAATGCAGAATCTCAAACCCCATCCCAGATCTATCAAGTCTCAGTTTGCGTGTTAACAAGGTCCCCATGGGATTTGTGTGTATTTTCATGTTTGACAAGCACTGTTGTAGGTCGTACTTCTTAAAGAGGAGGATGCACTGGTGACCTATAAAATTATTTACAACTTCACAATTTCATGAAACCTAAAAGACTGTAATGACTAGGGTAGAATGTTACAAGTACTGGCTGGAATGTTATGTGTTATGGTTTTGGTTTGAACTGTACCGGAAAAGCATGTGCTGGGGCTTGGTTGCTGGCTGGTAGGCTTTTGGGAAGTGGTTGGATCATGATCTCTGTCTCTGTCTCTGTGTCTCTCTCTCCTTCATTGCTGCTATGAGGCCAACAGCTTTCCTTCACCACTCGTTTCCATCAGGATATTTCTGCTTGCCACAAGCCTAAAAACGATGGAGCTAGATGATCATGGACTTAAACCTCTAACACTGTTAGCTAAAATACACCTTTGGTGTACAGCCTGCTTAGAGAGGGTGAGATCTCCAAGCACACAGAGTTCGAAGGCAGACTCAGAGGCACAGGTGTTCTCTTGCCTCCTCCTGAGCAGTCATAATGGATTTGCTGCTCTTCAATATATTAAAACAAAAGAGAAGAGTTTCCTTGTCAAAATTCTGTTGTTGGGTAGAAAGCAGAATTATATGAAGCTTGTATTGGAAAGGTGAAGATAATCTGCTCCTAAGAGAAGGGTATAAGACCATTTTGAAGACGGGTGGAGCTGAGTTTAAATCATGGCTCTGTGCCTTATTTAACCTCTTGGTGATAAAGTTTTCTATCCAGAAAACAGATGTGATAGCGTCTACATCTTTACACTGAAACCTGAATATAAATGAGACTATTTGGTCTAGAGTTCAGACCATACCAGGTACCTCTCATTCTGTAACTTTATAAAACTGCATTGGAAAAACACTCTAAAGATTTACAGGTAGGATACAACTAGTTGCTGACAGGGAAGGTGTTATGGTTTGTGTCTAGATGTCCCTCCAAAGCCTCATGTGACCATAGGCGGGGCTTTTTCAGAGGTGGCTGAATCTAGATGTTGGGGTTAAGGTTGTGTGCTTACTAAATCAGTTCACTGATTGGTTTGGCATCACCCTAGTCCTGGTAGCCTGGATACAATTGTAAGTGACAGTTAGAGGCTTGTCTTCCTCCCCTTGCTTGCTTTGATACTTTCTGTCTACCACGAACTGTGTCTCCTCTGTGGTGATTGTCTTCCACGCCACCCTGCCTTGCAGCCAGCTGAATATGGACTAAAACCTCTATAAACTGTGAGCCAAATAAGCCTTTCCTCTCTTGACTTTGACTGTCAGGTATTTCTGTCTCAACAATGAGAAAAGTCACTATGATAGAAGGTAAGAAGGTACAACATGAGCAGTCATCCAGAAGAAACATAAACCTTGAGATGGACCATGAAAATTTATACTTTCAAAACATCTAAAGTATTCTCAAGGTTTAATGATATAAATGTTTAAGTGCTTCATGGGAACTTTTTCTATTAAATTTCTCAGAAATTTTTTCCTATTAAATAGTGCTTTAAAAAGTGTGAAAACTCTGATACTCATCCTACAGACCAAAACTGTGGACTTAGACACCACAATAAATGCAAATTAGGATAGTGAACAATACAACTTAGAGGTTAAATCTTTCAATTGCTGGTTAAGTGAATAAAATATCCTATGTTTGTAAAATAAAGTTTTACCCACTGAACACTGCATCACACATGCACTAAAGTTTGTGATTTAATTGTATTTCAAAATAAACACAATTACAAGATGAAATTTTCAGGAACTCACTTACATATGAGCCATGAGTACAAGAGCAAGACCTTAATCATGCAAAAAAGCCAAATACATGCAACCTGAAATAAATCTCCCATTTGCAAGAGGTGTGTTCTTCTGAAGAAGACATCTGCATATTCATTGCTTCTACAATCAACAGACAAAATAATTGTCTAATATCAAGGATTTGTGTTAAAAATAATGTATTGATATCAACACTGAAAACAGATCAATGGATGTGTTTGCAGAATCTGTCTTTCCCGTCTTACTGTCCTTGTACAGCCAGAAGAGAAAGGGCCTCACAAGTCATATCCTACCAAGGCACTGGGAGTCTATGATGCCCACACACACCCCAACAGCTGCCACAACCTGAGAATAGTTGACTCCTTTTCTTGGAACAGAGCTGAGTAAGGGAAGATTGAACACTGGAGGTCAAACTGGAGGAAGTAGGGAAAGGAGTTTTATAGGGCTTTTTCCTCTCTTGGCCAATATGACAAGCTTTCACTCTCCCCTGTAAGAGTTAGGCTAGTTGTTAAATTGCAAATCTAACAAGAGATATTTATTGTTGTTAACATATTACATTAACCCTACAACACAAACTAGATTTTAATAAAAAGAAACACATGCCTATTGGAACAAGAACGCTGCTAATGCTGGTGGATTGTCATACTAAGTGATTTCCAAGTTGCCACCAGTTTCTGCAGAAGAATCCCAGGACTTCCCACTGAACCCCTGTCCCTTATTCTACACCCACCCTTGGCAGTATCCAGCTATGTGACTGATTTTGGTCAATGAGATAATAGCAAAAGGGAAGTGAGCAGACACTTGAGAAACACTTGTGTGTCAGGAATTCCTCTTGCTGCTGCTGGAACTCTGAGCCACCACGTTCACACATTCACACAGCCATTTAGCCTTCTACGTGGTAGCCATGGGCCCTGACATCCTCTTTACCCTACTTGGCAGCTAGCCCAGCCCAGAAACAGAGATGAGAACTGATGGGTGGCTGACCCTTGGTGCAGATATGAGCTCAGCCATGATCAGCTGAGATCAGCTTTGACTGGCAGTGCTGTTCATCCAATCCACAGTTCAGGAGCAAAAATGGGCATTATAAGCTGACATGCTTTAAACAACACTGTTTCACTAGGTTATTAACCCTCTGGCTGCTCTGGCTCCTCCTGACACCTCCATGGAGCAGTAGTCTACTCTGGGGTACTGGAAAACTCTTGCTGTGTAACCATGAATACTGACCCTCATGAGAAGGGGAGACCAATACAGGCTTTTTCAAAGTACTTTGCCTACTTATTCTGGAATGAACCTTGCAGATCCAGTTCCATCTTCTATTCTGACTCATCAGGACCCATAATGCCACAGAACTCCCATGGATATGATGCCTTTCTAAGCACCAAAAGCACACAAAACCACCTCTGGGCACCAGGAGACTGTCATTAGGATCATAGTGATCTGGTTATATTAGGAGAAGTGAGGAATGTTTAAAATGGAATTTTTCTTGTTACCTGTGTTGAACTGATTTAAATCAGGGTGCATTTAGGTTTTAAAAGCTTCAATGTAGGACAACACATGTTTTCCAGAGTACAATGTCATAAGGTATGTTCACAACTTCTTCACACTACTTAATATCTCATTTCCTCACACTTTATAGCCATACATTTACAGATCAGTGGGAGAAAGAAGGAGTAAATGAAAACCTGTACAAAGCTCTTTCAATTAGCTCAACTGCAATTTAAGGATTAAGAGCTCAGTGCCCTACAAGACTTCACTATTGACATTTGAAAGAGTTAGGAATTAAAATGCTAAAATCTTGGCTTTTCGACAATGCATTGTTGACCTTGCCTGTTTTGCTGGACGTGAAAAATAATGAAACCAAAGGATTACTTCTCCGACAGTCTTTTTGCTGTTGTTTCCAGTGTCTTGAAAAAGAGTAGCAGAAGGGGAAGGTAAAGCATGTCAATATTATTCACTGTTTTCTCCCAAGTATTTTCCTCTAAGCAAATTGTTTTCTAAGCTGTTAGAACCCATGTATTACTGTGCACGTGAGATCGTGTGTGAGTGTGCATGTGTGTGCTGTGGGTGTGAGTGTGCACGGGAGAGCACTTATGTGAGGCCCTGTAGTTCTGCACAGGAAAGCAGCTGCGTCTGCGCAGCCACATGTAACCTAGCAAGTGTGTGCGTAGTGCCAATCATGTGAAGCTGCAGCAGAGGCACTGGAGAAGAAAAAGAGAAACAGAAAAACTTGGACAAATACAATCCAGGAACTGGAGCATCACTCTGTTGAGGAGCTTTCTTTGATGTGCTTTTGAGGGCTGAATTAATAAGACCAAGTGCAGAGAATGGTCTGAAACAAGCCGGGAGACTAGATTCGTGGCAGAATTGCGGACAGATCAGATAGTGAGAAGACGAAGAGTGGCTGCACAGGTTGGTTCACGGTTTGTCACAGGCCCTCTCCTCATCACTGAGACAAGCACTTGACACCCACAGTGTAAAGGAGGAGAGATTTATATTGGCTCACTGTTTGTAGAGGGTTCAGTCTACAACCCAGACAGGGCATGGCAGAAGGCCCCGGGTGGAGGGAAGCTGCTCTGGTCACCGCGGTCAGGAAGCAGAGAGAGGAGGAAGGAGATGGACCCTTCCAGGCCACACCTTCAGGGACTTCTTCTTTCAGTCAGACCCCACCTCCTAACCGCGGCTCAACCATGATGTCCTTACGATGAAATTACCTTCCAGACACCTGGAGCTTGGGGGGCTACTTGAGATCTGAACTGTAACAATGTTTTTGGAATCGTAGGACAAGGCTGGCTTCTCTGTGGAAGGGGCAAGGCACAAGTGTGGTTAATTTGGGGGATGAAAGAGGTGCTGTGCCTGTGAGATTGCCTCAGCAACAGGCCTGCTGGACCCGGAGATGTTGCTCCAAGATCACAAAGTTACAGCTCCACATGAGTCAGATTATGAGATCACTGGCCAGCACGATGACCAGTTACTGACCACACTTTGCAGTCTGGGTGCAGGTGGAGTGGGGGGCATTCAGAGGTCTCACTAAGAAAATGATAACTAGGTGAGGGGTGGCATATGGATTTAACATTCTTCCACGGGTTTGTTCTTCAAAGGAACGTGCTTACATGACAAAGACACACACTTTTATCTTTCAATTTAAATAAGTCAGCTGGGGAGGGTGGACAGTACATCTGAGACCCAAGAAAGAAGCAGGGTGTAAGTGAAGTCAGTGGACTATGACCTGTGAGAAAGCAGCTCTCACAGAAGACCCTGGGATGGCCAAGAGGGGAGCAAGAAGGTGCTGATGGTCATGATGGTCATTCCTACAGATCATCTTTCGGGTGCAGAAACTGAGGCTCAGTGAGATCGAGCACATTTTGTCAGGTGCTCGTGTACCACACTATCTTAGCTGGGCCCCACTGCCCTCTCACATGGGTCTGTAGTGCAAACGTGAACTCGTGAATTCATGGAAAGGGACTGGAAAGCTCATGGGCTCCATCAATTCTTGGAATGATCTACCAGTTTCTGGGAAGGTTCATTAAGAAGACAGATGTTTAAAGAAGTGCCTAGGATGTTGCTTCATCTCCCCAAATTCACATATCGCACAGTTCCCCTCCTCCCAATCTTCAGCTTCAATGGAAAATTTCTCAACATGCATTCAAACACTATAGTAATCATTTTGCTTTATTTATGTTAAAAGCCTATTACTTCCGTTCTTACAGAGGGAGGTGTACAAGTGGATGTTACCGGAGATGAATTGAACAAGAGCATGCCAGGTCTCGTGTATACTTTCATTTTCTTGCCAGAGACTTGCTTTACCATAATAGATCACTGGGTATGTGTTGGGAGATTGCTCAAAGTGTGCAGCCACATCTGTCAAATTGTCAAGAGATGAAAACTCATACCTGCGAAGCGGGGGGGAAAATGGCTTGTCACAGCAGCAGCTGAGGAATGAAGCTCCTGTTTTATTGAGTTCTATTTATCATGTATTAGAGTGACCCCTTGGTGCAGATATTGCTTATGCAAAAATAGCACTTAATAGCTGCAGAATTGGTGGATTTGATGCTAAAAGAATCAATTATAACTTTTCACTTTTCTGCGATCCATACTTAAGCATACATCCAAGAAACTTTCTAAATGGTTTGGAAATACCACCTGAAATACTTACTATATTGCCCCATGACAGCAGGGGTGTGAAATGTGCATTCATGTGTCACAGACTAATATTTTGGATTTGTCGTTATACCTGATATTTAGAAAGATAAGAATTTCTGAAAATCATTTGGAATAATCAGCAGTTAAGTGGGCTATCTACAGATTGCTTATGAACCTTCAGTGATTCAGAAGTGGCCTCTGAATGTAGAAAAAATGCTCAGCATGGGTAGGTTGTAATCAGAGCGATGGAAATTTAACATTATGTGATGCCATTTCACACCATCAAGTGGAGAAGCTGGATAACAAGCGCAGAGAAGGATGTGAACAAATGAGGATTTTTACAAGACGCTAATAGGCATAAAAGGTGGTGCTGTTATCTGAGGAGCCATTTGCAAATGCCTTTTGGAAAAACAGAGTCCAGAGTGTTCATAGCCTTTACCCAGCACCCACTCTCAGGCCGTGAGTGCCACAAGGAATCTCACACCTGCGCACAGGGACAGGGAGAAGCAGGGTTGTAGAATGTTCTCAGTAGCAAAGTGATGAAAAAGCGTCCCAAGGTGCATTGATTGAAGAGTAAATAAATGAATGGATGAACCAACGGTCACGTACTTTTATAAAAGGATAAGTTTTGCAGTGATGAAAATGAAGTCAGCAAACATATTAGAACGCCTGAGATGAAATTCCCAGACCCTCACTAGCTACTCATGATGTTCATCAAGTTAATTCAGGTCTCTTTGCCTATACCTCGTCATCTGCACAAAGCACATATGAGAGTATACTTGGATTTACAGTATTACTGTAAGGATTGATTAATTTAATACAGTACTTATAAAGCCCTGTGTGCCTGACACATAATGAGTGATCAATAAATGTTAGCCATTATTTTTTCTAATAGTAGATGCACAGATACTCTTCACACTGGTGTTTCTATTTCTTAATATACACATATATGAAATGCAAAGAAATGACTTAATATATTCTGAAATGCCATCAATTTAAAAATCATTCATTTGTCAGTGTATGGGAACTGTGCAGTGTTTCCTGAAAGAAACTATCTTTTAAGGGTATTAGTAGTCTAATCAATCCTTAAAAGTAGTCTAATTAACCCTTAATATACTTCTCAAGTACTAGGAGACTTACAGGTTTAGTAGAGAAAACTAGGGTTAAGACTTAACAGTGGCTAAATCGCACCAGTTAATGTCATCAAAGAGCTACATCCCTCCTCCAGCCACTCTTTCATGCTGATGACAGTGGGTAAGTAGTGGGTCCAGCACATAGAGATGGGCACAAGGTGTTTAGATGGGATTAAGAAGGGAGGTTACGTATTACGTTAGGTTTATGCTATGGGACAATCTAAGAAGGCTGGTCCTTTGTATATACACGTGGGTTCTGCATTCATTGATTCAACCCATTGCAGATGGGAAATATTTCAAAACATTTGCACTAAACATGGAAGGATTTTTTCCTTATCATTATTTCCTAAACAATATAGTATAAGAATTATTCACATAAAAAAAAGAATTATTCACATAATGTTTACATTGTATTAGGTGTTATAAATCCCCTACAGATGAATTAAAGTATGCAGGAGGGTAACCGCAGGTGATAGGCAAACACCACACCATTTTATAAAAGGGAGTTGAATATTCACCAATTTGTGGATCCACAGGAGTTTCTGGGTTTGATCCTCCACAGGTACTGAGGCAAGACTATTTTAATACATAGACCTGCTGCTTCCAGTTTAACTCTCAGGACTGCTGCTTCTGATCAGTGTCCTCTCTTTTTGTGACCTGCAGTGGAACTGTAATTCCTCCCTGTCCACCTTTGCCTCTGGAAGTTTTCTGGTGAGTGTCTTCAGAACATTGACTGGGAGGTCACACCGCTCAGGAGCAACCAGCGGTGTTTGAGTAATATGCAAGAAGCAAGTGCAGCTAGTGTTCAAGGTGAGATAACAGAGACAGAGACACAGCCAGAAACAAAGAGAGGAAACTATGCGGCCTGAACAGAGGAAGATAAAGGTACAGAAAGCAGAGTCACCTGGGAGGCTGGAGTACGCCCACAGGAGGTGCTCTCTTTCAATATGCAGTCTTTTCCTTGCAACTAAGCAATACTTAAGCAAAACACAAATATCCACTTAACGCTCACAAACCCAGGAAAGAAGTGTTATCATCTCCATTTTTCATAAATGTCATACCACTAATAAGTAGCACAGCTGAAATATGTCTGTCCCCAAATATGTCTGTCTCTTCTCTACGAGGCAGGAATAGCATGATTTATCTGTCCTCAAAGATACTGTGCTGGGTACTGCCAGAGGATGAAGAGAAGAATGGTTGCTGCTGGGGCGGCGGGAGTGGGAGGCAAGGAGGTCGTGGCAGGAGATGGCCGACGGGGCGCTGTAGCACGAAAGGAGGAGAAAGCAGCACTGGGCGTGGCTTATCCACCTTCCCAGGATCTCCTGGTCAGTGCCAGCCACGTGTCCACGCAGTATGAGCCAAAGGCAGCAATGTGGGAACCCTGGGCAGCAAGCAGATTGCAGTGCGCAGGGAAGTGGAGACAGCAGAGAGAAAAGATTCCCTGCAGGCTGTAGGGGGAGGTTTCAGGAGCCACAGGACATTTGCCTATTTGTTCTTACTTTAGGAGTGAATTTATTATGAATTGCATATATTGACCATGGCTAAGTATCTCATTAAACATGACATGAATTTCACCAATAATTGGATAAACATGGGGAGTGTCCTAGTAAAAAGAACAAAGTTAATATTACGTTAACTCACAAAGTTCAACAAATGTCATGAGAGAACTTGCCACATACCCCCCACCACTTCAAAAGTCTTTCTTCTCTGAACTTAGAGTTTTGCAATTAAATTGAGAAGCATATGCAGTTGTATTTATTATGAAAATAAAAAAGATTACTCTAAGGGCACTAAGTTGGATCTTTCCCTTTCATGCCTGCATATGAGTCCCACTGTAATTACAATTATGGCTATGATTATAATATTGTGTCTGGGAGACTTGAATTTGCATAGTTTCAAATTGCAGACCATAGGTGCCTATTTATGCCCAGAAATGGCTCTATAGAGGCTATTATTCTGTAAAAGACTTAGAAGATCACTATGTGCTCTAATTCATTTTAATATAGCTCCACAACCAATGTATGTAAAGAGGGAGCAGAAATACTGTATTAACTGCAACATTTGGTATATGTACGTGCAGTGGGAATATAGAGAAACAAAACATTAGTTGCTCTATTTGATTATAGTTAATGCTCCCTGAAATATATAAAATTTTAATTGGTTTGAGAGACAGAGAAAGAAAGAGAGAGAGAGCTATTACATATAAAATACCCAATATCACAGAAGCATCAATTATATCATGTATTTAACTTAACAGGGGTGGAAAGATTAAGCCACTTCAATTAATCTTATTTTATTAAATTATCTCATTATTTGTAGTTGCTGGAGAAGACAGATGTTCAAACTCATAAACTGACAAGGACACAGAAAGTGGACAGAAAGTGAAAAATCTAAGATAATATTAATGCAGAACATTAGTTAATCTACTAATGAAGAGTATTAGTTAACTTAGACTAAAAAATGACAGAGGCAATTTTTAATGTCTTTCACTTTCTAACCTTCAATTTTTGAGCTGTTATGAATTTAAAAATTGGTAATTTCAAAAATATAAAATCTATGGAAATAAACTCTTAAGTTCACACGTTACTTATTGTAAGTTCTCTGAGATCTGAAATCACATGTTTATAACTCATTTCATGATCACCCAAATAAATGCCCTTGGAAGACAGCAGGAAATATAGATGAGAAAAGCAGGCCAGAAGTCAGTGCATTGCTCAGTGTGTCCTGAAAGTGCAGTACAATAAAATACCTTCTATTCATGCACTTCCGTATGTTTTATACATTTATGTATTTACACATTTATTACTTATTTTCCCATTGTAGAATTATGCAAAAAGAGAAGTATTTTTCTACTTTATCAAAGATAAATGTATGACTTCATGGATAAACAAAGCACCCAGCTGCAGATTACGGAGAAAATATGAAGAATGGGGAAAGTGAGGTAAAGTGGAGACTCTACATCCAGGCAAATGTGGCAGCCGTCACCCAACTCTGGCTGATGAGAGCCTGGTGGCAATGTGAGCCTTGACTTATCAGGTCGTTCTACAGGAGGAGCAGGATATGTGGATTTCCATTTGAATTATTCTAGTTACTAAACTTTGCATCAAGGTTTTGAAATAGTTCTACGCTAAGGATAGAAGCAACAATTCTGCATAGTCAATAAGGACCCTGTGCCATCTCTCAGATATTTATTTATTTTTCTAATTTATATCAACAACTACAAAATTGCAAACTCAACCTAATTACAGATATTTAAATGTTTCACTCTAATAAAAAGATAGATAGATAGATGATAGATAGATAGAAAGAATGGCTTTGGGTTGGTTCCAACTGTGTCATTCTTAACACTGTACTTTTTAAACACAGATCCATTTATTTCACATTCTGAACAAGATGAACAGAGTTCTGAAATAAAAGTCAGAGTTGTGTCCTGTCAGGATCCCGCTACTATGTTTTAGGAGGCTCATCCTAGCAAAACCTTCCAGGGTTACCCAAAGCCACACAGCTCTTGAGAGGTACTTTCGGGGAACAAACTCCAAATGCACAGCTGGTTTTCGCCCTCCAAAGACATGCATGCATATATAGATGAACTTCTTTTAAAAAAAATTAGAATGGTTGGTATTGCCCCAGTGGATTTGATTTCTAGTTCGGCAGACACTTCAACAGGACAGACAGCCTCTCCGCAAGACGTCAAGCAGGCCTTTCACAAGGCCTGGTGCTCCCTCGTTCTTTGCTTGGTCATCCTCTCATGTAATAGGCAGCAGAGGCCAGTGTCACATTGTGGAACACACAAATTTAGTAGTGAGTATCATGGAGTTTCCCTGGGTTACAGATAGATATTCAGTAATAAACAAAAATATTAATTTATTTCATTAAAATCGCAATAAACAGAGAAGTAGAGGATGAGATGCCACTGAGACATGGTACCGAGGTCCCTCACTTTTTTTTTGAGGATGAGGAACACTGCTTACAGACCTGCTGTTTGAGTTGTGTTCCAAAGGACGAGTAGGCGAGAATAGTTGTGAGGAGAGGAAACTGTGAAAACATCAGGCTTCCCAGAGGCAGATGTGCTTTTTCATACAAGAGATGAAATGTGTAAATGTAGGGACAAACAGAAGCCTGAAAAGAAACCACTCTACGTGGCATCCAGGGGAAGAAGGAGGAAAGAAATGGTGGAGAGGCAACTCCTCTTTTTAAATTATTTTTTCTACAGTTAACTTTTAATAATGAGAACACAGTTACATTTTGCGCGTTTGAAAAATAAAAGAAAATACAGCTGGGCGGAGTGGCACATGTCCATAATCTCAGCACTCTGGTCGGGAGAGGCAGGAGAATAACAAATTTGAGCCCAGCCTGGGCAACAGAGAGACAGTGAAAGAGATACTATACCAAATTACAAAGTGCTTGGGCTGTAGTTCAGTGCAAAGGCCCTGAGTTCAATATCCAGTGTTGAAAAACAAACAAGCAAACAAAAATAAATAAACCAAATGGCCTGTCCTCCCATTTGTCCTTGGGGGTAAGATACGATTCTAACCCTAGACCATGAGTGGAAACCTCAAGCGAAACTGTCCCTGCTACCTTGTTTTAGATAGTATCCACTGTTAGTAAAGCCCAGCAAATACGTGACTGCCGTTTCACCTCCAATATATTGCTAACCTCTTTCCTTTTAATAATGATTATTACTTTGCTCAGAACATGGAAAACTCTCTTGCTCTCTCTCTCTCTCTCTCTGTTTTTCCTCCCTCCACAGTTCTTGCCCTCAGCAAACAGACAACTCCATGCTCATCTCTCTTTTCATCTACATTTTTTCATGAATGGGTCCTTCTGGAAAGCTTAATTTAAGGCCAAATGTGAAGCTGAGTTGAACGGAACTTTCTCATGCTGAGTTTTCTGACTTCTTCCTTATTCCCTAACCCTATGACTCACATTCACAGAACTTACCCAGTATGCTTATATTCCTAACATGTATCTAATGCACAGATGCCACATCTGTACCTGCCAAACCAAACATACTGTACTTCCCCACCATGCACACCAATGATCGTTGTCCTGTATCCTTGCTCGGTTTTTTCACCATAGTCATTTATCCCCTTCCATCCTCAAATCTTTGTGGTACCAGGCCTCCTAATTCCACATCAGAATCCAGAGGCAGAAATTAACAAGTATATAATAAATCTTAAAGCACTGGATTCTGGTTCCCATATGACTCCAACTAGCTACTCAGGACAGCTCTAAAGAGCAGTTTATTTCTACGACTTTCTCACCTATGCATAGCTGAGGAAGTCTCCAGTCTCTCCACATCAGCGGGTTGTAGTGAACTCCTCCTGTGCTACTGCCTTTCTGGTTCTCATGGTCTCTGCTGAAACTTCTCTACCTCATGAGGATTTTCCTGACCTCTCAGGCAAAGAGGATTCTGAATGATATATTCCCACAGTGTCTTGCATTAGTCTTTTCAGAATCCCCTTCACTCTTGTGCCTGCTACTTCAATATTGTATTGTTTCCTCCCACCCTGAAGTATGCTGTGGACTCCTGGAGGGCAGAGACTGCACTTGTCTCCTTCAGGATTATCTTAGTGACTAGAACACGGTTTGTGTGCATTAAGTATCAGCTAATGGGTTAGCAGGTAACGTAAGTGAAAAATGTCTCATGCTAACAGCTACTATTATAAGTGTTATTAATAACATTATTACTACCATAGGAATAGTAGTAAGGCAATTGTAGTCATCACCCATTATCAGCATTATCATCATCAAATATAGGACAGAAAGAAAATCACAAAATACTTTTTAATACTATCAATGTGCATGAACAATCTTCCTCTTTCCTTTCTCCATTTTTTCACTGCTAGAAACAAATAACTAACAAACAATAAAATGAAAAAGCAACCTACAGAACAGGGAAATATTTCACAATCTTATGTCTTAAAAGGTGTAAAATCCAAAATATCCAAAGAACTCATACAACTACAGTGCAAAAAACAACATTACATAACAACATTATGGGCAAAGACTGTAAGTAGACATTTTTCCAAAGAAGACATATAGCCAAGAGGTATAGGAAAAGGTAATTATTGTTAGTACCATCAGGAAAATGCTTAATAAATCCACAAACACATCATCTCATCCACTGATAGAGAGGCTACCATCAAAAAGACAAAAGATAAATGTTGGTGAAGATGTGGATAGAAGGATCTTTTATATACTATTGGTGGAAAAGTAAATTGGTATAACCCATTTATAAAAACACAGAACCAGTTAAAGAACCATGGTCAGATGAATGAATAAAGAAAATGTATACATTCACAGTGGGATATATTCAGCAATAAAAGGGATGACAGCTTGTTATTTACAGCAACATGGATGGAATTGGAGGACATTATATTAAGTGAAATAAGGCAGGCATAGAAGGATAACTACCATGTGGTCTCATTCATGTATAAAAGCCAAAACAAGTTGATTTCATTAAAGTGCAGCACAGAATCATGGTCACTAAAAGGTAGGAAAGGTAGTAGGGAGCAGGGATAGAAGGGAGTTAGAAATTGGATATGAAAATACCATTAGATAGAAGAAAAAGTTCTAGGGCTCTAAGCATAGCAGGGTGACTGTAGTCTACAATTTATTATGTATTTTATAAAGTATAAAGAAATGATACTCTGCATAGAAGACTCAAACAGTTCCACTAAAAGGTTTCCAGAATTAATGACCAAATTCAGCAGCACAGCTGGACACAAAGTCAACACTCAAAAATCAGTAGCATTCCTGTACGGAAACAACCAACTCACTGAGATAGAAATTAGGGAAACAATACTTTTCATAATAGCATCGAAAAAAAGTGAAATACTTAGGGATCCATCTAATAAGGAAGTAAAAGATCTATACATTGAAAAACTACAGTATTCTGTAAATGGAGACAGAAGAGGATATCAGAAAATGAAAAGCTATTCCTTGCCCTTGGATAGGAAGAACCAACATGGGGCAAATGCCATACTTCCAAAATTGTTATACAGAGTTAATGCCATCCCAATAAAAATATCATTAGCATACCTCACAAAACTAGAGAAAATATCCTTAAAATTTATTTGGAACCAGAAGGACCTAAAATAGCGAAACAATTCCAGACAACATGGACAAGGCAAGGAGCATCACAATCTGTGACTTAAGTTATACTACAGAGCTACTGTGATACAAGCAGCATAGTACTGGCAAAAAACAGACCTGAGGATTGGTGGAACAGATTAGAAGATGCAGAAACAACTCCAAATACACTCAGCCAGTTTATCTTGACAAAAGAGTCCAACATGTTCACTGGAAGAAAGATAGCTTCTTTAATAAATGGTGCTGGAAAAACTGGCTTTCCACATGCTGATGACTAAACCTAGATCCAGGTCTCTCACATGCACTAAGTTAAAATAAAAATTTGTCAATGATCCAAATATTAAAACAGAACCACTAAATCTGCTAGAAGAGAGAATAGGCAAAGCTCTTAAAGACATAAGGTTTAGGGAAAGACTTCATGAGCAAAACACTGATTGCATGGGAAATATTATAAAGAATCAAAAATTGAGATTTCATCTTATTAAAAAGTTTTTGCACAGCAAACGAAATCACTAACAGAGTGAAAAGACAATCCCAAGGGAGGGAAAAAATTTCAGGCACTTGTTCTTCAGACAAAGGACTGATATCCCTTCCTTTCTCACTTTTTCTCTTCCCTTCCTTCCTTCCTCCCACCCCCTCCCTAGTTCCTCTTCCCTTTTGAAAAATTTCTTCAGAATTCACAGTATCTATTATACACTTTGGTCTTTATTTACACAGGCAGGTGCTGCTGCTGAGTTATATCCCCAGCCCTGAGACCACAATGTGAAGTGAAATAAATCAGACACACAAGTGTAATTAGTGTATGGTTTCTCTTATATGAGAAACTCAAAATATGAATAAAGAGTAAAATAAAAGATAAGAAGAAGTAGGGAGATTTTTTTCAAATGGGAAGTAAATCAAGAGATAAAGGGATGGAGGTGGGGAAGGGACTGAAGAAAAAGAATTGAAGTAAAGGAAATAGCATTTTTGAAAACAGGAAGGGGACCAAGGGATGAAAGGAGCAGGACAGAGGGGAGGCCCATGACCTAGAAAGAATTAAGATGTGTTATGCACATATATACACTGACTTCCCACAACAAATATAGTCACTGTGCACTGCAAACATTGCTAATGAAAATTAAAAAACAGAGAGAGGCCAGCTGAAATTTTTAGTTGTAAGATGATTCCTTTGTGGAGATCTAATGTCAACAGTACTGTGTTGTATATTTGGAATATACTAAAAGAAAACTTACAGACTCTGACCATACACAAACCTACAAACACACACACACACACACACACACACACACACCTACCTACACATGTACACAGAGGTATGTGAGGTGGTGGGTGTATTTATTAGCTTGGTTGTAGCAATCATTTCAGGATGTGTGTGTATATCGAATCATCATGTTGTTTTGATGAGTTTCTGTATTCGGCAAGAGAAGAGGCCAGTGTGGTCCAGTGCAGAAGAGATGAAGGCGTGCCCTGGGCTTAGGGGCTCTGAGCAGATGCCGAGTCCAGGAAGCTCTAGGGTGGGGCCTTGAGGCCTCACCTTCTGATGGCCTGAGAGTCCCACCAGGACAGTCTCACGTCCTCAGACTTGCTGCAGGCCTGCCTGGCTAAGGACACAGCACCTCGACATCACAGGGATAGGGAACTTTTAAGCTGCAGAACAACATATCTCCCCTGGGACTCAGTGAAGTACAGTATTGAGTGAAAGGTGACCATGCTTGTTTGGCCCCAAATAACTTAGGCCCGTTTGAAGAATATGTTTTACAAGATTTCACGTGGCAACAGCATTCTTCATTGATTTGAGACTGCTGAAATGCTCTAGCACTCATACCTGCCTTTGTGCATACATTCATCACACGTTGGACAAATCCCTACTGGGCATCTAAAAGAGGGCTAGATCCTGTGACCACAGGGTGGAGTGAAATACTGTCATTGAGATCTGGACCATAGATTGGAGTGGATCTAGAGCTTACAGAGCTGTAGATTCCCTTGTATAAATTGAAAGTCAAAGAACTTTGCTGGGTGAATTTTTAAAACGTGGCTGTACTGCACCTGGAGGCAGGCTGGGGCGCGTCCCTGGGGTTTGTTGACATCCACAGCTACCAGCTGCCAACCGCCGGCCGCATCTTCATGAAACATCTTCAAGACAAAGAGGAAGATGAGTCAGAGACATTTCACAGGGAACACTGAGAGCTCTAACTCTGTCTCCAGCCTTCTATATTTTCTATGTCATAGAAAATTTGCCTTCTGAAGGATTTATATTTGGAACATGAGTCATTTCGATTGTGTTCATTTTAACACTGAAACGAGTGAATAGTTATAATACTAGGAGTAAGGACTGTATTTATTCAGCACTTGCTATGTATCAGGTATACCTATCTTGCATAGGCTTCCCATTTTTTTGCACAGGTATTCTTCTCCTCTGGAGAACTACTGTGTTTTATCCCCATTATAGCGATTGTCATTTCTTAGATCTGGGAGAAAATAGCATTTAAAGCATCGTGTCTGTATCTGGTGTGCTTCTACTATAGGTGGTGGATTTCTATCTATGAGTTATGATTATAAAAGCTACAATGAATATTTAAATTTTTTAAAAATTCTTACAGGAAAAGACACATTGCCATTAATCCCTCGGAAAGTATACAGCATTACGTTTTTATTTGACTGAAGTTTTGGTAAACATTTTGGATCCACTCAGGACATCCAGGTAGCCACAAAAAGACACTCACAGAAGAAGACTTCTTTGAGAAGTCTTCTACAGGAAGTGGCAAGAATGACTGGATAAATGTGTTCCAGGCAAGGGGTGGTACTTTGAAGGAGATTATTGGCCATGTGTCTTTACTGTAATAAGCATTTATGTAAACACTCACTGTATTTTGTGATCACACCTGGTATTTAGTGGGGAATTCTGACTGAACTAATGAAACAATATTCTCCGGGCAAATATCAAAAGCATAGAGTGGCCGAGAGAAAGAGGGGAGTGTTACTGTCACGGTACGAGGCTGACATACTGCTTCATCCGCTAGGTACAATTATTTTACCCAGGTCACAACTAGCCTGCCAATAGGAATTTCGTGTACATGTTCAGGAAAGAAACAAACAGCTTCTTTTTATTTAAAGGATGCAAATGATAAAATTCAACCTATTATTACCCTAATTCAACCTGAAATTCACTCTTAAATGCCTGGGTGCATGTCCCACCACCTAAAAGGCACTAACCCATCAATATTATATCTGGCTAGAAGACCTTCCCTATTTATAAGTATTTTCCTACTAATATATTTTCTTCCCAGTTCCTTAGGAGCTTAAGGGTGTATGTGGAGGTAGGGAGAAGCAGGATAGGGTGGAATTACAGTTTTTTTTTTTTTAATTTTTCTAAGTGAGGATCCTAACTACAAGAACTCACTGTTTTATTCTGGCCAAGGTCATTGTTTTATACGAGTAAACATTTCCTTCGGCGTCCTTATTTGTGTTCTCCTGTTCATCTGACCCCGTGTTGGAAAGGGTAATTGTTGCCGGGCATCTAAGCTGATGTAAGGGCCATTACTTAGGATATACGAGCATAATTTCAAGCTCCTGACAGAAGAGATATAGATCATTTGCTGAAAGTAAAACGAATCCTCTACAGAATGAGTGAAGTAGCCAGAGCCAAGTTCCCAAATTGACACTCCAGGTATGTATTTCTTAGTTGACAAAATTAGGTGCACGGTTTTCAAAGATTCTTTGAACAAAGATGTCACTGCAAAGTGTTAACCCCAGCTGTCCTCTGCAGGACCAGCTGGCCTTGAGAACGCATGTGTAAAGTATGTGCATCATTCAGGAAGAGCCTCTGGGAACATACACAGGCTGGGTAAGCACACCTATTAAAGTGCCTTTCAAAGTCCCCGTCAGAATCCTGCAATTCTCCTTTTAGAAACGGAAGACAACTGTCCTTGCACCCCTACCCTGTCTTATCAAGGCACAAAGAATCCCTGGGGCCAGGATTCACTTTGATCCATCACAGACTAATTTTCCCTGTTAAATTATATTTTCCAGCAGATCAAAATCACATGAATCAATTTAATTGTCAGTAAAAGATTTCTCTCAAGGTGACTGCTTTGTATAAAATAAAGGAAATGCAAACATGTTCAATTTCCCTGTGGTCCCCAAGTTCTAAAACAACACTTAGGTTGGTTTAATGTAACACAAGAACTTTAAGAGAGAAGCTAGGTAGCTAAGCTGTGATCCTTGATCCACAGAGACTCAAATCCTGGGGGCAGAGCTGCTGTGTGGCGGGAGCTGACAGTTGTCTCTCTACCTGCTCACTTTATCTTCTAAAGGTAGAGGACTTGAAAATTTTTATGGGCGGTACTAAGCCTCCAAGAGCAAAGACTAATTCTTGTCCTTTGGGGAGATCATCTTGACCGTGTAACTCATGTAACTGCATACTGCCTGTGGGATGTAAGTAGAAACCTTCTTTCTCCCTATAGTACTTCTTCCTGCTCACTGGAATGTAGACATGAGGGTCAGAGCTACAGCAGCCATGTTAGCCAATAAGGTAACTTTGGGTATGGGAGTTGTAGAGCAGACATTTGGAAGGAGTCTAGCTTAGTGGCAACACAGACCACCATACCAAGTCCACATGATTTTTTCTGACTTTACATGAGACAGAACAGAATTCTGCTTTCCTTGTTTGTTTGAGCATTTTGTCCCTTGTAGGGGACCTGATATAATTCACACAGGCACTGTAGTTTCAGTTAGAATGCCCAATGATTTCTTCTATTCTAATGATGTAACTTTGCCCTTCTCATCACTCAATCAAATGTGTTTACTGATACATATTGGAAAATTTGGATGAGCTGTATGAAATCTTGAGCCCATTGGCCAGGTGTAGTGGTGCACACCTGTCACCCCAGCACTCAGAAGACTGAGATAGGAGGATCACTGCAAGTTGGAAGCCAGCTTGGGTTACATAGTGAGTTCAGGGCCCGCCTGAGTTGCACAGTGAATCCTATCTCAAACAAACACAACAGAAACAAAAACAAAAACAAAAAAAGCTGAACCCACCCTCCAGAGACAACCACTGCTAACATTTTAGAGTTAAATTTCTAGGTGTTCATATACATACTTACCACCACACACACACACACACACACACACACACAAACATGCACATACATGAACTTGAGATCCTTTCTTTTTACTTTATTTATTTTGGGGGCTACAATAAGTTGTCAGCAGATTTTCACATCCATAAAGTTGAATCATTATTTTAATTATTTGCATTTATTCTAGTTTCATAATTTACAGTCAATAATTTAGTTGATAGAAATTTAGAATGTTTTCTTTCTGCGTGCTTCACAGATGTGCCCCCCCAAACACCCTCAGGTGTAAATCCTTGACTATTGCCCTAATTCTTCTTAGGACAAACTCCTAGAATGGAATTTCTTAGCTAGCCAAATCTCTCTCTCTCTCTCTCTCTCTCTCTCTCTCTCTCTCTCTCTCTCTCTCTCTCTCTCTCACACACACACACACACACACACACACAGGCTTTTGATACATATTGCCAAACACTTTTCTCAGAGATGTTCTGATTTATGTTTAGTAACAATGTATGAGAATGTTCCTTTCTGCAAACACTAAGAAGTGCTGTCTTTTTGAGGAAAGTGAGTTAACACAGGGCCAGGACACAGCCAGCTTGTGTTGGATAATTAAGAGGAGGTGGAAGGTAAGGGGCAGGAAAACGCAGGGCTCCTGTAGCTGAGCATCCTGCTGTCGAGTCCCTAGGCCACCACTTGCCATTATGGAATGGTGGATACACTAACTTCCCAACCCCTGTCAGTTTTTAATCTGCAAAGTGGAGACAATAACCATACCCACTTCGTAATATTATTATGAAGATTAAATGAGACCGGTTGTGAAGTCTCACCCTGTGCTCAGTGGCCTCGGACCACGTGAATGACTGTAATAAGATGTTATGAATTACCAACAGTGGCACAGATGGAGGCCAGCACTCTCAGTACAATCATTTGGAAACCATGAAGATCTGAACCTTGAGAATTGTATCACTTGCCCATTTTCAACTATTAGAGCTTTTTAATGGCTTATTTGGCTTATAAAGTATGGAAGATACTTTGGGGATTTTTATAGGCAAAATATCATCATAATTATCAGGTTATATGTTGGGGGGTGGTGAGAGAATTTTGGTAGCAGAGGAATCACTAAAAGCTGAAATAAAATTACCCCCCCCCCACACACAGAGTAATGCAGAGAAAATCCAAGACTTATTTTGAAATTCTCATGTTGTTTGAGCTTTTTCAGAATCATTTTTAAAAATAGGTAATAGTCATTACACAAAATAATGAGGGCAGATGCATGGCTTGAATCCATTATTGAATAATACATTCAGTGATTCAGCCTCACAACATTTAATTCTCATTTGTGGCTTCCTGTGATGAATGCACTGTTCCATCACATGGCTTCTTAGTGAAAGGAGGTCACTATGTACCACACTACATAGTCTTTTTCCTGAACCTCTCTCACTGCTCTGCTTTCTCGTCTATTTTCCTAATGTGCTTTCATGGGGAGACCAGTGGTCTTGGAACACAGTAAACAAAGTTTTCCTCAGGTACTGTCTTTGAACATTAAGTTGTACATAGTCTTTTTTGGAGGGAGGATTCTTTCCATTTTTTGATCACACATTTTTCATCCACGCCTTTCTGCCTTGGCATTGAGCACTGCACGTCACACAAAGGTGGCTTGAGGCATGTTCTAAGGACACTGATGGAACCATCAAGGAGGAAGATCTTAAAAGCACCCCTTTTCCTGTATCAATTCTCCCCCTATCAGTCTTGCATTTTAATTGGGGAATATTAATTCAGAAAACAGGAGTGTTCAGTCAGAGGTAACAATAGATCCAAAAATTATCACTCTTTTTGAACAAGCAGAATATTCATCAATCCTTCAATAACACCCTAGTGGGCCATGAATTATTTGTTTACAGAAGTTCGGTGTGTGCTGACTTCCAGAAGCCTGCTTTGGGTCTCCTTTCACTGCACACAACACAAAAGCAACTTTGAGTGGCCCTAAGGCTGAGCAGTTCCTTCAGTTCTATTCTGAGCGAAGCTGGCTGGGCTCCACCCTGTCAAGAGCCCTTGCAGGTCAGTCCCTTGCAGGACTGGTAACAGGAACCAGAAGTGAGGAGTTTAATCAATGGGAGTAGAGGTCTAGATCAAGGATACACTTGGGCTGGACTTCTGCCAGAACATGTACACATCTCAAATCCACTTTTGGGACAACACTGTGACGTGAACAGTGTTAGGTGGGCTTACGGGCCATTGTATTGTGTCAGTATGAATATCTTCCCTTTGAACCTAATCCATCCCTGAGCACATAGCAGGAGCTACCCTGTCTAAGAATGCCAAAGGAACAAAACATCGCAAGCTCCATTAGAGCTCAGGCAGACTTATAATTACTCATCTGAAAATTTCTAGCCCACTTTCCTTTCATTACCCACGTACGTATTGTACTATGGTCTCCAGAAGACCTTTGGCGGTAATCGTTCTGTAATTTATTTCTATGCTGTGACTCAGAGGCATTTGGTGGTGGTCATTCAATTAGAAAAGGTTGCTTTGTTATTTTAAAGAAAAACTTCTTTCTTTGGCTCTCTTTTGCCTCTAAATGGTACATATTAGCAAGCCACCTAAAATACCAAGGTCTTTTTGTCTTGTTACTGTACACACACACACACACACACACACACACACACACACACACACACACCTATTATGGGAACTCTACTCACTTAGAGACATCAACAACTCCATTATGCCCAAGACATCCTTAGCTCTTTGGTAAGACAATCATCTTAAACAACTGAAAAATTTCCACCCACTGGAGAAAGGCTAGGTGGAACTCAATATCTGAAAAGCCGTGTGCTTTACAATTAGGTAGCCACCTTTATTTTATTTTCTTAGAGCCTGTTTTATCAGTATTAGAAACTTGTGATTTAGTACTTTAAGCCACTTAAGGAGAAGTCCCCAGTCACAGAGTGTAGTCAGGTTTTACAGAGGTAGCAGAGTGAGGCAAACGCTGTCTCTCCCCAACACATAAAAGCATCGGGGTTCCTGCAAGTAGCCATTATGGGTGGGCGGGGCCCGAGGCCCCGTTGCTAGGCTGCCTAAGTGGTGTTTTACCCAGTGGCTGCACTCAGGAGCTCAGGTCGCTTAGCAACCAGGTCCTTAGCCGCAGCATTTTTCTTAATGAAGGTTTTTCACAGTTCTCTGTGTGATTACCTCGGCTGAACATCTAGATGCATTCCCTCTGAATTACTGACTTATGCCTCCTGATTAAGTACATCTTTGCATCAAAATAATTTTACACAACTTTGTTGAAAATCTCTTTACCTTTCACTTTCTATTATAACGGCTGACTGATTGGGTGGCACTTATAAACTCTACTTCTCCAGCTGTGCTTTTTATACATCAGAGTTCCCTAATAAACATTACGTGATTTTAAAGACATTTTGGGCCACCTCTCAGAACCACTGAGTTGGGGCTGAGTGCTACGTGTTTTGTTTAGGTCTCCATTTCTCTAGCATGCCATATGACATTTAGGCGTCTGTCCTCTCAGAATGTACTTGGAGTTGTACTATTTCTCATAATTTTCTGAAAGGTAGGAGGGGGAGATAAGAACTAGACTTCATTGATTCCTTGAAGGCCTTCCCATAAGACATCCCTGACATAACTTAGATAGCACTTTAAAAAAACTTTCATAAAACTTTGAGTAATTGTCACAATTGAATAATATCAACACCATTTCATCTGTAATGAACTGGCCAGACAATCCAGACTTCTAGAGCATCATAACCATGCTACAGGATAGTAAGGTTTTTCCTAAATACTCATATGTTTAATAGAATCTGAACACATAATTATTGAAAGTTCAGTTTGAAAGCTTTCAAAACAAAATTGGTATTTTGACCCTTTCACCGATACCTTTGTCCGGTAGATGAGTATAATTCTTACAAACATATTAAATTTGTTTTAGAATTTAATGTTAAAATAATATTTATAAAGCGTTATAATCATCTTTTTTAAAATTTTATTTTCTCTATTTCATAAAGATTCATGGTAGAAAATAATACTGTATATAAACCATCCTTCCTTCTCTTTACCACTACAAAATCAAACACACAAAAAAACTCAAAAATGAAAACAAAGACATGGATCTAAATTACCCTGTTATGTAATTAACTGCTCTTCTGCCTTCTGAATACAAAGTGATTGCTCAAAAATCACAGGCATGAATTGTGAGTAGAGCGATTTCCTCCATAGTTTATTGCACAATGTCTGGTTTGTTCTAAATGAAATATATATTCTGTTCCAAAAATTCTAATCCTATACATATGGGTCATTATCTAGGCTTGCAATACATGAATAAATGTCCATAGAAATGGAAATTCCACAGTTGGTATATTTGATCTGCAAGCCCGCTGAAGACTTATGATGTCAGAATAAAAACAAAGGTCCATCGTAAATGTGACTGGCAATCTTACTTTTGCATCAAAACCACCCACAGAGTTGTAGCCTTCACGCCATGCGGAGCATGTCAGATTTGGTTTTCCTGGGCCTGGGCCCCTGCCCCTGGTTTTCAAGCGGCTCCCTCACTATGTCTGATTGGCAGAGCCCGTTTGATCAAGGTTTCCTTGGGCTTAGATGGCAGTGAGGCTGCATTTGTCCCTGCCTGGCTAGTGGTGGCGATGCCTCGGTCTTGGTGACACTGTACCTGCGTGGTAGCTGTGGAAGTTGTGCTGCTTCTTGACCCCCACATTTGTTGGAATTGTACTCTGATTTCCGCAAACGTCTCAATGATGACTGCAATAAAGACGTTCTGAAAGGAAATTAGAAACCACTTTTAGTTGAGAATGAGGAAGCAGAAGACATTCAAAAAGAAACATAACATCTGCAGAACTAGCACAAGAAGTAGACTTTAGTATTATGATTTTTGCCAGTACCTTAACAAGCCAGGCCAGGAAGAAAATGAGAGTGATGAAATAGAAGTAAGAACGCCAGCAAGGAAAGCTATCGATTGCTCTGTACATGAGGAAAACCCAGCCTTCCTGGGAGGAAGCCTCGTAGACAGTGAATATGCTGGTGCCTGTCAAGACATAAGAGAGCAGACTGAGTTAGGCTTGACTTTTGAAATAAGAAAATGTTTTTCAGAGAAGTTATATTTATCCATGCGCATTTCCTCATGTCAGACACTCTTCTAAGGGGATTAAAATCACACATGACATCTCATTGTCCTTATTCTCAAGATTTTGATAAAATCTTTTCTGACTTCAAGGCAGGGTGATTACAATATCTCCAGTAATCCAATAAACTTGTTGCATCTTTTGCTGTTAAATCATCCATTAATGTGGAAGAGGAAATGAACATTCAAGTCAAGTATAGGTATAATAAAAAAGAAAATGTACCATTTAAGCTTGCCACTTGGGCCTGAACCCGCTCAATATATTGAAAAGAAACTACCACAGTTGTAAACAAAATGAAATAAGTGTACGAATGGGTTGCCCTTCAAGTCACTTTCTCATCTGGAGACTGAAGTACCTCAGGCTCTATACATTACTATAGGAGCTTGTCTTTGGATTCCACTCCGTTCACTGAACATCAAAATGTATGGTAGTAAACATACTGGTTTACTACCACTGGTTAAGAGAACCTAACATGCTATACAGAGAAAGGACATGTTTCATTCTCACAACACTACTTATGGTGAAACTAAAGCACATGAAGATTAAAATAACCCTTGCAAGCATTCGTAGTAGTAACCTAGGGAAGTGGAATTAGCCCTGCCATTCTGGAATAGGGTCCAGATGCCATTTTTCTGTGGTGATATCCAGCTCTCTGATTTCCTTTGAGTACAAACCTACTAGTGCCGTGAGGTTTACATGACTTAATCTCTGCCAAACCTCGCCACATAGGAGTTCTTAAGGTAGTTCAGTAGCCATTATAATAACAATTATTATTATTATTTTCATAAAATTAGAAACTTCTTTTTCCATAAAACTTCATGAGCAAACATATAAACAAAATATACTGTTAACTTCAAGTTGTTTGTAGAATAAAAATGATATATATTTTATTTACAAATTATAAATACATGACCTTCACTCATGTATAGCTCTATTTATTTTCTTTAGAAGCCACTTTGAAGATACCAAAGTATAGTACAACAACTCTTGATAATCTCCTACCTCTTTTGTCTGTAACTCACTATTATTTGTCTATTTGTTTTCCTGAGAAACTATTTTGTAGATAATAATATGTAAAATGATAATCATTGATAATTTCCTACCATTTTGTCTGTAATTTGCTAAGTCCCCCCTATTATTATGTTATCCTTCTTTTATTCTTTAAAATAAATAAAAAAAAATACATGACCTTATTAAATTCTAATGCCATAAATGTTATACAAAATAAATCAATGCCCATCCCTATACATTCTAATAACATGGAAATGCACAATGTGAATGCACATATGACCACACTTCCAAGCTAAGAGACAGGGTGCTCTAGGCAGGTGGATTCCAGTGTTGCTGCACCGGTGCATGCAGGTCGGCATCACACAAATCCAAAGCATGCACGACTGCAGGGGAGGTGGCTGCAGGCGGTGACAAACGCAGAGATTTGAAAGAAAAGGTGAGAGAAAGGAGGAAAAGATGGCACTCTTTAGTGAATGCCTATTATATTCTAATGTGTACTGATTTACTTTATAGAGAATATAATTTCCTGTAGTACTGGCTTTATATTTTGTTTTTAAAGTGTATTTGTACTTTTAATTGAGACAGTAATAGTACATATTTGTGTGACACTTCGATACCTGTGTTCAGTGAGTAATGATCAGAGCAGACCCCAGGCATCTCTACCACTTCAGTCAGTTATCATTTTTTGTTGTGAGCATTCAAAATCCTATTGGCTACTTTGAAATATAGAATTATTTGTTTACAACTATAGCTACCCTCGTGAGCTATAGAATACTGAGAGTTTGCTCCTCTCCAATTGCACCCCTCTCGCTCCCACTCTCCTTCCTCCACTTCCCATGACAACATCCTTTCCAAGCTATTCTGTTCTATAGAGCTATAGTACCAACATTTTAGCTTCTACATATGAGTGAGAGCTTGAGGTGTATAGGGCCTGTCCATGTAAAAAGTCCTATTTTTTTACACTGGTAAGTCCTCGTCATAATAACTATTACGTTTATAAAGTATGTTTTAAGATCATATTAGTGCATGTTTGCAGTATATAATTAATACATTTATTTTGTGGAATTGGGACATGTACAGAATACATCTCAATTCTTTTTGTCCCATTCCCCTCGGATCCCTTTAAAAATTTTTTTTGCCATGATCAAATTCCTTTCTTTATTTTACGTGCTTATCAAGTTAATCACCGTAAGTACAGATTAACAGATGGACTACTGGGCCAAAAAAAAAAAAAAAAAACAAAAAACAAACAAAAAACAGAAGACACATTGAAGGTTCTTTTACTGACTTCGTGGCTCAGGAACCCGCTGTGCCACTGGAGAGAGATGTGGGCACGAGAGCACAATCATCATGACAATTTACAGACAAGGAAAGGAAGGTCATCGGTTAATGAGAGTGCCCCAAGTGGGAAGCGATAGAACCAGCAAATTGACCCCGTGTATCAGTTTACACAACTTATTTATTTTTCTTTTTTACCATGCTTTTCACATTTTCTCTAGCATTTTTGGTTAAAAGAACCTAAAATGCTATATAGAGAAAAGGCATGTTTGTCCATGAGACCAGGAGTTTGATGAAGCTAATTCTTTCTAAGAGGTGATGGTTAGGTTTATGGTATGGCAAGGAACTCATGCAAGATGGCTTCAGATAAGGGTCCAGGGAAGAAAAGCTCATACAAACCATGAGAGATCAACTGAAAACAGCAGTGAATGTTTCCTTTAACGCTTCAGATATACCGAAAATGGGCCACATTTTGCTTTTGTGGACAGAATATGAAGGGCAATTTTAACATAAAACAAATAATTTATGTCCCTTATTTTCTTCTAGCTATTGAATGAAACCAAAAGTGGCACAGAAATCCATTAGGAGGCACGGTTAAGGTTTAATAGCTTTACCAATTTGAGCACTTTAAGGTAACGTATGGGACTGTAAATGTAAGATTAAATCTGAGGGAAACGCTGAAAATTATTTTCCTTCCTCCTGCTCGATCTTTATTACATCTACCGAGAAGGTGTTATTTGGAATTAAGGAAAAAATAGCACATACAATATGTAATCTTGAAGCTTTCTCTCCATTTTTCCTAATTCAACAGAGGGAAGAAGAGAAAGAAGTAGGAACCCACAGTGCAGTTCAAAAAGCCGGGTTTGCTGCTAGACAGAGATGAGAAAATTGTAACACCATAGCCAGAACACACGCAGGAAATGCTGACCATTGAAGAAATGCTGCCTGTCCATGTGAACCGTACCAGGAAAAAAGGCTTTGAAGATGTCAGTACCAGATACAAAGGCCGAAGCAGTTGGCCTTCCCCATCACAGTCCGTCCCCATTACTTTTCTGTCACCAGCTTCACAAAACATAGGAAAAGAAAATCATTTCTAAAAACATTTTCCCAAGTCTGACCAATATTTATATGGACAGAAATCAAAAATGTACGATCCTCTCATTTTCTGAGGTACATGATAGCCCTGAAAAAGAAACCTTCTGCTTGGTAATGTTGCATGTAAATCAGTGTCCAAGAGGGCTCATCTCCTCTGTCCTTAGGCCACATAAAGTGACAGGGCCAGCCTTCCAGATAGCCCTAATTCACTTGTCCCACATCACTGGATTCTATCAGCTCACTAGTGTGAGTATTCCAGAGTTAAGACGTTATCCTTTGGTTCTGCACCAGGCTCTGAGAAACCCTCAAGATCAATAAATTAAACAAGGATCAAATGGTTATACAGTCTGAAGACATGCAAAGGCATTTTTCAAATACTTGTTTTAAAACAACAAGCCTTCCTCCATCTGAATATTGCACAGATAATTTGGAAGCAAAAGAAACTATCTTAGAGTTCATTGCCTCTATTTTACCAATTTCTCAAAGTCACTTAAAAGGCATGCACACAAATATACAAACTTAGCACAACTCCTGTATTGTTATCCAATGTGGGAAATGTCCTGAAAACATATTGATACATAGAAATTTTTTTCTAGAGAGTATTTTTGGTCAATATCAATGGAATTCATAATAGAATTCTTAACAGAAGTAGAGGACTTCTTTTAGGACCATAGATTCATCTCTTCTTTCAATGTTTAGACTAGAATTTCTAGCTAAAAGACCACATTCTGTTAAATGAATAATAACTGTACAATCACACCTGGGGATATAATTCATTTGCTTATTAGAGAACAACAAGACCTGTTTCAAAAATACTCTGGCAGCTCCTGGAATAGCACTACTTTTCCCAGACCCCAAACTCTCCAGATGCAAATTAAAATCATGTAAGAACAAAATCACAATGATGACACATTCTATATTGAAATTCTGTTTTGCTTTGGTGAACTCTCAGGTTCTCTTACTCTCTGCTATAATATTTTTTGCACAGGGGGCTGGGGATTTAGCTCAGTGGCACAGTGCCTGCCTGGCAAGCGTGAGGTTGTGAGTTCAATTCCTGGTACCAGAAAAAAAAAAATCAATATTTTTTGCATAGATCCCAGCCACTTAGTTCAAAAATATTTCACCTAATGGTCAGGAGTGAGAGTCATTTTCTCTGTTTTTCTCCCTCCAAATTGCCCTGGAATACTTCAACATTTACTTCACAGAAAGTAATAGAATCCTCAAGCTAGACGTGTGATAATAGTAAATTTTACCCAATTGTAGTTATCATAAAGTAAATCTATTTGTCAGGAGACAGTTTTTTAAAAAGTGAGAGATTCTTAAGGCAGACATCTGGATTCAGCCTAATAAACCTTTGTTACTAAAGCTTAATGTATCCTTTTCCTTGAAATGAGACAGTCACTGACCAACACTTACAAGAACACCCCACACTTTCAGAGGTTCACTAAACAATACAACAATTAAATTGCTTGCATCATATC
Organism: Chinchilla lanigera; assembly: GCF_000276665.1. Lineage (NCBI taxonomy): Eukaryota > Metazoa > Chordata > Mammalia > Rodentia > Chinchillidae > Chinchilla > Chinchilla lanigera. Next base: position 9,682,608 of record NW_004955404.1, on the reverse strand, counting down.
ACCTTTCAGATTCTTCTAATGAATAATTTATGCTAATGAGTAAAACTTCATGAACAATGCTTTCTATCTCTTGAAATTAGGTTCCACTGTACTGAAATATATTTTCAAAATGATTAACTCATGTATTTTCCTGATGACTAACCTTATGATAGACTGTGATCTACCCTTATAATTGCAATCATCTTTAATACAACTTGTCCACATATATAGCTAATGATCTACACACCCTCAGCTTGAGAACAGCTACAAGGCTAATGGAGTAAGAAATAAGATAAAGTAAGACAACATCTCTATTGCTATTCTAGAACGTGGAACAAACACAAATGGGCTTATTTCACTTTAAACACTTTCAAATATATGTAAAGCTTATGTTTCTGAGCTATGCTTTAGGTTAGACTTCTATTTGTTTTTTATAGTTTAGCATTTTGCCTTACTAGTGAAATTATTAAATCTTAATCATTAGATCTCCCTGTCTCCAGCACTGCAATTTTGCAATATATCAATGATCACATAGAGAAGGGATATATAATCCCACCAGCAATGTAGGAGGCCACAGCCTCACCCATATTTGTTACTAATTTCTTGATGATTGGCATTCTTTCTGGAGTAAGATGAAATCTCAGTGTTGTTTTCATTTGAAGTTCTCTAATATCCAGCAAAGTTGAATATCTTTTTATGTACTTATTGGCCACTGAGATCTTTTGCAAATGGGAAGAGGATCAAGAGATGGGGGTTATAGAAAATTAAGATGTGTCATGTATGTGTGCCAACTACCTACAATGACTGTAATTCTTAAGTGTCACAAACATGAACTAAAAAAAAAAAGGATGAAAATGCTGGAAGTGGATCTAGAGACACAGAAAGGGAAGAGGAAGGGTAAGGGAAGAGCAATAAAAAGAATCAAGATATGTTAAATGCATATCCTACTCCTTAAGATGAATGGAAACATTTTATACCGCAAACATTTACTAATAAAAAATGAAAAGGAAAAGCATATATACCTATATATGCTTACACATTTTCTAAATTAAAATTTTTGTAAGTAACAAATATTTTTACTTGACATATACTTATGAAAACTTGGAAATTTTCTAGTCTTATAAATCGAAAATGCTTTTTAAACAGGAGAGGTGAACTCCATAACCACATTGCTCAAAAATGGAAAGGAAATATTCACAAGGCTGGAGGCTGACCTTGGCAAAGAGGCGGAGGGATTAAAGCAGGACCATTCCAAGGACTCTGAGTCCACATGCCAAGCAAAGCACTCTCTGTCTGCAGCTGCTGGGCAATTTCCAGGTTGACCAAGAGTTGAGGTAGCAAAGATGTCCTGCCAGATACCTCTCTGTCTTTGAAATGCCTGTTTGCCTTTTCAGGAGTACTGATTTAGATCTTGGAAATTTATTTTCTATTAGTTGTCTTAAATACCCTACACTTAGCCACAGTTAGCTGTCAGCTGCTTCCTTAAACGCGCAAATTAAGTGTCTTCTACTCCTCATCAATAGGATGTGAAAGCAGCCAGGTCACCGTTCCAACCGCACCTTTGCATGGAGGTACTAGGACAATGATATACTCATTCAACAGCACTAAAGCATGAAATGAATGTTAATTAACAGGTTTTAAGCTTTCTCAAAAAGCAAGCAAAATATTTTATGCTATGGATATGGTTTCTTGTATTTTAGCTCTGTCACCTACTTTTGAAAGATTTATTCAGAATTATAGTCAGGGTAAATCAAGCCAAAGGACTAAAATACTGTATAATTTTAAGGGAGTTTTAATAGTTATGACATAAGAATTTCAAAAGTCCAAAAATTAGAACCAAGTATTTGGAAAAATTACTAAAACATTTTTCTTCCCATCTGGGGACACAGACAGTTCATAGTTTTGCATTATCATGCACAAGCAAAGAAAACTCTTGCCACAAGAGGATGAGTTTGTTGATTGACTGAACGATACCAGGAATTGAATCTAGGATCAGTCTACCAGGGAGCTGTATCCGCAGTCCTTTTATTTTTAATTTAAGTGGCACAGATCAGGCTCTAATGTGTGATCCTCCTGCCACAGCCTCCAAAGTAACTGGGATTATAGGTGTGCACCACCACTCAGCTATTGTTTATTTTTAACAGCGAAACTCACTGAGTTAGTAAATAAGTACAGGATAAAATACCAACCAAGCCTGGAAATAAATAGTTGAAATTTTTTCATTAGAATATTAAAATTAGAGTCAGATCTACGTGGAAAGGAAGGGAAGGTATTTGAGTGATATTCGCCAGAAGTAACTTTCAGTAAATATAGGCAATATAAATAACATGTGGGTTTAACTTAAAAAATTCTTATTTGTGTTATGATAAATATCAAATTTCCACCACACACAGTGAAAGACTGAATTGTATCAATTTAAAAATTACCTTAATACAAAATTAAAAGCAAAGATATACTCAAATATCATTAATGCTAATACTACTTAAATACTAGGACTAAATATGGAATATTAACTGCTATAAATTGAAAACCATACATGGGGAAATTTGTTTTCTCATGTGCTTTTGCATGTATAGGCATACAAAAATGTAATTTTTCATGTATTTTCTACCCATTATTTTCCTGTAACTTCTAAAACCTAGACATATACTTCAAAATAAGATTTTTCACATCGTTTAAAATGCATATTACTTTTCTGGTGTTGGAGATGAAATCCACAGCCTTGCACTTGCTAGACAAGTGTCTCTCATTGAGTTATATCCGTATCCCTTTTTTAAAACAAATTTTTATATTGAGATGGAGACTCACTAAGTAACTAAGTTGTCCAGCTTGGGCTTAAACTTGAGTTTCTCAGGCCTCAGCCTGCCAGAGTTCTGGGACTATAGGCGTGCACCACGAGGCCTGCACATGCACCTTATAAAGGAGCAGTATAACACTGTTATGTGTCTCTTTCATTCGTGTGTACCCACAGCTATAGTTATACATTATTGCTATCGTTATTGTGAACAAATAATTGTCTGTTAAGAATATGAAAATCCAATTTTTAATTTACCATCATTTATTCATTTTCCAGTACTCTTTTTTACATATAAAATTTTTTTATCTACATACTTTCCTTTCTCCAGAGAGTGTTTATAATTTCGTACAATTTTGTCTTTTTATTTGTATGAGATAATTCATTTGTTTTTTCACTTTTGAGAGGTAATCTCTCTGGATACAAATGTGCAGGTGATTTTTTACTCGTTCAATACTTTAAATATTTCTTTTACCCTATCTTTGTTTACATGGGTTCCGAATACAAACCTATCATAATTCTTTCCCTCATTCTTCACAGGTATTTTTTTTCTCCTTTGGCTTCTTTTAAGATTTTTCTCTTTGATTTTGCGTAGTGTGAACATATGTTGAAGTGTGGTTCTTTTACTGCTTATCCTGCTTGGTGGAATAATTAGTGCTCAAATTAAGGGGGAACGCCCAGCTGAACTGATTTAGCGTGGCTCTGGGCATGGAGGATCCACCTGAGGATTGCTAACAATGCCATAAAATGAGAACAGGAGGGGAAGGTTGCATGCTGCTGATTTCCCAGGAGAAGCTTTGTTGCAGCTGGTTTTCTTGATTTGAGCTCGGCTGTTTCTGTCCTTGGAGAAACGTTGTCCTCACTGTTGCTGCGGATGACTGTTCTCTTTGGGGAGCTCTGGTCCTCACCTTTGTCATTAGCATGGCTTCCAGGTTCCAGTACGTATCCCTCATCCTTCTGGCACCGATGCTGCACCCTGCAGGAGCAGACTTTCCAGCTTCCACCACTAGCCCTCGGGCCTTTTCAAGGTAGACCCTTGATAAGGACTTGGGAGAGATGTTGCCCTGGGCTGTAGGCCTCCAGCTGGACTCATGAGGAACACTGTCATGGGATCCAGGCCTTTGGCTGGATTCTTCAGGTCTCTAGCATGCTGAGAGATCTCTCTCACTTGTCTGCATTTGATTTTTGGGGTACATATTACAAAATAATCCTATAAATTTATATGTACTGTATTAAATCTATTTCCTCATAAATTCTGTCTATAATAGTGTTCTTTGAGCTGGGGATATAGCTCAGCAGCACCAACACCTGCCTGGCAAATTCAAGGTCCTGGATTTGATAGCCGGTATAAAAAAGTAAACAAATAAATAAACAAATAGTGTTCTTTGGGCCCCTGGAATCTGTTTTTGTGCCCTCTGTTAATTTTGGCCAATCTGTTGCCATTATTACTTTAACTGTTTTTTTAGATGCTTTCTCTTTTTCCCTCCTTCTCCTAGCTCCATTACACAAATATTAGATGTTGTACAATCGTTCTACATGTTTTTGGCATTTTGTTTTTAGTTTTTTTTTTTTTCTCTTTGCACTTAAGTCTGTGCAATTTCCACTGACACAGAACCAGGCTCAGTGATTCTTTCCTCAGACACATTGAGCATCTAATCTACTGATGAAGCCAATGAGGGCATTCTTTATTTCTGTTCTTGTGTTTTCTATTTTTAGTATTTCCTTTTCTTTCATAGAGTTTCTCACTCTCTCCCTACACCACCCATGCATTCTTCAGTGATGTCCACTTTCCCCACCAGAATCTTTAGCATATCAGTCAATTACTTTAACCTTGAAAATAATTCCAAAGTATTGGATAAGCATAAACTCTCTGTTACATCTAAGCCTGGTTCTGATGCCTGCTTTGTCACTTCGATGTCTTTTCCATTATTTGATTTGCCTGTGATTGTGACTTGTACATTTGTATTCAGAGCCAGATACGATTTATTGGTTAACAGGTAAGCAGGCCTTCAGTGAGTCTTTATATTTGTTTCATTGGGAGTTGGTTGTGTTTACTGTGCTGGATCTGTGGGATCAGAGGCTTCTGTTTCCTTCAGCCTCCTTATTTCTGTCTTCCCTCTTATCAGTTTCCCTATAGTGCCTTCTAAAACCAACAGAAACCAATATGAGGAATGAATGAATCAAAGAGTTGACTCTTTGAAAGGATGAGAAGAGGACTTAGGGATGGAAGGAAGAGGGGAGTGAAAAGGCGAAGTAAGGAGGATCAAGATGTGATACGTTTATGTGTCAATACATGATGAATGGATTTACTATGTATCACAAACATATACTAATAATGATTTGAGAAATAGTAGAATCTGCATACTCAAGGTCTCTCAGATTATGCTGGAGCCCTGTGTATGTGATGGAAGTTACTGGGGAGGACAGGCCTTCTATTATCCTAGATTAAATCTCATTTTTTTCAGTTAGCTTGAATCCCTGATCTGGGACCTCCAGACAAAGTTCTTAGCCCTCCCCGCTGTGCCTATGAGATCTAGAAAGCCTAGTAGGGGCTTCATGCATCTGACCACCTTCTTCAGATATGGCCCTTGGGTAGTGGATTCCTTAAAGGCATCACTTTTGTAGGAGCAGGGAGCTCTGGTTTTGTTTCAGAATGTTTACTTTTCCTCTCCTCCTGTAGCAAAAAACTCCTGTGGGAGTTCTTCTCTGAACTTCACTATCAGAACCTGGAAGTAAAACTCATGAAAGCAGAAGAAACCCCTAAGATTGAGGGAGTTTTCAAACTTCCAGCCCACATTCTGCCACCAGGAATTACTCAACAGCAGTTTGTATTTCTGGATTTACCGGCTTCTGTTTCTCCTGAGCTGTCATTCTTTGCATTTGTCTGTCTCAAAATTTTAAGAGAGTGGTTTGCCCTGTGACCTGATTCTCTATTGGCTCTAAGAAGCAGAGTTATTGACTGCTAAGAGTGTTTACTATTTTTCTTGTTGTGAGCATAGAGGGGATAACTTCTAAGTTCTTCACAAGTCAAAAGAGAATCCAGAAGCCAAAATAACTTCGTTTTTAGTTTTTGATACAGATCAGAAATAGTACAGTTAAGTGAACACATTTGATTAAAGTGAGTTTTAACTTAGTGAATGTAAAGGCACACTTCTCTGCACACACACACACACACACACACACACAGTTTGTCTGCTTGCTCACAATGAGGCTTACATGTTCATAGCTGCATAGGGCTGAAAATGCCAGGTTAGCACAGAGTAAAGTTGCACGGGGATGGGGCTGAGTCTCCTGGCTGACCTCAAGCCATGGTGTTAGAATCTTTAGCATGCCATTTGTCTCTTCTCCCCACTAAATTCTTTTTCTCCTGATATCTCAGTATTGGCCCATTTTTCTGCATGATTTTTAAGAAGCGATAAGGCAATAGTAGAGTTTAAAATGAGGATGGGGGACAGTAGAAGAGGAATGAAGGAGGGAGACAAATCCAGTCAGCCATTCATGGAATATGCTTCAAGTAGCCATTATATAATACCACAACAGACTTCATCAAAGCCAGAGAGCTTTGGGCAGCTGTGATCCGACCTGTTTGTGCCTGGAATGCAGTGTCTTCCTGTGCGCTCATTAAGCACATTGGCAAGACGGCTGCACAAAGCTGGAGATCATTTGGCCAGCAAGCCTACCTTTCCCTCAACTTTCCCGGCTAATGGCATCAAGAGAGCAATCAGACATTTGCACTGTAGCCGATGGAGTGACATTAGCTTTCTATCCCTGATCAGGATTATAGAAAAATCACTCTTAGGAACGTTAGCGGAAGTCCAACACAGAGAAATATGTCCAATATATGAAGTGATTACTTTACGTTTTAGTAATCTTTTATTTAATTTCTGATTCAGCTGGTGTAACTAACATCATAGTTTGTCATCAAGCAATGTAGGAGATTCATAAATTTTCATAATGTGTGTACCTTTTGTACAAATTACTTTTAAATTCATTGTCTGAGATTTAGTAACCACCATTTAAAGATATAATCAGTGCTTAAAAATACAAGGAAATACCTAAGCGATTTTCACTGAACAAATTATTATTGTTTTCTGATATAGTCCAGAACTATACTACTGACAAAGAGTTTTATGAATAGCCATAAAAATTCAGTTAGTAAGATTAGCAACGAGCAAGCAAGTTAGATGTTGTCTCTTTTTGAGGCACAGGAGATGGATTTGAAAATTTATTCACATTTTTACTTGGTCTGTCTTGTCACCCTCTGCCTTCTTGTCAAAGTAGATACTTATATACTACAAATAAGTACCTAAGATGACAGTTCTATTTTATAATCCTCTTAAACTAGATTACCTTGCTATTGTCTCTATGGACACAGGTCAAATTGCAACAAATTATATTGAAGTTTAAAAGGGTACACGAACATTTTACGATCTATATTAACACTAGTGATGAGGCTCTTTCATGCAGCCCATTTAATTGTTTTAGTTTTTTAATCCCTATATTTGATCTAGAATTTCATGACTACCTCCTCTGTTAAAAAGGGATAGTAATGGTTTATGATTTATACCTAGACTGTTCCCCAAAAGCTCATGTGTTCAGAGGTTGGGCATTTGGAAGGTGACTGGATCATAGGCACAATACTCGTCCTGGATGAATCCACTGAAGAATCTGTAGTTAAATGTGCTGTCAGTAGGTTGGGTGTTGTCGGAAGAGGTGGGTCACTGGCACCAGGGCCTGGAAAGGTAAATCTCCCTCCTTGCCTCTTCCCTTTGTTCTCTGCTTTCTTGCCACCATGACAGGGGCAATTTTCCTCCTCCGGAACCTTTCAACATGCCTTCCTGCCATGGAGCCAGCTGACTATGGACTGAACCCTAAGGCCTGTGAGCCAAAGTGAACTCCCCCTCCTTTAAACTGTGGGTTTGGGGTACCATGTCCAGCAACAGGAAGGTGACAGAGACAGCAGTGAAAGCAGGTCTTTCAAGCTTTACTCTTCCTAACAAATTCAAGTCCAATAACACCTCTTCTTTTATTTTCCCCCAAAGCTTTCATTTTAGGAATTCTCTGATCCTCTACAATGTAGGACATACATTGCATATCATATTTTATTTCATTAAAATGTAGTATTTTAAAAGCTTGTCCATATCTTAAAGTTTATTTCTTTCTCTCCCTTTATAGATTGAAAGTCCACATGATGAGCCAGTTTTTTTCTCTGCTTGCCATCATACTCCGTGTATGTGGTATATAAACTAAAGAATGTTGATCTTGAAGTTAAATACACAACTGAAATTAAACAGCAGAAAATAGGTCAGGGAGGGGGGTAATACTCAAAAGCATATATAAATATACACAGGGAACAGTATATTAGAGAATGAGGTGAATAGGAAATATAGAGGTCAACAAACTGAAAGCTGGCCAGTCTGCTCATCTGTCATCTTGGAGGGGCTCCAACAGGGGACTGTCGCATTAATTGCTATGAAGAGATGGTGCTCAAGGCCAACTGGTGACCAGTACCTGCTGACAGAGTTCCTGATGCCTATGGCAGCAGACCTGCTTTGCTGCTGCCTGGGTGTGGACCACAGCTCTCACTGCCAGACTTGGTCACTCCTGCCACGCCCTGACTCCATCCTCTTGAAATCTCATTGGTAGTTAAATATGTCCCTCCTCTCCAGACGTGGGGTTTACTTTGTCTTTGCAGACTCTTTTGCTATCTCACATGATATTCTTTCTAACTGGTCCTCAGCAAGGTGGACAGATCCATGGTTAGACTCTGTGCTGGGAAATTCCTCCAGGGCCAGCATGCAGGTACTTCCAAATTGGTTCCAGCCTTTGCCCTTCCATTGTCCTTCTCCTGGGAGCTCCAGTATGCCAGCTTTCATGGCTTCAGTATCTACAGGCAATTCATAGGTGGTGGGAAACCATCAAACATCATCTCAGCATCTCATACACTGCACTGCTGTACTAAAGTGGCTGAGACTTTTAACACATTCATGCAGACCAGGATTTAGTTCATTTCATTCTCACGGCCACTTTAGTATGATTAACCCCATTTTAGAGACAAACAAACTAAATTTGAGGCATGTTAAGTTTTTTGCCAAGATCACCTGGTTAGGTAAATGGCACTCTGGATTGGACTCCATCCTGCAACTCATGCCATAGCCTCCTGTTCCTGTCAATTTCCTGTCAATTTTCCTGTGTAATGCTATTCTTAAGAACCTGGGCTTCTTTCTGCAGTTTCTGAAATGAAGCGCGGAGCTGTGAAGAAGAGCAGTCAGATCCTGGAAGAGCCAAGTGTAGGGCAGGTGTAGCTACCAGTAAGAGCTCACTAGAAAAACAGATTTAATATAAGTTATATCTGAAGGGTTTACGCTGGAAGCCAGAAGACAGTGTCCAAGGTGAAGGCATAGACTGGAGCTTCTCCAAAGAAACAGAAGCAAGTCTTTCTACTTCTTTTTCTTTTTATTCCATTCAGACTACAAGCCTATTGGTTGGCGCCACTTACACCTGGATTGGATCTTCCATTTTTGGTAAACCCATTCAATCACACCCACAACTATGCTAAGTCAATCAGTTGGGTATCTGTTACCAAGTTGACACAACAGTTAACTATCACAGTGGGGCTTGGAGTTCCTGCTCTTGATAAACATTAGCCACAGCTAAAAGATGGTAGCAGTTTGTTTTGGGTCATTACTACCAAGAGGGCCTGGGGTAGCATCAGGGTGCACATGTGCTTGCCTGACAGAAGTGTTCTGTCCACTTTTCCATGCATTTCTGAGCCTCCTGGAACTCTCCCTGGCTAGGTTTTGAGGAATTTGAAGAAACTCTTGTCTAGTACACTTTGTGAAAGCAAAATCCTGCTTTTAAAGTCACGCAGACTAAAGTGCAAGAGAGGAAAGGGAGGAGAGGAGAAAATTCCTCTCTGCACTTTGGATTAGCAATAGTTCTTTTCTGTTTCTGCTGGGGGAGTAGAGGGAATGTTTATCTGCTTTCTTTCCCTGCCTCTATGTTCCTTGGATTACTGTGTAACACAAGGGGGATTCAGATGGTTTTAGATATTCTCAGAATTTTCACAAAAACTCCAGATTTAAAACTTAAAACACAGCAAGATTTTAGTTACTCTCACTAATCTATTAGGTAAATACAAACAACAAAAAGTTTTAAAAATGACTCCAGTTAAATTTTTGAACAGACCTTTTGGTCATTCAGTAGTCCTAACTGAAATTCTAATAATTGTGTTTCTTGATGCCAGTTTGACCATTTGAGAAGTAAAATATTCAACAGCAAAATTATTTTATGAAAAATAAATGTGTTTTGATTTTCAATATAGTGGTTATTTTTTGGACTATCTTTTTAACTTACTAGTCCTATGGCTAGTTGTCCTACTAGACTGTTTCTTCTTATCTACCTGCTCAGTGGAATTTCCTCCAAGTAGGTGTGGCCATGTGACAAAGATATTCCTGATGTGGCAATTCTCAAAGCCCGTTCCCTGTGCTTATTTTTCTCTTTGTTCCTCCCACCTAGAAAAAGAGAAGCCAAGATCACCCTGGGAGTGGTCTATGGCTCTGGTTTGAGATTTTCTGGGGCAGAGTTCACACATCTGCTGACCTTCCAGGGTGGTGATGTCAGAAGGAAACCCGCTTTCTGTCTTCCATGAGCCATTGTATTTTAAGATGTCTTGTCCAAGCTTATTTTACCCCAGCTCTTTGCGTAGACTCATATTCAAAGTAGTTTCTGATCCATTGACACAGTTCTCAGAAATTTCTGTTGTTCACAGTGATGTTAGTTTGGAAAAATGTGCTAAGTAAAAGTTAACATATATAGATTTTTAAGATTTCATACAGATTTGATAGTTCAGGGAAACAAAACAAGGTACGGCTCAAAATGACTTTCTGTTAAACCGCTCATTATTTTTCTCACTAAAGCTATTCCATCAACTTTGCCTGGAGTTGCTGGCAAGCCAAACCACAGGAATTCACACTCGCCACAAATTCCTGGTCCAAAGAATGAATTCTCTCTATAGGTCTAAGATAATAAAGTAAAATTTACTGTTTAATGTCACATAAAGACTTGCTTAAGATTCCTTGAAATGCTGAACAGAGATTCTTTAAACGTAGGATTGTTACTTTTAAATATAGAGTTTTGGTTTCATGACTAATGGCATGATTCAGCCACATGAATGATAAATTATTTCTCAAGAATAAAAATTATACTTTAGTCTATCTCATTGTAAGGCTTTAAAGAGCCTGCTAGAGAAGTGTTATTTTTTACTGAAAAATGTTAAAATATAGGGAAAGTCCTAAAAATAATACACATACACACAATCAAGCAATACCAGTCAAACCACCCACAGCAGATTACACACTTGGAAAGTCTAGCAAGCTGGCACTTTGTTATTCAAGGGAAGGAAATATAAAAAATAGTACTAATAGGGACTATTTTGGAAAACCATTGTGAGCACTTTGAATTCACAGTCCAGGATCATCATAGTTGGGCAAGGTGGATAGTGGTAAAGACTGGAAGATACTGAATGTATTGTTCATGTTGCACCAGTGGGATCTACTGATAAATTGGCTGTGTGAAAAAGAAAAAGACAATTGGAATTTTTGGCCAGAAAGACTGATAGAAAGTGAAAGAATCACTATCAACTTCCAGAAGAGCATGTTTGGAAGCTCTGTTCACATTTTCTCTCTCCCTTGTCTGCTTTCCATTGCTTCTCAGCACTTATCCCTACCTAGAATACTATTTATTTTACTTGTATTGAGTATTATGTATAGAATTTGCATGCCCTAGGAAAGCAAGGATATTTTTATCTATTTACTGAACAAATGCCAGGTATATTTGGTATTAATAAATTATTCTTGAATATTTAATCAATAAAAATATTTTCTCATACACTTGATTGTCCAGAAAGGGCACAGACAGAAAAATAGTAAAGAGACACATCCGAAATAAAGTCAGGATTGAATCAGAAAACAGGATATTCATGTACGGAGTGTATTAAAAATGTCATTAGTCATTAGCTGGCGGCATGAGTCAGGGAAACAGTAAACAAATGTAAGAGTACATGTGAAATTTTGGGACAAAGGCCAGACCAACGTAGGAACAGGTGGCTTTTTGAAAATGTGTTCTTTCCATGGCAGATGGTGTCTGTATATTACAGCCTGCATATTCCCATTACTGCAAATTCTCCTGTCTCTAGTAAAATACAACTGTGTTTGCGCATAGCTACATTATAATACCTCTTATTCCTGCCCATCATCCATAGAAAACAAGGAATCACTCAGCTCTCCATTCTCTCTAGTCAAACAAATGCATAGAACAATTATTCAATTAAATGCAAAACAAATGGCACTGATGGAAACGAATTACCTGAGTCAAAGGTCCTCTAACTAATATGGCCATTAAAACTCAGCAGGAGCAGGATCCTGCACAAAGACAGGAGGACAAAGCTGTCTGCTTATGTGTCATTTGGATGCCTGTATGATCTTTCACATTGTCTGTAAGTTCTCTGTGATAAGATTGTAAATTCTCATCTGCCACTTAAACTTCCACTGGTGGGTGCAGGGGGATTTTGGGCAGGTGCAAAAAATAATGCTCTCAGAAATGGCTGCAAAGGAGATCCTAAGAATTAGCTTTTCAGAGGCAGAAAAGCTTTACAAATGAGAAGGAAAAAGAGTGAAAGAGTCTTTAAGGAGTAAAACTTATACAGAAACATGTAATCATTATTCAATTAATTTAGCTGTGTAATCAGTATTTATTATCTACAAATAAATAAATTATAGTCTTCAAGAAAAATTGGTAAAGTGAGAACTTGGCTTACACGGTTAAACAAGTAAGAAGCTAATGATAAAAAAATTACCCAAACTCTAAAAACCCCTTACTCCTAGAAAGAGTCTAGACCAGTGGTGGCAAACCTATGGCATGTGTGTTGCTTTGCTTTTAATACAAAAGATGCTAATGCATGAGTTCCAAACAAAAACCTCAGTACTCATGTTCACTTTTTTTTTTTTTTTTTTTTTACCTGGAATCTAACTCAGGACCTTGCATTTGCCAGGCAGGTGCTTGTGCTGCTGAGCTAAATCCCCTGCCCAGTAGTCAGGTTTAATTGCAGTGTTGGCATTTAGTAATAAGTAAGTGGGATTTGGGTTGCAGTTTGCACTCAGTCTCTAAATGCTTTGCCATCAATCACTGGCCTAGGTATTCTACAGACCCTGAGAAAAGAAAATGCAAATTGCCAAGAAAACACAGCCTAGGTTCTCTCAGGAGGCATCAATTCTATATGACTTACTTTCCTTTTCAAAATTTGCATTTTGTATGTGTGGATGGATTTATGAATGAATGCATGGATTCAGTATTGATAGCGTGATTAGAAGAGGAGATCTACTGAGACTTAATTTTAACAAAGAATTTCATACTTTATCTTCTAGCAAAGCTAGGTGTTTGTCATAAATGATAGTAGGTCTAGATGAATTCATAGGGGTCTAAATGATCTTCATCAAATTAACCCATGCCATGCAACACTCAAGAGATACCTTTACTACTAATTGAAGAAACACAGGACATTTTGTTTCGTATTTAGAGTAAGGAAGTTTAGGTCATACATAAGGAGACACTCTTCTGTTTTTGTGGTACTAGGGATTGAAATCTGGTGGACCTTTCATCTGAGCTACATTTCCTAGCTACACACTCCCAGCCCACTTGTTTTAAAAACTTTAAGACAGGGTCTCCATAATTTGTCCCTGCTGGGTTTGAATTTGCAATCTTCCTGAGTGTTTATGCTACAGGCATGGACTGCCATGCCAGGCTGGGAAGCCACATTTAATATGGAAAAGGCCACCCAATAAATATTTTTTCCTTCAAATTTTGTATGTTATGTTGCTTTCACTCCTACATGGCAGTAGGTGATAATGGTCTATTATCAGACTAATTATTAGCAGACTGATCAAATCCAATACTATCCTTGTAAATTCAGATGACCCTTAATTGAACTGAATTACAATGATTGCTTAGATTATCACTAAGGAAGTATCCAAACTTCACATTGACCAGTGAGAGAGATGTTTTGGTCAAAGCCACCTCCTATAATTCTAGATTTATTCTCCATCTCTAGAAAATACTGCCACTGATGGCTGTCTCTAGTTGTACAGACACATCTTGGTGATTTCTGAAAATTATCTACTTGTGCTATATTCTCAGGAATGTCTTATTTCCTGACTTTCAGTCAGCACTGGAAATATTATGTGAGGTCCAGCAAAGAAATTTTCTTAAATTTGAACACCAAATTTTTCTTGGATGGAAATCTTAGCAGAGGTTTTAGTCTGTCAACACTATGATTTCTTATAAAGAATGTATCCTTTTATACCTGTACGCTGGAAAATTCTTGCTTTAATGTTTTACATACCTTAGGAGAAGGAAAAACAGTGCTCAGTTTCTACGTTCCATGATTTCCAAATATCAAAGGTTGGAACCAGGTGACTACTATAATACTAAAATCCACATAGTTTAACAAATGTAACATTCTGTATATACCATAGAATAGATTTGTAAAAAAGTTACTGATAGATGAGTTAAGTAATTTTATGATGTTAAATATTATGTACTTGTTGCAGTTATTAAATTGTTTAATACATTTTCAGTTTTAAATAAATTAAATTGACTCCTTTGCATACTTAACCTCAACTTTTCTAGCTTTCTTGGTAAATACTTTGTTGAAATACACAGTATTCAGTCCATTTCCTCTTTTAGTTTTACGTTAGGGCTTTCTATAAATTGACCAGTGTCAAACTTTGTTTTGAGGAGGTCAAATGGCTTTCTATTACTTTCTGCAATTGTTTAGCCAACTGTTAGAAAGGTTATTTGGATCTTTTAAATTTATTTCCACTTATTTTACATACAAAAAGTATATTTAAGAAACCATGATTACTGGTAGAAGTAATAATGTTTGAGATGGACAATCTTTATACATGAGGATTCACTAAAGACAATTTTATGAGACACAGATAAGTAATTTTCACCATATGCCCGACAACCTTTGGAGATATTACAGGATGAAGGAAGTTAAGAATTTTGATCTGATTCATCTTAGTTAGTTAAGCACTGGCTCCTCAAGTTGTGTATAAATAGAGTACTGGGCATTGTCCAAAAAATTAGTTTCTCCCTTGTAAGCATCATTGGATTGAACTAGATGGGACTGTAACTATCCACACTCCTTGGTTAATTTACTGTATTACTTCAGTGTGGCTTTCAAGACCCACCTTAGTTGCTTTAGTTGTCTTTCACAGCCTCCAGTATCACCCAAGAGTCTCTATCAACAACCATCCAGCCCATCACCTAGAGACTCCTGTGCTGCATGTTCCCAGCCCAGGGCGCTCTATCTTCCCTTTCCTTCACAGCGTTTCCTAGAGTGCCTCATGCTGCGGGGATGGAGGCCAAGCTGGAAGCCTCCAGGCTTTAGGAAGTTATCTATCCTCAGTGGTGGTTCACCAGTATTTGGTTCCTTGTTATGCTTACCTCTGTTTACATACACACATTTATTCTTTTTATATACAAATTATTCCATGTTTTTCCTAAAAGCTATACAGTTTCCTATCAAATTTTTAATGAGCTGAAATATCAGTTCTTTTGGGATCACCCTATAATAATGAAAAGAGAAAAAATCATCTTTTTTGCTGCCAAGTGTGCTTTTGTAGTATGCTCGAGTACCTTATTTACAAATCTATGTAGCCTAGTAGATTCGAAATTCCTTAAGTCCTCTGCTTTGTCCACATTCCTCTTACCATACCCAGGACAGCGCCTTACATGCGGCACTTAGACCACGCCTGATAAACCTAAGTGATGAAAGAGTGTGTTCCAAGATGGCTTCACATATGAAGACCAGGATGATGTTGGCATCAGCAATACAGAGCAGTCATCCCGTTGTTCTAGCTGCTCTATTTGGAAACCTAAGACTCCCTAAGCATGAACAGTGTTAGAAGACGGTGGAGCCGCTGTGTTTGGCCTGTTCCATGGCCGCCTGATACAGAGAAAACTAACTGTGTGAAAAGCTTCTAGCTTTTTTAACTATAGGAGGTCCGCTTTGCATCAAGTTTTAAAAATGACTTGGCTTTTGAGCAGAAAATGCAATTAAGCCCAAGATATGTGTGCTTGGTATCCTTTTTATCTTTATTGGGCCAAACAAGTAAGAATTATGTGCAATTAGGGAAATCCAGACTAGAGAACTTTTAAAGAAAGCACCACGGTTTTCAATAACTCACTAATAAGAGATCCTTAAAACTTGAAACTAGTGCTTAAATTTTAAAATGCCTTGTGGGTACAATTAAATGTAGTGCTTCTATGAAATGGATATGACATTGGGTAAAATTACTGTCACATAAAAGAGACCGCATTAAAGCTGACATGTGACCCACAGAAACGGAGATTTCTGCCTACTCTTCAAACTCAGTGAAACTAGGCCAAGGAAAGAAACATCTAATAAACATCCACCTAAAAATGGGAGAATGCTCCTGCATTTGGCTTTAAGTTGTATAAATGGAAAATGAACTGAATACCATTCCAGGGAGAAACTGCAGATCAAACATCCCTTAAGAGGAATGTGAATGTGAGATGCAGTTTGCAAGAGCATCTCTTAGTAGGACCTGCCTGGTCCAAGGTGGAGAGAGCCCCTGGGAAGGCAGCCAGACACTAAATGGAGGGCTCACAGTCTTTCTTTCTCTGTTGCAATAGGGATTTTCCTGTCTGTTCCTCCCATGGCCTCTCCTGTCCACCACTAGTTCGCTGTCCTTGTTTTACCCCATGCCTGACCCAATGATGGGTGAAGGCCAATTTAAGTCAACCACAAGACCGTCCAGGTTAGAATGACACTTTGACAAGCTGAAACCTGCTGCTTTAAATCACGAAATGCTCAGACAATATATTACTTTCTGAACCAGAGAGCTTTCGTTACAATTGATTTAATTAAATATTGGCCTGAAATACATTTTGTTATACAACTTCATTCTTCTGGAAATAGGTACACCATCTTTTTAAATTTTTTTTTTTTTTTTTTTTTTTTTTTTTTTTGGAGTGGTGGGTGCACACTCTTATGCTTTTAAACACGACCAGAATGCATGTGTTTCACTCTTATAATGAGAAAAGGCATTTTTAAATCAAGAGGTCATGTTTGCCTATGCATACCCATTTGTTGGATAGAAGGACTGTATCATGAACTAACAAGGCTGAATTTAGATGGCTCTTAAAAGACAGACACTACTATGAGGAAATATGTTAAACTATAATTTTACTTTTATATGAACTTGATAGCTCATGGCTGTGAAAATTTACTGACATAACATTTCTTGTTTCTTAAAGAACATACCTTTCATGCCCCTGAGGTATCTATAGGTCTGTAAACAAATATTTTTCTTTAGAAATCAACTCCAAACACACAATTCTGAAAACTAAACTGTCAGGCTGTGCGTGACACTCACTGGCTGCTGCTCTTTCTGCCTGTGTCGTTTCTCCCTGTCATGGTGAAAATACTTTTTGGCATCCCTGTGATTCAATTTTCCCACCTGTCGTGCCTGTTAGTACAGACTGTAGGCTTTATCCTGCCTGTTCATACAGCATAGGCACTACTGTTATTTAGTATACCAACATCTGCCTTCAAGAATCCAACTTGCAACAACAAAGCCAGCCCTGTAAGTGTGTGACAACTTTCGAGCTATGAAGGAGTTTAAGAAATCTTTTTAGTTTCCTCAAATTATATCTTACTAAAATTAATGAAAACTAAGAATATTGCAAATCCTTAGCATTGTAAGAGAAAATATAAGCCAGGAAAACCCTGGTTGTCACGGAGACTTGATTTTACATTAAGGTTGGTATTTTTCCCTTGAATTTCTATTTTAGAAGTAAAGCCACAAATTCTGGGACATTTTCTATGCTGAAATCATTTGGTTTTTAGGTTTGTACCTTTTAGACACTTGAGATGCTCAATAATGCTACAAAGTAGGTCCTTAATGTGTGCTATTATTTTCAGTGCTTTGTCATAATATTTTTGTAGAAAAACTATTAGGGTAGGGAAGAAAAAAAGGCCAGGTTTCTGTATTCCATTAGATGGCTGACTGCCTTTGAGACTCTCTAATAAGGAATAGCCCACTGCCACTCCCTCTAGGTCTTGGATCTATCTCCATAGGTTTTGTGTCATTGACTGCAGTCAGCTCACAGAGCTTCTTCTCTTCCAAGACACATGCCCATGGTGATCTTTCCTATCATGAGTTTTTGAATTTTATTCTTGGAATGGAGATAGCTATTAAATCTGCTCTTGTTCAGTACAAGTATTCTCCCTTTGACTTGATTTTAACATCCTCTTAATACAGTCACTGGCCATATATCCTTTTCCACTCTGAGAATACTTTCCCCAAGTTAGAAGATTGTAGATTGACAATGAGATTTGCCAGTCTACAGAGAAATATTGCTAATTTCTTGATTGTGAATTAAGCGGCAATGCCATTGGGTAGTGATAGTGACATGACTATCATTCTTGATTCAGTATCATCCTTTATCTGTGAAACTCCTTTTTATACCACAAGCCAAATCCTTATTTAGAACATGATGTCTGCTTAGAAACCCATGTACGGTTCCGAGTTTTAGACCTCTACCATTTCATCTTTGGCTAAATCTGGGATACTGTAACCTTAACATAAATAACAGATAAAAGTCAAATATTCAGAAGATAAATAAGGATGTATCCTTAACAGACAACCCAAGAAGAAGGTGAGCCAAGAATATAAACTGGCACTTTAAAGGAAAGAAAAAAACTGATTGGCTAAAGAGCATATGGACAAATGCTTAACTTGATTATAATCTTACTAGTTACTAGAAAGGTATAGAAATATCTTTCATATCCATTTGGCTGACTAAAACCTAACAGTCTGATAATCAAATATTGACAGGCTACAAGTAAAACAGTACTGGTCGGGTTATGCGGGAGCAATTTAGAAGTTTATAATTTTTAAAAATAAAAATCTTTGCATACCCAGGCCTTTTATTTCCAGATATATGCAGTACTATAGAGAAGCATTTACACACTGCACAAGAATAACATTCCACTGCTCGTAATCACACACAAAAAGAAAAAAAAATCCACCAAGTGTAGAATGACTAAATAAAATGTGTAGTATTCATAACTAAATGAAAACAAACAGATGCTTATTTATTCATATAAATAAGATGTAAATGATGTTTCACACATTCTATATAAGGATACATATATATATCATATACAAATGAGTTTGCATATCTAAAATGATATAGGTTAAGCTCTTGAAAATGTTATCTTTGAAACAATGAAAAGAGAACCAAAATGGGAGGTAGTCATCAAAAAATATTTTGTTTGCTGTTTTAGTATTATTTTAAAAAAGAATGAAATTTCTTATGTAATTGAGGTTCTGAAGTTGAAGAAATTAAAAAATTATAAGGGGACTATCCCTTACTACTAATATTTTACTTTAGAACTAAAATACATACAAAATAGTACATCCATTCTTAAGTTATAATTATCAGAGAAAATTACCTGCTTATAAAATTTTTCCAATGAATTCATAACTTCAATGACATTTCCTTTGTATGCATTAACTGGATCTAGTTTCATGGAGTATGCTTGTGTATGTATATGCACATACATACGTGGATGTGGAAAATGGGGAATTCACACAAGTGGATTTATCATTATATGAGTTTTGTTCCTAGTGTGAAAGTCAATTGACAATGCAAAAATATATATTATTCCATGGAGAACAAAATAAATGATTTAAATATGCAAATTCCAGTGTGAAAATGATTTGGCAATGTACCAAGAATATTCCTGAGTATGTAATATACAAACAAAGGTGGGCTAAATAGTACATAATTTCATCAGCGTTGTTGTACGCTATAATTTAGAATAAAATGCCCCCCAAATTCTTATGTGTGCAGAAGGTGATTGGATCTTGGAAGCACGATACTCAGGTGCTATTAGGAGGTGTGGTCTGGCTGGAGGTGGAGCACTGGGGGCGGGGCCTGGACTGGTACAGTCCTTGGCTCCTCCCTAGCTTGTCAGCTTCTGGCCGCCAGAACGTGAGCAGCCTTTTCCCAAGATGGAGAAGTGGTCCAGACAGTGTAAAATTCCTTACTTTAAAGGACACTTTTACACTAATCCCCAAGGGACAGTAATTTTTAAAATGTTTTAAATTCATTAATGCAGTGTCTTTAAATGGAATATCAAAGAAATCATCTGTTTAATTTTTGATGTGCTTTTCATTTGAAGTCTAATATATCTTAGCAGAAGGTTGGAATTGATGATCTCATATATTCACTTCATCACTAACTTCTATCATTTATGATTTATATGGAGGTCATAATTTAAATTGCTATGATTTATGTGGAAACCATTTATTTAAAATGCTACGATTACTGAAGATAATTTAGTAAAAAATCTCTACATGTGCATTTTTAAGTAAGGTAACTATTTTGTTGAATAAGCCTTTAAAATTCTAAAAATGTATGTATTCCAAATAACATTCGTGACTCAGTCTTTTTATCATTAGTTATTATACACAATTTTGTGATTTTGTTTCATACATGCTTAACATAAAAATGTTACTATTAATTATATCAATATATCAAATAGTCAGCTTACAATTAAGATGAAGTTGCAGGAAGTGACCTATAAATAATGAACTCGCCAAATTTCTGAGTAGATGAAAAGGTTTAAATAATTCATAATTAAATATCTTAGCCATTTGTCTTTTTTTTTTTTTCAGTACCTGGAATTGAACCCACGATGTTGTGCTTGCCAGGCAGGCACTTGTACCGCTGAGCTAGTTCCCCAGCCCCTAGCCATTTGTCTTATCTAGAATAAATTTCTCTGAATTGTCATGATTTGCCAAATAATTTACAAATTTAATGGCATAATCTGTTGACATTATCAACCAAACTGTACTAATTTCTCCTTCCTAAAAACACAGTGAAACTTTGCTAATTCAACAGAAGTATAGTATGTTACTGGATTCTATTTCCATAGGCCTTCATCATTCCATTTTCTTCAAAATTTATGTTTAAGATTGTGTGTCCTCCGTGAATGATGGTTGCTTTGAAGTCAGTAATTAAAATAGACCCAACCAAAGAGCACAGCAGAAAGTCTCATATGTAAGTCTTATCCTCTTTGTAAAACCTCAACATTGTTGCTCATGGATTGGTTAGAATTCATAACCTATAAGCAGTAACCTTTTAAAATGGTATCCAGCAGGGAAAAAAAAAAAAGGATTCCTGCCTTTCCTTGAGTTCAGGAGAAATAAGAGAGAGGAACAGTTACATGCTCTTCATTCCAAGGAAGCATCTATGTAACCTCTTTTCTGGGATGCTAATGTTGTATACGGTCTCAATGCTTGTGCTCTGCAACATGGAATTTTCTGAAATATCTAGCTTTGGGTTCAGCTCTTCTGTTGTAGACTGGTAAAGGAGTTGCTGGGGCTCCTGCACGGTACACTGGCACGCATGTGGGCTGAATAAACAGAATTACCACCCCATCCCAGCAAAGCAAGGGAAGTGAAGCTTAACGTGTTGACAAATTCATATGATACTAATATTTAGAAATATGCACCATCAATATAATTCTATTTAATTATGCAACCAAGAGGTTCAAAATTGTACTATCAAGGATAATATGGCAGCATGATTCTTTCTTGTTTGTTAAACATCAATCAAATAATCTAAATACTCATAACACATCTCCACAGGTTGGTAGAAGTGTAAATACACGATTCATGCTACTGTACAAATATTTAAGTCTGATTAAAGTAAATAAAAATAATAATGAGTAACAATTTTAGCATGCCTCCCTTTGTATAAAGGATAAAGAACAGAAAAACAGTAATGCTAGAATTTAAAATATTTCATCAGGCTAAATTCTAGCACTGACACTAGAATTTAGCCTGATACACTTACTAAACTCTGGTAACACTATAATTTAGAATATTTTATCAGGCATATACATATATATTAAATATATATTATATTTATATTTGAGTCTTTTATTCTAAATATAAATATCAGGCATATATTATATATGTATACAATACATATTTAGTATATATACTAAATATGTATTGTATACATATTATATATTAAATTTATTTTATATACTATATACATATAAAATGATTGGGGATCATATATATAAATATGTATAACATGTATGTGTATATATATATATATATGTTCCCCAATAATTTTTTATGATTATTTTTTGACATTGTGTTTGTTATCCTTTAGTCGAAGGTTTAACGTATAACAGTGCATCATATAGATAAACTAACAAATCAGTTGATTTAATGAAATACCTCAAACATATGTCTAAGTAGAGACGACTGCAAGAGTTTTCACTTGCCAGGCTCCCCTTGACCTGTCTGAGGTAACACACTGACGAGGGCCTTTGTATTACGTTAGTCCACTGGGACAAAGTTCCTCTCCCATTCCGGACACAAGCAGACACTGAATAAATGTTCGTCTGTCTTTCCTTCCTGTGATGGTGGCCACTGTACTCACAGTTCATACGCCTTTCTGAAGCTTGCTTCTTACACAAAATAGCCAGCTGCTGCTCTTTGATTTTGCACTGTCTGCCACCAAGTCTTTCCACCCACGTTCCATTTTCAGCGGCCCAGGGCCTTCTCAACCCCTCTGTGAAGGTTACAGGTCTCATTTCCCACCAGCTGCTCCTTCCCCCGTTCATCGTTCAGCTGGTGCTAGCTGCTTTCTTCTGGCTGGCTTCCTTCTTAGCCTTTGCAGACTAATCACAGACAGCTGCAAGCTAATTAACCCCTCCAGGTGTCTCCTTTTGGTTAAAATGTGATGTAGCCAGGATACAAGACGGTAAGAACATGTAAGAGCTGTCATCCATTATTTTGACTCAATTTCTGTTCCTTCTGGCCTCATTTCGTAGAGCTTTGTAAAAGTCAGCTCACTAATGACAATAAAAGCAGTCTAGTTTTAGAAACATGCTTACAACTTGAGATTTAATCAAACTTTCCTGAAGCCTAAGTTATCTCTTCTTAGTATTTGTTGCAGTTTAGATTTTATTTATTTATTTATTTTTGGCTCCAACTTTGGTGCAAACAGACCATCCTCAAAGATAAATCCTATTTAACCATTTGTTTCTTAAAATATAACACAACGCTTGCAATGAGTGAGAAGAAATTAGTGTATAATCCAGAGTTCCATAAAGAAACCAATCACCTCCTAAATTGGAAGCTTTTCATTGAATGAAAATACAATAGCACCCATCTCTGGTTCTATATTAACACTGACCTAGTGCCTTCTGGTGACAAATAGAGTTCTTAATGTAAAGTTCATCCTCAAAAATATTTTTAGAATGAACGAATGGCCTTTAGAAAACTACCTACAATTTCCACTTAAGAACATTGCTTGGGGTTGATAACTGCACACCTCAGGTTTTCAAGAACATTGCTAATTTCAAAAAGTCCCAGTAAATACATCACAGTGGTAAATAAATATCTCTCAGGCTCGCCTTGTCTTACAAAATGCTAATAATGTAAATTTTCAAAAATATAGAATTCAGTAGAGTGTATAGGTTTAGAGTCTGAATTTTAAATTAGACTGATTTTTATTATGTGGGAAACCCCCAGTTTTTTCTTTGCTGAAATGAAATTTTTGCTATTATATGTTGCTGTGTAACAAATCTCTGTAAAGAGTAATGGTTTAAAACAACCACCGTTTCTTCGTTCCTGGTTCCCTGGGAAGCAGTTTGTGATAGGGTAAAACGAGTGATTCTTTCATTGGCCTCAGCTGGGTCTAGTAGGATCTGAGGCCCTACCGACTGCAAGTATCTCATTCACATCAAGCCCTGCGGTTGTCTGTCAAGTGGGCCCCTCTGTTCTCCACGTGACCTTTTATCTTCCTGTAGACAAGACTCAGTTCTCTCCCCATCATCTTAGGGCAGGACTTAAATGAACAAGAAAGGCAGCCACAGGACCTCTAAGGCTCCAAAACGTACACGATGTCACTCTGTCACACTCACGGGCAATGAAAGTTAGAGAGCTCAGATTCCGGGGGAAGAGAAATGGTTTGATCTCTTGGCAGCAAGGGAGGCAAACTGGACCTGTGCCCAAGGACATGTGCTTCACTCTTGCAAAATATCTACCAGAGAAAGTCATCATTGGATTATTTTCCTGCTTTTGAAATGGTAGTTTATATTATTTTTATTGTTTAGTAAGTACAATTACTTTCTCCTTGTTCACTCATTTTTGAGTAATGTTTTCTGGCTAGAACAAGGCTTTGAAGGAATGATATTTAATATCATTAAATATCATTTTATTAAATATCATTTTATGTGACATGCTTTTTTTTTGTTGTTTGTTTTGTTTTGTTTTTCTCCGGTACCGGGAGCCGAACTCATGACCTTGTGCTTGCCAGGCAGGCGCTTTTGCCGCTGAGCTAAATCCCCAGCCCCAATGTGACATGCTTTTAACCACTGAGATTTTCACTTTCATGCCGAAAAATCTTCGGTAGCTTAAATCTGATCAATGGCCTCTATGTCTAGCTTATCAGCCACTTGTCAAAAATTCTTTACTTAAAGTGAATGCCAGATTCAAGGAACATAGCCCTAATAATTCAGGGGCACAGAGGAAAGAAGGTGACTTTCAGGGGTATTTTCATCTAGGCTATCTTTTTCAAATTTCACAGAGTTTTAGGAGTGTTGGCTCAGAAAAGAAGGGTGAGCTGTCTATAAATCTAGGAAAGTTAGAGATGTTTTGTGGCTTGTGAACCTCCTAGCATAAGGGACACGGGCAAGAACAAAGTATAAGGATTGGGGAGGATTCTGGGTAGCAGTGGAAAGATACGGTGAGAAAGAAATTGAGATGGGGGCATAGCTCAGTGGTAGAACACTTGCCTACCATGTGTGAAGCCCTAAGTTTGATTTTTAAAAAATGAAGCATGAGCCTAGTGATATTTTCTTCTTTTACTCTACTTTAAGGATTTGCTAAGTTTTCTTGAAGGTCCAGACAGGAACTACCCTGTGTAGAACTTCGGGGTTCTCCAATAAACCTGCTCTGCTGTTGGTGAAGGAAAGCAGACATAGATCATGCATAAACACATGGGTTGCAATAAAAGCTTATTTATAAAAGCATGCTATGAGTAGGACTTGACCTGCTGGCCATATGTGCTGACTGTAGCATGGCTTTAGCTCTTTAGAAGCCTTGCAAAGACAAAGGACCTTCACTCAGCAATGACCTGGCTGGGAACACCTCAAAGAAGTACAAGGGATAATCAAATATTTGTAAATACTTTATTCCCAAAGTGTCCAGGGAAAAGAGAAAGCACCAGTAAACACATGTTCTAAAATGAGTTTATATGATCATGAGTGTTCTGCCAGGATTGAAATGAAGTAATCTGATACCAGGTAAAGACTGTAGATACTGGATGGATTTCCCCCCTATTTCTGCTATTTGCTATCAGTGTGACCCTAAAATTGTTTGCATTGTAATTCCTTCACTCATTTACTTAATAATTATAGACCTCATACAGATGATAATTATAATCATAGTTAAATTCTACTGAGAACTCATTAGGTGCGAGCAGGAGAATAGGCTAATTTATCTTTTTATGGCCCTCTGAGAGGTACACTATTTTTATCCCTGTATGATATGTGGGAGAGGTGAATTAAATTGTCCAACCTCACCCACCTAATAACATGGGGACTGTGTCCTGAAACTGAGTCCTTCTTTTACTTGGACTTCAGCACTTCCAGACACTGACTGCAGTGGCTCTACCCTGGAGTTCAGCGAATGCAATCAGCAGCAGCACGGCCTCTCCCTGGATGGATGGAGCTGGTCCCAGGTTACACTGGGGATGATGCGTGACATAAACAGGGTCTGGTTCCCATTGGTCTTATATGAGTCTTCTTAGTCCAGCTTCAATTTGAAGTCAAGATTTGTGGTCACCACTAGTTTTTAAGTGAAATAATGCATCATCTCTATGCACAAATATAGATTACTGCTTTATTAGACAAGTATGAATTGTTAGCAAAACTGGCTTGCTTTATGGTACGGTAATTCTGCATGAGTTTCTATTCCATTTTATATTTTGCTTATTATTAATGCACATGTGTGGAGGGTGAAAGCATTTGAATATCCAGTGCAATTAATATTAAGAAGCTTCAGCATGACAAATTTTAATCTGTCAAAATTGTTCTCATTGCTCAGTTATTGCCACTGTTTATTTGCAGTGTACTGTCTTATTCACTCTCTCCCTCTCATTTTTTTCATTTTTCGTTTTCATACAGAGTACCTGCTGATACACTGCTGTAGCAGGTTGCAGAGGCTGTTGTAATAACTTGGTAGCCCAAAACAATAGAGAGCCATTGTAAAAATTCTGTGATGCAGAATCTTTGTAAAAGTTTAAATTCCTGTACATAACTATCTGTCACATTTTTAGTGAATGCTAAAAATGCACTGTAAATATAATATAAATCATAGCTCTATCAAATAAAAAAGAACTGCATTACATAAAAATTCTAAAACTAGAATAAATGATTTTTTAGGCTATGTCATTTAGAAATTTCCTTCCTCCACCCTCCTTACCAAGACAAGGAAATACACATAAACAGGAAATAATCTT
The DNA here is from genome assembly GCF_000276665.1 of Chinchilla lanigera. Classification (NCBI taxonomy): domain Eukaryota; kingdom Metazoa; phylum Chordata; class Mammalia; order Rodentia; family Chinchillidae; genus Chinchilla; species Chinchilla lanigera. Next base: position 9,656,189 of record NW_004955404.1, on the reverse strand, counting down.
TCAATGCATAAAATAGATCAAAACTATGTGAGCAAAGTATCAAGCAGTCAGAGAGCTGGAGAGAACATAAAATAACAACAGTGAGCACCACCTGAAGCCAAGGGAATTCACAGATAACTCGGGATCAGAATAAAGCTCCAAGACTTTATTTCTGCTGCCCAGCATGTGTAAGGTGTTGACTGTGAAAGAAGTGTTAGAAAACTGCAGAAACAGGATGGATTTTTTTTTAAAGATGAAAAAGTCAGATCTGAGGTAGAATTACACAGAAACTTTGTGAAAATTATAGATGTTGAAATTAAAGATCCAATGAAAAGGTTGAATAACCAACTAGACACACTGAGAGATAAAGATAATTGTGAAGAGTTTATAGAAGAATTTAAGCTGGGAAATACGGAAGCAATTTTAAGAGGCTTGGAGAATAATTCAAGATTTACCAGGCACCTAGTAAGAGGTCTAGAAGACAAATTCAGAAAACAAGGAAGTTAGATAGCAAGATTTAGAGACATCCAAGTTTTAACAAGTATTTAACCACGATGTAAAAACAAAACAAAACAACAACAACAAAAAAACAAGTTAAAGGTAACCCTTTCTTCCAAAATTCTTTCACCTTCATTTCCTATCTTTAACATCTCTATTAGAGAGCAGAAACTTATTTATATTTATTTTCACCATTATATTTTCAGTGCCTGTACAAAGAACATGCATAATAGATATGGGATGACACCTCAGTTTTACACTTACTATAAGAATACATCCTATGTTTTCTAACAATGCTTACTTTTTTTTTTTTTTTTTGGTTTTTCTCCGGTACCGGGAACCGAACTCATGACCTTGCGCTTGCCAGGCAGGCGCTTTTGCCGCTGAGCTAAATCCCCAGCCCCCAACAATGCTTACTTTCTCATAAAAACAGGAATACAGCTCACTTTTCTACTAATATCTAAAAGTAAATCTGATTAATTATAATCTTTATATTAGTAATTTTGGTGCATTGTTAGCTTTGTTTTAATAGCAACTCTTAACATTTACTAATCATTTGTGATTTGGTTTAGTATATTAATTTTCATTCTAATTTCTAGCACATTCATTTGGGCATCCTTAGTATGTTTTAGAATATTTAGTAGATTTTGTGCTAAGGATGTGGGAGCTGAGAGATAGAGAACAAAGAAAGAGGGAGGCTCTTTTTCAGAGCACAGTTCCCCAGAATGGGTGCCACTTTTTCTGTCACACCCTTGTGGCTCAGGGCAGAAGTACTTGGTCAAGGGGTACAGGAGTCCCTTCCTCCCCCTCAGCAGTTTTGACTCAACAGGAGTCCTAGGATGGAGAGCCAGCATCTGTCCTCTGGAATTCCTTGGCTTTGAGGTAAGAGCTGTGTTAGCAGCACTTTCTTAAATTAAATAGTGTTATTCCTTTCTGTAGCAACTAACCAGCTAGTGAGACTAATTTAATTTCACTGAGTGTCAAAAGTACCAAGTCCTGCTGTCTGTCCACACCAGCAAGGAGTTTCCTTGACTGTCCTGATCAGATGTCTGTGAATGTATTCACATTTGTTTCCCACCTCTGACTTCATGTAGAATCCAATTCATTTAGGCTAAATTTAAATGCTAATGTTGTATTTAAATTTTTTCAATTTTTAATTACAAAATTTCCATGGAACAATGATTTTGATAATGTATCTAATGTGAAGTTCTCTTGAATGTGGGCAGCTAGTCCTCAAGGGTATACTGAACTCAATGAAAGGTAGAAAAGATATCAAAAGATATATCTGAAGTGTTCTTACTTGAGGCATGTCAATCTCATGGGCAATTAGAAAAGACAAAAATAATACACATACACTCATGCACCCACACATGCACCAGAAGTGGGACATAAGTAGGATGTAGTGTCAACTTCTGTGTACAAACCTTGCCATTGCAGTTAAGACAGAGCAGTGCTCTTGTTGAATTTGAGAAGCTTCATGAAAATCATAGATTGCTGAAGGTGCAGGAGAGAGGAACTCTGGGAGGAGCAGGAGGGGCACATTGAGAAGAGAGGGAACTGCTGGTCTTCAGTGAAGTAGAGAACACCTCCCAAACAAGTGGATGGTGAAGGCTTAAATATATGAGACAACTGAAATAATAATTTTAGGGCTCCAGGAGGGTTCAACCCTCTCACAGAATTCAAGATTCACTGCCTTTTCTCATCCATTCAACAAAAACTCTTGCACAGCTGCTAGACACCAGACAGTGGCAGTCTCTTCTTAATCACGTTTGTGATTTCTAGCTACCAACTTCCTTTCTAACATACTGAGTGTTGTCTGCACATTTAACTTAAATTCAAGTAAGTCTACAGCCCTGTTTGAGAATCTAATAAGACCTCATTCCCTTTAAAAATCTTCAGTCGCATGCTTCTGATCTGCAGTCTACCTAGGACACGGGAATACAGTACTCTGCATTTGACTAAGGGTCTGGACAACTGTTCCTCCTATGAAGTTTCATGACTTTGTCCTCTATTCAATAAATATATGTTGAGTTTCCTTTGTCCCATAATAGGGGAATCCCTTCAGACAGCAAATATAGAATTTGCAGATGGAAGTAAACCCAAGCTCTTTTAGTTGAATTCTACAGCGCTAGTTATGTCTTCCATATGTTATTTTTCATAAAAATCAATATGTAATTCCAGTGGCAAAACTAAACATAAAGATTAATGCAGGGAAAACAACCCTTTGGTGATTTTTTCACAAAGCATTATAAATCTCAATTACATATTTTATGAATAGTCTTGACTATGGCTTTTTTGTAGCTGCAATAAAAATGTACATTTTGTAATAAATCATTGTTGTAGACATAATATATTTCTATTTTCTATTCATTTGTACAGTTTTTATCTGAGATCACATACAGCAGCATGAAATACAGTTTAACATTTAAGTTTGATGAATCCATTTTTAGCAGCATCAAAGTTCAGTTAAAATTTCTTTATGATTTGAATAATAGTAATTTCTTTTCATCATATTTTATGTCCACATTTGATATCAAATGTAATAAAAGAAAAATTATAAAAATAATAGAATGCCAACAAAATGCATACAGAAGAATTTTAAAGCCAAGCATATCCTTAATCAAAACTGAAATATTAGGCTGCTGGGGTGGATTTTCCATCAATCTTATTTCAGCAAAATACAGAGGTGTTTACCAATGCAGAACACCACTAGTAATAAAAGTTACCACTCAGGTTTCTCATCAATGTTGAATAAAATTGATATTTGACCACCACAGGGAACTGACTCCGTATATTATGGTCAATACCACCCAAAGTCAAAGGAAAAAAAAGTCATGAAATAAATAACAGCTAAAATAAACAGCATTTCCCCCTGGAAAAAAATACGACTCCCAAATCTCAATACTCCTACTAGCGTTTTTCAGAAGTGACTTGAGACAGTTTGAGAATTTGGCAGGCTCCAACACTCTTTAATTTTCCACATTTTCTTTGAATGTGGTCTAATTAATTAATTAATTCCAGAAAAAGTTACAAATATTAGAAGCCATCACCTTAAATTTACACAAGCACATAAGATCCACATTTTTGTGAAGTTAAACTTGCAGGTTTTCCACCTAATATTTTTGGAAGGCCATATTATAAGGAAAGCATTGTGATTTTTTTTACCTAAGAGAACTAATAAGGTGACTACATTTCATGTCACATCTTTAATAAGGAAATTAATTAATTTGCATTTTTGAAATCATTTTGGATAAAATTGCTAGTTACTTTGTAGCAACATGGAAAACAAAATTAAATATTCTTCAATGTGAAGGAGGAAGTAAATTCAAATATACAGGAAAATGAATGCATGTATCTACAAAGTGCATATAGCAAATACATGTATCTTATAATAGAATTTTGAATTTAAGTGAGTGTAAATCTAGCCAAAATATATCAAATAGCATATTTTTATTACTTTCTATGTTCTCTCCCAACATGTGTACCCGTAGGTCTACTCTGTGACTTTGTATCAAAGCAATATTTACTCATTTTTGCTGCTGTGTCTCTAATCATTGCTGATATATTTACAGATCAATAAATTATCTGGTTTAAAAAGTTGGACTACCATACATACACACACATACAAATACATATATATGCACATATAGATATATGTACACACACACAAACACATACAAACACACACATAAATGTATCAGTGGACTCTACATATTCATAAGTTCCACATTCATGAATTTAACCAATGGAAGATAAAAAAATTTTTTTAAATTGTATCTTTTCTGAACATGTACCTTGCTGTTATCCCCTAGATTATAAAGGTTAACAATTACTTACATAGAATTTACACTGCAAAAGGAATTATCACTGCAAGTTATTTAGAGATAATTTAGTGTATGGAAGCATAAGTTACATGCAAATACTATGGTGATTTATATAACAGACTTGCGCATCAGTGGGCTTTGGTACTGGAGGCTCCTAGAACCCACCTTCTAAGGACGTCAAGGAGGGGTGGTAGGTGACCATTCTGACACCTGAATGCAGAAGACTACATTAGAAGCCAGAGCCAACCCCTGGAGGTCCCTGGTTTGCAGTGGAAGTCACTCCTGGTCTTTCCGTCCTTGTCCTAAGGAGTTCAGGACAGGGGAGAAGGTGAAGATGTCTGGCGGCTCATCCCTTGGGAGAATGTGTCTGTCCATTATCATAATGAGACTATCATGGACCAGCTGTCCTGACAGGATGCAGGAAGGGAGGTTTTTCATGGCTGACTGCCTCGATGACATACAGTTTGTAGCCCAAAAGCCAACAGTCTCAGCTCCAGACATAATGGGCAAGACATTGGGGGCAGCTTCATCCTTTCTCACCCCATTCTCCTCATCTATCAGACAGAGAAAACCACACCTCATGGGTTAATTTGGGGAATTAAAACCACAGTGGATGGAAAACCTTTTGCCAGCTGACAGTTACACAGTAAGTAATTGATGGATGATAGTAGTCATTGTCATAAGTAATGACAGTAATTACAAAAATAAAAACAGCCTGTTGGACAATTAGTTACTGTTATAACACAGTGTGTGTTATTTCCTAGCTTTACTTTGGATTATTATATTCAAAGAATAGGGAAATAGTCCACTATTTATAATGCATGTGGTACTGAAAGCACATATTATTTAGATATCTTTCTATTACTTATTTTCAGAATATCCTCACATAATTCGATTTTGTGTGTGGGCTTTCTTTGATATACATTGTTTCAATCAGGTTTAATTCATTCTTGGTGTTTTAAAATTGGGATTGTCTCTTTTATTCTTATGATTTTTATATTTATTATAATCTTTGCTTCAGATTCATTATATAGATTTTAATTTGCTGCTTTTTGTTTTTGCGAGCTTGAATTTTTATTTTTGAGGAGGCTTGGAATTTTTATTGATATATATTTATAATAAGTGAAATTTTCATTCATTTTCAGGGGTGGCACAAATATATCACATATCTTACTCAGTTTCATTCTTTCTTTAACCACTTCTCTATCACCTCATCCTACTCTAAAAAGTCTGCCTTGATATTAGTCTTTGCACTTTAATTTATTGTAAAATTGAATTTTTCATGACAGAATCATGCAATATTTATTTATTTATTTATTTATTTATTTTTTTGGTTTTTCTCCGGTACCGGGAACCGAACTCACGACCTTGCGCTTGCCAGGCAGGCGCTTTTGCCGCTGAGCTAAATCCCCAGCCCCTCATGCAATATTTAATTTTTTGTCTGAATTATTTCTTTTAACATTATGATCTCAAGATCCATCTATTTTTCTACAAATAACTAGAGTTCCTTTTACTTTATGACTAAATAAAATTCCATCATTCTTATATACCACATTTTCTTTATCTTTAATCTTTTGATGAGAATCTAGGTTGTTTCCAGCTCTTAGCTGCTGTAAATTGAAGACAAGTCACAAAAATGCCTGATGGCTATTTACTTCCCAGGTAACTTTTCAGGATGAATTTTATCATCAAATGAGATTCACTGAGTTATTTCATCCAAACTGAACACGTTTTGTTTTTCATCTGACTGCACAGTTCATGGAAAGTTCAAGCCACTCCCTGAGTAGTTTTATAATCATTTCCTGTACCAGAAGTCTTACTTTCCTTTTGTAAGATCACTACAAGTAAATTTGCCAAATTAATTATGTTTTCTGTGGTTTCTTTTTCATATAGGAATGACATATTTGATATGATAAGTTTGGTTTTTCTTTTTTTCTAACAAAGCACCGTATCTGTTTGGACAGTGGTCATTCCAATCAGTATCTCACCAAAGGTGAATAATGTTGACATTCTACTACAAAAGCAAGAGTAGGGGAGGGGATTTAGCTCAGTGGCATAGCGTCTGACTGGCAGGTGTGAGGTCCTGAGTTGAATTCCTGGTACTCCCCGCTAAAAAGCAAGAGTAAAATGAAGCTTTCAATGAAGCTTTCCTCACTCAGGAATCTGAGTGAGATTGAAGGGAGATAGGATTCCCAGTGGGCGTGCAGCCCTGCCTCTGCCTGGGCGCCTGGAACTCAAACCTCGCTCTCTCTGATGCTGTTTCCCTCCTACAGAGCTGACAGCAAGCACATGACCGCCTGTCTCTTCCAGCTGTAAACTCCTGTAATTCCATGTCAGTGCTCTAATAGGCAATCACAGGCCCCTCCTGTGTGTCTCAGGTTATCACACCCACTTGTTTATAAGCATGCAAGAACACAGGGCAAGGAAGATGTGGAAAATAGAAGCAGAATACATATTCTAAACAAGGTAGGTTAGTGTGATTATTTGTTTATTTCACTTCTTCAGTGTGGTTTTTGGATTTTGTCCATCTTTAAATCTTTTCACTCTAGTTTGTACTCACCTCCCACTACACACCTCAGTCATGGAAACTAGCTCTGCTAAACAGAGTGTTTGTCACATAAGTCCTTTCCATTATGTATGGTCTTCCACGTGTTCCGAAAGTGGAGGATGGCTTGACACCTTAAGTACACAGGTTAACACCTCAGAGGGGAGGTATGAATTAAGAGTTGTAAACAGTGAATCAAGGATATGTACCCAGGAATAAAAATGGGAAAATGTTTAAATGAAAGAAAAGCATCTGAAAGCTATGAACCTCTCAGTCATCGCATGGTTTAGGGATTTAAGAGAAATAGCTTGGCTGTGCCTTCTGCTTAATGCCCTGCTGGCTGTTTCTCTTGGACTCTGCAGAAGGACAGCCTGTTGAAAAGCTGCTGAAAGGCAGGGCATGGCTTCAACCTGGGGGTGACAAATTTAAATGCATAGGGCTAAATACAATTAAAGATACGTGTGAGGCCTGACGCATGAGAAAAATTCACTGATACAACGTGAGTGTGGCTACGATTCTAGAAACAGCACAGAGTAGATCAAACAACTAGAAGACCAAGAGTGTCTTCTAGAATGCTATCTCCATTGACCAGAACTTGAGGATATTAGTCAATACAGGCCAGTGAGGTTAAGATAGAGAACGGGTATATGTGTGACTTTAGTCTGGTGGTTCAGAACTCTGAGCTCATTAAAATCATGTGGAGAGATTTTATAAATCATCTACACCTTAGATCACTCTAAAACTTTTACTTAATTGACCGGGAATGGTACGTGGGAATTTGTGTATCAAAGATAGTTGCACTCCCGTGTTTATTACAACAGTCTTCACAATAGCCAAGATAAAGAATATACCTAGATGTTCTGTATGTCTGTGTAATGGAATATTATTCAGTCATAATAAGAATGAAACCCTGTCATTTGCAATAGCTGGAACCAGTGGATATGATGTTAAATAAAATAAATGAACCACAGAGAGACAAATGCCACACATTTTCACTTACATGTGGAAGCTAAAAAATGCTGACCATACAGAGGCAGGAAAGAGAGCAGTGGCCATCAGAGCATGGGGTGGAGGGTTTGGAGGGAAGATGGTTAATGGGTACAGGGGTAGCTGGATAGGAGAAACAACCTCCAATATTCTGTAGCACAGTAGGGTAACTACGGCTGACAACATGTCATTATATTTCAATGTAGCTAGTAGGGAGAATTTTGAATGTCCCTAATGCAAAGAAATGATAAATGTTTGAGGTTATAGATGTGCCAGTTACTCTGATCCATTCATTATACCTTCCATAAATATATGGAAATATCACACTGGTCCTCATAAATATGAATGACCTATGTCAAAAAGAAAAATATTAAAAATGACTTATAGAAGAGAAAATTAAAGCTCTTCTGGCCGTTCTGAAACACAGACAGTTTAGATTGTACCTTGTTCTTGTCAACCCTGGTCAGCAATACGAGGAGCCCTCACACCTCAGTCTGTCCACTGCTTCTCTCTTCTGACTTCTTCCAGCAATGAGCCCTCTCCCCCGAGATGTCCCGTAGAGTCCCAGCAAGATCCCATAGGCAGCAACATGCTGATTCCGCGATTCTAAAAAGAAACCGCTCTGGTCCTCCAGGCTCCAGCACCCACTCTATTAGAATACTAATGTCCTACCGGCCCTGTCGGAGGTACGCAGTAGTCACAATCCTCTCAGGATTGTTAGACACACTCCTTGGGTGCTTTACCTCATAGTTCCAGGGTTTTCAGTCCTTAATATAGACACTGCATTTTGTTTCTCAATTTTCAGATAATTTAGGGGCACAAGAACATCTTTACATCTTACTACAGGGGTTCTTTGTAAGTTTTTCTACTTAATCGGCTTTTGATACAGTTTTAAAATTTTAGATTTTCAACATCATCTGTACTAAATCTTAATGAGACTTAAAACTCCTTGTAATTAAAATTTTATGAATGAGTTCAAAATTCAATATTTTACATGTTAATATTGTTGGTCAGAAAAGTACTCCTTTTAGACTAATCTCAGTTGCTTATATATGTAAGTATATTGGGCAAACTTACATACACCACCAGGCACCTAATTATGTTTTAAACTGAATAACACACTAAATAATTTCTAATAAAGTAACTTCTTTGCCTTGTTTTGGGAGAAACATTGTCTTTTGTTTTTATAAAACCTTTAAAAAATAATCTCCCAAAATACAGGTTTGTGTATCTACAGGGATGCATAACATCAAGAAGCTATCCATTTCAATCCAAACTACAGTGACCATTTAAAAATTATTTGGTCCTAGTACAAAGTCAACATCTCATTATCTAGCCATTAGTCACACAATGCTGATTAATTCAGCCATCATTTGAGAAAAAGAAGCAGACTAAATTAAGCTTGTATAGAAAGGGAAGTCATGACAAACAGTGAATATGGCCAGCAAAAACATGCAAAATCAAGGAAAAGAACAATGAGAAAATAACTTAATTTTCTATTATGCTCTATCCCCTAATACAAACATAACTGGTTACTGAGGAATTCAAAAGAACACTCATTTTGTTCAGTCCTTTGGTAAATATTTACAGAGGGCTCCCCCTGAGCTGGGCATTGCAAGAAGCTCTCAAGCCATGAAGATGAAAAGATGAACTTCCTGTTTGCAAGGAAATTAAATCCTTGAGAGATAAATGTGCAAATCAACAGTACAGCTCCAGCAAGATCATTGCTTTTGTGGAAGCCTATTGCCCTCAGGGCAATTCCTTCCTAGAATTGATCCTCTCCAGCCAATACTTTTATAAGGAGATTTTCTCTCTCAAAGGGAGATTGTGCCTTTTATTAATTGAAGTTGTTATAAGTGACAGTAAAGAAAAATGATTCACCTTGAATATAACTCAGCATGACAACTTTAGGGACGATTGCTGCATTGAAATTGGTCAGAGTGTGATTTGCTTATGATGAGCAATATGATTTCACAGGACAGCAGGTATTTTTGTTCAAGAGTACTTAAGTTCTTAAACGCTGCCACACTCCCTAGAAGACATGGGTGTAACCAGTTAAGCCCTAACTGAATGAGCTGCAGTCCTGCATTCGAGTCATGCCCAACCGCTGAGATTGCTGACGCTTGTTCATCCAGCCTACCCGTCTTTACATTATACTTCCCATACCACAACCGTGATTTCCTGTGCATGCCTGAAAGTCACTGGTGTCATTCAGAGAAGCCTCGGCCAGAGGAAAGGACTTAAGTTGATTGTAAAAGTAGATGAGAGAGTACAGCAATTTAAAAATCATTCACATTGGTTGGCTTCTAGATTTTTGTGTAGTAGGAAATCCTGTCACTGTTGAAAAGAGACAGACAAATGTCACCTAAGCTTCTGACAATCCAATGTGAGGGCATAAATATAAAAAGAAATGAAGAGATGGTACTTGCAAAACAGACTTTAAAATATCATCTATTTGTGCTTTTCAGCCTTAGTTTAGTACTGTATTCTGTCTGAAAGCTGTAGCTTTTGTTTCAGCTCATAAATCAGGAAAGTATTCCTTAATCAATGCAACCTTTTTGAAATTCCAACAGAGCCTTTCTGAAATTCCAGTATCTAGTGCAGAGCTCATTACTTCATCCTGGAGCTGCTATGGATTGAAAGTGCAGGTGGGATTCTGTTCTGCAGCCACTTTTTCTGATAGGGGGAAGATTTTATGGCTGCAATTTCACCAGTAGAAATCAAAATTGACAGGGCCAATGTTCAGACTTGGCTATGGAATCTCCCACCATAGGTTGCTCATTGAGATGTGGAAAGACATCACAAGTCAAAAAGTAAATTTGTCCTCCAAAGAGCACAACCCCTTGTAGATACATCTCTTAGGCTTTAAGTGAAAGTATCTAGAATTCTCTTAAATATATTGGGCTTGAAAATTTCAAGGATAAGTTAGTTCTTCCAAACTGTTTCACTAAAAGTTCTCAAAGGATAAAATATTTATCTAGTACTCAATTTTTGTTTTAAACAAAAATATGGGCAACTTGAATGCAATTATAATAAACGTAATGATATTGATGAGATGGCAAATGCTAATTTCTTTCATTGTCTATGTAATGACACATTTCAGAACTTAATAGGATAATCCAAAAAGAAATGTATACATTTGACACATCCTGTACAAGGACTTTTCATATATCTATCACATAGCTGATGCATATTAATTATGTCTTTGATTAACTGTTTTTGGTTACAGAACTGATTTTAGCTCTCTAGCCTCATAAAAGTCTAATATTACAATTTTTAAGACTTACCTTGCCTATTCGGATATAATTACATGTGAAAAGAAACTGAGCATTACTTATCTTTTAGTCAACAACTGTTAACATTACTCAACAAATAATTTTAAATATTATAATTAAAATCAAAATAGCTTAATATGAGAGCTTTAACTCTCTTTAGCCATTGCTGAATATATACCAACATAGTCTATATGTTACAGACTGTAGAGTAGAATATATTATAACACAGGCATAGAATTAAAATTTGCATTTATATTTATTTTATAATATAGTCAGTCATAACCTGAAACATCAACTAGGCAATTATTCTTTCCATTGCACAAACATCATAAAAGAGAAACTGTGAAGGTGTTTTACCAGGAAGACAGACCTATCTCGTTAAAGCCGCTGTAGCCCAGCTCTTGCCTGCTTAGGCCTAGATCTTCAAGATCCATGCACTTAAATCCCGGGGGACACTGGTAGCCTTCTTCCAGCTCTGGTGAGCAGTGAGTATCCGGAATAGCTAAACTATTCCAGGTTACATTCCTGGGAACAACACATGAAAGTGTTAGAAGCTGGGTAACTGTAAATGTTGATTAAAATGCATAATGTAGTCACTTCATTAACAGCTACTGTATATGAATGCAGGCTTAAGACTGGTGATTCATGAATGGCATTCATAACAGAAATAATGTATTAAATATTGCCAAATAAATAATACTTGATTCATTCCCATAACAGTTCCTTGGAAGAGTACAACCATTTACTATTTTTGTCACTAAAGGTTAAGGTCCAGATAAACGAAGAAAGAAATTTTCTTATAGATTTGCAAGTAACTTGTCTGGCAATTCCTAGTTACTCACAAACTCTTTTTCTTATTGTAGGCGCAGATTTTATTTCTCCCTTCTAATCTTATAACTAGTTTGATTTTCTGCTGTGTTGCAGAGGTGTATTTCACATAGAGAACCAGACGAATAAAGAGAGATTGAAGGAACTAAATGCATCACCTTAGAAAGAAAGAGATTATAAGGTGATCTGGTGATACTCTAGGAATATTAAGGTCTTTTAGGTGGATAGTGACATAACCTTCTTTCATCTTTCTTAAGGATAGGGTAGAAATTAGGTTGATGTAGAAGGATTTAGGTATGTAATGGCTTTTTGGATAGTGGACTAATGTAGTCACTGGAATGGCAAATCCCGTTGTAGACTCTAATTCTGAGCTGACCTTAAAAATGGACCCTCTCACAGCTATTTCAAACCATTCGAAGGGTTTGTGCGAAGGCAAAATTTAGATTGGATGATTTCACAAGCCTAACAAATCAATGATTTTTTAATAGTCATTTCCCGCCTTATCAATATTTCTAGGGATTTCCTGAATCCCTCTTCCATGGCCAATCAGAAGCCAACTGCTGGGTGCCATTTTGTTTTCTTTAATAACTTTATATATTCAATTAGCCACTTCTTTCCCTTTTTAACATACTCTCTCGAGTCTGGTGCTTAATTGTGCAGCCCATTAGTTATCTGATGGATCTATATACATGGTTTTACACACACACATGCACACACACATACACACACACCTGGTGATACTGTACCCACTGCCCATTCATAAGCATAGGCCTAGAGTCCTCCCTACAACTCACATATCCTAAGATTATTGCTTCAGGGTTTTCCCCTCTCTAGGCTGAAAACCTGCTAAGTCATTTACATTTTTTAGGGAATAAAGTGGTTAAATTACTGTTTCTTCTGGTCACATTTTAACCGGACACTTTGGACCCCACAGGCAAAACTCAAAGGAGAGGATTTAATTATGCAAATGATCACTTTGATGGGTCAGAAAATATGGTTTTAAGCAGGCAGCACATTACTTATTTCCGTATGCTAAATGATCTGGCTTCTTCCCTAAGTCTCATTGGATGCCGTATTTCAGATTTGGCACCTGTGCCATTAGAGCAAAATGGCAACTGGGCTTCAGAGCTTCAGAGCAAAGTTTTCTGGGTCTTGTCTGGCTGAAAACTTAGTAGTTGTGTGACTTTGGTAAGGTTCTAAGTCTCTCTAAGCTCGGATTTCTTACCTGTAAAATAGGGAGAAAAGTCGTAATTAAAAACAGAGCTTGAGTGAGGGTTACATCAAATAAACCAACTAGTGAGCTTAGGATAAACCCTAACATGTAGAAAGGATTCAAATAAATGTTTTTTTATGTATTATTGTTAATCATTACCATTTTAAAATGTAGCATAAATCCTGGCAAGTAAAAAGATACAACAATAAAGAATTGTCAATCCCAGAACTCTGGGAGGCTGAAACAGGAGGACTACAAATTTTAGTCCAGCCTGGACAATTTAACAACTCAGCCAGACTCTGTCTCAAGGAAAGAAAGAAGCAAACAAGCAGAGAAACAACTGAAAGGGCTGGGAATTAGGTCACTGAGAAGGCCTGAGTTCAAACCTCACCATCCTCCCCTCCAAAAAAATAATTAGGCCTGTGATTCTGAAAGTAATTCTGTATATTGGATTGAGGAGCTGAAAGATTTAGGGTTTATAGATTGCTCAGTTCTTTGTTTATACTCCAGAAAGGTAAGGTGAAGTTCAGAGAGGGACGGTGGACTAGCCTATCAAAATTGATGTTCTAAAAATTTCAAAGACCTTAAAAGAACAAGTTTGAGAAAATAACTTGCCTACATGGACAGTTTTAAAACAACAGGTAGTAACAAACAGATTTAAAAATACCTAAAAATTATTTAAATTTTTAAAAGTCACCTTTTAGGTATTTGGAGAGGAAAAGAAGAATTTGGCTTCTGGAGTCAATTGTGCCTTGAGTGTGAATTCTGGCTCAACCACTTATTTTGTGTGTGAACTAACTGATCTGTACCTCAGTTTACTTGTCTGTAAAATGCCATGAAAATGCTACCTGATCAGGTCAGGGTGAAAATGTAGTGATTTACATTAAATCTGTAATGTGCGTAAACCAGGGTCTGGTTTAGTCATCAACAGCTATTGTTAGAGATAATTTAACATGTGTAGACTGCCTAGATTAAAAATTTAGCTCTGGTCCCTCTTGCCTCAGTGGGTTCACTTCTAAAACTTGGAGAATAATTGCACCTACGCTGTAGCAGCACTTACATGATTAAATGCACTAAAGTACCATCCTCAAGAATACCATTGGGAAGAAGTTAATTAATATTTCTTAACTATTAGAACTGTTTTCATTAATTTATAAATATTGGTTTTCCTTTTTGATTGCAGTTCCTTTATCTTTTATAGTAGCAGCGATTGTCATTTTAAGCACAAACTCTCACTGCTACAGATATTTTGAAGTTTTGGCTTTATAGACAGTGGGTTGGAAACATTATTTTTGCCAACATCAAGCTCTCAGAATTCTTATTAGAGACACATTTATCAGATGATTAATTGCTGTGGAACACATGCATGTACAACCACATGGTTACCATTTTAAAAATGCAATGAATGTCGAGTTTCAGAATATACATTTGTTTCTCATTTTAGTTAACAAGAATCTTGCAGATTTTTATTTGTTAATCCTAATTATTTTCTTGTTCACTTTTCCTCCAAGAATCTGAACAGGAAAAATGCTGTCTTGAACATGGGAAATTTATTGTTGCTGGACTGGGCAACTTTTGGATATAGATAATGGTTCTCCCAGTAATAACAAATCCATTCATGTTTAAGGGAATTTTAAGACCTATATTTCTAACAGATTTATCCAAAAAAGAGTATCTACTTGTATTCTCCCCAGTTTTATTATTTTCCCCATTTCCACAATCTCTGAAACACTGAAATTGCCCTGGTTTATTTCCTTGTGTTACATCAGAAAAATTTCAGTGTTTATCTTCTGTGACCTCTTGAGCTGTTCTAGCTACAGAGTTGTATTTTCTTTGAAAAATGGTCTCCTAAACATGTCCACGCAACCATCTCCGGTACTTATGGAGACTCAGCTGCCTTCCATATCCATGAGTTTCACAAAAGATTTAACCAACATCAGGCAGAAATATTTTTAAATTGCATTTGTACTGAATATTTACCACATTATTCCTTGCCCGTACATCCTAAGCAATGCATTGCAGCTATTTACACATCATTTACATTGTAGTCGGTACTGTAAGTAATCTGGAGATCATCGAATATGTACAGAAGGATCAATGTACATAGCTATTAGGCAAAGAGTATGCCATTTTACATAAAGGACTGGAGCATCTGCAAATTCTGGTATGTGCTGAGAGTCATGGAACCAAGTCCCACAAAGACCAAAGAAGACTGTATTATGCTACTTAGAAAAAAGAAATAAAGTTATAGATATGATTAAGGTTAAAAACTGTGAGCCTGAGAGATTATCCTGGATTATCTATGGGGCCCAACCTAATCACATGAGTTTTTATTTTTATTTTTTTATTTTTTTTTTGGTTTTTCTCTGGTACCGGGAACCGAACTCACGACCTTGCGCTTGCCAGGCAGGCGCTTTTGCTGCTGAGCTAAATCCCCAGCCCCTCACATGAGTTTTTAAAAGTGGGAAGCATCTGGCTGTGGAGAAAAAGACAGATGTGACAATGAAAGACAGGCACAGAGAGAGTGGCAGCTCTGCCAACTGTGAAGATGCTGGTTCTGCCCATAGCTCTCCAGCCAGATTCCTTCTGCTATTGGCCTTTACCCTCGAGTTGCTCTGAGTTTTGTATTTGGCCTTCTCTTGATATCTCATCATGATACCACTCCCTATGCAATCTTATCCACGCTTTCTCGTCCTGGATGTCTTTTTAGAGTATCAGAGCAACACATCCCGCTGCCTGTTAGATCTCTCCATTCGTCTGCACAGCATGTGCTTCCAGCTCAGTATACCCTACCACACTCAGCCTGTTTCCCAGCATTTATGCTCAAAATGAATAAGATAACTGTTCAAACAACAGACTGAATTGGAAATCTTGGAATCACTCTCAACTACTATTTTTCCCTCAAGTTTCAAAACTAATCACCATGTCCTCCAAAAGACCACTGTGTCGATCAGCTTTCCATTGCAGATTTAAAGCAGAAAAGGTTTCTTTTGGCTCACAGTTGCAAAGGGTTCTGTCCATGGTCATCTGGCTCCAAGGCAGAGACATGAGGGTAAAAGGGTGTAGAAGAGGAAAGTTGCTCATTTCATGGCATCCAGGAAGCACAGAGCTGGAGAACACCCAGACAGTAAAGGGCCAAGGACCAGATAGAGTCCTCAGAGTTATGCCCTCATGTGTCACTGAGACTTACCTAGAAAAATACTTTACTAAACTCCCAGGTGAAAGCCAATCAGGTTGATAATCAAGATTAACCATCACGCCTTTTGAAATATCTTTTGAGCTAGGTGAGCTCTCTCCCCTCCTGTTTTACCTGTCCAAGTATTTGGTCTCTGCACTGGCTGTCCTGTGTCCTGCTCTTAGTTCTTCCCATGCATTTGGCACTAAAAATATAGAAAATCTCTTCAGCATCACTGTCCTACACTAATAGTAGGAAATATGTTACATTATCAAGAAGATCCTGAAGGATCTAGCTCTTCCCACACTTCAAACAACCTTTTGCATAATTTCCCCCTACAACTCATAGCTTTCCTCCTATTTCTCCTCCTCCCTTTTCTCTTGGTTCATTGCACTTTTTAGCTTTCAGGTCACAGCCAGTATGCCACTTTTTCATTAGACCCACTCCAAGTCCCTCAGACTAGGATAGGGTTCCTTGCTGTAACTTCTCAAAAAAACTCTCATTTTTCATTTCTGATACTTAGAACAAGTATGATTCATGTTTGTGTAGTCATTGGATCTTTTCCAACTCAATTGTTCATAATATAATCTCCAATTCCAGTCTGTGTCATATCCTCCATGATGGTCAGACTACTTAGTGCTCAGCTGTGTGATCAAATTCTAGTCTAGATGTTACTCTCAAGGTAGTTCTGTAGACGTGATTAGCAGGTAAACCAGGAGACCTTGAGTAGTAACACATTACCTTTCATAAGATGAGTAGATCCAATCATTTAGGTAAAGGCCTTAAGTAAAAAGACTGAGACCTTCAAAAATGACAGCATTCTATCTTCCAGCTGCCACTGAACTCAAGCTAAAAATGTCACCTCTTGCCACAGTATTCAGCCTGCCCTGAAGATGATCTTGCCATCCCCCACAACCTCATAAGCTAATTCCTTAGAAGAAATCTCTTCTAAGACATATCATTTGAGCCAATCAATAGTTGTATTTCTCTGGAGAACTCTGACTAATGCATAATGGATGCTTAATAAGTATTTTCTAAACAAACGAATGAGTGTATCTTGCCGGTGTTACTTAAAACAAGGTTGATTTATTTATTTGTAAAGTAAATATAGAAAGAAACTCTTCAAAAAGGGCATCCTGTTGTTTGTACGCATTTTTCTAGCATGAAACCTCCACATTGGCATGGATTTTCAATATTTTGAATTTCTGGCTTTAGTAGTTTCCACACTTCAAAACAAGCACTGGAATCCCTCCGAGCAGTTAATTGTTTTTCAAAAGGCTTTAATTATCCTCCTGGCATATGGTTTTGGTTCTTTTTAAATTCTTAACAAAACATCCTATTTACAAATAACATTATGCACGAATTTGAGATCTAAGAAAAATGTGTGTTGAGCCTGTTGCTAAAATTGCTTATAATAACAGCCCCCAATAACACTTTGGGACTTCAGAGTTCTATGGCTTTAAATTAAACATTAATCTTAACAGCACAGAGCATTAAGCTGTGCAGTAGCAAGCAAGAGCAGTCATCTTCTTTCAGTGATTAACCAATTTACACTGCACAAGTTACTTTAACCATTTGAGCCTCAGTTTCTTACTTGTAAAATGAGAAAATTCTCGGCTGGTAAAAAACAATCCCCAGATAACCTCATCACACTTCCATACAGAAGAAAAGGAAAATACAGTGAAGCCATATTTCTTTTCATCCTACATATGCCCTGTGAAGTAGAGGCAAGATGTGTAGTTCTCATGTCTGCAAGATTCATCAGTGCTGAAAGGGGCAGATCAAGACTTCCTGTTCAACTTCTGATACTCCCAATCTCACTTTTCTCTATCGATACCAAACTACTCTCTCTGCTTGTTGTGACGCATTTAGTGCTGGCCTTTTGTAATTATTGTCATCGTGAACATAACTTAAGATTATTTAGCTGTTGTTAAGAAATTGTTTTTTCCCTTTATTCTTAGTTGAGATACTATTTCATCTGACTATCTGCTCATTCATTCAAATTACTCATTGACAGGCCTACTTTGTGCCACAGAGCATAATAGGAATAGAGATGTCCAAGAAGATATTTTCCCCCATGGGCTTCAGGATGAAAAATAGAATGGCCACAGGACAGGCAGCATTGTCCTGCTTTATGAGAGATATGACATACTCAAGGTTTTCTGAAGCACAATGTGCTAATGGCACACATGACCAAAGAGTCTGGTAGTGGGTACTGGAAAAACCTTCCAGTGACACTGCTCCTTGGAGGAGTAGTATGAAAGTAGCAACAGGAATTACATTCTGGGAAGTGGGAATGTCCAAGCCTATGTCTAGAGGGAGGGAGAGAGGAAAAGGGAGAGGGAGAAAGAGAGGGACAGAAAGAGGGAAAAGAAGGTGGAGGAGAAGAAGATGAAGAAGAAAAGGGGAGGAGGAGGAAGGGAGTGGGAAGGAAGGTAAAGAAGAGGAAGAGAAGAGAGAAAGAGAAGCCAATCGCCCATCCCGTGATAGTTGTAGCTGTCCAATGTTTTCTCATGGATGGTGAGCAAGTGGTTGTTATCATACCATGCAATTTTTAAACATGTTCAGAGTTCCATAGAGTGGGGACTAAGGTAAGACTATGTGCTATCTCCAACCTGGAGCAGTGTGACTGATGTACTATGAACTGATAGCCATTACCTGTCCTCTAGTTTGTGAGAAACACTGAAGTCTTTTACAAAGCACTGTTTGACAAAGTTTGCTTACTAGGTTTTTACAAAATGTAGGTGTGGTAAGAATCTATAGATAGGCAGCAATTTAGTCTGCATTCTTACTATTTTTGCCTCTTGAAGAACTGAACATAAGCAGGCATATTAGTCATTTACCTGTCACTGGGACAAAATACCCAACACCTGAAACTTAAAGGAGGAGAGATTTGTTTGGGCTCATGGTTTCCGAGGATTCGCTCCATGGTTAGCTGGCTTCGAGACAGAAGCAACATGGCAGAAGAGCATGGCAGAAGAAAACCATTCAACCCAAGGGAGCCAGGAGCCAGCGGGTGGGGGATGAGCCTTGGACAAGAACATACATTTTCAGGTCACTCCTCTAGTGACCCACCTTTTCAACTAGGTCGCACCATCTAACCACACATGCAGCCATGAACTCATCCATGATAACTACAGCACCCTCATCCCATGAGCCAATCAGCACCTTAAAGGTCCACCTCTGAACACATGAGACTTTGGAGGAACACTTCAGATGTAACCCATGTCAGATCATTAATGTTGACCTCTTAAATTGTTGTCATTTATTGTAACAGACACCCTTAGAGGCTAAGTTCTACAAGAATAGAGCTTTTTGACATGTGTTTTCAGACTGGGAAGCATATGCAAGATTTTCTGAAAATATAAATGAACACAGTAACTTGCAAAAGCATCAGTATAGAGTCCCTGGTAAACAGAAAGCATTATCAATTAGTCAATATCACAGTTATATGTTTTATTTAGCAGGATTATACATGCATGTCACATCCACTTAGAAGTTTAGCCCCAAGTTCCAATGTACTTAGAAAGGTTGCAATCCATGAAAAATTAATAATGCAAAGAAATATACAGTACAGCACACCCACACACAACAGAGAACCCTATGTATTGTAAGAGCATTTTTGTTATTTATTGTGTCAGTAAGGTTTCTTTTCTATTTATATTGTATATGTGTATGCCAGGAAAAAAAATAGCAGAAAATAATTGTGACAATTCTAATTAGGTCACCACAGAAGAGAAACACACACGCACACACACACACACACACACACACACTTTTGAACCCAAGAGCCCAGAGAATATAGCTTCTGATACCTTATGGGATGGCACTTGGCTTGCTGTCAGTAGCAGGAGGGACCTTGTGTCCCTTGTCTTGCTAAAACCTGACTCCTAACTTTAGAGGCCATCTCGGTCATTGTGTGCACCAACAGAGAACATGCTTGGGCTGCTACCTGCCTTCTGCATTCCTTTCACAGAATTATCTGGCTTAGTTTTCGTCTTTATTTAGCCTCCTCTTTTCAGGATTAATTAAAACTCCTGTGACTCGGCCAAGCTCATTTTAAGGCTGGATACCTTGGAAAACTAATCCCACATGGAGAATGAGGGCTCTTATTTGCAGAGATAAATTATTAATTGATTTTTGAAGACTTTTAATGGCTCCACCTAGACTTTCAGTTAGACTGCAAAACAAATAGTTTGAGGCAGGAAGTAATATTTACATCACACCTTTTAAATAAACAAGTCAATCTGACACATTTTTAGGGAAATAATTTCTTTTTATTGTTAAAGTAAGCATTTAATACGATTTTCCCACTCCTTCACTTTCCCAAGTGGCTCATGGGAAAAACTGCAGAGAGCTGTAGACATAGTGCATAAAACGGTAGAAATTAAATATTTTTTTCAAATATTTTGGCTATGAAAAATAAACACCAATACATGATCTTATTTTAAAGAAACCTATTTAGTATCTTATCATTTTATATATGAGAAGTTATTTATTTTCCTCAACGTTACTCGTTTAGTTGAGGTACGATAGAAAAATATGGAGAATGTTTAAATTTTTAAAAATGTAATTACAACAAAAGACATACTGCCATGAATCCCTCTTCAAAATATTCTCCCCTGCTTCTAACACACTTATCCATTGTTCTTATCCCTTTCTGAAGCAGTTCTGGAAGTCCTCTTTCAAGATTACCTTTAGTTGCACTGTTGTGGCTTCTTTGATGCCCTGAATTCATTCAAAAATTTTACCTTTAAAGAGTCATCTTGAGTTTGGAAAGAGCCAGAAGTTACCTGGTACCAGATCCCATGAATGTGGTGGGTGAGGACCCACCATAATGTGTGTAGGACCCTGCCTTTCCACTGGATGGCACTCAGGAATGAGATTCACTTTTCAAAGACACTCATGAAAGAGGACTTCCAGAACTGCTTCAGAAAGTGGCACAGCTGGTGCGATAAGTGTATTTGAGGTAAGGGGCATTATTTGCAGGCAGATTCATGCCAATGTGTCTTATTATAGTATTTTTAAAAATTTAAACATTTATTGTATATTTCAATTATCCCTTGTATATCACTCAATACTTTGCTGGAAAAAGGAAAATATCACATGACAGAAACTGGAAGCCTGCAGTTGAGTCAGGAGCAGGCCTTTAGCAGCACAATGGTATCATAAAAATAATGTGTCAGGACATGAGACAGTGTGCTGATCAGCTCCAAGTGGGAATGCAAGACTATTTTAAGGTTACACATCAGCTCACTGTCCTTCGCATTTCAAGTCTGAAGCAAGAGGTGGTCAAACAGCAGCTCTTGTGCCTTAGCTTAGAAGATGGAAGATCAAAAGTAGGCAGTGATTTACAGAGGATCAGTTGGCTTGATGAAAAGAAGTCACTAGATTTGGGAGCCAGACATATAGGACTGGACTAGGTGATTTAGCCTGTGTGTTAGGCTCATACAGCTCATCTCAGAGACTGTATTATGAAACAGCAATAACAAACCAAAAATATCTCTTTCATATTAAGAACTCAAAATGTGGTTATGTTTATTGGATGTGGTTTGGCTAAGGTGTGTGCTTGGCGAGCAGTAATACCTCCCACTCTGGTAGGCTCTGTCCTTTTAGAAGAGCCAGAAGATGTCAAGGGACCCATGATGTTCAGGAAATGGAAAGTGAAAAGTGAAGCACAAAGAAAGATTGATAGAAAATGTTAAAGTCCCTGGTCCCATCTACCCTCAGCCACTAAGGACAAGTGTCCAACTTAACTGCTAAGAATAAAGACACAGAGTCACCAAATGTAAAGTTGCTACCATTGTGCCGAAGTTACCAGAACATGTGGGAAAACCTACTTTTTATTGAGAATGACAAAAGGCTCTGATTTGGGGGTTTTGTTGTTGTTGCTGTTGTTGTTGTTGGTGGTGGTGTGTGTGTGTGTGTGTGTGTGTTTCTTAGACGTTTGTAGGTGAACAGTCTTTTTTTTTTTTTTTTTTTGGTTTTTCTCCGGTACCGGGAACCGAACTCACGACCTTGCGCTTGCCAGGCAGGCACTTTTGCCGCTGAGCTAAATCCCCAGCCCCAAGGTGAACAGTCTTATAGGAAGAGGAAACTCAAATTACCCCAGCCTAGCTAGAAACATACTATTTCATGAAGACTCAAGTTCTAGTCTTTAAAATGATACGCAATTTAGGTTTCCACTCCATGACATATCTTTGAGACATAATGGAAAACCAAGGTTTAATGCAAAACTGAGGCTTTAAATCATTGACCTATAACCTGCCCACTTCTGAGAACTTTTGCCTTGACTACAAACACAAATACAAATACAAATACAAATACAAATACAAGGGTGTGACTTAGAAAGCAGTATTGTCACAAAATTTGCCTGGTGATTCTCATCAGAGTAATCTCAGCTAGAAATAAATTTTCAAAATTGATTGTGGGACATACATGTGCAAGCACCGCATTGTTTCACTAGTGTAAAACCTGAAAGAGTTAATTTAAACTCGGAGGTATGATAGACATTGTGAAATGATAGGAAAACACTCAAGGGTAAAGGGCAGTTGGGATGTGGGAAAAGAGAAGGGAAAGAAGGAGCAATTTTGTATGTATGTATATACAGGATAGTTAACATAGTTGTTCTACTGTCTTCTATTTCTTTGCTGAAACTGTCAATGAGTCCTTGATTGATCAGTATTGTATGCCTCTATCTGTTTTCATGAGAAACCACTTTGAAGATATCAATATGTAATACAACAAGCGTTGTTAATTTCCTACCACTTTGTTTGGAACTCTGTATTGTCTGTACTGTTCTTTTGCTATTTTGTAAATGGTTGTCTGTCTGTTAATGTTTTCCTCCTTTTATTTTTAAAATAAAAAAATGAAAAAAATTGACTGTGGTAGGGTTCAGATAGCAAGCTGTCTCTAAATGCATCACCTGTGGTACACCTATGGTAAACATTATTGCGAGGGGCTGCATTGGTGGGGAGCCTCACTCCACGTTTACACTGGATGACCAGAAGTTCCTGCATAGCATCTGAAAATGCAGACTTTTTTTCCAGATCACTATCTTTATTAGTACATGTTTATAGGGCATAAAGTGCAGTCTTAAACTAAGCAACTGTAATAACATACTGGTTTGTCCCATTTCAGGTTTGTCTTCTAAGAACATGTTCCTTAACCAAAAGGAAACTATGCATTTTGTTCAGATTACAGATACATACATATTGCAGACGATTTTATACACCGAACAAGTTACAACTGAAAGTAGAAAAGTCAAAGTCAGGGAGAACAGGATTTAATCCCCACTTCCACAGCTTACATGTTCTTTTATCTTGGCCTTTATATTTAAGGCCATATGACCTTCAATTTCCTTGGCTGTAATATAGGATGTAAAGATGAAACATAACTTGTTAGGTTGTTATGAGTATTGATGAGAAAATAACATGCCAATTATTTAATAAAGGTTATTTACCATTAACTTTAATGGTAAATTTCATTTAATAAGGGTTATTTACCATTAATGCAAATCTTGCAACTATATATTACATTATCCTTTTTTTAAAGAAGGAAATATGATCAAAAGAAATGTTATCTTGGAATATATCACAAGAAAGCTCTCAACTTTTAGATACTTTTTTGAACAGTGGAGTTATTTTATTACACCAAACACTCTTGTAAATTTTTTTTTTTGCTATATAGGTGAAGATATGCTGGTATTCATTTTCATATGGAAGTTGAATTTTGAAATATTTTATTATATTTAAAATCTTGTTATCATATGAAAAATTGATTTTTGTTGGTGGCTCAGGTGCCTCATATTTTGGAAATTTATGTGCAGAACAATTGTAAAAGAGATATATGGAGTAATAAAATATAATCGTATCTTTTTTTGTAGATTTAAATGAGAATGAATTTCTTGGAATATAATGGACATACAAGATAAAGATCAGATGTAGTATGGGCTTTAACTTCTCTATGTGCAGAAATTATGCTCTATGTATTATAGTTTATACATATGGATGTAGATCTGCTTGTGTACAAGTTTATGAATGTAGAATTAGAATATAAAAATTGCTTAAATGGCAGAATAAGCATAGACTTAGAAGCTAGACTTAAGTTTAAAAGCTTCCAGCTGACTATGTTATTAAACTTCCCTGGCAGTGTACCTTTATCTGTACAATGGGGGAAATCATTCCTTTTAGATGGTTCTCAAAATTAGCTATAAAGCACAAACCTATGTATAATAGGTGTTCAATAAATGCTATCAACTTAATTAGAATGATATCTATTCCTCACTTCTTATTTGAATATTTTAACTAAAATTTTTCTCATATGCAATTACCAAAAATATTCTTGTGTCTCCAACTGGCAGCTATCTTTGCCTAAGTCCTGTAAGTTAAATATAGCAGTGGTTCTTGCTCTTTTTCCTTTGAAAAGACATTTATATAAATCAAGAACCATCATAGAAACTTGTATGAATTGAAGTCATTTATGATTTTACACACTGTATAAAATTATCTCTAGATGAAGTCCAGAGAAATTAAAATTTAATACTGTAAGTTTTGATGCTTCTATTTTTAATCTTCTGACTTGCCCATTTTAAAAAATTTCATCATTTTGTAAAAAGAATTTATGAGACAATATTTAAGCCTGTTCTTTAGAGGAATTAAATTTTATTTGGATCAGCAATAGCTGACTGCCCCCAACAAATTCAACTCTGTCTTGTCTCTAACACAATTCAGTGATATAAAATACCACCAAGTTCTGGGAAACAGTTGAACATATGATCTATACTGAGACTCCTTAAAATAGAGGAAGAAGACATTAGTAATTACTCTGAAATAATGAGGATAAACCAAAATTGTCCTGGCCATCCGTGACACATGGTCATATTATCTCTGAAAGCTGATGGTCTAACCATCTCACATGATCACCTGAAATCCTGGTTGAATACTGTTCTTTCTAGAACAAACTTTCATATACTTAACATTTATACTTCCTTTAAGGTTATTCTAATTATCCCACTCTCGGGAATAAGATTTCATTATTTCATTATATGAAGCTATGGATATATTTCCCTACTTCCTCAGTAATAATACTAAGATGGCAGAGAAGTCTTCATCTTTCCCATTTCATCTGCCAGCTCATTTGACATGATCCTTTCTTAGCTCCAGGGGGATTTCTACCATCACATTTGGTATTTTGCAGCACCTGTTTCTGCTACAGGCCATTGCTTTTCTCAACTTTCTTTAGGAAATGAACTGCTTTGCTCGTCAAATCTCATTACTCTTTCCATAACTGCCTCAGGCTACTGTTCATTATCACAGAAGAATGTAAAGCTTCACCCATAATGCTATTGAAGATACAACTGGGATTCCCCTCTAGAGGCTGTAAAAGAATTATATTCTGTTTAAAAGCAAAACTGTGTGCCCTGAGTTGCCTTCCTCTTCACCCCATTTGCCTTACAGGTTAAACAGAACCCATTCCAGGGATGGATGGTGAAATCTGCAATGTACAAGGTTCTGGTCTGAGAGGTATAGTGTGTGCAAATCAATTAGGCAGAAATAGGAACACTTGTTAAGAAGCAATCATTATGAGGAATGAGGTCCTGCTAGTACCTGGCAACACTAATTTCTGGAAACACAACCATTATACCATAATTAAATACCTGACTCAGATCTGTTTATGAGATATTACTTTTAAATTATATTTCTTGTAATCAACAAATCATTGTAATACATTTATGGAGCAAAATGTGTTGCTTTGATATATGTATGCATTGTAGCATGATTAAATCAAACTATTTAACATAGCCACCACCTTAGTTACTGAATGGCTTTTGTGGTGATATATTTGAAATTTACTTAGTTATTTTGAAACACACAATACATTATTAGAGACAGGAGCCACTAGGCTATGCAAGACCGACCTCAAAGCTAGACTTTCTGTCAGGCTGAACACCTCCCTTTGACCATTAATTTTCTATTCCCTACTCATCACCCCTGGACTGACCCTCAGCCATTCTATTCTGTACGTCCAGGAATCCACTTTTTTTTAGGTGTCACATGTAAGTGAAGTTCTGCGGTATTTGTCTCTGTGCCTGGCTTATTTAACTTAATGTCCTCCAGGTTCATCCCTGGTGTTGCAAATGAGATGATTTCTTCTTTTTTTCTTAAGTCATAGTTGAGAAGCCACAAAAGGAAATAAGAAAAGCTGAAAATTGTTTAAAAATTGACGTTTTCCATGTTGCTAGTATGAGAATCCTTTCAATCTCTAAAAATAAAATCAAAATAATGTCCAAGCTAGAACTAATGTCAACAATGGTGTTGACAGTTTTCTGCTTATGGATGGGACTTTAAAACTCTGTCCTACTGAAATGCAAATTAAATGGGTATACATGACTGGTTTTGAGATGAGTCACAAAGTCTATGAAAGCTGTCATTATATGAACAACGTTACTGCTGTGTGGCTAGTTAGGTATTTTCACCTTATGTAGTAAACTAAGAGTCACATACACAGAAGCCAAAATATATGCATGTAGCTCATGCTATTGGGCAGCTTTGTAAGTAGGAGAAAGAGATAAAAGTGCAGGCAGACACCCTGCCACCATTGCTCTGTCTGAAGTAACTGAAACTTCCACCAATGTTTAAGATTTTACTCTTAATGAATTTTATGTTTTGTGTCTGCATGTCCTCCCAAATCCTCATGCAGTCATGGGGTGGGCTTCTAGATTTTTCATTGATCTATAGTCCAATGCTTGTGTGGGTGTGAGTGCTACACCCGCCCTGGGGCGGATAGTTTGCATATGTAAGGGAGGGAAAGAAGCTGCTTGCCACCACTCCTCCTTTTTGCTCTTGTTGCTTTTGCTGTTTTCTGCCCCCATGAACTGTTGCCCTCTGCCATATGCCACTCTGCCTTGGAGCCAGCTGAGTACGGACTGAAACCTCCACAAACTGTGAGCTAAATAAACCTTTCCTTCCTTAATATTGGGTGTCAGGTATTTTGTTTCAGCAAGGAGAGAAAAGTAATCGAGACAATGAATTTTAAGGTCATATGGTGAGCAGGCACATGCAGATACAAGAGGGCTTTCAATACTTATCCCAGTGATACTGAGTTCACAGCACAGAGCACAGCATGAAGCCAACCACAGATATTCTGTGAAATGAATGAAGGGCCTGGTGAGAGGACTCCTATATGCCTCTTCCTAGCTGGGACTATAGTACATGTGTCAATGTTAAATAGAATCCAAACGTGCTTGCCCTTGTGGTTGAACTTACACATACTAAGCTTTAGTTTGTCAGTGTGATGCCCGATCATCTTGCTGCACCAACAAGCTTTCCAGCTCCCTGCTTCAGACTCTGTTTAACAAAACTCTCCGTGTAACCTGCTCCTCCACCGAATGCTCACGCACAGCTTTCTTACCCAGAGAGTTCTCTGCTCTCGCCTCGCAGTTATTGTCTCCCACCCATGCAGTACCTTTTTCCACTTTCATGTTCCCTCATAGAACAATCTAGACATATTCAACAGCCTACAGCACCGAAACAAACAAAGTGATGGAAACTACCTACAGATTTTCTTCCCCGGGTTTGTCTCCTGCCTCGCCCACACAGGCGACTCCCTTACTCATGCTCGCTTCAACCTTCCTACCCTCTATTTGTATTAATTAGCTGCTTTTCTCCATTCGGATGCTGCTTTTCTATTTTTAGCCATTTTTGCTTTCCTGAATTTAGTGACTTGCTTTTCTTTTTCTGATCTTCATTTCCTCATTTCTTTACCAGTTTGCTATAATGTTATTATTATCTGTTTAATATCAACCATGCCCTCGTTACATAATTATGAAGTACTAATTCTGTGCTAAGATACCAGGTACTAGAGATAAGGAGACCAGGACAGCACTACTCTCTCCCACAATCCCCATGTGTTACAGTAACAAGGAGGTAGATATTAGGGGGATGGGAAGGGATCTAGGGATGGTGGGAGACAGCAAGGTAGGGAGGGGAAAGGAAGTAAAAGGTATTAAAATGTGATATGTTTATGTATCAGTTCCCCAAGATAAATGTAATCATTATGTTTTGCACATATACTAATAAAAAAAATATAGCCATGAGTGCCAGAGTGCTGATTCTGGCACGATGGACTACATGAAATTGAATTCTTTCTACTAAAAACAATTGACTCTGCTGGATAAAAGATCACATTTGAAATGTCTATTCAGGCTCACAAGAAAGAAAAGAGGTTCCCAAATGTCAAAACATAAGAGACAAGGGAGCACCAGAATAGGACCAGAAGAGCCATGAGTTGGCAAAGCGATGATGTGACTAGGCCTACCCATCAGGGTCCCAGAGCTTGGACTTCCACACCAACAGGAGACAAGACAGCCCATAGAAGGCTGAGGGCTGGAAACGACCCCAGGCATAAGCTGAGATTACAAAGAGGTCTCGAGTAATACTGGGAAATTGTCAAAAAGGTCTGTCAAGCACAACAGAGACCATAGAAACAGACCCATAAACAAGGAATTAATGATGCATGCCACCAAACTCTCGGATCATTTTAAAAATTGTCCAGCTGTCATCTGAAGTAGTTGTGCCCCTTTATACTCCCATCAGCAGTGTATAGGAGTTGCAGTTCCTTTCCATGCATGCTATGTGCCAGGCAGAACAACAAAGAACAAAATAAATTTGGTGACCACTGGTCAATGCAGTGCCCTTAGTTTAAACATAAAACGGCCCTAAAGCTCTAGAGTTTTAACAGTGGAATGCTGATCAGGGACTCACTGCTGGGTTTCTTCTTCCTTTTAGTTCCTGTCACCGGGTTTAATTCCATCCACACCAGGCTGAGCTCCGAATTAGTGGCTCAGGTTTTAAAACCAAGCAAGTACTTCACATGCGCTTCCTTTTATCACCCGTGTGGGAGTGGACTAAGTAATTCATTTTAAGTAACTGTGAGAAAACATCAAGTGATTGATAAGATAAAAGCTGATTAAATAAAAATAAGTTGTTTTAGAGATATAAAATTTCGTTGTTAGTGTTAAAGGAAATTTTTGAAGGTCATGTTCCTGATCTAGCACAAAACTCGACTATGCAGGACCTCGTTCAGAATAAATTTTAAATTTAGAGTGCTAAAAAGGTCAGCATACCGGAAAGACAGTGACACTTCATGTTCCCGCACCTAATTAGAGTTGCAAGTTAAATAAAACATGAAGTGATGGAGCTAAAAGGGAAATTAAAGCTTTTTATCACATTTTGAAAATGTAATCATGCTTTATTGTTAATTGATGGGACAACCAGACAGCAAAACAACAGCAGCAACAAGAACAAAAAAGATAGAAATACCTAGAACCAACCGGTGCTTAACTTCACGAAGGTAGCATTCACAAAATTTTACTAAAAAACTTCAGATTTCACATTCTTTCCAAATTCTCACTGAATGTTTCCTGATTTACATCATATTGGTCCTTAAAATGATTTGAATCAATTTCAAAAGGCCAGAATTTTACAGGAATTGTCTGACCACAAGGGAATAAAATTACACACCAAAAACAACATGTTTACAGTATCTATGTGTTCAAATGGGAAGGGGAATTACGGAGGGGGGAGGGGAAAAGGAAGAAAGGGAAAAGAAAAAATGAGAAAAGAAGGAAAAAAGGAAACAAAACTTTTGTAAACAGGAGGAGAAGAAGGATTAAAGAAAGGGGAGGGGAATGTAAAAAAAGAAGAATCAAGATATATGATGAATGGTAAAAATTCCCTACGATGTATCACTATGTATGTCTGAAATGTATCAATAAAGTTAATTTATTTGAAAAAATGTTTAAAAACTCATCCTTTAAGAAACATACTTCCAAGTGACCTACAGAATATAGAACAGATGAAATTAGAAAACACTGAAATTAAACAATAGTAAAAATATAAAATATCAAAAATTTGAAGGAATGGATGCAGTACTTAGAAGGAAAATTATTATCTTTAAATTCCTGCATTAAAAAAGAGGAATTGTTAAAGACAATGATAGTTTTTCATTTTAAGAAAAAAGAACAAACAAAAAAACAGAAAGAAGGAATGGTGACAAGGAAAGGAATCAACATAGAAAACAATAAAAATAGGGAAGTTACATCAAAGCTCGTGCTTGTGTGTACGAAAAGACTGAGACAGCTAAAGACATCAAAAAGGACAAAAACAACGCAGTTTATTAATCTCAGGAGTAAAAAATGATCTATTTCCACTGATCCTACAGATAAGGAAAGGTTCATGGAAGGGCATTTCTATAAATATTTGGCTGATGTTGATCATCAATAAGAATAGATAAGTTCTTTGAAAAACAAAATTTATCAAGCCTGACAAAACAAGAAAGATAAAAATCTTAATATCCCTTCATGTTAATACATTTAATTTGGAACTCAAAATCTGCTTGCAAAAACTCCCACAAAAAACAAAACAACAAACCAAACAAAAATCAACAACAACAAAAATGATAGACCCAGGAATTTTCAGAGGTGAATTCTATAAAACACTTAAGAAAAAAAGTCTATCAATCTTATTATGCTATTGATAAATAAAGGAGGAAGAGACATGTCCTATCTTCAATCTGATTTCAAAAGTTGCCAAAGACTTTAAGAAAATTAATGTAATGATTCTCATAAACAAAAATGCAATAATTTATAAAAAAAAATAGCAAATCAACTCTCACAACATTTTAAAAGGCTTCTGGGTATCAGAAATGCAAGACTAGTTTAGTATTAGTTGTGTAACTCACCACATTAACAGAACATAAAAAGAAAGAACATATTATTATCTTGATATTTTCAATAAAACCACTGGACAAAACCTGATATATACTAATTATTAAAAACCCTAGCAATATAGGAAACGAAAGTAACATCTTTACACTGAAACTCCACAGGTAGCATTATACTTAATGGAAATACTGAGAACTTTTCCTCTAGATTTTGAAACAAGATAGATGTCAACATCCACTCTAACTACCAGATAAAGAACACACCTCAACCTCTACTACACAGAAAGAACAAACATTTATTTCAATAGGATCATAATTTTTAGGAAAATAGAGGAAGAAAGGAGATAACTTACTCTCTAGATTTAATTCTGACAAAGCAATGAGTTTCTTTGAGATACACACATTAAATATGAAGAAGTTTTCATACATCAGTGAAACCTCAACAAAATGATTAATTTTGTTACTCAATAAATGATTAAATCAACAAATGATTAAAAGAATAATTCAGTTGTGATAATAGGGAATGTAGTATGCCTAGAAAATCAAATTTTTCACATCAAAAAATTGTCTTTAAGGCTATTTGTAAAGCATAAAATGGGTGAGAGTGTGCTTAGTAACAGAAGTATTTTTCTTTAAAAATATAGGTAAGTAGATAATTTAAATTAAAGTTCAAAATTGATGCAAAAATAAAAATTACATTAAATAACAGCAACAAAACAATGAGCACCCTCCTTTGACAATATTGTGTGAAAAATAAAAGAAGATACAGTGTACCCACTTATCTGACCCTATAGTAAGCATCTAAGTGAATGTGATATGCACGTATAATCCTACACATAGAAGTAATAGAACTATAGCATTGACTAATTGATGTCTTCTCTATTTTAATATTGAAGTAGGAAATCTATACTGATGCTTTTGTAAATTGCTGTGTTCATTTATATTTTTTGAGACTCTTGCATGCTTCCTAGTCTAAAAATACACAGAAACAATCTCTATCCTTGTAGGGTTTGCACTCTTTGGGGATACAGAGACAGCAAATATTAAACATATTACATGATTATTACAAGTCACACCATATACATCTGTATTTGCATAAATTAGAATCACAATTCTTAACATTTTCTTTCTGAGAAAAGCTAATCATTCAGTGGTCATCATAAATTTGAAACAAACTCAATTAATTTACTTATTTTATTAGTAGAATAATATTTCCATTAATTATTTATACATGTTTTTCCCCATTCTTATGTTATAAATGTGCCCTACTTTCTTGATCTTTTCTTTTACTATGCTGTCTCTTATCTGGAGATACTCTTAGATGCATCCTCTCAGTACATAATTATATTTTATATACATCTTTCTGACAACAAAGTAATGACAACTAGCATGTATTGAGTGTCTTTACTTTGTGCCTATCACCTTTCTTAAGCCTCTACATTCATTCCCTCACTTCATCTTCCTGCTGACTCCAGGACTATGGCCCATTATTATATCTGTTTCACAGAGGAATGAGATTAATCATTTATGCAGCTTACACAACACAAACACTTGGAGCTAATCCAAGTTTATCATGATGTATGTACGCATAGGAATATTCACTTTTATGTGGTATATCTAGTTTTCCTATGTACATACACCATATGAAAATAACTCTTCAATGCAGAAAACCAAGTAACAGTTTTAATGTCTTTATTTTTTTATTTTTTTGGTTTTTTGGTTTTTTTCCGGTACCAGGAATCAAACTCACGACTTTGTGCTTGCCAGGCACGCGCTGTGCCGCTGAGCTAAACCCCCAGCCCAGTTTTAATGTCTTTAAAACTCATTAATCTTTATAGACACAATTAATTTGTAAATGGATATTAACACATCAAAAATAGATGAATGGCTGCTTGCAATCTCCTTTTGAATTTAATAAAATATGGTAAATTTATTTTCTATGATGTAAATTGAGATTTTTTCCTTCCTGTAATTTATAAATTAGTTCTTCATTTGTAAACTGATAAATTCCTGCCCAAAGATCTGAATGACAGGTGCAAAATCAGTTTTATTATACATCTGTCACACATCTGAGTTACATTGGGTGTCCCAGACTCTGATATCCTATCAACACCTATCAACACCTATGAGACACTCTTGGGTCATGTATGACCGGGGACCAGCAATCCACTTTTCCCATGCATCCACTCCCTGTCCTATGTATTAGTAACGATCAGCCAAACAGGAGAGGCAGGGCCCCATGGGACCAATGTCTAATTGGTAATCAAAGTATACACAGATAAATAAACATACAGAGAAAGATAGTATCTTACTCACCAAGCCTACAACACATGAAAACACTACACGGTAGAGTTTTATCTTGAAATGATGCTACAGAAATAACCGTTTAAGGAGAATGACCAGAGTTACAATTATACAAGTTAGATGTTTTTTTCCCCTAACATGTGGCCCATTCTGACACAATGAAAATCTTTTGTCAGCGTTGCTGGAACAACTCCCCCTTTGGCCAAACTGGGAAAGGCATCTAAATATACATTATTCATGTGCTTAATCTGTTTTCACACTAGGTTATATTTTTCAATCTGGTTTGTCATGAACACTTGGCTTAAAAATTGGACAAAATAATACTGAAGAACCAAAGAATATAGAACACAGATTATATGAATGCTATTATCAAAAACTTTGACACCAAAGTTTTTTCTCACAAATATTGCAGAAATGGCCTTGTTAATCATCTAGTTTAAAATGTAGCTAAAAGACGAACTTACCCTGGTTTTGTGTCATTCACTACACAGTGGTAAGTAAATGTTCCAAACATCTGAACTCCTAAAATTCCATAAAGAAGTAGAAAGAAAATCAGGAAAATTGAAACACTCCATATTTGTTCTCCTGATCGCCTAGGGTAGAAAAGTAGGTGAAATGAATTAACTAGCAACAAATGGTATGAATTTTCCCCCTTAACTTAAATAATAGTAATGCTTACTTTAAAATATTTGTAATTCTGGTCCTTGGTAGTTCAAATCGGAAATAAATCCGGAATGCCCTGATCATAATTAATGGGCGTGGGATTCGTAACATGCCCCAAGGTGACATCTGATCAACTATATCAGCAATTTCAAATACCTATAAATTAAGAGACAGAGAAACAAGTTTAGATTTCCCTTAGCATTGCTTATAGTCATGGTATATACACATAGTACCTAGCAGTGCACCCTGCATCCTGAATTTAGCCCTACATTATTTTCCACCAAAATTAATTTTTGAGTATATTTCAAATCAGTAAATATCATGACACAAATATTATTGAGAGTACCATTAATCTTACTCATTTTCTATCCAATATATCAAAGCACAATCTTCATTACAAAAGCAACTACTAACTTAGAATACAGAATATCTTCCTCACTATAATGTTCTCTGGTAGAAGCTTTGGACTATCTAGAAAATAAAGCTATTGAGAAAGTGCTAAAATATTACAAAACATAAAAATTTATTCCATTTACTAATAGAGGTAAAGTAATGATTGGAAAATGTCCAATACACAATAGTTATTACATAGAAAAATGCCGAAATAATATGTGAGGTTGTTGGACAGGTGAGTTTTACATAAATAAAAAGGGACAACTTATCAATAAATGCTATCATGAGCTGGCACAATGAACAGTGACAGTATTTTACATGTTTAATGAATAGATGAATAATCTCTAGACAGCTGCTATACACCTTGCTACCTGTAATTAAGAATAATGTATTATACACGTAAACTTTTGTTTAAAAGGTGAAACACATGTTGTGTTCTAACCAGAATAAAATCAAAACAAATCAAACTGAATTAAATAACAAACATCACTAGCAATAATTCAAATAGTACAATTACATTTTTCAATGAATAAACATTTAAGGTAAGCATTGTAGAAAATTATATGAACACATTTAATATACATTTTTAATATCTGTGCTTAAATTTTCAAATGCAAATAATGCCCACCTTGAAAAATATCCCCTTGTGATTTAAAAATATTTACCTGTAACACCAAAGAAACCCAAAGGCAAAAGACCATGAATCCATCAAAAACACACCAGCGATCTTTCACGTAGGAACTATCCCCCTAAAAATAAATTTCACATGATATTATCAAGAAAAGTAAATACTACTTCTGTAAACCTTCTACAGACAGAACAGTCAAAGGGCTATTAAGTGAAAGTCATGTGCAATTTCTGTATCATAATAGACAAATCTTTTCTATGGCATTTTAAATGGCATTTTTTTAAGACAAATGATTTACGAAAGAGGAGAAACTTCAGAACTTTAAGCATAAAATTTCAAATTTATGCAAAGCATGTTTGTTTCTTTGTTTGTTTTCTCACCCATACAGATTTTATCCCTTAAGGAACAGAGGTCATCTTTTTTATACTACGGAACTTACATCTGCATTGTAGTATTTTAGGCCAATCAGCATACAGTTGAATATTAATATACTTAGCTGTTTTTAATGAGTATTTAGTCATCTAAATAACTTGATTTTTACAAGGCCGTTTAGGTCCTACACCAGCTCCATTCCTACAAGAACCCAAGGGCACAGTCAGCAATGTGAGTCCTGCATCAGCCACCACTAGTAGGAAAATTAACTATAAATTCACTCCAAGCTAAGTAGAAGTGAAGAAGAAGTTTGCCGAAAGTTGCAAGGAAAATACATGTTGACTTTAACAGTTTTATGCATGTAAAAGAAAAAGATCTACTACTTTGCATGGAATTTATATTGATGTGAGATGCATATTTTATTAAAGTGAGAATTTTAGAAAATAATTTCCCTAGCACAACAACATAGAGAATATTGTGAGGTTAGAATTGACAACTTTCAATAGGAACCTTTACTTTTACATGACTATTTCAATAAATTACTAGTTCAATATCGCCCATGTTAGTTCATTGCTCAATTTGGTTAGCTCAATGCTCAACTACTCCTGAATGAACCTACTAAAAAAATAAAAATGGGAACATGTAAAAAGTTAAAATAAAAGATAATGCAAAATATTGAGTACAATCAAATAATTTCTGTAGCCCTCCTTCCACCTTTAATAACGAGTAGGTTATCAAAAAAGCTTCCTTGAAAATTTTCCAGAAACAATTATGTTGTTCACAAAACTAGCAAAATAATGAAATACTCAGTGAAAGTTGTCTCAGATAACTTCATATCTCAGACTCAGATGTGAGATATAATCTCCACTTAATAAACATCCTTTGCAAAAGATATCTAATGAATGCCTGGAAAACACACGCACACAGAGACATACAGATGCCCACCACCACACCAACAATGTTGTAGAAACATAGATATGAACAAACCCAGATAATACATAAGGCAGATAATTTATAATAAAGCTATAAACATTGTGGGGCAATAGGAGGATAAAGTCTATGGAGAGTCTAGAGAAAACAACTCTAGGTCCCAGATAAATGTGCATGTAATTTTATCACTGGCAAGACAATCAACCAAGCTTGGTGACTCATGAGTTTGAGAAAACTCCCAAGAGTTATCTTGAAAGCAAACTCAGGCTTGGCTCTAGGTGACAGGAGGACAATCAGCCTATTAAATTAAATGTCATGCTTATGATATAATTTATACTCAGGGAAGAAGGAAACTACATTTTAGGATGCTGTGGGTTATGTCTGCACATAAACACAAGCACTTACTAAATATAAAGCAAATAATTCAAGCTCATTACAGTTGTCTTTGAAACCTCACAGAGCACCTTCTACCGGCATCATATTTATCTTGTATGGTGCCATCATTTGAAAATATAAATTAGCTATAATCTAAATAAATACAATGTAGCCAATATAAAAAAAGAAATTTCTCTGAGCCTAATTTTAATTGACACTTAACAGGATAGTGGTTACAAAGTATTTGAAGTTGTGCTTTGGTGCTATACATCGGATGCCTCGCTCTATCACATCTGCCTTCGTACAGTGTATATTCTCAATTAATGAAAGGAAATGTAACACATACATCTTGTTACTTGTCCATGAATGTTAGGAAGAAACATAAGTGAGTATTTTCAAACTGCCTGATACTAAATAACACATGAATTTTTTACTTTAGGTGGAAAGTGAAAAATATCACTTGGTCTGTACTGTAAGAACTAGATATACTTATCACTGTTTAAAACCAAGGTAAAGAGTCCCAAAAATGAAAACTGAAATTTAATGGCACACAGGAGAGAACTGTTTAAGAATCAAAGCAGTTACTGAGTGAATGTTTAGCAAGAAACAACTAATTGTAGATCACTGGGTACAGAAGCACCCAGATAGAATGAGTTTATTTGGTATTTTTTCCAAAACACTATTCATAATTATTTTTCATCATTAAAAATGTTCTATGTAGTGACAATATAACTAACCTTTCCTGTTCATAATGTGCTTTATTAATGAATTAAGTGAATGAATGAAAATAAGAAGGAGAGCTTATCATTATACTGCGGATTATTTAATGTGTAACGTTAGTGAAGATAAATGTGATATTTCCGTGGCAGAGTAGAGAGTGGCCAGGAGCCTGGGAGGGAGGAGAGATAAATTTTTCACACTGCATCCTTGTGTGTTTTTGATGTCTATGAGGTAAATGTGTTAAAAGAGATCTTCAGAAGTGAAATTTTTCATCAGTGAATATTTTAGCCTGAACAACAATTAATTCTTCATTTGGCAAAAATAAAATCCAATTTAAAAATTTGGGCCTCAGAAATTCAGAACGTTAACAGATGTGGCCAAATGTCATTTCCCATGTCCTATGTAAATTTGTTTGCTAAGGAAACTGCTGTAATTTCTGCTCCACAGTCTATTTTGAACTACATAAAAGGATGGATATTTAAAAATACATTCAGAAGCACTAGTGGTGGTCACAAAAGCATGAGAACATGTTATAATTTCAAATGACCTCAGTGTGAACACTGATGCAGAAAATCTTGTATTATATAACAGAGAATTTGGGGACTTTTTGGTTTTTGATATTTTTTTTTTCAGGAATTGAACCCAGGGCTTTTGCACTGAGCTATACCTCTGGCCCTAGTTTTAATTTTTGATTTATTCTTAATATTGAGACAGGATCTTGCTAAATCACTTAGTTGCCCAGGCTGGGCTTGAACTTTTAACACTCTGGTCTCAGCCTCTTAGAGTTTTGGGATTCTAGGTGTGTGCCACTATGATTGGTAAAGAGAGAAAACTATTTTTTGAATAAATAAATAATGCTAGTTATGGAATCTTTTCTTCAGTAGACTTTCCAGAGATTTATAGTGTATTTATCCATCACCCATATGCCCACCACATGCTAGACGGTGTGCACTGGTCAATCAGAAACTCTGACCTTCCCGATAAACTAAAGAAATAAACCACTAGACATAATTTTTAATACCATTCTTCTAGCTCATGCTTCTAAGAATCCTCCAGTATTCATGAAGACCTTTACTAAGCAGGGTTTTAGTGATGCAAGATACAAAGACCAGTAACACCCAGTGTTTTCTCATCCTTTCTTTTTTAACCTGTTGCTCTTTGCTCTTCATGCTCCTCTATCTTCCTAAAAATTTCACTTAAGTCTGGGCCAATATTTTCCTCCCAGTTCTAATCTGACCACTGCCTATGCTAATCACCCCCTAGCTCACATATCATGCAGCACCCTACCACTTTATTCACGTTACTACTCGCATAATTACTCTTCAGTAATGCTTATTGATAGCTTTGTGAATTTATATATTGGTATCACATCTCTCGGTGATGTTTGGTTTTCCTAGCTAAATCTTCTTTGCATTTACTCTTTTGTGTTCCTCTTTAAAATAGAAGTCTATCTCCCAAGGTAAGTGTTTGAGTTGGTTCTGAAACTTAGTGCTACCTTGAGACTTTAACCAAGATAATTTAGGGCTGTAGCTGCAGCGCCTGTCACAGTGAGTGACATTCAGTATGTATCAGATGAATGATCAAATAAGCACACGAGTCACATCTTAGTCAGAGGGCTTCTGTAGATTAGGATGTGTACAGCAAGAAGGCAATTAGTACACTTACTGACTGCGTCCACCCATCACTGACTGACATTACTAATATCGCTTCTAAATACTTCCCTTTGGAAAAGAAAGGATGCTGTAATAATTTTCAAGTTCATATCATAAAGTTAAAACTCCTCCTGCAGGACATGAGAAACCACAGATAAGATTATGAGATGACTTTTGGATATTTCCTGTATTAGTATAGTTTAGAAAAGCAGAGCTGCAGACTCCATGAAAACAGGCTCTAATAGGGTCATGGTTTACATAATTTGTACATTTCAATGAAATTGTAAATGGAATTGAACTGGTGGGAATCAAAATTACTATCATACCGATTGTTGCCAATAATCATAAGGCTAAAGAAATTTTTAAAATGTTTAATATATAGGATACAGGCTTTGACATCTGGTACTCTGACATATAATCTTGAGTTACATTTTATGTTTGACACACTTAATAAATCTCTTTCAATTTTCATTTTCAAAGGCCTTACCATAATTGAGTTAATGTTCTTATGGTTCAATATGTAAGTATGTCCAGATTGTCTAAAATTTCACTGCATTAATGCCCTTGTTATAATATTTACAAAAAATAAATTGCCCTTGTAACCTGCTTCCAAAATATGCAACTACAACCAAACATACAAGAATGCGGAGTGGTATTTAGGACATTTTATCACCTCACATATGAAAGAAAGAGTTATAATTTGTTTGTTGTATCAACAGAAAATGAAGGATGGATAGGACTTGGGCTTTGGGCAGAAATCAACACCTGGAAGCTGAGTAGCTGAGCTGTTCAAGAACTGCCGGTCAATTTGTAGAAAAAGTAAACAGTTGGAGGCTGCCAATCAATTATCCGGTGCAAGAAGGTAACTTTGAGTGACT
Organism: Chinchilla lanigera; assembly: GCF_000276665.1. Taxonomy (NCBI): domain Eukaryota; kingdom Metazoa; phylum Chordata; class Mammalia; order Rodentia; family Chinchillidae; genus Chinchilla; species Chinchilla lanigera. The sequence goes on along the minus strand of NW_004955404.1, from coordinate 9,616,226 downwards.
TTCAAGTATTTAAGAAGCAGAGAAAACAAATAGATTCATAGGGATCCATTTTATAATCACAGAATGATACGCACTGGCTTAGCTTCATGGGAGCATGATTTATTGCCCCGTGTTCCCAGGGCCCATCTGCCACTGTGTCTCAGCGTTATTATTTATCACTTCCACGGAGCTCAAAGGAGGCATGCTACTTTTACCTATGTCTATTGGCAGATGAAAAATAGACAAGTGAGAATCGTTGGAAGAATTCACAGTCTGTATTACATGGGATGCTTTGCAACAGTACAAAGCGTGTTTCATCCCCAGGGTTTACTTTTGCCCCCTGGGATGCCCCTAGGAAGGAGAACCGTGGAGAGGCAATTAGAAACCAACTGTTAGGAAACAAGAATTGATCAGCAGACCTGCTCAAGCACATTATAAATTATGGGAAATTCTTAAAACAGATATATCCCTCTAAGAGAAATTATTAGAGACCGGTTTTGCTAAGAATTTCTGCTTCAATTTGTCTCTGCAGCAGTGCAAGGAGCAGCACTGTGTCACTCATGGAGTAAAATCCCCTACCTATCTTTACAGGCCACAACTTGAAGACACGCAGATCCTACCAGAAGCAGCTAGGGCCCCTCTCCGGCTGCTCTCTGAGCAATGCCCATCTGCCACGTCCAACTCCTTACTGCTCCCCACAGTACAGGGCTGCTCCAGGTCAGGGCACCCACAGTCTTCCTTTTCTCTGTGAAATCCTCCCCGCCCATCCCCATGCCACAAATCGTGTCACAGGTACACTTTGAAGTGCAGGTGTATCTTGGTTCTTTGGGGGTTAAATCTTGTGCTTCCACCATTTAACTACTTAACCATTAAATAACAGAGCACCGCTACCTTCCTCTTGCCTCCCTCTCACAGGATCCAAGACTAGAGATTACCAACTTAGGTCCATCTTACCATATTCTGTCAGCTCTAAGACATGTGCTTCCCTGTCTCAATACAGTTTAACGTTTCTGAATTTAGGAGGCATCTTGTAATGGATCCGTCAATGGCAAGCTTTAATCTTACAGTTAAAGTATAATTAGGTTTCTGCAGTATAATTTAAAGACCTGTGAATCTATGAACAACCAATGAAGGCAATGAGCAATTCAGTGAAACAGGGTAAATAGTATCCATTAGCATATTATTTTATCACTTTATTCATTTGTTTATTTACTTTTGCATCCCTAAGAATTGAACCTAAAGCTGACACATTCTCACCAAGCTCTCTTCTACTGAGCTACATCCCTGGTCTTTATTTTTCGACTTATTTTTTAATTTTGTGGAAGGATCTAAGTTACAAAAGCCAGCCTTGAGCTTGGGATCCTTCTGTCTCATCTCCTAGGTAGCTGGGATTATAGATGTGCACCACTTCTCCCAGTTCACATCCCATTTTTATTGAGTGCACACAAAATATCCACGACTTAGTTTAGTGTATTCAAATGATTGAGTCATGAGTGCTTTAAAGTTTTTTTATTGTGTAGAAGTAGGCTGTTTCACAGTTATAAAGGTGTCAGAGATATTTGGCAAAATTGGTTGGAGTTGCCCTAAAACATTATTAGTCTTTCCACTTAAATTAATGGGTATAGAAGCCTATCTTCTAAATACACTATTCAACATGATCTTAGGAACACACTGGATGTAGGAAAGGAGACTATGTAGGCAAGATTCTCTCTGAGGACCCAGGCTCTGCTTGGCTTTGTCTTTTTCCTTTTTCCCAGGACAAACGATGAACTCATTGTAACGTTCAACAAATGGCCGAAAGACTGAAGGAAAACACAGAAACTGTACTTAAGTCTAAGAATGCAATTCTTAAACTAAAATATAGTCATGTCTTCAATATCTTACCATTGTAAACATAGAAATATTTTACACTTATGCATATTTTAATTATTTGGTAAAATACTAGTTCAGTAAAATAGTGGGAAATACTAGAAAATCATAGTTTCAGTACTTTGGTTTTGAAACAAAATTTCTGGAGTTGATTTCTTAGACAATATTTTATACATTAGGAAAGCTTAGATAATATTAGGTGTTACATATTGTAAGGACAAGATAGGAATAATTTTAAAGACCTGTGTATAGACAACTGTACACTGTTTTTCTTTGATAAGTGATTTATTATGAGGTTGGATGTGGTGGTACATGCTTGTAATTGCTGAGAGGCTAATGCAGGAAGATCACCCTGGGCAACTCTGAAACTTGTCTCAAAATAAAATTTTAAAAGGTAAGTAAAATAAACTTTAAAAATGTACATTTATGCATGGAAATTAAGAACAAAAATAAAATTAAAAGACCAGCCTGCCCGGAATCACTGGTATATGTGTACATCGACTCACAGGCACTCTTCCATATGAAGACACCGTAAACAGCTGTTCTTCACTCTGTAATTAAATCTGACTGTTCCTTGGAAATGTTTGAGGTGCAAATCAATGCATACTAGGAATTTAATAGTTGCATGCTTCTGTTCCAAGCCATGGGAAAATGTATTAAGAAAAGAGTTACCTGATAATTAAAATATAAAACACAAATACTTATAAGATCCTACACATGTATGAGTGAACACAAGCTTAACTTCTTTGTGTGAACACAAACAAGTATTTGCAAATGACTCTGGGTGAATCGTCTAAAAAATTGAGTGAGAGGTAGTGGCAGAACTGTTGGCAAATGAATTAAAACAGAAAATGCATGAAAAAGTATGGGTTTTAGAAGATGGATACTTAGTTGAATTTTTTAAAATGATCATGTATTTAAGTGATCAGAGCACATAAAGCTACACTTTACAATATAAATAAAAGAGGTCCTCCTAAAAGCCTCACAGATCACTTCTGTGGACAGATGTATTTTTGGTTTCTTGGTTTTTGTGGGATTTTTGTTTACTTGTTTTTTATTTTGGGGTTTTTTTGAGACAGGATCTTGCTTTGTTGTGTAGGCTGGCCTCAAACTCACCACAGTCCTCCTACTTCAACCTGCCAAGTGCTGGGATTACAGGTGTGTGCCACTACTCCCGGCCCAACAGATGACTTATTATGATGTAACTTAAATATTTATATTATGTCCTTATTACTCTTATAACTATAAATCAGAAAAAATGCAAAACCACAACAAATTTAAATTAACAACATAAATAGAATGAGATAGATGATATGTGTTATAAAGTGTTGGATTAAAAGTATAAGTTTTAAACACAAGAATGTAATGTCAAACCCAATCTAATCTTCAGTCTGTCCCTGTCATGAAACACCTGTATGAAGAAGCATGTAGTGCAAACAATTTGATTTTTTTTACTAAATACTGACTCCCTCCTTACTGTTAATGTCTGTAGCTCTATGAGGAAACATTTTGTTGTTGTTGAAATTCAGGAGCGTAGTTTAATGAGTACATGAACTGATATTTATTTCACTCCATTCTATGTGGTCCCTCACCATTCTTTTGTATGCTCTTTACACCAGGGCCTGTCTCAGTCTTCTATAGCCATCATTTTCCTTAAATCCAGTTCCTTCAATTTTTACCTGTTCTGTTTTCCACTTCCCTCACTGTACTTGCTATACCATCTCTTTTTCCTTCTCATTTACTCCTCTTTCCAAAATGGTCTTCTCATTCTTTTTAGATTTCCTAAATATTTTCTTGTTTTTTTTTTTAACAGTGTCAACTGTTGAGATATTATTTTTTGTGCTTTTCTATTTCTAGTTTTAATACTTTTATAGCTTTTATTTTCTTCATTTCTTTTGTTTTATTCTATCATTTCCATCTTTTGTGGGGTTTTGTGTTTGCATGCTTACGCATTGCTTGAATCAGTTTATAAGCTATAATATATTTGTAAAGAGCATCATCACCTCTTTGTCTTACGTTGCAATTCTTCATATGAAGTGAGGATTCCTCCTGCCTTAGAGTGGCTTCCACCGACACTCAGTGTGAGCTGTCCCTCTACTGTAGTTACCATGATGTAAAAGTTATAGTTTCTCTGCTACCTACTGCCAAAACTTTGAGCTCTACTTCCTCTAGGCTGCTGGTCCCCTCAATCCTTCTGCACTGGCCCCACCCACCTAACCTGGTACAGACTCTGCTCCAGGAGTTATTTGCTAGCATGGCCTCTGGTCTCCTGAAAAGGGTTTTGTTGGTGCACTTAGATCAGGAGTTTCATCACCTCTCATCTTTCGGAAATGCCTTGGTGATATCTGTCGCTGTTGTTTGTTGGCTTTTGCTTTACATTCTCCTGTAGCTCGTAGCCTGCTAAGTTACACTTGCGCAAGGTTAACCATTTAGTCTGAATTTCCTTTTCTCACATTTCCACTCAGTGTTCCACTTGTATTCACTAGCTGAAATGTTAGAGAGTTCTCTTGGTTTGTGGGAGCAAGCTCACTGAGTAACCCTCAATGAAAGGCTTTGGGGATGATTCCAAAATTTGCTAGGTCTAGCATGTTTTCTCTAAACTCTAGATTTATTCATTAAACCCATTCCTATCTCAAGAGTACATCTTGGAGGAAAGTTGGTCTTTGGAGAACGCAAAAGGAAAAATCAAAACACAGAGAAGGAAGAAAATATTCTTAGCAGCAACATTTTGTCACACAAAGCAGTGAAGCAGCATATCTAAGAATTTCAAGAAGTGGGAATTTGAGAGGCACAAAAAGCTAAAAATAGATCAACAATGTAAATCAAAAAAGAAAGAAAATTATAAACACAAAAGTAAAAATTAATGAGTCAGAAAAATAAGTGACTTTAAAAAAAAATGGACTGAATAAGTAAACCAACTGCCTAACCTAAAGCAAAGTGGAACAAAACAAACAAAACTAGTGAACTTAATAAGAAACTCTGATTAAAATAACAAAAAATACATAGCTAAGATCAAATGCTACCCAAACAGGAAATTAAAGTTGTTTTAAGTAATCTTATGTTAATAAATTAAACAGAGCAAATAGTGCATAATTCCCTAAGAAAATATACTTCACCAAATAGACCCCAATAGATCAAAGAAGTCTAAGTAGACCAAATGCCACTAAAAAATAAGAAATACTATGAAGTGAAACAAATAAAAAAGCACCAGAAGCAGAAGCCTTCAGAAGATATTTATGCCAAAATTGAAAGTTAAAAAACATCCTGTGTACTCAGAATTTAAGATTATTGAAATGCATGCCTACACACACACACACACACACACACACACACACAAATCAAAAATTAAAATCAGAACCTGACAAAGATTCTAAAGAATCTAGACCCATAGCTCTCACTAAGAACTAAACAAAAATCAAAATGGACCAAAGATCTAAATATTAAAAGAGAAACACCAAGTCTGCTGGAAGAGAGAATAGGTAGAACTCTTGAAGACAGGTGCAGGGAAAAACATCATGAACAAAACCCCAATCGCATGAGAAATATTACAAAGAATCAACAACTGGGATCTCATCTTATTAAAAAGCTTTTGCACAGCAAAAGAAATTAACAACAATGTGAAGAGACAACACACAGCAGGGAAGAAAACTGCCAGCTGTTCCTCAAAGAACTAGCATCTAGAATATATAACAAACTCAAAGAAATCATACCCCCAAAATGTAAAGACCCAATCCAAAAATGGGCATCTGAAATGAACAGACACTTGTCAGACAAAGACACAGAAATGGCAAATAAGTATCTGAAAAGACGTTCAACATCACTGGTCATTTGAGAGACACAAACTAAAACAACACTGAAATTTCATTTCAGAGAGACTGGCTTTTATCAAGAAATAAACCAACAACAAATGCTGGCAGGGCTGTGGGGGAAAAGGAATCCTTCTCCACTATCAGTGGGAATGTAAAGTGGTGCAACCATAGTGGAAATAAGTGTGGAGATTCCTCAAAAAACTAAAACTAGAGGTTCCATTTGATCCACCTATTTCCCTTCTAGGTATCTTCCAGAAAGAATTGAAAGTATCGTAGCACAATGAAATATGCACACCCATGTTTATAACTACACAGTTTGTAATAGCTAAATCTTGGAAAGAACCCAATGCCCATCAACCAATGAATGGATGAACAAAGTGTAGGGATTTTTTTACACAGTGGAGTACCACTCAGCCATAAAAAACAATAAACTTGAGACATTTCTAGCTAAGTGATGCACTTTGCTCTTAAGTGAAATAATCAGACACACATGTGTAAATATTGCATTGTTTTCTGGTGTGAGAAACCTAAAATGTAAATAATGACCAAAATGTATAATAGATACTGTGAAATAGTAAGAAAATGCTCGAATGGGAAGGGGAACTGTGGGAAGAAGGAAAAAATGGAAACAAATCTTTTGTAAATAAGAAGGGGAAGAGGGGTTCAAGGGAGAGTAGAACAATGAGGTGAAAAGAACAAAATTTAAATTCCCTATGATGATCATTATGTACATCTAAAATGTACCAATGAACTTAATTAATTTTTATAAGGTTCAACAGAATTTAAAATAAATGAAATAATAAGACATATAATCAAATAGCACACTGAAACTCCATGAAAATAAATATGTGTAAAAATAAAAAATGTATGACTTCCTAGTGGGGTTTCCTCCAACAATGTAAAAATAACTCAATACTAGGAAATGTATTGCAAAAGGAGAAAAATAATCATTGGGAAAAATTGAAAAGCTACCCCAGGTTCAACTCTGAAAAACTGGAGTTAATATTTATTCCCTTAACCTGAAAATGATACACATACTTTTTTTCTTTTTTTTTTTTGGTTTTTGGTTTTTCTCTGGTACCAGGAACCGAACTCACGACCTTGCGCTTGCCAGACAGGCGCTTTGCCGCTGAGCTAAATCCCCAGCCCCCTGATACACATACTTGAAGCTCAAATTCTTAAAATTACTCAGTGAAAAAATCCTAGAGTTGCTCCACATAAAACAGCAGCAAAACAAACACATTCATGCCTTTAACACTATTTATAATTTTTTCAGTAATATTAGCTAATTCAACTAAATATACGAAAAAATTAGGGGTGCGATAACTGCAAAGAAAAAGGTAAGTCTTTCTCTATTTGCATTTGATCAGTGATATGAAATATCAAAAGAAGTAATGGAAAGACTGCTATAAATAATGTAAGATTTTAGTAAATCAAGTTTAATATAATATTAATATAGAGAAATCAAAGCCTTCATTTAAGAGAACCATAATTGGAATATGAAACAGAAGATAAAAACCTCATCTAGATAGCAAAATGGTAACACATGAAAGCATAAGTATAATAAAAGTGAGGAAGATCTTTATGAGGAAACTATACAACAGTCTTATAAAACACAAAGGCAGACTCAGTAGAACAGAAAATCCGCCCATAACTTGGACATGAAGAATTCTATATGGCACGTGTAACTAGAAGCAACCCCAAGGCAATGGCAAAGGGAGAAAAGAAGTTGTAACTTACATCACAGAGGCTAATAGTCTGAACACTTACAGAGTGCTCAAAATGGGAATTAAAGTCTTCGACTGATCTTACATTCCTATGTCTTGTGGACTGAGCAACTTCATTGAAGATAACAGTACGTAATGCAGCAACCATTGTTAACTCCTATCATTTTGTTTTAAGGTCATGTATCGTGTTGGTTGTTTTTGTTTTGTTTTGAATTCATTGTTGTTTTGTTAGTTTTTTCTAATCTTTACAATAAAAATAAATTTTAAAAATGGCACAGGGTTATGCTATCCTGTAACACTAAATGTTTTTTTCTTTCTCTTAAAAGTTTTATTAATAACTTTGTCCTACGTTTCTCAATATCCAAATATATTTCAACATTACGTTCTCAGTGTATTTCTGTGCTAGGTGTCTTCCCCAGGTCTCACTAGCCTCTGCGCAGTTGGGCTCTTGTGTCGCCCACTTGCTGTCTCTTTGAGGCTGAGGCTTCCAGTCTATGAGCAGAAAGCTCAGTTGGCCATGTAGTTATCTCAGTATTTATTTCTGCTATGGAACCCCTGGGGTTCGGAGTGTAACTTTGTACATGAAATATATATATGTATATGAAATAAACAAATGGCTCTTCGATACATACACTTGTGCCCAATTTCAATCCTAAAAAGGAAACGCAAATTAAAATTACATGGATGTGTTATTTCCCACCCATCAGGTTAGCCATTATCTAGACATTTTTGTGGTGAACACATGGGGTGAAAGAGGCAGTTATGTATATTGCTAGTCAGGATAGTTCAGGGAATGTGGAGTTTAAACAAATTTTAAATGGCACCATCAGCAAGCTATCAGTCAATCTAGAATGCAGCATACTCTAGGGCACAAAGGACTCATTTCTCCCAATAGATCAATGACATAGAAAAATATTTTGCAGAATAAGTGGGCCTGAGACTTAATAGATTTAAAGAGACTATAAAAAGACTGAAAATATAACAATCAAATATATTATGGGAACCTTGAGTTCTGATTCAAATAAAAGTATTCATTGTAAAAAGTAATATTTGTTGTAGCTATGATAAAACGAACATGGGGCATTAGCCCATGTCCAGAAATTATTGTTAATTGTTCTATACACAGGAATAGTCTTTATATATAAAAAAGAAAATTTTACTAGTCTGCAATGCATAAAGAGCTGTTTCTTAAATGATTTGGTTTCTCAGAGTTGCTTCAAAATAAAACAAAACTGGACAAATGTGGATCATTGTTAACACTGGAATTCACTACCCCTACAATCTACTTTTATTTACAATTTAAAACTCTGTGAAAAAAACAAAATAAAATTCTGTGATAAAAACTTAAAAATGAATACAGAACCAGTACATTGCCTGTGATCTCTCTTTTTTAAGGATAGCATCCAATGCATTATGTATAAAGGGAAGCAAGAAAATTGACTAATAACTGTGAGCTATGTGTTGTCTTATTAAATTCTCAAAATCCTTATAAAGAAGGAAACACTTTTCTCTTGCAATTTCCTGACTTGAGACATTGATGTAACAGTAAATAAGTACCAGGCTTTGAGTCAAATCAGACATTTGTCAAACTCTAAAACCCAAGCTGCTGCATCTTTTTACTACTGTCACCTCAAATGGTGCAATATTATAGGATAGCATCGTCCATGTACTTTAAGCTTCAGTAAAGGTTAGTGACCACAAAGATATCCTGTGGTAGAAATTTTCTCTCTTCCCTTTTTCTGTCCTTTTCTGTAAAATTTTTGACTTATTTTTGATTCCTACTGGTGTCAATTGCATGCTACACACGCTTTCCCTTACAGTTTCAGAATTACTTTTGGTCTCATATCGTTTTTTTTCTTTATCCTTTTGCATTTTCACAATGCCTCAGTTGATGATGTCTCGCTGAGTATCATCACACTCTAAGTTTATCATAAAACATTTATTCTGCATTCCATGAATCAACAAATATTAAGGTGCACCTACAGGCCAAGTCGGGTGCCAGGTCATGCGTTCAGCCCTAGGTGACACGTTAAACCCTCCTCTGCACTCCTCGAAGCCCACGCTTAGAGACCACCTATTTCTTGTCCAGATATTTCGAGACGTCACAGAAGTGGTTCAATTGAATCATGCCAATCTGATTGGCTGGGGAGCCGCCTAGGGGATCAGAAAAGCCCATTTCTGGATGTCTCCGTGTGGTTCGCAGAGGCATGAATTTGGGTGCTGTGCTTAGTCTTTGGCTCCTTCTGCTCTGACGCTATTCCCCTCCTCTGTTTCTTGGACTAAACATCTGAATGAACTGAATATCTTTGCTTCACTATGCTCTTCCACCATGATACCTTGGAGCCAGCCAACCGAGCACTGAATCCCCTGAAACTACGAGATGAATTAAATCTCTCCTTTAACTTGTGCCAGGTATTGTGTCCCAGTGAGAGAAAAGCTGATTAAAACAGCCATTAATCCTTTAAACATTCTTATATAATATATTTCTACCAATGGCAGTTTTAAAAGATTTCAATATGAGTGAAATAAAAAAGATGCTTTATTTTATTGAAATTAATATGAAAGTATGAAACTGATTAAAACGTTCAAAAATGTACTTTGGTTATTAACTGAAATGACACAAGAACACTCACCTTGACAATACCCCGGATGTGCATTTTTGCTATCATCTCTGCCGTGTAGAGAAACATCAATAAAGTGTCCAAGGTAAAGGTCACATACTGAAGAGGTGGATAGTGCTCGAAGGTCATTGGTGTGTTCATGCACACAGAGATGACGCTGATGATGGCGCAGATGCGCAGCAAAGAGTGGACCCACTGCAAGGATGGCTCAGAGTGATGAGGAGGCACTCTAAACTGGGACCTTAACTTTATGAACCACACTATTTAAACATCAATCCTAAGGCTAAATTATTACACCAGCACAAAGGCAAGGATGAAGGAAGCAAACATCTGCTAAGTGCATATGATGTGCTAAATATTTTCACCCACCTTTGTAGTATTTGATTCTCAAAGCAGCTGATTTTCCATATGACACACTGAGACACAGGAAGGTTAAGAGGCATTCCTGTAGTCGGGCATTCATAAGAGCCAAAAGCTAGATTTACTGCTGGTCAGCTACTCCTCAGCCTCCGGTAACACTCAGCACATCAGGCCCCATGATATGCAAAACTGAAGTTCAATTATATTATATGTTAGCAATGTACTCATACGAAAGTTGGCGTTACCCTTTTGCTTTTTTGTACTACAAGCACCTAGAAATTGGGGCTATATTCCACTTATTAAAACATCCCTAGTATCCAATGAGCTATCATAGATTACAAATGCTCTTAAAATCTATTGATATGCAACACTTCCCATCTACAGGATTTGGTTTCTAATTGTATCATATATAATCTGCTTGTGTGAAAATTACTTTTAAAAATCTGGCTTCGTCCTACATTTTAAAAGCATAATAAGTGGAATTTTGTCTTTATTTTGGATAAATTATTTTTAACTCAGAATCTCTTTCAAAATTCTAAAAATTAAGTTTCTATGCAAATCTAAAAGTACATATACTATCTAAAGATTTTCCTTACTGTCAAAATAAGAGGAAAAAATTAAATAATGAATATGTTTACATGTGCATATACACAGGACACATAAACACTGACATATTTTATTACAAAAATAATACTCAGGATGAAAAATAATTCCATCTATATGCTAAACTCATACAATTAATATAACTAGTGAATTTAGTACACAATTCTTAGACATAATTTAAACACTATTTATTGAATATCTTCAATTTATATGTGGTCATGTTAATTCATTGATTTTAAACTCTACCTGAAAGGAGAGTGTTTAGTTTGGTAGATAGATTCTTCAGGTATGCAAACCCTAGTAAGTCCTTCAGGGAAAAAGTAAAAAAGATTGCCATAATTTTAAAGAGATTCAAACACTTGTATGCTAATGACTGGATCTTAATATTTGCCTGGCAGTTACATTTGCATAAAGACATAATATCAATAATTCTGTATCACATAAGGTATATAGGATTCAATTTATTTTAAGGATTGATATACTTTTCATACAATTTAGAAGCATTCCCATGAATATCAGTGTTTGAATTTTGCCCCATCTGGACCTCCAACATGAGTTTGAAGAAAGAATCATGAGAAATATTCATAATGTCAGTTAGCGCCTCTGAGGCTGTATCTGCGACACTACTTTCTTCAGCAAGTCTCAGAAATTATGGGGCAGACATCAAGAAAAATGTAGTGAATGCTTTATTCCCTCTTCCATTCAATTCTCTAAACATGAATGGAAGACCTACCAGGTGTGATGAAAAAATACAGTGAATGTTAAATTTTTAAAAATGTATTAACAATACAAATATAGTGCCTTTAATCTGCTTCAAAATACTGTCCCTTGCTTTGAACACACTTATCTCAGCATTGGCTACATTTTCTGAAACAGTTCTGGAAGTTTTCTTTCGTGACTGTCTTTAGCTGTGCAGTCCGGGCTGTCTTAATGTCCTGAAGGGATGCAAAATGCTTACCTTTCATGGTCATTATGGCTTTGGGGAAGAGCCAAAAGTCTCAGTCACAGATCTGGTCAATAAGGTGGATGAGAACACAATGTAATTTTTTCACAACCCTGACTTTCTGTTGGATGGCCCTGAGCAGTAGTATTCAGTGTATTACCTTTTTCTTTTTCCTCACAGCTCATAAAGACAATTACAGAAGAGAACTTCCAGAACTGCTTCAGAAAGTGGCAAGAACAATGGGATAAGTGTGTTCAAAGTTCCTGGGTTCAATCCCCACTGCTGAAAAAATAAAGAATAGTTTTTTCTTTTAAGATCAATCTAGGAAGTAGAATTCTCTCTACACTTTGGCTCTAAGAATAGCCATTTCAGAGTGGGGGTGGAGAGACCCAGACAACCTGGTGTAACTTCCTATGTAAGGAGCTCACAGCAGCAACTATTCTTTCTTTTGAATGATTCCCAACTTCCAGATGCTGAGATTCATTCATGTTTCTGTGTAGCTTGAATAGACAGTTCAAAGTCAAAGGTACATGAGGTTTGAATTTATGAATCAAATTTCCCTTATATCAGCATGTGCTTCCCAACTTCAAAATGAAACTTACTGGCTTGTTAATCCAGAGTATGTCAGCATTGTCTGACAGAGATTCATCGGGACCAAAGTCAGTTACAGGCTGGGCTTCCACCCTGGAACTCTGCTTCCTTTTGAGCATGCTGAAGGCAGTGTTATGGGGCAGGTACAAAACAACAGTCTGGAAAAAGAAAGAGAGTTTCAGTCATCACCTCATTCATCTCGTCCTTCCTCAAACACAGCAAATCCCTCTTGTATGTTGATGCATTTGTAGAACATACATATGTTTTATTCTAGTGTATATAACAAACCTATATAAAAAATTATAAAGGAATGAGACAAAATTAATATAATAAAAGCTCAATTCTTCTTTCTCTCAACCCAATAGTTTATTTTATGTACTTCATAAGCAGTTTAGAAACAAATGGTGTAGAACGGATAGGGTACAATAGCTTGCCTCATAGCCTACAGATATTACTGGGGAATTTTTTGAGAAAGAGGTCCATATACCTAAAGCTGCATCTACCTCAAGATGGTGTGTGTTACACAACTGCTGACCAATCTAGATGAAATACACACAGCTTCTCCCAGGGTGTCCCCCTGTGTTAAATTAACATGACATTCACAGGCATCTCCTATTTCCAATAACAGTCCCAAGTCTATCTCCCAATTTTGTACTTCCCAGAAAGGATGGAGATCAGGAAAAAAACAGTAGAATCTCCTCCAAATGGGATTTTTATAAATTTAATTTATGTGTGTAATGATTATCTCAATTCTTCCAGCTACTCTGAAGTAAATTCTTCATCAGTTTGCCCTGGAGAAGGAGATAAAACACTGGCTTGCTGTTGGATTTGCCATAATTCTGAGGCCTTCGCCTCATGGTCTTTGTGGCCAGCACTACCACTTCCCATAGATCAGCAGCCACGGAAGGTGGGAGCTACTAAACGTCCACCCCTTGTAACACAAATGGTAACCATGTGGAATATAATGTAAGGGACATGTTGTCAAGGCAGGGAGTCCACGGCGAGACTCCCCATTTGATTAATATCTGGATTGGATCTCAAAGAAAGGAGAGTATCTAACATCTTTTCAATATATAATTAAGCTTAGGGTACTCAGTAGTGGTGTATTATTTAATCTTTACCATACCCCTAACAGAAAAAATCATCTTGTTTTTTAACGCTTGCATGCACGAGACCTTCCAGGCTCAACGCTGATAACCACTGGGTAAAGTCCACATAAGAAAATCTGAAATTTCAAACAAGATCTAGCTGTTTACAAAGTGTAAGGCATGCAGAGGTGACTGGGCTGGTGCTGAGGACTGTTAGGAGCACAGGAGATCTCTCCTGGCAGGAAATGTGCAGCTGTGCAAATGCCAAGTCAGGAAAAAGGGGTCATCCTAACACCAGGAGTGTTCACTGGCTCTCCTGTCCGATGGCCCATGGAGCTGCAGGAAGAAACCTGAGCAGGGATGACGAGTGCCACTCCGTCCTCCCTGGAGCACAAGAAGAACAAAAAATGTGCTTGCAGTGTGGGTGAAAGTGCACACTTGCACCTTCCACTTGGAAAAAGAATAAAACACAGCCACTCAGAACAGTGCAACTCGGACTCTGATTCAACTGTGAGTCTGATCCTCAGGGAACAGTGAGTGTCTACTTTCACCTGGTGCTGCTCAATCCACCTGAGTAGCACCTTTGCCTAACTCTCCTATTCCCAGAGGAAATCAAACTAATTGGCTCTCAGACACACTAGGTATTTCCAAGCTCTTATTGCCTGGAATGCTGAGTTTGGATAGGGTATTGCAGTAGGTTTCACTAATTAATTTTATTTTACATAATTGGAGTTACGGACTCTTGACATCCTATGTAAATGTATGCAAAATATTCAAATTATGCTTGCTGTCTGATTTACTTTGGAGGGGGAAACATCTGGTGGCCTTGATTTGAGATGCCACTTAAATGACAGTCTTCTACATATCCAAAGTCTAGATGCAAAAATTTGGAAATCCTTCAAGATGACAGAACACAAACTAGGGAATAGAAGAGCGGCTTTACAATGCAATCCAAAAGTTAGACCAGGAACCTAATAGACCTAGCCATAGTGCTTTTTCCACTGAGCCAGGGTTATCGATGGCCCTATGAATTCCATGTGCCTCTCACTACCAGTATGCTACCTGAAGAAAAATTGATTTTTGATTGGCTTATCTAAAGCAATATGTATCTAGAATTTATTGTTTTAAAAGTAGCCATTTTAGCTACATTTAATCAATCAAAACAGTGCAATCATAACTGAATGACATCAGTTGTCGCTCACTTTGATATTCCTTTTTACCTGCTGTCAGCATGTCCCCCAATCAAACAGTGCCCAGAGTGGAATTATTCAAACTCCAAAAAATGTGCTCCTTACCACTCAACAAGGAGCTCCTGAATCCCTGAGATTTTGACTGACTTAAAAAATTAAACGAGAGTCGGGCATGGTGGCACACGCCTACAATCCCAGCATTTGGGAGGCTGAGGTAGGAGGACTGCCACATATTCAAGGACAGCCTGGCCTACATGGTGGGTTGAAGTCTAGCCAAAACTACATTGTAAGACCCTGCCTCAAAAAAATGTAAATGGTACAGTATAAAGTATTGAAGCAGTAAATTTAAGTTACAAATATGAGGAATCTAAGATTAACATGAGGCCACTGATTTTAATAATTTTCCTTTACACGTATAATGTTGTTTTACACATTCATGTTGAATCAATATTTGAGCATAGAAATTAATATTCTTTCGATAAAAACCAGGAGGGATATTTAAGTATCCTAGGTAAGCTTAGCATTTTGATAGGACATTACTGCAGTATATCTCTGCCTTATCACCATTATGTATTTTTAAGCAAATATTTTTCCTGTTTCTAGAAATGTCTTCTATAAAGCAGTGCACTAAATTTGAAAAACAGAGCTTTCAACAGCTTTTTCACACTTATTAAAATAGTCTCTATTTAAATAGTTCAATATTGGGAGACAGGCTGCACAGCTACAATACGCTCATTGATAAATCTCTTACTTGGAAACCGCTAACAGTAACACCAGGAGAAAACATACTTTGGTTCATTGCTGCTTTTAAATGGTTAAAATCTAGTTTTATAATTTGTGATAGCCATTTAAGTTCTATTGGTGTATTGTTTCTTTATTTCATTTTTGCCCTCTCTTGACCAAATTAAAATGAAAATATTTTTTCTTTAACTGTGAGGCCCTTGCTGCCTAAGGGTATTTCTCTTCCTTTGTACTCTCTGGGGCTCTGAATGAAAGTCATTGCGCTGTTCTGCATTACAGTTTCCAGCATGACTTCTTCCAGCTTTACCATTGGCCCATCTGCTCTACTGAACCTTTTAAATCATCATCTGTTCTTATAGTTTCTACCACCATCTGTTAGCTCCAGCTACCATTATTTAATTGTCCCTGTTGGCAGATGATATGACTGCTATATGGAAAATCCTAAAACTTTTGAAGAATGAGCTCATGAATTCAGAAAAGTTGCATGATGTAGAATCAACAGACAATAATTAATAGCATCTCTATATGCTAACAAATTATTTTTTTTAAACTCCCATTTGCCATAGCTACAAAATAATAAAATATCTATGAGTAAGTTTAATGTAGGAGGGTAAAGATCTACACAATCAAAACTATAAAACATCAATTAGAAGAAACTGAAGAAGACAAAAGTAAATGGAAAGATTACCCAGGATTTAAAATGGACAAAATTCATATTTTAAAGCAATGCATTTTCTAATGGTCTGATAGTCTATCCTGCAGCTCAGAAAATCTCAGCTTATCTTTTTTTTTTTTTTTTTTTTTTTTGGTTTTTCTCCAGTACCGGGAACCGAACTCACGACCTTGCGCTTGCCAGGCAGGCGCTTTTGCCGCTGAGCTAAATCCCCAGCCCCTAATCTCAGCTTATCTTGTTTCTCATTGCTTATTCATTTGCACTGCAAATATTATGTGTCCACTGTGGTATTAAGCATGTAGTATGTGCTCAGTGTATAGCACAGAATATAAAAGGCATTCTCGGGTATTAAAAGTTGCCTTCTTTATTTCATCTTACATTCCCAGGGCACTGAAACTCACTGATTTTACCTTCACTTCCTTTCATATATAGACCCATGTGCTCTATTCACATTTTCCAGATAGACCACTGTTCTCCAACTTTTCTCAGCGACTTCAAATCCTTTATTCCTCTTTGTTTGCCCCCTGTCCCAAATCAGCCATTCCTAATTCCCCAATTTAACCTATGAAGAAATTATGTCTGTATGTAATTTGTTATAATGGAAAGATTTAGTATCTGAGAAGTGTAAAGGAGAAATATCCCACTTTAGTAAACTCACAGTACCTATTTTATTCTAAAATAAGAAAGAAGTCCTTGGTTTGTTTTTTATTCCTGTTTTGTGATGCACTCCAGGTTTGGACAAGGTGAGTAACCTGCTGGGTTCACACAGCTAGTGTGTGATAAGCCACCAGGAAGCCACGTATTTCCAAGACTGATGACGGTGTTACCTCTCCTTGGAGTTTCCTCTCCATCAGACCCTTCCAAAGCTTTTTGAATGGAACATTCTTTCCCAGAGAACAGTGGGTGCTCTGTTAACACATCCTGGAAATTTTGACCAGAGGGTCACAGCAACAATGTGTGTCTCTGCAGTGGAGAGGCTACGAGCATTTCCCAGTCGTACAGGATTGCGGTGGTCGATTTCCAGTCTAATTTTCCATGGAAGTAAAGCCCTTGATTCCACTGTGCTGGCTCTCGTGTTCCCCTCTTATTTCCTCCCCCTTCCCGCCCCCAGATGTTACTTTCCTTTGGGGTTCTTGCTCATCTCTGCCTCTCTGCTTTGACCCTTGTGAGATCAGGATGTACCTCTGAGAAAACAGCTTGTTAAGTGCTCCTCTGTCCTAAGAGGCCCACTAGGCTACCCAAGACAGTGACCATACAGAGGAAGCCTGACACTTCCAAGTGCTTTTGCCCAAAACAAGCTCTTTCTTTTAATCTTTCCTCAGCATACTCATGAGAAACAGGAAAAAGCTCCCTTGCTTTGTATACTGATTCTATTTGCTAAATCCCCAAAGAAAAACAACATGCTACTTTTCTCTGGTTCTTTCTACAAATATCCTAAAAGCAATGCAATTATTTTGTGCTATTAATTTTTTTTTTAAGTTTGAAAACTGAAGTTCTTTTGACCTTTAAAAATTATTGAGTCTGAGTCCATCGTGGTTGTACATGCCTGTAATTCTAGCACTCTGGGAGGCTGAGGCAGGAGGATTGAAATTTCTAGCTTAGTCCGGGAAACTCAAAGAAACCCTGTCTCAAAATAAAATACAAAAAGGGCTGGAGATGTAGCTGTGTGAAAGGTCCCTGAGTTTAATCACCAGTACTGAAAAATAACTGGGTCTGGCAAAAGAATTCAGGGTAAACTCTAACGTCTCAATGTTCTTTCTTCATGGCACAGAGTGGTCAAAACTAACAGTTTGGTGGTGAGGGACAAAAATGAGCTTGTGTTTGTGTTACTAAATCGCTGTACTTTAAAATGTTTTTGTCATTTTCTTGTGGTCACTTAACGTCACATGTATCCCCTAAACAGGGCGCTCGGTGCACAGTGTTTTAACAATAGCAGTGACAGTGAACAGCAGACCCCAGAACTTACTCACCTTCCATAACGGTGACCTTATACCCAAAGCCCAGCAACTCTCTATTCGTCCTTCCCCCAGGCCCTGGAAGCCAGCGTGTGCCTCACTGGGTGGGAGTTTCACTGTTTAAGATACTTCACTGATTCCCACTGAGGTACCAGGTTGCAGATGGAGGCTAAGCAGCTTCGGTCAGCTCTAGAAACCCGGTCAACCTGTTTCACAAGCCCTTATCATTCCCTCCATGATTAGAAAGCATATGCACTTCTCGTTTTTGAGTTATTCTGGGTACAGTGTAGGTACGGGGAAATGCTAAGAACGTCGAGGTTAAAAATCACCACAGGATTATCATGTGGTTTTGTACAAAAAAGGTTTCTTATCTCAGAGGAGTCTTTAAAGTGTCTTCCATCCCCTGTGAAGTGCCACAAACCTCAAAGGTTGTCACTATCAATCTTCCAATGACAGGCATTTCATTCTGATGAGGTGCTACTGTCTTTTAAATAGTACAGAAATCATAAAAAGACTTTTTAAAATTTTTGTGATCCTGGGGGTAACCCAAGACCTCACACATCTGAGGCAAGTGCTCTACCATATAATTCTTTCCCCACCCCAAATATCTATTGTTATTGTGGGCATTTAACCTTGCAGTATGAATCTTCAAATGATAGACTAAGATTGTTTAAAATACTGGCATCCAAAATGTGCTACTCTATTTAATTTATTTTTTATTTTAAAGAGAATAAAAAATAAGAAAAGAATGAAAAACAATACAGAATTTCAAGACAAAATTATGGCAAATCAACAATGGTTGTTATATTGCATATTGTCATCTTCAAAGTAGTTGTTCAGATTACCAGATATAATCATGTAAAATTTGTCAAAAAATAGTCATTAACTGTTCCTTTCAATAAACCAACAGAAATTAGTAATACAACTATCTTAACTATCCCATGTGTGTGTATATGTATGTGTGTGTATATGTGTGTGTATATATATATGTATATATATATGTATGTA